>NC_091394.1:28860500-29485500 GCF_032191515.1 Phaenicophaeus curvirostris | reverse complement strand
TTGGAAGTATGGTGTTTAGTTTCCTGAGAGCAAGCATATATTAGTTAGAAGATGAACATCATAGTAGCCCATGAAGGATCTCCAAAGGGAAAATAAATGCCCTGAGGAACAAATATTCTCTGTGTGTGTGTATATAAATACTTTTAGGGAGCTTTTATTTAAGCCTCTGTTTGGATCCTAGCTTCTTCACTCAACAACTCTGAAGTGGATTTTAAATTTATACTCTTTTATGAAAATGTCTAACTTGCTTTTACTCGGAGCAATTTAAGAAAAAAGTTCCCCTGACGTCCTTTGATGTATAAATCACCAAACTTTTAGGTAATGTTTCTCCTTTAGCGCAGCAAAAGAGTACAAGAGCCTTAAACCAAACCCACTATGGGTAACCCGGCATCAGGAAGGGGTTTTGCTAGCGCACAACAGGTCCTGAGAGTACCTTACCCCAGTCTCCACGAAAGAGAAATGTTTCTCAGGATCATTTAAAAAAAGGAAACTTTGTCCCACTGCACACAGACAGGGGATTTTTTCCTCCCTGTTTTCTGCCTCCCTGGTGAGCAGTGGAGTTGGGGTGTTGGCTCTCCCTGGAGCTGTGCTGTGCTAAGCGTGGCTAAATGCTACCTCAACCAGACACCACTCTACAATCATTCTTGTCCCCACATATCCCTCCCTGCTCTTCTCAGTGCAACCCTGCTCCCCTCCTCTGAGGCACTGCTATTGTTACGAAGGTGTGTTGGGTGATGACGATGTTACTCGTGACTTTTATGCTCTTGGATCTTAGGTTAGAGGTAAATTACTCCTACTGTGCCAATCACCACTGGGCAAAGGGCTAGTGGGAGGGAAGGGGTCACCAAGTGGGCTCCCCTCCTGGAGAACTGACCCTGCCACAGCAGAAAGGCACATTTTTTTCTCGATTGACATGGGTTACCCCTGTAAAACCATAGTATTTGTATCAGAGATGCCATTTATCATCACAAAACATGAGATGGCTGTTCCTACATGCATTACCTGCCATAAAAAGCTGTTCATCTCTGTTTATCAAGGTTTACAAGCTAATGATGCTTGCAATGTTGTTGGCTGCTATGTGATTTGCATAATGGCAGCTGTATGGCCTTGGAGGCGCATGCAGAGGATGGAGCCCATGGACCCCAAAAATCATGTGCATCCATGTGACTCAGGAAGATAACTGACTCTGGACATATATTAGTATGATACATATCCATACCTCGGTTTGCATGTGCATTTTGTGCTGTGGAGCTCCTCTAGGAAAGGGCGGTCAGCTGGGCCATCACACCAGTTTGGGGGGAGCAGATAAATCCCATGGTGTCTGTGGGAACATGTTTATTGGCAGCGTGAGGCAAGGATTAGGCAGATGGGAACTGTGGGGTTGGGGGAGAGGGGTGAAACAGTCCTTTACCCCACTAGTAACTTCACAGTTGGATGTGTGGCAAGCTTACATTCATTAGTCATGTCTCTATTGATTTCCTGAGGTGTAAACGAGCCAGGACAAACAGTAATAATAAAAAGTGTCAAGAATGATTTTATTTTTTTGCCCCCACAGAACAAAGCAGGAAGACATTCCTTTTCTCACTAAACAAGCAGAAGGGACAGCAAGTTGTGTCTTTTCCTAGTACAGTCTAGGCTAGACAAAACTGCCATGCATATTTTCCTAATCGTCTCACCAAGACACTGAGATAGTGCTGTCTCTACTGGCAATAATAATAATAATAAAAAATAATTTTATTGTTACTGGGCATTTTATCAATCTCTTCAGCAAACTCTGACTTTTAAAGACACAATAATAGGTTTGGGGTTTTCTTAAAAACTTTCTCCTAATAGTTATTTAAACCTAGAGCCTTGGGTTCAGAGCATTCCAGAAAGAACCATGCACAGAAGATGGAGTCAAATAACAGCATAAATGCTGTCTCTTCATGCAGAATTTGTGGGTTAAAGACATTATGAGAATGAGCTGAGACCCTGTCATTGGAGCAAAGTGTTACAAGCCCAGGACTCATAAATACTCAGGCCTCAACAGGCTTTGGCCTTAGGCAAGTTATTTAGCCTTTTTTGGCTCTTCTAAAGATATAGCATGATAACACTTCACTTCCCTCACAGGCCTTAGTGTAAGCTCATTACTTGGTGTCTGTAAAATACCTCATAGATGAAAAATGCAATTGACAGCAAAGGCCAAATTCTCTTCTCATTTATACCAGCCCAGCTGCTATTAGAGTGAATTGAGGCTGGGCCAGGGAAACAAGAAGGAAAATTTGACTGTAGGTGTAAAGTACTGTGATTGATCTGTCTGTGCAGAGCTCCTTGCGGCAGCTCCTCCGGCAAGCTCTCTGACCTGTGCTGGGACTGAAGCCCCATGCTTGTTTTATTTTGTTGCTTCTTCTTTTTAAATTGGCCACTGAGGACTTGGTACCACTCTCACTGAAGCTGGTGGGCTTTGGCTTGGCCGGCTGTGTGATTTATGGACCGAGGCATTTCCCTGAGTTCTGCAATACAGCAGGCATCACTTGGGGTAGGTGATGCAGAAGTGGCTGGGAGCCACCTGCATCTAACCTAGACTCCTCAGATGAACCACCACCACCATACAGAAACAAGCCTGGAGAAGCCTTGTGAGGCTGGGGTGACCTGGGCTGGCTGCTCTAGAAATAATCTGGTAATGGTCCACTGTATGGGTTGAGGTGCAGGTATGCCAGGTGAGATGGCCAGGGCCATCCCCACAGAGCTAAGAAAACGGCTGTGACCTGTCAGTAGGATGAGGGGGCTTGACTTTTGAGGCTATCCTCTCTCTGATTTTGGGAAGGGTGGCACTGGGTCAGGCAGGGTGAGGGAAAGGAGTCCCCCAGTTGGATCACTCTGAAAAAACCCATTAGCAGCACACAGCCAGGCTTCTCCTCCACTTCTTGGGGCATTCTGATCATAGGAAAAGGCTGCAAGAGCTAGAGAGAGGAAAATGTTTCTCTATGCTAAATTGAAACTTGAATTTTTAAATGCTTCTGAACAAATTTAATCTCAGGGAGGAGCTTTATCCGACTGGCATTTGGATGACTGATACTGAATGAGGTGGTATCCTATGAAGAATTGCATCTGAGTGTAAGGCTACGCTGCACGAGCATTATTTCACGGCAGTGTGTATTTGTAGTTTATTGAAGCTGGAGAGGTGGAGCCCAGAATGTTTTTGCTGCTAAAGCACCTGTGTCCTTTACTTCCACTCCAAGTACAGCTTGATGCTTCCTACAACATCTTGCTTAATTACAAGCAAGGGCTTGTAACTCACGCATGATCAAAGGCTGCATTTTGACAGTTCAGATGTAATTACATGTTAGTATCAAGTTAGGTGCCTGCAGTTTAATATTAAATCAGTGCTCTAGTGTGGACACAAAAGTAGAGCTGCAGCACCTTCTTGTAGATCACGTAGATATCTTGAGTGGGTGCACTTGCAGACGGAAGATTGTGCTCAAGTCATTGGAGGTTTGGGCAAAGCCTAGCTAACACTGAGTAGCCAGCTGCTCCTATAACAATGTTTTTCATTGGCCATAGGTCTCTTAACTTGCTAAAAAGGCGCTAGGGGCAAGCATTCAATGAAAAAGGCTTTAATCCTGGACCAGATATAAGGGAGCCAGAAAGCTGCTGCCTTTACAGTGGTTTTGGATCAAAAACGTTTGCAGTATCCTTGGTATTTACACTCAAAGGCTTCTCTTAGAGCAAATGTCTGCCTAAGCATGGAAAAGCAGGCTCTCATTTGCCTTTGAAATCTGTGTTCTGGTAGATTAGAAACAGAAATGTTTAACCACTCTTCAAAAAAAAAAAAATAAAAATTAAAAAATAAAAAAACCACAACCAAACAAAAAAAACCCCAAAATGGTACAGGAACTCCATTTAAGTAACATGTCCAGTGGGATCCAAACAGGATGAATACCAGAAACCTCCTTAAGGTTGAGGAGAAAAGCAGCTGTTCGCTAATTTCTGCAGATCCTGAAAAAAGCATTCACTGCTTTTGCTCTCCTTTTATAAGGGATCTTTAAACATGCTCAGCTGCAAGAAGGAATTGATGAAAACTTCAGGAATCCAACTAATAATTTCTATGGGGTTTATAAGATATGCTCTGACATGGGAATGTCAGGTCAGGTTCCCCCTGTGAGAAATATGTGGTCTGCTCCATGGCTGTCCTATCCACTGTTGCTACTCCTTCTCTCCCATCAGAAAATAATAATTTGTACTCTCTTGTGAAAGTAATGAAAATCTTTCCTCTTTTGCTGCCACCTCTTTTCCTTCTGGATCGATGGGTATTACAGACACTACTGATGTATTGTCTGAGGCTAAAACTCAATAACAAGCTCAAATTAGATTTAAGGAAATGAGTCAATAAGGAGAACAGGAAGGAAACGCACCAATTTCAGCCTAGAAAACCACATACAATAGTGTAGTGCAGGGGCTTAATTGTTTTCTTTTTACTGTGAAACTGGGGATGTGAGCTTTCAGGTGCAGTGTCTCTGAGGGGCAATGTTCCCCTGTGTCTCAAATGAAAACATATTCATTACAAAACCAATCAAATTGGCATCAGGCGATTGCTCTTGATGAGGTAAGACAAATGTCAAAACACCTCAGAATGAAAGCCTAGTGAAAACTTTCCAGAAAGGTTTAGAGAATGCAGGCAAAGGGAAGATGAAATCAGAACCAAAGACTGAAATGCCACCCCCACGCAGAAACCACGCGGCTAGAGGAACACGAGGAAAGGGTTTACCCCTGTGCTATAAGTTTCTACCTGAAGTTGCAAAAAAAAAAAAAAAGGATAGTGTGTTCTGGGAGGTTTTAAATACAAATTCCTGCTCAGCCCAAGTGGTGCAGTGCTGCCTGTAAATATTGAAGCATAAATTGCCCAAATGGGGTGGCTAAAGTGCTACTGCCTGAGTACCATGAGCAATGTGTTTTTCAACATTATTGCAGGGGAAAGCAAGCCAAACTAACAACTGCCAAAAAATCAGAGCAAAAAAGGTATACTTTTGTCTATATGTCAGAGGCTGACTCTGTGCCTGGCTCTGTCAGGATCTGAAGGGAAACATGCCCAAATGCAGCAGAGTCCCCAAAAAGGCATTAATTTGCTACTCTTAGTATTTTACCACATTTATATTTGGCCAAGCATAGAGTAATGGTAATAAGGATAGATCCATTCTTTCATGGAGCAAGGAGGCAGGCAGGACTGCTAAAAATATCTGTTAATTTGGATTTGGGGCCTGGATGTTACTTCATCTTCTAATGGTCCCAGAACCAGCCCTGTGAGCTAAGGGAAACCTCACTGTGCTTCATGACCCAGTGGTACCTTCCACACAGGAGCTGAAGAAAGCTTAGAAGTCTATAAACAACTTTTTGAATGCACCAGAAGGTAGCTTTTATTCTCTCTGCTTTGCATATTGTGAACCTGGAGCACTAAAGAGCCGATTTTCACATTTTCCTGCTGCTCGACACCTGCATGAAAAGTCAGGGTATCAGAAGTGCTTCAGGCACTTGAGAGGAACCGAGGGCAACTGGTTTTTCTCATAACTTAGAATAGCAGCTGCTTCTTTGCTAAATTTGTGATCAGCAAATGCTGGTGAAAGACAGCACTGGAGGTGACAACAGCAGAGTTTTGAGTAGTTCTCTCAGTGCTAGAAAATGGCTCTCATTATCACTGGGGTTTTACCCTCCCTAATGACTACTGCACTTGGAATAAATCAGTGATAAGCAAATTGGCATTTTTTTTGGTAAATACAGTCATCCATTAAATTTTTATTGTTTTTCTCCTTCTGCCCAGCCTGCCCACTTAGCAGCATTCCTTTTTCTCTAGGAAACTGGTTCTTAACTGGGAGAGTAATTTTCAATACCAGCAAGTAACTCAAAAAAGCATTGACAGAGATGTCTCAAAAGGCCAATTGCATCCTCTGGTCTATGAATGGGAAACTTGGTTGCTCAGATTACTGTTGTGTCTCATGATGGCTCTGAGCAGGGAAAAAGCAGTGTTTCTTTGACCCACAATCATGCTATAATCATCCCAGGTGTAAGTGAAGGGCTGGAGCCACCATCACTGAAAAGGAGCTGGTGACAGGGAATTTCACCTGATATATCTGGTAACATTTTAGAACCAGTGGCCCAGACTCAAGCACACAAACTGTTATGTAGTTATGGCATAAACACATACAGGGATCTCTAAATTTTGGACAGCTGCAATATGGTGTGTAGCTGCTGCAGTTCTGACAGTGTTAGCATGGTGAAATTACTAATTGCACTTGAAGTGCTGAAAATAATACAGCCATATGTGTAACTGCTGTGTATATTTCATAAATGAGGTGGTGCCACCATAAACTATGAAAATAACACAGCTGTATGTAATGAGAGTGATGAATGCACATTAGCCTGCAGTTCTACTCATACTAGCCAAGCCTGGTACCAAACTGTTCCTTCAAAACCACGGGTATTTAAACCTGCTTTGTAGGGAGGCACTTGCTTAGTATTCCCTTTGTTTATGTGCAAAAAAAAAAAAAAAGGAAATACTGTTTTGTTGGTTTAGGTTGGGGTTATTTTCCATACAAATTCTTGGATTTTAGTAGAAATTAGCACATAAATTACTGACATTTCTTTTATGAAGGTTGCCCTCTGAGGTAGGTGGGTTTGGCTTAAGTTTTGGACAAAATCACCCATTCTGTTGCACAACCAGCTGCTGTGGTTGGGAAGCTCCTAAGAGGGAAGGTGAGAACTGGGGTAAAGCTGGATATGACAATGGGGAGTGTTTGTCTTTGCTGCATTGCTCCTAGATGATCTTTAAGATCCATTCCAACTCAAACTATTCTATGATTCTACTTGTGTCTAAGGCCAGAGAAAACCCTCAGCTTAGCAGGTCGCCCCCATCACAGGGCATCTGCATGCAGCTCCTCAGGGACACCAAAGGACAAGTTAGAATAAGGGACCAAATAAAGACCTAGGCCGTTGAGAGCAGAAAAACAAAGGAACAAGGACATCCAAGTAAGGAGACTGAACAGGAGGGAATCCTAATGAATCACAGAGGTGGGAGAGGACAGGAACACAGACCATGATTGCTCTCAGCTCCAAGAGGGAACATACCAGTGACATCCCAGGCTGCCACCTGGTTGCCCTGAGGAAGGAGGCTGGGAGAGGTGCTGAGAGATGCCCCTTGTAGTCACAGAGAAACCTGACCAGGCTGCTGGGACATTACCTAGAGGAGACAGTGGTGGCTGAGAGCAAATGAAATCAATATTGTTTTAAAATAAAATAATCTGCAACTGCTACAGTGTTGCAGCATTAAAGATGAAGGTTTAAAGGTTTAAAAGCAATTAAATCTCTGGCCAGTGTGACTATACTGTTGGATGTTTCCTGGAAGAGGCACAGTTGATAGTTAAGCTATCAGCAGATAAACAGAGATTTGTCAGCTTATACATCCTGAGCAATCTCCACAGGCGTGAGTGCATCACTGGGGAGTGACTGCCACTGTTTATCTGTCTTGATAAGTATACAGAAATATCTAGGATAAATAGCAGCCAGGGATCTTATCACCAGGGCCATAGACTTAGACTCTCCGATATCACTCAACAAAAAAAACCCAAAAACCCCAAAAAATCCCCTACATCCCAGAAGTGGTTAGCAGTGTGTGAGAGACCTGTGGAAAATACTGGTGGGTCCATATGGAGAGCCATATGCCATAGCAGACTTTTCTTACCTAATAAGCTACAGGTGGCTGAATGAAAGAGGTGATACACTACATATACCCAGCAGAAAAAGGCCACACCTCACAGGTAGCCAGAATAACCCTGCTCTTCAAATATTCACTCTTTTCTACTTTCATTTTTCACACTGTGGCAACACCATTGTCCCCCCATCCCTGCTACCCCCTTGCCTTAAAATATAGCATCAATGAGAACCAAACCACTAGTGAGGCTGTGATGGTGCTTCAGCTGCTGACATGACTATATAGCATCAGCTCCAGAGAGAGGTTTGTCATGCTGCCATCAGCACTTTCTTGTTATGTGGGATGTCTGGACAGGTAGGAGAAATATTAGGCTCTGGCAAGCAGCAACTTGCAACTGCAGCTGTTTTCACAGCTCAAAAATAAACCAATGCAAGGCAAAGATTGGCTGCACTGAGAGCAGCAGGAGAAAGAGACCAGAGACAGGCTTCCTCCTCACCTGAGATATACAGCTTGGCCCTCCTCGTTCATTTGGACGTTTCCCCCGAAGCAGCCTGGCAATCTCCTGGAGCCACCATCACATATCAGAGAAGTTTTCCTCGTAAAATAGAGTAGCGTAAGCCAGCTGGGACTAGATCTGGCTGGAGCAATGCGCTGTATTTATAACACGTCAAAAATGAGGAAGGTGGTTACAAGAGTACAGGCCAAATAACTTATTTCATAGCAGCAGGTAAGGAATTATGGGTCATGAGGTGGAAAGCTTAGGGCAGCTATGATGGGTAGGGAAGGTGAAATCTCAAGCAGGGGAAGGGTAAGGTGAAGTTGGGCATTGGCTTAAAAGGTGATGATCCTGAGTTCAGAGTCTGCAGATCACTGGATTTTTCCACTCCTGCTATAGTCTATTATGTGGAGTAGAAAATCTGTCTTGTGTCATCTGTCACTAGCAACACAAGAATCAGTGTAGAAGCGCATTCAGAGAAAGCAAAACCTTTCTGATTTGAAGATGCAGTTGAGCTCTGCCACACATAGGTGTATTTTGCTCTGGAAAGCTCTGCCTAGAAATATTTCCTTCATGTTCATTTGTGACATTTTTCTTTAGGCACCATCATGTAGTTTGAAAGAGCCAGTGTCTGCAGCATTCAGCCAAACTCATAGTCTTCAGCAATTAATTTCCTAGCATGTATTGACTGCTTAAGTTGTAATCTACCCATTAATATCCCTATTTACTTTAAGATTTGGTCACATGTGATCTAAGCATGGAGGTATGTTGCTGTCACTGCTCCCATAGAGGACCTCACCCCACGTGGATCCTGTTTCTTTAGCTGGGGACTTCCAGAAAATGGTAATTGCACTTCTGCCATTTGAGCATAAGCAATGATTTGGAGTCAAAGGTGGGGTTTTTTTGGTAAAAGTTGGGAAGGTGATGATGAAAAAAACATTTGCAGAGAAAAGAATAAGATAAAAGAGGCTCGGAGGTCTGCAAAGTACTGTGGAGCTATGTCAGAATGGTTTTAAAAGAAGACTGAAAGAGAGAAATGAGTAGAAAATTAAGCAGTGGAGAGGAAAGACATGCAGATAAGTTGAAAACAGCAGTATAGGATTTAAAGGGAGAGAGACAGGGAGAGAACAACCCATGAGAAAAACTAACAAATGTATAGGGTGATACAAAATATGGAGAGAATGTGCAGAGACACCATGGGAAAGGGAGAATGAGAGGGCAGAGGATGGTGCCTTTCAAAGAATAAAATGAAAGAAATATAAAGAAGAAAAAAATTATAAAAGAATGAAAGAAAAATGAAAATTATAGAGGCTGGCAGAGAAACGGAAAAAGGTTGGAGGGAATTAAAACATGAGAGAGAGAGCATGAAGACAGCAGTGTAATATTAGGCATAGCAAAACGTATTTTATTTATTCATGTTCCTCCTTCTGGATTATTTTTCCCTGGCAGCTGCTAAGGGTCCGATTGCTGTGTGCTCCCCTCCCTCCACGGAGAGCAGCCAAGCACTTCTCTGCTGATGGTGAATGCACAAAAGTCTTGTGTGCTTCAACTTTGAAATAAGTGCTCTCCAAAGCCCCTTCTGCCTCAGGCAGCTTCTCCCCACCCTCTCTGGTGGGAACCTGGCAGCTTTATTACAACCCGCATGTAGCTCCTTTTGCAGGTCGGGTCATTATTAATCCTGAAACTGGGATGAAATAGGAGAGAATCAGGCTAACCTTCCTTGCAAAGACTAGAGGCGTAATCTACTCTTTCCTTGGTCTTTCTCCTTGCTATTGGAGTGCAGGGTGTGTGCACGCTTCTTGCAGACAGAAGGGCTGGGATGTCAGCTCTAAGAGGTATTTACTTTCTTTACAGGACCATCCAGATCCTATTGTAGTCAGGGGAAACTTCTCTGCTCATTTTAATGGGATTTGGTGTGGCCCGGCAAGGCTCAGACCCTGAGACTCATACCCAGCTGTACCCTTTGGCCTCTTCAGAGAATTTGATTTGCTGAGGAATTTAATTAGTGGGAAAGTTAGGAAGCTGAGAAAGGTGAGATAAGGACTTCATTCCTTTTCTTTCTTCCCCTGAGCAAGGGGACGCCTTTTCCAAGCCTAACAAGGTTTTTAAAACAAAAGCTTTTCTGACAGGTAATTTTTATCAGTCTAGGCAGTGACAGCACATTTTTGAAAGCTTCCTAATGATTTAAGGGTGTAAGTCCCATCTGATTTAAGAAAGGAGGCTTGCGCAAATTTTCGCCCTTTAGCCAGATCTTCAGCCAGATCTCTAAGGAGATTGGTGCTCCTTTAAGGGAGATGTGAATAAGAGGTTTTAAACAACTCTTTTTAAACCAAAGGCATGTGTAAAAGCTGACATGTCACAGAAGTGACATGGATCAGGCAAGTCTCAGCACCCAGAGGTCTGAACGAGGAATCTCTGTATGTATTCTATGGCAGCAATCTAAAATGTGATATAAGTAACATTGTGCTAGAAAACATGAACACACTTGACCAGAGCTCTAGGACAGCGAGTATTAATGAGATGGATCTACCAGCTTAATAAGAAGCTTATTCCCTCTTGGACCATAAGCAGGTTGTTTGGAAAAAAACCATACTAACTGAATGAGGCTGGGAAAAGACAGTGTTTTAGAGAGCTTTTCTGCTGTCACGGTAGAGCAGATACAGCTCTGCCGTGTTAGTGGGGGCCCCAGAGGTATGACCCCTGCTAGCAAGGGTGTCTGCACCACTGCAGCCGCAATGGCTTTCTAGCTGGTGAGTTCCAAAATGCTCTCAACATCATCCTATTTTCCATAAGGCGGTAGATGTAAAGCCCGCAAGGACGTTCTGCAGCAACTACAGCCCATCAGACTCTGTACACATTGGCACAGGTTTGAAAGACTCTGCCATGGTGGGTCTGTCCTGGAGACATTTGCTTGCATGATTAATCTTCAAATTAGACACCACTGAAATCCCTCAAGCCTCTTCCAGGAGTGCAAGGACTGCAGGATGAGGCCCTGCATGAAAGACGACTGGCAAGGTTAGCCTCCTACCAGGCCAGCCTGATCAGGCATCTCTTGCAGGGACAGCACTGGTTTTGATGTACTTCCCCGCCACCAGCAATGCCATCCTCTCTGCTGAGGCACAGACAGGGTGCTCTCATTTTCAGAAGCCCAAATAGAAAAGCATCTTTACTTCACATTCATGTATTTAACTAGCTGTACTGTCTATCCCTGGAAATCTATGGGACTTCTTAAAGAGCGTTGTTACTTAATTCATTTTAAATGGCAGTGAATCTGCAGCTGCAGTGTTAATTACAAATGATGTCATTTTCAGGAAGCGTCAGGATGAAGCACATTTGCTGCCATGCTAGTGCTGAGCACATAAACATCCCAGCGTGCTTGTTTTTCCATGCATGCTTCATATTTGACACTGAAATTCCAGCCCTTGGTCTTAATCCTGTTAGCACTTAACTATGTGAGTAAAATTACACAACTGTGGATGCTTCGTTGTAGCTTCTCACACAGTCAAGGGTTGGCAAGATCAGGCAGTGGTTTGCAAATGTGTAGTATAAACAAACCAAGCAAACAAAACCACATAAACATAGAGGCATCTGCCCCTCACTTTATTTTCTCTGCTGAAGTACATGGCACGACCTGTCCTAGTGATCGCTGGACTTTCATTGACTGTCCGGGCTTCCTGCCTGTGGTAACCATAGATTTTATAACACCAATCAAGGGGTATAAAACACTCCAAACCGGCTGGGTTGCTTGGACCTAATGAACTATGTTTAGAGTGTTTACACAGTGCGATTTCATCTTCTCAAGGCCTCTAGCATGAACTGTGGACTCATACTACCTTAAGGGTAATGTATGTGGTTCTTGTGCTAGGTTAGAGAAAATAACCTTTCTCCTATTCAGTTTGCTTTAATTAATGTCAGATTTGAGTTGCACCACTTTTTTTGCATATCCTGTAACTTGCCAAAACCTTAACCTTTTAGGCTAACCTTTTGTGTGTCAGATGACTACCTCAGTCTGATTCTGAACATTTCTGGCTGTTAAGCTCTTTCTAGGAATTTTTTTTCCAGAACAGCTTCTTGAGGAAGATGTAGCACCATTGCATTTTGGAAAGGGAAACCATAATCGGGCAGCAATAATGTTATGTGGAAAATCCAGTTTCATGCATGCATCTTTTGTGGCTTCTGTGAAAAATAATCAGATTCAGCCAAGTTATAAACCCTTGGAAAATTGCAGTCTGCACACTGGTAGAGGCTTGTAAGTTTGGCTGCTGATCTCTCTGATGTTTCTGTCTGTGGAGACCGTGCTCTAGTCTATGGCTGCAGGGACTGAGTGGGAGGTTTCTGGCAATAGTCTTGGTATCTCCTGGCACAGCAACAGAGACTTGCGCTCTGCATCATTCAACTCGTGGACCCCAAACAGGAAGAAGGGAAGGTCCTGGCCCTTATTTGTGGAGTTAGCATAAATAGGTGGACTAAAGCAGCTTAGAGAGAAAGACCGAGGCTGAGGACTTGGAGTAGAGAAGATACTTGGGACTCTCTATAAGCAACCTAGTCTGGGATTTGGGGTGGAAAACCGAGGCTGGGAAATGTTAGGGTGAAACGTGGCAACGGCCCAGCAAGAAAAACTGGGAAGATTGTACTGAAGAGTGGAAAGTTGCCTACCAGGCCTGGAGACCAGGGGCGAGGCACAGGGAGCCTGGGACATGGAACTACGGTGGTGGCACAGTGGGAGGTGACAGGCCAGCAGTGTGGAGTGGGATGATAGGGTTGTGTTGCCAAGATCTCACACAACTGATGAGGAGCCTAGGATGCTCTGAAAAAGAGCATGCACTCCTGTAATTGAAATACACGGTTATGTCAGGAGGGACTTGCACAGTCAGCCTTAATTCGTGTGTTTTCTAATTTTGAATGCTTGTGTTTGCAACCTCAACTTTCTTTTTAATGGAGTTTTTTCGCTGCAATAGAACTATCTGTAGTTATTCTGAAATGAGCTGATGCCAAAGGGCCATCATGATGCTCTAGTATGCAAGTCCTGAACAGTGAATGAAGTAGTTGTTGCATTTAGTAAATTATGATGAAATATCTCTATGTGACTTATTTGTGTTGTGTTTGTATATGAGGATCATGATTCAGTTAAACCTTGACTGTTTCAGAGGAGGAGAGCAAATTAATAAGGATGAATGACAGGCTGTCTGACTAACAGGCTTTCAATATAGTTAATGCTCAGCAACAAATTCAGTGTTGCTCTGGATAACAGAAGAGTTTAGTTTCTTTAAATAATCAAGTTTTGGTAATTGAAATTCACTGTTGTGGTAATATTTTTCACATAGATATTTACTATTTTGTTTAATACACGGTGAACTGTTAATTATTGAGAAGATACGGGTATGATTCCTGTTGTATGGTAGAAAACAAAAGATCAAGATTTGATTCATATCGGTATATTTTTCTAAACATTGCCTTGTGATGGGGTAAGGGGAGATTAAAGGGCAGCTCTGCAGATAATTGCCAGAGCTCGTAAACTCTTTTTCCCTCTCTTTCATTTCTTGACAACTGCGGCAGCAGAGACAATATCCAGGACTGTGCAGAAAGTAACTGCTGCGGTAGCACCCCTGACGTGTTTATCCAGCACTCTGTACTGGCAGTAAGTGCTCAAAACCCAGCAGGAGATGGCTCTAAGCGCCCTACTGTTGCTCACCCTGCTTGGAGCAGCGCTTTGGACGGGAGGATCTCCAGAAATCCCTTCCCACCTCAGCCATGCTGTGCTGAGGTGGTGGTTGAGGTGCCAGGCTGGCACATCTAAGGCTCATCTGCAGAGGCTGCTCAGAGGCCATAGGCGTGAATTTGGTTCATGGGATACAGGGTTTGTGGCTCTTTGAGACTAGTTTAAGCTGGGCCACCGCTTTGAGGGAGGCAAAGTGATGTATTGGCATGCCCAAGTGCTCTCCTGGACTGGAAGCCTCAGGGGTCTATTTGCGCTGTGTATCTCTGGGCACTAAACTTCAATACAGGAAGCTTTCTCCCCTATCTTGTCTGCAGAGAGAGATTAGCCCAGGCAGAATGTGACTCAGAGGATCCAAGACATTCCTGCTCTCAATCACCTCCTGGGACATCTCCCCAGTGGTTGTAAAGGCAGCTGGCCTATAATGAAGAGGCAACTTCCCTATGTTCTGTACCTAAAGATGTCAATGCATGTTCATTCTTAAGAGTAGAGTTAATAGATGTGCATTCACAAACTACCACAGGAGAAAATTATTGGTCAACTTTCTGTACCAAATCCAAGGACAAAAAGTGAGCTGAATGGCATATAGGTGAATACAGCATTTGTTGCTCTTCTATGGTAAGCACACTGATGATCTTCTCCTGCGTGAAGCCTTTAGTATTATCACGGAGGTGAAGGCTCTCCTCCTAACTGGAGATTTTTTTTTAAGAGAGAGACTAGGGGTTCAAAGCAATTTATTAAACTGATTTATTGCAAATATAGGCCTTTTTACATGCCTATTTTCAGGTCAGCAATCTTTAAAAATACTCACTGTGATGAATATTTTAAAGCATGCTATAAAATAGTATTTTATGAAAGAGAACAAGGGAACATGTATGAGCGTGTCAGATTTTGATGAGCCAAAATACTCACTGTAATTTTATCACAGCGTATCAATATAAGGAGGTACAATTGCCTGTGATCACTGGGGTGTGAACCTGTTTCCACCGATAGATACCTTTTTAATCTCTATGAGCTGTACTTTTGCCTCACAGTTATAGGCAACAGACTTCTGCAAAGGTTTTATGCAAGATGTGAGTTTTGGCAGGCTGTGGTTCAGTAGCGATTTTAGTGGTTAATGTATTTTTTTCCCATTAGCCCCAGAGGTCTGAGACTGTAGAAATCTTAATTTATTTTTTTCCCTGAAAGATGTTATGTGAGCAGAGGATATTTTGAAGTTTAGGTACTACTGTCTCACACACACATGCTTGCTTGCAGGCTGTCAGACTGAATGGAGGAGAGCTGAGCTCTCCCTGCCTTTTGCTTGGAGGGGGTGGGGATCAGAGAAGTTTCTTTCCTCTGACCCTATTAGTGGTTTAAACAACAAAACAAAATAAAACAAACAAAAAAGTAGGGACATTACTGTCCCTGATTTCTCCTCCTCTAACTGCTGGGCCAAGGATTTCAAATGCTGCCAAAGAAAAACAGGAAGACAAGAGGTACACAGACAGCATGATGATATAAATTTTGTTTCTCTAGGAAACCAGACTAAAAATGTCCCTAGGCCTCTTAGTAACAGAATAACCTTGGGAATATGATTTAAGTATCCAGTGTGGGCTCAGAAACAAAAAGGAGTGGATTCCTCATGTGCTGATTATTTTTTAAAATGCTCACAAGTTCTGATTTGGTTTTATGGTTATTCACTATCTCGCTCCCAGATCTGAAAGTTTGACATTGAGATCATATAAATGCATTATCTATTGGAGGTCCTTCAGGTGATCGAAATAGAAGGAGGACCTAGGAGGTGTTTACCTTTTCTATGACGTTTCAGAGCTAGCCCAGCCCTTGTGGGGATTATCCTACTCCTATTATCCCACTGAATGTTCTTTCCTCAGGACCCTGCCTCTCTAGGAGGAGCTGTGCTTGAGTGAACATTTCAAAGAACAACTTGCTCTAATTGACTGCTACTTAGGATGCGCTTCTAGAAGTTGTTAGAAACATCTAGACAGAAAAAAGAAAGGTCCCTCAATCCAACCGAAGTGAGACAGAGAATAGCACAGGGCAGAAGAAGACAGCTGCCGTGGCCGTGGCAGGGCAGAGCATGGGGTTGTCTTTTTGTCTGTCCTTCCAAAACCTTTTATGCCATTTTATCAGGTAGGTGCTGAAAAGGGCAGTGCCAAAGAACTTGCCATCTTTTACAAATCCACGGCCTGCTTAAGTGAGTTTTGTTGAAAGAAACCATGTGGAGCAATCTGAAGCTGAAATCTGTTGTGTTTCCCTTCCTTTATTTCAAGCCTGTTGCTGGCAACGTTTCAAGATTTCTTCCCTACAGAATTAAAGATGACTCTTCTCAAAACAGGTGCAGCCTGGGGAACGACAGTGGCAGCAATGCATAAATCCTTCTGGGAGTAATTATGCTTCCTTTCCCCTTCCTCTTGCCTGCTGCATCTATTTGGCAGTGTTTCTGCCAGGAGCCGTGCACTTGCGTTAACTTTAATCCATTCAGTAGAGGGAGTCTGATGCTAAAATCTAAGCATGCACACTAGCCCCTCTGGGATCTAGAACTCACGTTTGTATGCAGGATCAGAAATACTTGAGTCTTTGCTGCCCACTTAACCCGGATGGGGTTGTATGGGGGTGTCTTGGTCCCAGCTGATCTTTCTGAACTCTGCTGTAATGATAAAACCACAGCAGCACGAGTAGCAATATAATTAACAAAGTCATTGTGCCAATGCTTTTCGACACTGCCTCTCAGGATCCATCTCGGCAAGTGGGT
The DNA here is from genome assembly GCF_032191515.1 of Phaenicophaeus curvirostris. Taxonomy (NCBI): domain Eukaryota; kingdom Metazoa; phylum Chordata; class Aves; order Cuculiformes; family Cuculidae; genus Phaenicophaeus; species Phaenicophaeus curvirostris. The sequence goes on along the minus strand of NC_091394.1, from coordinate 29,468,852 downwards.
TATCTTTGTCTACATCTGTGTAGTCCCTAGCCTCCTTGGTGGACATAATTTACAGCAGTGCAGGCTGGCACTTAATCAGAGAGACATTTGTTTCCATTTTGTAATGAATTTTCCTCTCTTGTGTCCATGGAGATCTGGTACCATTGCACATTGCTTGTGGGCATTAGATGCCACTTGTTTTCTAAGGAGGAAGAGAGGAACTGATGTAGGGAATGGTAGGGAGCTGGCACACAGAGGGATGTAAGGAGCAGTCCTTCCTAAACTTGGAGCATCTCTTAAAATACAGGATGTTACACAAATATCCAATGTGAATTTGGTGCAAGGATCTCCTTAAATTGTAAAACCAATTGTGCACCCCCGGTCCTCGGTATCTCAGAAGCTTTTGCTGAACAAAACCTGAAGAACCTTGGGTGGCCAGGGTAGGAAGGTGTGGGTCATGGCAGACGACATGGGTCACAGCCTGTCCTGAGAGCAGAGGGGGGATGGCAAACACCCCCTGTTAATAGGATTCCCATGGTGTAAAATACATTGTGAGAGGTCATGGACGGTAGTGACTAGTGCTCTGGGGGCGTACATGAGTGGGGCATCAGACTGAAACCGATGGCAGAAATTTGGCATATTTGACTTCTGCCTTATCTCAATTATTTGATTAGGAAGGTTTGAAACAAGAAACACCATGGGATGTGAAAATCTGCTTTGAATGTTTACTACGAGTGGTGGTTGAGTTTTATATATTTATCGCGTAACCTGGAGTTGTAGTAGCAAATGCACTATTGACCCTCCCCAGGGGAAAGCCCAGCCTAGCGGAGACCCTGCTCTGCAAACAGCCCCATGGCAGCGGAGAGGGGATAGAAGATCTGGGAGGAAACCAAGACGACTTTTGTGAAAATGATTTAGTTTGCTGATCATAGAGGTCTTACTCCTCCACAGGCAATGCTTTCAGTGTGGAGCTGAAGAAGCTGGGGAGGAGAGGTCTCTTCCAACCAAACCCAGCACCTGGATAGCCTGCAGGTCTGTTCTCACATCACTTGTAACTGTTTGCCCCAAAACAACGCTGGCTCTGCAGAATGATGAGGCAACAAGGAGCAGAAAGATGATTGTCTGTCCTTGCCGTTTCTAGCTCTTGCTGCTTGCTTTTACTGATCCTGTGTGAGACACTGGATGGTATATAGATATATTTTTTTTTCATTTACTGCTGATGTAAATATGACTTTCTCTGCAGGCAGCGCAGAAACAAGTCTATGGTCCTGTGCTGTGTCGCAGCCACAGGCCTCGTCGCGATGAGTAGAAGCGATGTGTTATTTCCTAGTCCAGCCCTGGTTCTGTTGTGGCAGCGCACTACGCGCAGCTGTAACTTCAGCGCGCAGCAGGATCACAGCTCTGAGCCTCCTCCTGGACTGATGCTCTTCAAGGCACGAGTCACTCGAGCCCGAGGAGCTGAGAACCCGCCTCGCGTGGCGTCTGCAACCGCGCCGGGTACCAGCCTGGATGAGGCTACGAGGAACCCGATCGAGGGGAGGGCGTCCCAGCCCCGTGGTTTGGAACTGCCTGGTCTGTAAGGTCCCTTTCCAACCCAGCCCAACCCAGCCCATCCTGCGGGAGGCAGCTCCGCCGAGGGGAGCGGAGGCAGAACGAGCCGCGGCTTTGGAAGCTCCGCTGCCCGCGGAGCCGCCGCCACCCGGGGCGGGACGAGCAGGAGCAGGAGCAGGAGTAGGAGGGGGCGGTGCCGGCGGCGGATGGCGGCGAGGTCGGTGGGTTTGCCTGGGCGGGGGCGTGGGGGGAGGGATGCTGGTGGGCTCCTATTTTCCCCTCCTCCTCCTCCTCGTCGTCCTCCCGTCCCCGCGCTTCCCCCCCGCCCCGCCTCCCTCCCTCCCTCCCGCCCGCCGGGGCCGGGGGGACGCACCGCGCGGGTTTCGTAACCCCGCACCGCGCCCCGCGGGCCGAGCGAGCTCCAGGTGAGGAATCCTCCGCATCCCGGAGGGCGCCGGGGTCACTTTGGAGCGCGGCGGGGTCGGGCTGAGCCCGCGTCGCATCGGCAGGATCCGGATAACTTACAGGCGCGGTTTGGATGGGGGGGTCCTTTGTTTCTCTTGAAGGGTTTGGGTTGGCTTAAGGTTTTCTCTCTTTTCTTTTTTTTATTATTTTTGTGGGTTTCTCCTCCTTCCCCTCCCGATGTAGCGGTAGCTCGGGTGCGGGCATTCAGCGCTAAGACGTCTCGCTGGGTTTTTAGAGCGTGGCTTTAATTTTCCTTAAGCGGAGGAGGAGGAGGAGCGCGAAGCCCCCAGCCCAGGTAGGGTCCGCGCTCCGCGGGGAGAGCGGCGGCGGCGGCGAGTTAGTCACGGCGTTCGGTGCTGCCTCCCCGGCTGGGGTCGAGCTCCCGAAATGGGATTTTACGAACCCCGCCGACATCCCGCACCCGGGAGCTTTCTTCCCACCGCCGGCCGGTGCGGGGACCTCTTGGGAAGCGGCTCTCGCCTCTCCTGGATTGTGGATCCGCTCGGGATGCGGGCACCGGGCTGCTGGGCTGGGGAGGCGTTCGGGGTGTGTTTGTGTAATAGGCGTCTAAAGCAAAAAAAAAAAAAAAAGGAAAAAGCAAACGGGCTTTTGATAAGGTTCCTGAAGTATAAACATAGTATTCCTGTTCTTGTTTCCTCGGTGAAACTCCTTTTCCTCCTTCACACCGATGTGGTCCGTGGTATGCTTGCTGTTCTTTTTTCTTTTTTATTAGTATATTTCAGAGATATTTTCTTTTTTTTTTTTTAATACAGATTCGTTTAGGTTTTTGGGTCTGATCGAGGCTGTTAGAAAATATTTGTAACCTTCCAACTTCTGATGTGTATGATGTAAATTGGTTTTAGCCTTTCTGTAGCCAAGCAGGGGTCACAGGCGTTTTTGAAATGCCCACTGAGTCTGAACTAATGCAGAGCTCATGGAATGATAATAATAGCAACTTATGGGAAAAAAACCCAACCCACTTCTGCTGGAAATGCTATTCTTAGCCATGTAACGGTGCGTGGCTGGATTTCAGCTTCTTATTAATTGCGTGAAAGGCGAAACATAAAGTAGCCCTGGCCGAGGGGTCCGGAGCTGGGACAGCCTGGTGCTCCTGCAGTTAGTGGCACTGGGGTGCCAGTGGCTTTCAGGACGGGGCTCTGTGGAAAATTCCCGCTTGCTTCTGTCGGCAGAACAGTTAGAAAGCCCAAACGTCTGGTTCAAACCTGTAAGGTCTGTCAGAGGGTTTGGACAGCTTGCCAGGTGTGTGAAGACAAATGAAAAAGGCGTTTGTTTTCAGCTGTTTGTCTGGGGGGAGGAAAGTTGGTTGAGCCACACCTGATGGAAGTTTCATAGGCGTGTTATGAAGTGTCCTTGGGAGCAATGGAATATCCAGATTAGAAATGCCAGCAGGGCAATAAATAATACTTTGGCCTTGAAATAGCGTGTTTAGATTATACATGGAAATGTAATAACTTGGAATGAGCTGCTCATCCCAAGATACGCTGTGGATTAGCAGAGCGTGCAGGGAACGGACATGGAGATGCTTCTGGGCGCTGGTCACCCTCCCCCAAGTGACTCACTTGGGCCTCCAGCTTTGCCAAAATCTCTGGGTATGTTTTTTCTTACACCTGTTTCTGGCTGCAGTTCAGACTTCTCACCTTGACCCCTCGATGAACTGGAGCAGGAGCTCCATCAGCCAGTCTGACAGAGGCTTCAGCACATTTTTAACTTTAGTTATGCATGTTGTGTTAGTGCAGTTAAAGAGGGATACACAAAAGCAAGCTTGCATGCAAGGCTTTTAAGCTCAGGGCTGCCTCTTGTAAGCTTTCCAAGGTGTGAACTGTATCCCTTTTTTTTACCGTGGTGCTGAGAACAAATGCCATATTGTGTTTGGGTTCCTTCCTGAAGAGCTGACCTTACTTAGGACCGATACGTACAAAGTAGGAGCAGCAGTGCTTCTCTGCTGGAGTTTTATGGAGATTTAGTTTGTGCTTCGGACCTGAAGTCTTGCTGGAAGCTAATGAAGCTTATACTTTTAAATGCTCAAGCCATGCTTTCCAGCAGAATTTAATTTTCTAAATCGGTGAAATATTTTTCAGGCTGTGACCCCAATCAGTTGATGGTGACTGGAGGATACAGGTCTAGAGTGATGCGTGTGACCTAGATGATGCCCTCCATCAGTTGGTGTGACTCTACCAAAGACCCGGTGATTTTGTGGGCTTGACCACAATGCCGTTGCCTTCGGGACCTGACCCAGGGCACTGGCTTTTAAAAGGGTGGCCTTACATTGCTTTCTGTATACCTGTATTTACTCGTCAGCCACTTCTGCAGCTCTTCTATGCACCAAGTAGCAGTTATTCAGGCAACTAATTCCACTGGCTTGAGCGAGGTTATCCAGCTGAGTAAATGGTGTGCACTCTGAGTTCAAGGTATAGATTTGGGCGTGAGTGCTCTCTTTTTGTGGAGAATGTGGGAAACTAATTCCCAGAGCCTGAGATCCTGGCATGCTTTGAATTCTCTCCTGTTCTTATGCTTTGCCTCTATCCGGTGGGTGGGCGGGTGGGCTGGAAGTGACATGGGAGGCTGGACTTTCCTTTACAGCAAGCAGCTCTTCCAGAAAAATTCCACAGCTGCTCTGTCCATAGTTCCCTGCTTGCTCCACCGATCCTGTTTTCTACACAAATAGGTTTTCTGCTGCCGTGCTGGGCTCTGGAAAGGAAGCAGAGGAGCCCTTAGAACCGATGCAGCTCTGCAGCACCGTCTGTCAGACCGAGCAGCGTTAGAGAAAACTCTTTTAGACCCTCATCAGCAGAACCTAATTGTGCAGCAGCTCCCCAGGTCCTGGGCTGGCAAGGGCTCAGCAGTTGCTGCTCCAGCCAGAGCAGAGTCCATCCCTGCCTCAAAGGAACCTTCTTGGTGCAGGGGGCCAAGCGCCAGCGGAGCAGGCTGAGGGACGCTTGGGGTGACGAGGAGAGTGATGCTGAAATGTCTGGGATGAGATCACCTCCAGAGCTGGGGTTTGGTGAAGGAGAGAGGAGCCCCAGCAGTTTTCACACTTAATAGTCCTTCAGCCTTGACGACGCATTTCACCTCTTTCAGATGCAAATGACTTTGTCTTCCCTGTCTTCTTGCTGCAGAAGTTACCCATTCAGATTAACCTTCAGATGTAAATGAGTTTGTAATTTGCTCCTTCCTGCTCGAGAGGTAGAAAAACCGGGCAGTTGCAGAGTTGAGCTGCAGTGTGCGCTGTGCAGCTCACATTCTCCATTGAGCAAGCTGTCGTTTCCTGGGACAGGGCAGAACAGAGCAGAACGTGGAAGCGCCACTAATCCGGCACACCATGGTTTTCATCTGGTTTTATTTTATTTTAACTTAGTTTCCCCAGGAATGGAGTGTTGTTCCCTGCCCTTTGCATTTGGCCAGTTTCAACCAGATTGTACCAATGGTTGGCTGGCAGGCTTGAGTACTGTATAATGTCCCACTTGTTTTTGTTAAGATTAGTGGCTGCTGGGTACTCTTTGAAGTGGTGCTCTCTCTGGAGAAGAGGAGATTGATTTCAGACATCCCCTATTTTGCCTGGTAGCAGGCAGTCAGGCACTGCATGTGTGGTGGATGGTCAAACATGCAGCACCTTCATGGCCCTGGCCACCTTGTCAGGTGTGTGTGGTCTCCAGGGAAGGGTTGGTGTGAGGTGACACTGGAAGGAGCTGCAGTGGATGTGATGGAGGGGCAGAAGGGCAGAGGATACCTATCTCCAGCAGGCTGGACCTGCTTGTTAGGCCTCCTCACAGCGTGGCTACCCTTCTGTTGGTCAAGCTAAAGCCACTTGAGATTTAGGAAGAGTGGCATGCTGACAGCTGTAGATTGGAGCCTGCTTTCTATGACCTCCGGGACACCTTGGGCTGAACTGAGGTGAGCATTGGAGCAGATGGGAATGTGCCGCCTGGGCAGGACTGTGTGTGTGCGCAAACTTGCACGTGTGCAATGGCAGTGTGATTATCTGGGTGTTCACCGGCATCATCCTGTTAAGTCAATGATAATTTGACAGTGATGAAAAGATGACATTCAGTGCCATACGTTTCTCCCAAAATAGCTTCCGTGAGTGAATACTGTCTCTGATTCCATGCAGCCCTCTCCCCACCGTTACTTTAGGCAGATTTGTGCTTCAGCTGATGCAGTGATGTGAGACGTCAGGGAAACGTTCCTCTAGTGCCAAGTACCCTGGTGTGGATTGAGCTGGTCTGGCATGGGCACCTTGGGTGGTCTGCCTCAGAAATCTGGGCAAAGCTGTACTAAGAAAAGTGGTCTTGCCTTTACCTGGGCGGTGCCTGTGCTAGACAGCTTTTCAGTATAGCTGAGCAGGGTGTGGTGGGAACATTTCTTCCAGACCTGAAGGAAAAGACAGACATCTGTTCAAGCAGCAGCATAAGAAACAGGAGCGTCAGGATGTCAAGGAGCATATGTGATACGTACATGCGATTCCTCAGCTAGCGCGTGTTTTGCTACCCTCTCTGTTGCTGCTAGTCTTCAGACAGAATATGCCTGTTGTCCTGGGGCTTAGAGTGTGGCTTTTCAAAGATTGCCAGTGTCACTCTCTAATGTCAAAATATTAAGTGGCACCCTAGAGGGCTGAGCTGAATCTCAAACACCCATATGCCACTCCTTTTCAAACAGCCTGTTTGACTGATGCAGCAAAGATCAAACACATAATCTGTCAAAGTGAGATGAAGGGAGGAACTGTGTAGCTGACCTCCCCATCATGGGTTACAGAGGATGTGGAGGGAGCAGCAAGCCATGCCAACAGGGCAAAGGTGGATGCTGTTTCCTTTCCCCCCTGCAACTCTGCCTGCCAGAGACTGGTCTAGGCACCTCTGGCATCTGAGCCCAAGACTCTGTGCTGTTAGAGATGTGGCACTTAGTGAAGGAGAATGTCTCTTGCTTCCCCGCTTTTCCCTCCATGAGCACCAACTTGTACCACTGGCAGTGTGGCGTGGTAGGTGGTAGCTAAGAATGGGCTCTTGGGCTTGGACCAGACATCTCATTCGGGTCCCTCCTATGACGGTGCCGGCCACCTGACCTTCTGTGTCAGAAATCCTGAAACAGGCAGTTTGTGAGGTGAAATGTTGCTGCTGTAACGTTTTTGCCTGTTCTTGCTAACCATATTGTGCTAACTGTGTATGTTCAGTGGTGGTGTAATGCTTTCTCTGTCAGGTTTTAAACCAGACTTGAGAGGGTTGCATGCCAAGAGGGAAGGATTGCAATGCTTCCACCACCACAATGGGTTTCTCCAAAACACGTGTGATGGAGAGAGCTGCCCTGGCCCTATTGTCTGTGATACTGCATGCTCCGACTGGCCTGAAATCAGGCAGTGAGTAAATTTCAGGGGATAACTTTCAGTTTTGCAAGCTCTGCCCTTTGAGGATGGAGAAAGGTGGGAGTGAAGCTTGCTTTGTTAGGAACAAAACCGCATGTAAAACTTGTAGTCATAACTGCCAGCACCCATTAGACAAAGTAAAAACACTACTTAAAAGAAAAAGGGTCTGTGTGTGTTTATTAGTGGGGGTATACAAAGACAAAAAGACTTTTTAAAAAGCATGAAGGCTACATAGCAAGCATGCTGTCAGACACACTGCCTCTTGCCAGCTAATATCATGTGCAAATAAAACAAGTTAGGTTGTTGCTATTGCAGCTGCTTTCCCTCATGAAGCAGAGTGAGCCAGACTCGTCTGACTCTGAGAAAGACGTTGGCAATTTGCCTATAGTAGGAGGCACGCAGGGTAATTTACTTAAAAAACTCAATATAACAATTATCCAGGATGAACACATAGAACCCTAATGTTTGCTTGCAGTTGTATTTTCTATGACACATTTTCAGAAGATGTTGCTTGTTGGCTGCATTCACCAGCAAACACAGCCTGGAGGTGATTGTCTTCTTGTTTGACCTGCAGTTAACAGCAATAATTATACTTAAACAAGTTTTTATGTGGGAGGTAGGAGGGATTCAGCGGCTTGGGCAGGAGGCTGTCAGTGGGGTCATTTGGGATCCAGGCCTTTCCTTCTGACCTTGAGCAAAGCAAACGTGTGTCAGCTCTTTAAATCTGATCCATTATGATTTGTTTCAGAGCAATTGATTGATATTGGTCTTGGTTTCCTCCTCTGAAACAACTCCAAAATCCCCAAATATTTGTGAATGGAATTGAAGTTTAAATATAAAGCCTCCCTCTCTCCTCGGATAAAGGTGGAAGAAAATTAATCGTTCACAGCCATCTGCTGGAGGAATCAATCATGCTGGGAGTAGAGTCTGCCAGTTGTTCCACACATTATTAATGATGAAAAGATATAAACATATGAGCTCATAACTATGCTGGGTTTAAATTACTTACAAAATAATGACATTAGGAGAACAATGGGGTTACAAAATCAGGTGGACAAAAGCAAGGAAGTGCCAAGACTAACATGTTGTAGCTCCCCTTTGCATCTGCGTTATGATACAATCTTTAATTTTGTAATTGCATCATTTTTTCCCTTTCACAGAGTCCCTCTTTCAGTGGATAGGTAATTACTACATAATTCGTTTTCTCTTGCCCACATTTACTTTCTGTCTGTGGTTCTCACATCTCTTCACTTTACACCCCACCCAAACCCTGAACTGAGCAGTGCTGCTAATTCCTTCCTGGGGGCTACGCAGATGGTGAAGTTTCTTATTCTTGCAGCATCTCAGGTACAGGTACTATCTTCATTTTTGTAGCTAAGGAATGGAGACAAAGAGAAAACTAAGCTCGAATGATTGAAGTGTCTTCGATTTTGGCTGCCTCAAAGAGATACTTAGAGATGATTTTATTTTTCACTCATCCCAGAACACCTGGCATGATGTAGGAGTTCATTCATCTGCTAGAAAGAAGCACAGAGGTGATGGACGTCAGCTATAGGTCTCAGCACTCTTGCAGGTTAGCCCTAGATGTCTTGGCTTTGCAGAGAGCGGGCACTGCCCCGTTAGACGTCACCTGAAGAAAAACTGATTTCAGGGACTTGCTGAGTATCTTGCAAAGACCATGAAGTTGAGAAAGGGGTAATTTCTGCCTGCAGGTGGTATGTCCACCTTCCTCAAGCAAGGTGGTTGTCTCTTTTCTTTTTCTTCCAGCTTTGACTTGTTCACTGATCTTTCTGACCTCCACTGAGTGAGGCAGGGGCTGAAACACAACCATGGCTTTTATCACACAACCCTGTCTTTTTCCCAAAGCAGCCGATTTCCAGAGCTCAAATGATAAATGATTATTGAATTTGAGATGAAATCAGTGCAGATGTATACAGAAACTGGATGGAGGTTTCATGGTCAGCATTCATTATGATACTTCTTAATTTTGTAGTGCTTGAGTTTGCAGTCTTTGTGGTAAAAATTTAACATACCTGAGTTTGAACATAATTTTCTAACTGTACAAAGGGAAAAGAGGGAGATAAATAAAAAAAATATTCCTGTCACGTGAATCTGCAGTGACCCAGGTCGTACAGAGAGTGTAGACCTTGGGGCTGTACCATTAATTTCTAATCCATGAGATAATGTGCTCAAGAGCACTGTTTGGCTATGGATGGTGGTAGTTGCCAGAGTGGGGTGACATGCTAAGCAGACCATCTGCTGCTGTGTTGAGGGGGTTTCACAGCACAGTGCCAGGAAACCTTCAGATCCCATTTAAGAATGGAGTAGGGAGAACTCTGGTGCTTCCCTCGTCTTCTCTGGCTTGCCTCTGTTTCTCCTGCTTTTTCCTCTATAGCAGCCGAATTTCTCATTCCATTAAGCTCACTCTCCCCTGTTCCCTCTCCTTCCCCTCTGTACCTACGCATCCCTAACATATGCCACATGCTTCTCCTCTTGTTTTCTGGTACCATCACTCTATTCCATGCCCATCTTTTCTTACTACTGGTATCACCTATAGTTTTGCAGGGGTCGCAGATCTAGATTCAGCTAGGGTTGTGTGCAATCTTGACTCCAATATAGATTTATAATTTTTTTCTTCTTCAAACTGTAGATAAAGACAAGCCCAATATGTTTGAATGAAGCTTTTTAGGGGATTCACGTCCCTTACTTGAAGTCTAGAGCCATTTTTGTGGGCATTGGCTTAGATCAATCAATGGGTAAATGGCTGCATTAGACCAACTCTATAAAAATAGTTTACACCTAAAGAATATGCTGTGTTCTGCCTTGTTTCCCGGTGTTCATTCTGTGGAGTCTTGCTTAATCCCACTTAAGCTTGTACAATTAAGACTAGGTGGATGTGCCATTTTATGGGTTTGAATATGAGATTGGAATTACATCTGTTCATAGAAGAGTGAGGAAGACTGGCCAGTCGTGCTTTTTTGTTTTCTGGGAATGAATAGAAACATGATCATGCAAGCAAGAGTGTGCAGGTTCTAGAGGCTGGGCTTCCCGCTGGAATGCAAGTTGATGCAACTCAGCCACTTCCTGGAGAAGTGATGTCTGTAGTCCCAGCAAGCCATTAGATGCTTTTGGCCTGTGTGTCAGTCTTCTGACAAATTTACAGTGAGTTTCATCCTACAGCTTTGTTCAGAGGAGGGGAGGGCAGTTAATATAAACGACATGCTGCAGTGAGAGAGGAGGAAACGGAAATTTCTGATTATGCTCGAATGAATGTAACAATTGGCTGTCTTTATTTACTTTGCTTTTTTTTGTTTTGTTTCATTAAACTAGATGAGGAAAAGGGCATGGTACTAGCAAAGAAAATACAGTTGCCAACAAAATCTGGTCTTGGAACAGACCAGGTTGACCTGCAGCGAAGCAGCTGGGATAAGAATAATTATGTCAGACTTGTGTTCTTGGGAATTTTGTGATATAAATCATGGCCAAAATAGATATAAACAATGTCAAATCAGGTTCACAAAATAATGACAGAGCAGAATGTGTTTAGAAGTTTTGGATGACTCGAAGAATTAGATGCCTTTACAAAATAATTAATAAACCAGATGGTACAAACTTGCACCAACCAATTCTCCTCGCATTACCACTACGTGTGAGTGAGTCCAAGAGCTAGTATTTGAGTACTGAACTTCACATATTTAAGAAGGAGACAACTGCTAAAAGGAGCATGGGGCTGATTTTTCAGCTCTTGTCTATGTATACTTGGGGTGTGGGGTCAAGAATGTGCATCTGTGAAAGGCAAATGGGAGAAATGGCTTGTATCAATGCAGAGATCTACAGAATCATAGAATGGTTTGGGTTGGAAGGCACCTTAGAGATCATCCAGTTCCAACCTCCCTGCCATGGGCAGAGACACCTTCCACTCAATCAGGTTGCTCAGAGCCGCATCCACCTGGCCTTGAGCACCTCAAGGGATGGGGCATCCATGACCTTCCCTGGGCAACCTGTTCCCGTGCTTCACCACCCTCACTGTAAAAAAAATTCTTCCTAATATCTAATCCAAATCTACTCTCCTCCAGTTTAAAACTCTCACCCCTTGCCCTATCCCTGCACTCTCTTTATCAGAGCCCCTCCCCAGCTTTCCTGTTGGCCTCTGTTCATCTTTTGGGGGGCTAGGGAGGTTTTGTCAATTAAAAAAGAAAAAAAAAATTCTAGTCAAAAACCTGATCAATTGTACATCACTGGCCTGGCCATCTCCTGCCTGGAAGGTGCTAGAGAGCCTGCATACTTAGGATTTGGTCTGGATTTGAGTAAACTTCAGTTAATCCCTGACACAACCTTGTTCTTCATAATTTATGTGTGTGTTTCTTTTGAGGTAAACATATTTGGGCAGGTTTTCAGGTGCTGCAAGTTGCTGTAGCTCCCTTGGAAAGAAGCAGCTCCTCTGTGGGGTGGCCCCATGCTAGGTGTGCCCTGCTGGCCTCTCTCCACCCCTGTTCTGCCTCCCCCTCTCCTCTTCATCACAGCATCTGTGGTCAGATGCTGAAAGGCAGGGACAAGGCTTTGAGACAGCTGGCTCAGCAGAAGAGGTGGAGAGCCAGCTGATGCCAGTATTAATATTCTTTCAAAATTGATGGATGGAACGATTATAAAATTGCAGAGGAAAGTGAAACTTAATGGAATCCATGTTTTAATTGCATTCTGGATTTTTTTCAGCAGCCAGCTTCTGACGTGCAGGACAGAGTGAGTATTTTTCTGTGAGGATGTTGGTGTAGACTGCACAATGTATTTTTTTTTAAAGAAAGAAAAAGAAAAAGCTTGGCCAGTCTGTTTTCCACACTCTGGTGCTCTCAGTCTTCTTCATTTGCACTGTGTGGTAGCATGCTGTGTCTAGACAGTAAATTATATCTGAAATACAGTCCCAATGCAGCTTGAGGGGAAAAAAAAAGTCTATTGCAAACAGCTCCAGATTTACCTGTAGTGTTGAGATGTCTGAGCTTGTGAGTGGTACTCAGGTGCGGGACTTGTAATTTCCTGTGTGTGCCCTCCTCACAGAAAGGAATGAGGATGCTGGATCTATGCTGGACTGGCAGCATGGGCTCGTGTTCCCTGCGTGAACCAGGCCGGCCTTCCGGCACTGACAGCTGCCTGCCTCTAACTTGGGCAAGATCCTTTTTCAGCTGATAAAGTCTCCAACTTAATATTGTCATGGTTTAGCCCTGACTTGGCTAATTTCAGCATCTAAAACGATATAGTTGGTAAACCATATAGACTCTCAGTTCCCTTCCTCCCACCTGCAGGGAAAGGGGAAAGGAAAATGAGAGGAAAAAGACTTGTGGGTTGGAAACTAAAACTTTAGTTTTAATGAAATGGTGAAAATAATAATAATGATGAAAATTATTAGAAAATAATAAAACATATATAAATATATGAGCTCGCATGCCCACCCCACCCCTCAATGACTATACATCACCTTAAATACCGTAGAGCAGACAGGAGGGAACTGCTCTGTGGCTAAGAGGGAGCTGACCTCAGGAACTGGGTTCAGAAACACATGCATCCGGAGCAACCAGACAGATGAGGTCCTTACTGGGCATCAGCCATTGCAAAAGAGGGGTGGGATCCTTGTGATCTCTCAATTTTATACCATATATGATATACGTGAGATGGAATACTCTAGTCAGTTTGAGGTCACCTGTCCTGTCCGCCTCTCCCTGCAGGTGTGACCCTTTTTTGCCAGTTTGAGGATGGCCTAGTTACTACAGGAATAAGTATAAATATTGGCCTTCTTGCATACTAGTGTTATCACTTCTAGAGAAGAACAATGTCTCAAAACCACGTAGTTAGCTTTCAGAAAATGAAGTTACTTAGATGAGACTGAGTTAGAATCAGGAAACTAACTCTAATTTAGCTCAAACCACAACTATGTGGGTAGCATTTCTAAATGGGTGGCCTCCCATGCAATGGGAGCTTTCTTGCTCTTCAGTTTATACCCTTCAATTCTCTTTTTCTTTGTTATGCCTCTTGTCACTGCTGGAAGGAATGCCTTTCTGGCCCTGGGGAGTATCTGCACACAATGTTGGGTGCAGACACATTGTTCATGAGCAGGGCCAGAAGATGGATATATGCCTGCAACCATGAGGGCTTCTTCTATCCTGATTGTGTCCATAGCTGGGCTATTGTGACTGGTACAACTCCCTCAGCCTCGTGAATATGGCTTTTGAGCCATGCAGTAAAGCAGGCAGGATGCATGATATAGAAGATTCACTATCCTCTTTTCACCTGACTGAGTATGGTGACTCAAGGGATAGGGGACAATGGTGACGAGTTCCTGCCCAGCACAGCAGGTGCGTCTGCTCTGTGACTACATGTTTAGGAGTTGGACTCAATAACCCTTGTGGGTCCCCTCCTACTGAGGTCATTCTGATTCTCTGATACCCCACCTTCCCGGGTACCTTTGTGTAATAAGTACAAGGCTCTGCAAGTGGAACTGAACAATGATGAGGTTCATCTAGCCTGGAAGTGATGGGTCACTGTCACAGGAGACTCTGTCCTGAGGGAAACAGAAGGCCCAATATGCTGACTGGACCAACTTCTTAGGGAAGTCTGCTGCCTCCCTGGGTCTTGGGTTAGGGAAGCGATGAGAAAACCTCCTACCCTGATACAGACCTCAGATTACTATCCATTACTTCTTTTTCATGTAGGCAGCAATGAAGTTGCAACAAGAAGTCCAAGGGCAATCAGAAGAGACTTCAGGAGCTTGGGATGACCGCCTGTGGGTTCGGGCACAGGTAGTGCGCAGATGGCGTACACCATTTCTGGGCAAGGATATTTGCACAGGAGGTAGCAGGGCTCATTGATAGAGCTTTGAATTACATTTGAAGGGGGAAGGGGATACAAACAGTCTTGCTAGAGATAAGCCTGGGGGTGACATAGCAATGTTGGAGACAGAGTGCTAGCAAGGTCCTTTGGTCTGTCATCTTGGTGAAGGCAGAGGATGGAGATGCACGTGGCAGCAAAGATGCAAGGATTATTGATGTGTTAGAGAACACTGGTCACGTAGGAATTGGGTCTTCTTTCCACAAAAGGTGGAGGGATCAATAGCCTGACTGAAGTGCATCTACAGCAATGCATGCAGCATGGGCAAAACCCAAGAGTAACTGGAAGGCACTGTGCAGTGGGAATGCTATAATATAGTTGCAATCACAGAAACATGGTGGGATGACTGGAGTGCTGCAATGGATGTCTTCTTCAGCAGATAAGCCTTCTGCTCCCATTAGGTGCAAGTGAAGGTGCATAGAAGTGGCTCTAAGAGTGAGTAATTTGGAGTGGGGATGTTCTTCTGCCTGAATGCTCTATAGATTGATGCCCTTCACTTCCCTCGTAACTCTGAAAGGATTTCTGGTGCCTGATGGGACTGTGATGAGGTCCTGCCTTTTCCTTTGCTTATCTCCGTAGGGCAACAACTGCAATCTACGTGGTGCGGTTTGGAAATTAGTTCCTCTTGCTGCATTTCCCGCTATGTGTTGGTTGGTATTTTAATGGCTTCAAGCTAACGTTAGGGTGAATAGCGCACCAAAGAGCTTCAGGACTGCTGTGGGAGGGAAAGTATCTTCTGTACTAAAAGGTGCTATCCCTTGCTGGTGTAAAACGGGCTTGTGAGATGTGATTGCAATCCCTGTGAGTTACAGAGGCATCTTAGCTGAGTAATTGGCAAGCGCTGAAGATGAGCAGTAGATTGTGGCAGCCTTTTGACATCCTAAAAGACCCAAAACCTGTGCAGTGCTTACTCTGAAAATATTCTCTGGCTTTCCAGAAATGCACTGTTTACGCACATGTGAATGTTGAGATTTTGCAGTGTACGTGCTTGCAGTTGCTGTGCTTTGGGCACAGCTGGTAATGCTGATAGGAGAATTTCTATTATACAAACACTTGCTGCTTAGAAGGTAGAAATTTGCTGAGAGTGGCATTGGAAGCCCAGCAATTCTCCCTCTAGCGAGGAAGGGAACTGCTGGCGGCTGAGCTGTGCTCAGCAATGCACATGTGTGTGATCGCAGCAGGATTGGGGTGATGAAGTGCTGGCATTGTTATTTGGAATACTTGAATTCCTTAAGCTTTTTTTTTTTTTCCTTAGCAGTACTTTCAAAATGTAATTATTTAAAAGTAAACCTGAATTATGCTATTTTGCAGATGCTTGGGAGCCCATTTTCTTCCTTCTGCCACAGCAGGTCTGTTCGCATCAGTGACTACAGCCACAAGTTGCTTGTCCAGGTATAGTTTGTCTTTGCTTTTGTGGAATCGAGGCCTGTTTGGTGTTTTCTGACTTGATTCTCATAGGGTTTCCTTTTGTTTGCTGCAGTGTTCTGCATGCCAGTTTCCCTGTAAATGCTGTGAACACTGGCAATATGGGCCTGATGCCAAGGATAAGGGGCTAGTACAGACACATTTCTTCTTATTTTGGAAGCTCTTGTGATATACACTTCACTGGCAGGGTGGTAATGATGTTTCACAATAAAATGTCTTTCTTTTAATGTGATTTCAGAGTGCTCTAATAGGGTCCATCAACAGCCCCAGTCAGGGCAAGCGATGCAGCAGGGCTATAGTCCATCCAAGGTTGCTGTGGCAAAGTCTCTTCCATGAGAGATTACTGCATTTGCAGTGTCTGTCGGTTTCATGTGTGCAGTGCTAGGGACAGAAGTGCTTGTGAGCCCTTGTGGTAGCTGGGAGATTGCTCAGACTCCCAGTACGTGGCTGTGTTCAGCATGACGCTGCCCACTGTCATGAAGCATGATATGTGTAGCGTTGATGTGCTGAGGTTATTTCAGAGGGACATGGCAGCTTTTGCACTCAGGGTGACATAAAGGCATATTGTTTAAACCAGAGGGACGCTTGCTGAGACTCCAAGATGGTTATTTGCGTTACTGATGAGTTGATTAGTACACGGTGTCTATGATTCTCATTAGAGACCCGTGGAAGATGGGAATCAAACAGAAAGGTTTTGTGTGTGTATGTGTAATTTATGAGGCCGATTCATCAAACCTCTGTTAGTACTCTTATTTGTTGCCTTCCACATTCACAGTGGGGAAGGGAAGCTGGAAAATGCCTATTGTGTCATGAGCTCTCAAATGGAAATAAAGGCAGTTGTTGCATGCTTTCTACAGAGGCTTGGATGCTTCCTCGTGCTGTGGCTCAGCAACAAACTGCAGGGCCAGTGTAGGAAAAGGGATCTGAATTTCATGTCCTCTGAACATCGGTTTAGAACTGATGATTCGCTCCCTTTCTATAGAAATATCCTTGTACTTATAGGTAAAATCAAAGGGCTGGGCTTTGGGGAACAAAAGTATTTATTTTCAGTATTTGTCACAGTTCAGCTGACTGATATAGTTAAAATGGAAAACGCCTTTTCCAAAAACTGACAAGCCTTCCTGAAAAAAAGAAGGATTTTACTCATTTATTTATTTAAAAGCAAAACGTAAAAATACTCTTCTTGTGTGCTACATTCTCTCGCACTCCTTCTTCTACGCTTCTCTTGGTGGCAAAATAATAAAAGTAAATGGCTGAAGAAAAAGTTTTGTATGTATACTTATACCTATGAAGGGAAAAACAAAATATGTGGATATTTTTTACTTACCAAAAAACTGCTAGTGAAAATCGGTGATTTATGAAAATTTAATAAAAAAGTTTCTTTTAGCAACTTGCACTAACTTTGCAAGTTGTTCTGCCTTGTTATCTGGTGGTATATAAATGGCTTGATTCTCCACTTTCTTGCCCTCACTTATGCTTTTCCAGCTACAGAACAGTTGTTATGATTTAAAACTAGTCTATTGCCATACCCAATTATTTGTCTGTTAGTTCACTAGATTTTTTTTTTTTTTTTTTTTTTTAATACCAGAGGTGGTGGCAACTCATAGCTCTGAAGTGTGCTGTGCACTTCGTGGCCTGGCCCACCTGCAGCTTCGCTATCGCTGCATTGCAGCATGGGAGCCTCTCTTCTCCGTTTCGTTCATGATGCACGGGTCTGAACTAAAGGCAGTGACTGGTTTTGGAGGGTCTGAAGTCGCTGGTGTAATATGCTGCATACTCTTGAAATGTATCAGCTTCTCCCTTTTGCAAATTGAATCAAAGAGGGTAATACGCAGATCCTGTTCTGTTTCAGGATGGCTTGCTTATACAGTGGAGAGGATATGAGAAACGCGTGTGATTATCTAGGTGGATGAAACCATTTTTTAATGTTTCAGTAGTGTCACATATGACAGAAATGCTGAATTTCTGTGTTAAGAAAATGTGTCTCCTCCAAGACAGAAAAATCCTTGACAGTACTTTTAAAAGCTATTGGCAAATTGTGGGTTAAATAACTTACCACTCTTGACCACATTAACATTTTATTTTCTGTTCTTGCTGCATTTCCAATTTTTCCACAGATGTGCAGACAAGGAAAAAAAACGGTGAGAGATAGGAGCATTTTTATTTTTGAGTTTTGTTTGGTTTACTATTCTGATGCATTTTTCTTGACTGGGTCTGATTCCTGTCAGTGCTTTGTGACCTCCTGTGAATCTAATTGGTGCTCTCTGTTTGGAGTTTGATGAGCAGGTGGAAATCTGGAAGCCAGAGCACTGAAAGCATTGAACTGCCCAAAAGCAACTGTATCTAGCATCAGTTCTTCCTTGCTTCTCGCATGTTGGTGAAGACATGGGGAATTGTTTAAACCAGCTGAGCTTTACTGCAAAAACAACAAAAAACCCTAAACACCACCAAACCTTCAACATTTGGAGATGATTACAAAGAGGACTGATTACTTCTGTTCCTCCTCGGGACACTCCTGCATTCATTGCTGGTCTTATTTTAATACATTTTTAAAGTTTTTGAAGATCAGCTTCATCTGAAAAGAGAACTATAGTGTATGTTGGAAGTGGGGGTTACTCTTATGTGTCAGGATACATGTGTTTAGACTCTGGAGCTTGAAGTGAAAACTGGGAATCACCTATGCGTTATTGGCTGAAGAAGAAAATATCTTAGGCCACTTGAGCAGTCATAAGCAAAAGAAATACAAGTTCTAGTTCCTTAGTGCTGCATCAAAGAAAACTGCTGTACTTGTTTCCTTGGTAAGCAAACCAATTTGTGAACTGTGTTGTATTGCTTTTTTCGTACATGTCCCCATTTCATCAGTTTCTGTTCTAAAGATAGATTGCTGGCACCTTGCGTTCTGTCACCAAAAAGCTAAGAGGTAGAGGTTTGTAGGACTAGCAGTTTCAGGAAAGTGGTTGGAATCTCAGACTGCTTATTAGGTTTATTTGAATTATTGGGTGATATATTTGGTACCTGCTGTTTTGTTTCAGAAGTACATAATGTAAATAAATTTGATTAGAATACACTTTCTGTCAGTCTTTTGACTGGATTTTCTAGCACAGTAGAGCACAAAACTCCAGATATTGGCAAAGTCTCATCCTGTGAATGCCTTTCCTGTGAAAAGCTGGTGCAAAATAGTTCAGTTCTAGCAAAGGGAAAGACTGGTTTGTGTAGTGTACCTCCCAAATCCTAGCAGGTCTGCACGTGCCACTTTGAATATGCATCACATTTCAGGAGTTGCAATTGCATGGCTTGCTTACAGATCTCACATGAGTACAGGTAGGCAAACATAGCATCCACCTGCCCCTTGTTAAGAAAGGTTGCTTGGCATCCGAGAGGCACAAATACCATCTTGCAACCCTTGCTCTCCTCAAGAAAGCTGGTGCAAGTCAGAAAGAGCTAGTGAAACAGCGTCCTGCAGTCCACACATTGATAGCTTCCTAGGTCTTAAAAGAGTGTGATCGATTTTTGGAATGAGAATAGATTGCCATGTGCACAATGCAAGAATTTATTAACTCCACTGCATTTATTTAGTGAAATTGCATTTTCACATCTCCATGAGAGATACCTTAATGGGATATAAACCAAACAAAACATTTCTTTTTGTGGACATAGTGACTTTGGCACAGGTGTGATGAAACTAGCTACTCGTTTGATGAAAACATGCAGCTGGTAATACTGCCGTTTTGTGTCCCTTCTAAGGAAATTTAGTGATGCAAGCTATGGTGGATGGAGGTGGTATTTCTTCATACTCCAGATTGACAGGGCTCTGCAGGAGAAGATGTGTCAGGCAGGCATAGCTTTAGCCAAGTTAGGTGACTATGATTTCAGAGTGAAACATCAGATTAATAACTACCTAGAAAATTGAATATTATTTGGTCGAAATTGGATTTCACTTTTTAGTGACTCAGGAATGTGAACACTTAAGATTTGAGTTATGTTTTTGAAAGGTGTTTGAGCAGGACTTTCAAAGTTAAGAGTATATTTCTGTTGCATTCAAGTTAATTTGCATATAAAAGCTTGAGAGCACCAAATCTATTCGCGCTTGTGAATTGGACGGTTAGTGTCTTGGCTACCCGCATTTCATGTTTGCATTAGAAGTAATTTGCATTAGCAGTAGAGCATTCTGTGTTCATACAGTGTGTGCTATAACTAATCTGAACAGAAACAAAGTAGGTCTGGGAAACGTTACTCTAGGAGGCCTTGTAGGTAAGACTGGATGGTTGCTGGAGGCCACCAGATTGTGTCTTGTCCTAAAACAAAAGGAAAAAGAGTGGGGAGGGTGGTGGTTACCTAATTATTGTAGTTAGCATGCAGTCTGCTTCAATCAACGCAGCTCACTGTTGATGTTAAGAGAATTATGCAGGGCTCTGTTTCAGCTGGTCTCCAAAATGATTCAGCGTAAGAACTGACAGCGAGGTCCTGTGAATATTTTTTTAAAGGACCTATTGGACTAGTTAGGCTATGTTATATGACTTAGTAATAGTTAAGCATGTCCAGAGTTATTGGTAAGAGTTCAACCTTTAATTTTCTGCTGGAAGCAACTTTCTTTCAAGATTCAGACATGTACAGAAGTTGTCATTAGAAATTGTAACATATTAAACCCCAAAGCACTGAATAAGTTACAGGGAAAGGGAGGAAGCTGCAGAAGGTAGGAGAATTCCATTATCTGTGTGACAAGGGCCACGCTGAAGAAGCAGAGGGGCTTAACACTTGGTGTTGCAAGAAGATTGGTTGTATCAATGTAGAGTAAATGCTTTAGCTGAGTGTTCATATGCATATAATAAATATAAAAAAATAGTGGCTGTCATGAGTACATACAATGACTTATTATGTAATTGTTTGAACAAGGCGACAGAGGAAGTAAGACTTCCAGACTCATATTTCATTTACTCATTACAAACTTTAAGTTCCTCCCTCTCCACCTCTGGGCACTCCGAACATTTCTTGCATATTATCTGTATTCACCCTTTCTTCCTGCCGGCTTTGTGTCCCTACCCACCGTTTCCTCTTGTTCCTGCCCTACCCTCCGGCTTCTGAAGGGAGTCTGGTGTCTTTTCACCTGTGGCTTTCTGCATTCTCTCCATACCCTTCCTAATCTTTGGTAACAGAGTTCTTCTCTAACAGATGTAAAGCAGGCATATATTTAGTTTCCCTTTACTTTATGCGGCATATGTAGGTTAGAACTTTTTAGAAAAAAAAAATTTAAAAAAAAAGTGTCCAGTCCAGTGTTTGTTTCTAGACACTGTATTTCTACAAGGAAACTGTTTCAGAGTAAATTTCACCAAACTATACATGGCTGAAAAAATCTTCATCTCTTGACCCATAATTCCAGGGAGGTAGTTTTACGGGGGTTCAGACTCTTAGGTTTTATAGCCTAGAAAGTTTGTGCCCACTAAGGAAAAGCCTTCATCTGCCCTATACTGTTGGCTGTCCAGAGGCAAAATTCAAGTCTGGAAGTGTGAAGCTATGTGACTGGTTGTATTTATCAAAAGGAGGTCTTTGTACCACCAGACGATGGGGCAATATCACCAGACTAGCTGGGACATACAGTGGGGTGTTTTTAGTGACTTTAGGCAATTGCAGGAGGACAGGGGACTACCTCACTGGTCACAAAGTCTGCTGGACAAAGGCATTTAGCCAGTTAAAAGAGTTTGAAGTGATGCTGTGCTGTATGCCTATAGCATGAAGGGGTGTTGTGTGGGTGCCTCAAGACCAGCTTTGCTTTCTTCTGACATGATTGGTGGCTGTGCGTGACATAGGGAAATCTGTCCCAACATAACATTCAGCATGGTGTTCTTCCTCCAGTAAAAGACTGACTTGATTTTCTGGTTATATTTTAATCCAGAAAAAAGTAACCATCAGTGAACCATCTTGGGGGGATGCGGGTGCGTACAACATGCATGTCATACATGTCATGTGTGAAAAATGTGGCATGCCCTGCACAGCAGTGGAGGCCAGCACTGAGTTCAGAGCAGCTTTTTCCCTTTGAGTTGTGTCTGGTATTGGCACAGCCTAAGCTAAACTTAAGCCTCCTGAATACTGGCTTAGATAACTTGTTGTTCTTTGGGACTACTCAGTCTCCCCAGTCCAGGGAAATGTCACTTCACCCCCTCCTCGTCCAAAGGCTGTTGTTACCTTCTGCTTTTGTCCTTTTCGCCCGCCCCAGGACTAAAAGCTCTCAGTGGCACCTCCAGTAATGTTTCATTGCCATGCAAAAGGAGTAAAACACTTTGTCAGCAGCCTACTTCAGAACGAGAAATTTATATATGTGAGAGGCATATGTACAGAACAGCAATTACTCAGATCATCAATATTTATACAGCAGATAATAGTCATTATGGACAAGATGAATATTGTCACAACAGCAATAGCTGCTGGGGAGGGTATGCAAAATGTAATTGGCAGGTTTTTTTAAATGGGATAATTATTTAACTTTCAAGTGATTGGCAAATACAGCATAGAGTCTGAATTAAGTATTCAGTGGGAGCTCACCTGCTTCTAGAAAGTAAAGGAAATGCCTGTCCTGTCTACCCTCGTGTCACACACGTAGGATGTCATCCTCTACACATGGCTTTTGCTGAAGGCGATGCTGGTGCCGGTTGCTGAATGAAGAATAATAAAAAAAAAAAGAAAAATTTAAAAAAATGAGCATCTTGTTTCAAAAACGAGTTTTTGTTATGTCTGCTGTGGACAGACACATTTGTGGATGAGTGGGAGGCATGGTCACATGTACTTTGCTTTTAAAAGCTGTGCCCAGTGTCCAGTTTGAGGCAGCCACATTTGGGGCAGTTTTTATACCAGCGCTTTCTGGCCTCCTGCTTACCAGCTGATGTGACACCAGTCGCCTTAGTAGTGCCTGGCCGGACAGGCGGTCCAGCAAGTTCCCATCCCAGCTCCTGCTCGGCAGCCGGCCAGAAGGACAGCCCGGGTGTTGACTTCCTGTTTGCACGGGAGATGCAGCTCCTGATTTCTGCAGAGAAAACAGCTCCTTCCACCCACCCTTTATTCTTTGTATGATGGCATGGTTTGTTGGAGGGTGTACCTTTGGGGGGCTAAGAAAATTGCTAAGGTGCCCTGTTTCTGAGAAGTATTAAATCAAAACCTACCTGCATAGAAGCTCTTTGCTGCAGATAAATTCCTTGCTGACTTTTTACTTCTGCTCGTGAAATGCCTGCAAATAGCTCCATTTTTCACCTGACGCTGACTGACTCTTCAGTTGTGACAACGTGAGTATTTGAACCCCTGCACCTCCTCAGGTTCTTTCAGCTGAGGGGGAATGGTGGTTGAACGCTTCGTGTTCAGCTTTTAGCTCCGTTGGGTTTGCTGTGATTTGCAATGTCAGTCACACAGCTTGAAGTTTTTGGAGCACCAAAGCAACTTAAGAACATTTTCAACAGAGTAGGTCCACAGAAGACCTTTAGTACTGCGATATCAAACTTCCAGGCACTGTATCCTATGGGATGTAGATAATGAGGCATCTTGTGCAGTGCCAGGAGAAAAGTTGGCCCATGAGTGGCATTTGCAAAAGCCGGCATCCCAAATAAGGAGACATATGAGCTGGCTACATAAGGGAGAATCGAGAAGAGATCTTTTAATTCAGCAGCCCTCTTTCTCTTCCAGGAAGAAATGCTGAACTGTTACTTTTTATTCCTTTCTGGAAATAGGCACCTTCAGTTGAGCTATAAGCAGTGGAGGAGCTAGTGGTTGCTTTCTCTCAGTTAGGTCTGATACTCAGCCTGAAGGAAGCTGTGACTGAGCTCCCACCTTTGTCTGGCGGCATTTGATTGTGGATCTTTTTCTCTTCCTAGGTAAACCCATTAGACTGCCTGGATTCTAGCCCTTCTCCAAATGAATTTTTAATATGGAATAATTAAACATTCATTGGAGCAGTGACAGGAACCCAGGTCTCTGCCTTTCCCTCATACTCACTTTTCCTTTCTGACCTGAATATTGAATTATGTACTTCAAAGTGGAATGGGTTCAGCAGGAGACATTGGCAGAGCTCTGCTGAGCTTCTGAAATTGCTGGTACTTTAAACTTTCATCTGGGAGAAGGGAAAAGAATATTTTGTCAGATTCATCCTTGGTGAATGGAAGTTTCCTTCTGTGATGAGCATACCCAGGCTCTTGTGTGGATTCACTGAGTCTGCTCCTCTGGCATGTGGCTTCAGGAAGTCCTGACCCTGTGACTTGAAGATTAACTTGGATTGAATGTGTATTTGAAGTTAAATTTAGGTCAGTTTAGATCCTTCTGATGCAGGTAAAGCTGAGATGTCCAGTAATGGCAGTACTAATACTTCAGATGCTTGTCCCCTGTTTATGAGTTTTAATATGTTTTCTAAATAGCGTATCACAGACCTGGTATTGCAACTACGTGTCTTTGAACTTTTTCTCAGATTTCTCAGCCCTTAATTTTTTTTACTGATGGTGGTGTAATCTTTGCTCAGAATTTAAGCTTGGAGTCAACTGATTTACTTACTTAGTTACCTTCCTCAGATCCCTTTGAGGCAGCCACGGACTGAAGACATCCTTGCTGTTAAAATTTTGTTGGGGATTATCTACAGAGGTGTTAAAGGTGTTAATCCAACCTTTTTTTCCGCCTGAGGCTCTGTCTTGAGGAAGGTAAGTAATAGCAGTGTCTTAGAGAGATTGCTGCAATTTATAAGCCAGCCACTTTGGGTGGGTGATCCAGACCTGTGATAGAACCATGTTCAACACATGACTCCTTTGGTTGTATTGCAACTCAGAATTGTTCATTTTCAGAGTAAGGAGAACAACAAGGGGCCGTTGAAGACAGCAGGTAATCAGCATTACTGATATTCCAGATTATTGAATTGTGTTGAAATAATGAGTTTTTTCATCAGGGTAGGTTGTTTGTATTCTCTGAAGTTTTGTTTCATTTTTTTTTTTTTCTTTTCTTGCAGTAATTTACACTGGGATCTGGTGATTATGCAATGGGTTGCTTCTTCCCACATTTAATGTGGTACTGTGTTTTGGCCTTCGTGTCCCATTGCTAAGTCCAAACCCAGTTATATTCTAATTCAAGGATGAGATGTTAGCAGTGTGAGGAAGTGGAGTGCCTGCAGCATCCAGAAGCTCTAAGCCCTTCTTGATTCCATTTCACTTCAGTGTCAAGTGCTAGGGTACCACTGTGAAGGCCGTGGATCAAGGTCTTTCTGTTGCACTGGTGCAACTTTTATAAATCCTTGAGGGGTTTTGATAAATGGTGATTTAAAGATCCACTCCTATGTTGTAGTTTTCTTTTAAACTAAACAAAGGAAGACTTGTGTGGTGAAGGATGGAATCGGGGTTATATTCGTACAAACCCTCAAGAATATTCCTGGATCAGAAAAATCCCTGCTTCTGAGCAGTAGAAGGATGAAGCTGTTTGCCTCTTCAGTTGGTTTTATAGCTGGTTTGATGATTTGTCCTCACTGCCTTCTGGAAGTTTCTTTTGCACTCTCATTTTGTCAAAGATCATTGGTTTATTTTATGAAGGGGAAAAAAGTCCCAAATCTCCTTTCACTGAAAAACAGGACTGAAGGTTTAGGTTTAGGAATGCTAGCACCACCTCTCTCATGGGAACTGTAATTAGCGTGCTTTGTTTTCCAATTCTTCCCTTAGGGCTTGTCTTTATGGCTGGCTTCCATTTCCTTTTTTCATGTTGAGTTGCCTTTGTGGTTATGGGAGATGTAATCTAGCTGAGAAACCTAATCTGTGTTGGAGAATGGCAACACATGTGCAAGTACATTCTCACACTTCTGAGAACATGTTGCCGTATTTCCATTATTTAGTAGAAAGGCAACACTTCCCTTAGTACACATAACATAGCTGTTTGTTTCATCCATAAGGTGTTCATTTGAAACCCCAGAATTGCAATAATATTCACTTTTTTCCTAATTTTATTTTGAATCAGCATCTTGGCTTAACTTGCAAGCATAAATACCTTTTCTTTTTTTTTTAGAAGCCTGACTTGCAGTAATAAGCGTGATACTAGGATACTGGAACTTGTTGTAAGTTTGAAGTACAGCAAGTAGGAGATGGTGATTTGATTTGCCTGAGGAGACCATCTTGCTGGTCAGTTGTAAATATTTCTGAAGTGTGGAATGGAACTAGACTGGAAATGGGAATGAAGTATGCTTCAGATTTTATTTTCTGAAATAGATTCCCTTCTTAAGACAGAAATCAACAGAAATACTGGAGTTGTGCTGGTTGAACAGACTGTCAGTGGAGTAGGAAATAAGTCAGTGCATGAAGTTTATGTCTACAAGACAGAAGCTGGTCAGTAACAGCAAATTGCTGAGAATTCAGTGAAGTTGTACTGCTTCCAAATTTGCTTTTAATAAACAGTGAGGTATTCTTAAAAGGACACTGTTATGGTTGGCTAATTAGCCACCCCCCTTCAGAAATACACCTCAACCTTCTGAAAATCTTCAAGTGTACAGAAACTTGTTCTTTTCATTCTTTCAATTTCACAGTGTCTTCTGCCTTTCAGCTTACAAGTTTTTGCAAGCTGCCACTCTCCCTGTTTGTGTGACTTCCATAGAAAACACCAAGTAATAGCAGTTGAAAGGGAATTTTAAAATAGATTGGGAAATCTAGGACACGTCAGGATGATTTTGGGGTGGTCTTAAAAATCCAGCAGTTGCCTTTTTTGAAAGCTTTTGCTGAATGTTTTGTGATTTGGCCTCCCTCTTGTTCATCTAAAGGTCGGGAAGAGTGAGGTTTTACTCTCAAACAGAGCACGCATTGGCATTTGGGGGAAGCAAGGCTGCTTGTGGGATGACCTGTTCTCCACTGGAAGGATTTCTGGGAAAGTGTGGCCCAAAGCTGCTCTTGAAATCAGTTACCGTGAAAGAGGCTTCACCCAGCTTGGTGGAACTGCTTCATAGGAAGGGGCCACTGGCACAATGAAATGCTGGCAGGACTGGATCCAGGCTGGTTTTCATAACTTTAAAGAAAAGAGTCTTTAAAGAATGTGTTTATCCATCTGCTAAATCCTTGTGATATTTTTTTAACTCATATATAAATTTATAATTATTTTCATACCTAAAATAAATGAATTAATGCTATCATACTGGTGCTGCCAAAGATCCTTGCAGAAGGGAAAGGCAAGCCAGTGAAAAGGATTTTGGTAAAGAAATGTGTGTTTTAAGAAGATGTAATGCCCATGTTAAAAAATAGTTTAAGGAAAAAACCTTACACTGACTTCTCTCTTGGTGTCCTGATTTACAGTGCAGGTCATCTTTCTTCTGATGCAGCCACATCCCTGACACAGGAAGGCGTGAGCTCTGCTTATGGTCTCACCTTGGTAATGAAGAGTTACTTGAAGAAATGTTATGATTTTTGACATGTTTTCTTTCTTCCTTATGTCCACTTGTTTGGAGTCACCATGACCTGAAAATGGGTGGTGGTGTTTGGTGAAGGGCAGTGGAAACATGACCCTGTGACCACAGGAGCTTTACTGTTGTAGCCCTTGAAGGAACTACAGCAAATCCCTTCATGTTTTGAGGAACTTAACTAATTTTTTTCCAGTGTTACAGTGTTACGTTCCTATGCTACTTCTTCCTCTGCTGGCTGAAACTCCTATGTGGTCCATTGAAGAAACTCTTATCTTTTTACATTAATGAGTGGTTATGAAATGAGAACAAAAAAATTTAATATCATGCACTGGCAATTTAATGAAGTGATAAGAATCTACAACTTTGTCCTTTAATAAGATTATAAAACTGTTGCCTTTTCATATGAAGTGAGACACTGAGGTGGTCGTAACCTGTACATGTGCAATGTTAAATCAGGATATCATGCTGAGCTGGAATTTTTCAGTTCCCTCCTTTAAATGTCTCATTTTCTAACACTTGTACTAATTTCTTTTGTATAAGTTTAAACAATATACAGTAGCATTTTTCCGTCAGCAAAGCCTGGGCATTTCAGTGACCTTTACTGCTTTCTTTAAGGTGGTTAAGTAGTCGGATATAAGGGAATGAAAATATCTAATGATGTTTTTTCCTTAAAAAAGGTCTTTTGCCTGTATTCTTATTCTACTTACATTTAAGCACCTGTGTATTGCAGCTGCACTCTTATTTTGAGGAGCCTGAAAGTCTGCTTGCGAAAGCTGAGCTAATTTGTGAAAATCAAGCTAAAAAAAGAATATAGGTGATCGTCTTTAAAGCAAGAAGCTTTCATTGTAATGTTACCTTCCCTCTTTCATCCCCTATTTCCATTAAATATGTCATATTGTCTTCTAGGTTTAAATTCAGAAGTTACAAAGGAATTGACCCCTTTTCATATCTATTGACTAGTCAGTGCCAGAGAATTTTGCATGACTTTCTAAACCTGCTTACGATGCACTCACCTACATTTTACTGCTTGGGAGCATTAAAAGTCCCAAGAGTCTACACTAATAGCGATCTCCTCTATCAGAGGTTGCTCATTAGAGGAGGTGGTTATTTGTACCAAATAGCAAGAAGAATACTGAAGCCTAGGCTTAGAACCCCTTATCTACTTTCTGATCAGATGGGTGGAATATCAGGGAGACCCTGTATCTGTTCAGGGAGATCCATGAACAGGAAATCCAAATAAGTTCTTCCATCAACGACTACGCAAGCTGCTAACTTGGAAATATTTCTGATGTCTTGCGACAATCACCAGATAGTTACGTGCTTCGTTGCTGCTCAGTGTTAAGATTGGTATGGGTTACAGTTATGCTTCATGACTTCTTTTGCCACATGCATATTTTATGAACCAAATTCACATTGGGATAGCAGCTAGGAAGGCAGAGTTAGCAAGAACAGATGCTCCATTCTTCTTTCAGTGCCATCAGCCCATCTTTGTGTATTAGAAGATACCTGCTTTAAAAACATGTATTGAGCAAATGTTTGTGCAGTATGTGTAGTACATAAACCTTGAGCTGAATTGTGCCTCTTTCAGTGGTGACGTTAGTGACCCATCAAGATAAAAGGTATATGTTTATTGCTTGTGGGGAAATGAGTTTGAAATTCTAGATATAAATTAATTGCCTAAAACATAATGGATATCTTGTGGTTGATTGTGGGCCCCAGTCTACAGGAAGGGCACATTACTTTGCCTGGTTTTGTTTGGTTTTTTCTGTTGATCGTATCCACAGAGAAGAGCTTGAACTTTGCCAGTTTTGTGTCTATTTATATTTGGGGTCAGTTTGGAGGGGAGAAATGCCAGAGATCCACTGACTTACACAGGAGAGGAAAGGAAATTACTTTCTAACAGATCTTTTCTGCCATTTCCACATGAGCTGATGGATCCCAAGGTACAGGTTTGCCGTTAAGGAGAGTTTAAGCAGTAAATACTTCTGGTTTTTTGCAAAAAGACTGGTTATTTCCCATATTTGTATAGCTTTTAGGTAATTCATAAAGACTTCTAATAGAACTGCAGGCTTTTTTTCCCACCCAGCTGTACAGTCCTAAGTGTTTTAAACCTTTCCAGGGTAGAGTAATGTGGGAATTGTATCTCTGTCAGCTGAGTCAATTCATTACCTCTCTAAATGTTGACTGTTAATGCTTGATGCCTGGAGCTGAACAAAACAACTGGCTGACACAATTTCTCTTTAAAATTTCATGTTTCTAGGAGTAGTGCAGTCTTTGTAGGTTTAAGGGTACCTCCTCATATCTCCCCCAAGTTGCACAGTGTTCGTTTTGAGGACTGAAAGCTTGTGAGGGTTTCCAACTGGAGCAAAACAAGCAATCGCTCTTGCAGTTGGATGACAGTTGCAAAGACCAAGTGAGCCACAGCTGCTTGAGGTCTATTTATTTCTTTGGACCAACAAAACTACTAGTCAGAGTGTTTCCTGACAGTGTTTGATTGGCAGAGTTGCCCCTTTTTGACTGAGTTTGCTGTGGGGGAAGTGCAGGTTTTGGAGTGAGGCAGAAGATTCAGAGGAGGGTGGCAGTCTTCATTGTGCCTTGAGGAATCAGCTATAGTGACCATAACTATTCATCTGTAGGGACGTTTCATAACAACGTAGGTGAGGACTATAGCTGTTATGTATGTGCATGACATAGCTAAAAATAAACAGAAGGAAGACTGTTTTCTTCATGATTAGGGTGTGGTTTTTTTGTTGTCGCTGATCTCTTAAAGCAATAAAAGCCAGCATTATTTCAGGTATATTCCAGCTTGCTGTTTTTTTTGGTGGAGTGTGAGAGAGTAGTGGGAGGCAGAAAGATTCTGCTGCCTCTCCATGCACAGCACGGGAAACCAGCTTTACCTGTCCAGTGTAAGCTCTGCCTTCAGTCAGGGAGCAAGTAATGAGCTCAGTGCTTTGAGTGTGCCGGTACCCTGCTGTGTTTTAGAAATGGCTGCGCATCTCACCTTGTCGATGCATCCCATCCAGCACCAGGATAATCTTATGATGACAAAAATGGGGCTGGCAGCATTTATGCCTGCTGTTTGGGAGCAGGAAAGTGGAGACTGTCATCCTAAGCCAAACCAAACCACCTGAAGGATTTTAAAGCAAGCGAATGGGACAGCCAAGTAGAACTGGCTTGCTTTCTTGGGTCCTGCAAGCCCTAGTGCTTAATGGTTTATATTCTGGAGTGCCACCTGCTGGCACTTGCTCTCTTCACTCTGTTCTAGAGGTAGCTGCTCTAGAAAATGAGAGCTCAGACCAAAAAGCATGGATGTTAGAAATAGTAATAGTACAAATTTTTGTGTTGTTTTTTTTATTGTTATAGCACTTAAGGAGTCTATTTATTGGCAAAGACCTCACTCTGGCAGGTGTTCTGCAAACTCAGTGTGAAAGAAACTGGCTGAGGCTTCACTGCTTAAAAAATACAAAGCACAGTATGAGGGAGTGGTTTAAAGTATAGAAAGGGATTTTTGCAATCCATGCTGATATTTGGCAAAATATGAAGTATTTTTTTCTTTATGCCTTGATTTAGTAAAATATTTTGATAATTTCTGTGTTGGCAAAAAAACAAAAGCAGTAATCATTGAAGTGAAACACACTTGTCACTTGAGCAGAAGTTAGGAAAACACTGATTCAGCTCTAAAAAGTAACAATGATGTCAGTAAATAAATAATTCTGAAAAGCTTTTGGCTGGAAAGCAAGGGGTATTGTAGTTCGTGGCAGAATGCAAGTCTGGGTCCAGAGATGATTTTTTTTCATCCTAGTCAAGGACTTGTTTTGGCAGTAGAAAAGAGGTATTTTTGGAGTCTATTTTGTACCACTGATTTTCTGTCTGTGGGCCAAATCCTCGGTGGGTGTAAGTCTGTGTGGTTCCTTTGGCATCAATTTGGTTTTGTGCATTGATGTTTCCATTGTTCACTGCACCACTGTAAGGCACACAGATAATACTATAACAAAAATGGAATAAAGACCTCTACTGAGTGGAATCTGGTCAAATCCTGCATAGGTGCATAAAGCTGTCTGCATGCACACTGTGTCTTCTTGGATTGTAACACTTTCTAAAGCAGCAACACAAACTTTTTGCCTTTCCCCCTTTCTTTTAACAGTCCCTAAGGCACCACTTTGATTCATAACTGCTATTCTGTGCGGTGCTACATGGAATACATGTTGGAAGTAAGTGGTGAAGCTTACCTGAAATAAGTCTTCAAAAGCGATTAATGACTTCAGGATGTATTCTTGAGACCTTTGGGTATGATGGGGACTTTTTTTTTGAAAGTCTTGAAACACTTGCCTTTTCAAAGTCACATCCTTAGCAAGAAAGACCTGTAAAAATTGTGATTCCTTTCAACCACATAGTCCTCTTCAAGCTTCCATCACACCATGAAAGATGTCTTCTTTGATGAAAATGCCCCACATTGTGATTTATTTTTTTTTAAGCCAAAAGCCAAAAAAAGCTCAATAACAGTCTTTGTAAACATGCTGCTATGAAACTTCTGCTGACATTTGGAGTGTATTTATCTCAGTTACTTTTGCTAGACTGGGAAAGAAAGAGAAGTCATGGTGTATTGCTAGAGTTAAGTGGTGCCTGATGGGAGGGGGTGGTCCTGGCGCCTACCATGTGAGATTTAAACGGTCCCCTTGGGAGCACCACGACCTGGAGCACGGCGAAGAGGAGTGTGGCAAAGAGGTGCGGGCCAGTTTGAGTGGCAGTTTGAGTGGGCAGGGTGAGAAGGCAGGGCACAGAGAGGACCTAGAGACTAGACAGAAGACACCGAAGATCATGGTGGCCACCCGTCAGAAGATTAAAGCTGCTCCGTGTGCTGCAGCAGGCAGGATGGATGCTGCCACCCAGCCAGAGCCACAGTGGGTGCAGGCAGCTCCCCAGACCCTGGGCAGCAGGCAGCGCCCCCTCCCACACCAGCTCGTGCCTCTGTTACTGGCTCCACTCGTGAAAGCTGCGCTCGAGTTGGGGAACTGCGTCGTATGATGGAGGAGTTAAAGGAGGAGGTAAAGAGGCTGAGGACCATCAGGGAGTGTGAGAAGGAGATAGACCAGTGGAGTAGTGCCCTCTCACTAACTCAGCAGCCTGCTGGAGCTGGTGTGTCTGAACACCATCCACCTGCAAACTGCAAGGTTGGGGTTACAAGAGATGAGGAACGGTAGCAAGTTCCTGCCAGATGAAGGAAACCTGCTCTCCTTAACCAGACAGCAAAACCCCAGATCCCCCTGGTGAACAAGTACCAGGTGCTGCAGGCAGAATCCAACCCTGAGGATGAGGACGATGGCTCCCACAGCGTAGAATCTTTCCCTAGGCTGCACCATCCTCAGAAAAAGATAAAAACAGTCTCCATTAAGAAGAAGAAGAGGAGGGTGATTGTGGTAGGGGACTCCCTCCTAAAAGGAATGGAGGAGCCCATTTGCAGACCGGACCCGCTCCACAGAGAGGTCTGCTGCTTACCAGGAGCATCAGTGAAGGAGGTA
Organism: Phaenicophaeus curvirostris; assembly: GCF_032191515.1. Classification (NCBI taxonomy): domain Eukaryota; kingdom Metazoa; phylum Chordata; class Aves; order Cuculiformes; family Cuculidae; genus Phaenicophaeus; species Phaenicophaeus curvirostris. Next base: position 29,436,277 of record NC_091394.1, on the reverse strand, counting down.
CCTAGAAAACTTCCTTCCCTGGTCCGCGAGATAGACTACTATCCTCTGATAGTCCAAACTGGTAACGATGATCGAGTAAACAGAAAGACCAAAGCCATCAAGAAAGACTTCAGGGCCATTGGGAAAATGATGGGGGGCTCTGGGGCACAAATAGTATTCTGCTCCATCCCAAGGCTAAATAAAAAGGAGCTGGAAGTCAGGAAGAAGAATTTTAATCTTTAAGGCCCCTTCCAACTCAAACCATTCTATGATTCTATGAAATCACTTCTTCTGAAAGAAAATAGTCAAATTGAAATGAAAGTTGAAATGAGCTGGTATTGTAATGGAAATGACCACTTTATGCCTAAGGAGAAAGTGTTTGCTTAATTTTATCTGAAACTGCCAATGAATTTGTTCACCTCAAAATTACATTTCTCTAGTTAGCTTTAACTCAGATGCAGAAACCATGAGATGTCTTGTAAGACAGAGTGTGCAGTTCTAGGGGTCCTACCTAACTGGGATTTGAGGCTTCTGAAGTACATGTTTTTAGGCTTTTCCTCAGCAGAGTGGGGCTAGCAGCTTTCTTTTTACTGAGTACTAAATTGATTGTCCATAATCCTGTAAGGCTAGAACTCACTGGGGCCGTATACTATCGGGAAAAATACTCCCTGACACTATATATATTACCAGCAGAATTCTGGATTTTTGATCACACACAACACCAGATTGTTGGCAACAGATGGGATGCGTCTCTCTCAAAAGAGTAAAGGGATCTTTGCACAGGAGTTAGCAGGGCTTATTGAATGAGCTTTAAACTAGATTTGAAGGGGAAAAGTGATAAAACCAGGATCACTAGGGATAAGCATAGAGATTGAGATAGACATAGAGGTAATTTGCCAAGATTTGGCTGCTTATGGCTTGAATGGGCACACACTTCTCTGGGTAAAAAAGTGGTGGGATTGCTGGACCCAAAGAGTGGTGGTGAACGGTTTAAATCCAGTTAGTGGCTGGTCAGAAGTGGTGTTACCCAGGGCTTAGCATCGGGGCTAGTTCTGTTTGATTTCTTTATCAGTGTTCTGGACAAGGGAATCGAGTGCATCCCCAGTAAGTTTGCAGGGGACACCAAGTTGAATAGGAGTGTTGATTTGTTTGAGGGTAGACAGGCTCAACAGTGGCATCAGGACAGGCTGGATCAATGGGTTGAGGCCATTTGTATGAGGTTCAACAAGGCTAAGTGCTGGGTCCTGCACTTAGGTCACAACGACCCCATGCAATGCTCTAGGCTTCAGGAAGATTGGCTGGAAAGCTGCCTGGTGGAAAAGGACATAGGGGTGTTGGTGGACAGCTAGCTTTGCATCCAGATGGGCAAAAAGGCCAACAGCATCCTGGCTTGTATCAGAAATAGTGCAGCTAGGGAAGTGATCTTGTCCCTGTGCTTGGCACTGGTGAGGCCACAACACAAATACTGCGTTCAGTTTTGGGCCTCTTACTGTAAGAAAGGCACTGAGGTGCTGGAGTGGATCCCGGGTCCAGAGGATGGCAATGGAGCTGGTGAAGGGTCTGGAGCACAAGTCTTATGAGGAACAGCTAAGGTAACTGTGGCTGTTAAGTCTGGAGAAGAGGAGGCTGAGGAGAGACCTTATTGTGCTCTGTAACTGCCTGAAGGAGGTTGCAGCGAGTTGACTGTTGGTCTCTTCTCCCAAGTAACAAGGGATAGGACAAGACGAAATGGTCTGAAAATGCATCAGGGAAGTTTAGACTGGATATAAGGAAAAATTTCTTCTCCAAAAGGGTTGTCAATCCCTGGTGGTATTTAAAAGGGGGTGTAGATGTGGTGCTTAGGGACATGATTTAGTGGTGGAGTTGGCTATGTTAGGTGAATGGTTGGACTTCACGATCTTTAGGGTCTTTACCAACCGAAATAATTCTATGATTGTATAAAGGATTGTGATAAAGTCTTGAGCATTAGAAATATTATGCTAGTTAGCTTTTCTAAGTTTGTTATTCTATTATACTACAGGGACTGCAGAACCAGGCCTAAGATTTTGAGTTAAAGCACTTTGCTTCTTTTTTTCTTTCTTTTTTTTTTTTTTCTTTTTTGCACTAATATAGCATAACACAGCATTGCCCAACTTTTGTACTCCTTCATACAGCAAAAATGCTATGTACTGTTAGTTAAGTGCTGCCAAATGGAAAGTATTTTCACACTAGGGTATTTTATAAGTAGCCAGACTTTGACTGGCAGAAGTATGACGGGTGATGTCTGGCCTGAACTTTGAAACTCATTGTAAAAAATGAAATACAACCTGACAAAGCTTGGCAGGTCTGATAAACTCCTTGCAGCTACAGAAGGTGAGTGGCTATTGGAATTGAATACCATCTCTGTGAAGGAAAGCAACAGTAGGTTTCACATGATACGGGCAAGAACGGTTTATCTTTGCGTGCCTGAGCATTTGAGCAGCCAGTTGCCTATCCCCATTACGGCATGGCTACCAGAGCAGAGGCTAGCAGCTCTGTGGCTTTGAGCTCAGTCTCTTAGAGCTGAAATTTGTCTCACCTTACCAAAGAGTGTTGTGGTGCTACTAACCAGAGTTATGGTCTTCACCCTCAAGAATATTGTGTTGCTTAGCTGTGAGACTACTTTTGTTTGCAAATGTTGCTGGTTCGTATGAGGGAGTGACTTGATGCAAATTCCCTCACTCTGTTCTAGGCTTCATCCTAGAAATCCGTCCGTGGCAGTATTCTTGTTTCTCTTATAGGCATGCCCATGGTCATGAAGGAGAGAGCTGAGAGCCTTTCCTGGTGTCAGTTTGTTGTCTCATCACTAATAGTCTGAAATTTTCCCTGGTGGTAATGGGGCTTTGAGTCATAATGTGAGGCTGGTCGAGTGAGTTGATGTACAGCCAGTTGGCTTAGCTGCAGCTGTTTTGTGAAGGTTTTGTTGTGTTTCCTCAAGTTGCATGTTTTCAGGGTGGCACAGGGGGAAGCAAAAGCATCTGCACTTAGAGAGTGCCTTGATCTGTCTGCTGCTGCTGATACTGGGTTCTGTATTGGTTATGTTGACGGGTAGCATCTTAACTATGTGAGCGTGCAACTGACCTCGAGAACACATGTCATCTGATTAACCACGGAAGTTAATGTCAGGCCACGTGCTTCATAACTTGTCTGAACTGGAGCTTGTGGAACGTTTATAGCCATGGACAGAAAGATGTGGTTTGGAAAAGTATTGGAAGAAATTATTTATCCAGTATAGCCTGCTAAATCTCTTTTGGAGGATTTTACTGATGTAAAGAAGAGAAATAAATCACAAAATAGGAAATAATCAATATGTATGGAGTGCAAGCTTGGTCTAGCCCTGCTTGTGATCCATATTTGCAGCGAGAGCTGGAATGTTCCCAAAATTCAGGAAGTGAGAGCAGTATGAATATTACTAGCTGCCAGAAGTGTTAGAGGGTGAGTGATTAGTTTCCAATAAGAAAGGAGCTTTTGGGCTGGTTCCAGTTCTTTTTGGTGTAGTCTGCAAACCAGAATGACCAGTGCCGTGACCTGAAGTAGCTGTGGTGCTTATCAGAGACCGAAAATGCATAAAGATCATGATTTGTTTGCATTAGGAAATGACATAGCAGTTGACCTTGAGGAGGCATATTGGTTGGTGAACTTCCACTCTCTTGTGAAGATAAGCTCTTGGAAGTGGTTCTTCTGTGTAACATCTGTTACACCTTTTCTCTTGATAGACAGGGAGCTTTACTTCCTGTACTGCCCACTTAGATTTTAGGAGAAAGGTAGAAAGATGAAAAAATCTCCCCCTACCCCCTAATCTTCAAACTTTATTCTACTTCTTTATCATCTATGAAAGAAGACAATTTCCTTACTTGCTGTTGTGTGGCTTGTAATAAAATATTTTCCAGTTTCTTAATCCCATCTATTTCAGCGTGAAAGCGTGTATTATTTTGATTGCCTTAGGTCTGTTGTGTTTTTTTTTTTTCCTTTCCCTGAAGCACCCTCTCCCAACCCTTTCCCGCACCCAAACAAAACAACCCCCAAACCCTGCCCTTGAGAGCAGCTATGTGAAGGTAGCTGTTCAGTGATGTGTGTCTCAGAATCACGTCCTCAGGAAGCTGCGCTGGGTGAGTGCAGAGAGTGCAGAGCATGTTAAGCAGGCGGGGTGTACCAGGTGGGAGCGCAGTGCAGAGTTGCAACAATTAAATCTCTCATTGAAAGGACTTCTGTTTCCTGAGGTAAGTGTGAAATTGAGTTTTCCGCTTTTGCATTGTATAGGCAATATGTGAATGTGTGAGTATCAATTCCTTTCTCTCCTCCTCTGGGCCCATAGGCAGGTAGATTTTGACCTAGTTTTATCAAACCCACTCAGGGAGCTGTAGCACTCTCTGTAATTGTAATCTGGTGTCCTAATATGCTGATTCAAGCTGATTCCTACTTAATCACCCACTGACCTGTATCAGTGAGAAACATTTGCATTTGAGCTTTATTTAAAATTAATCTTTTTTGTTGATGATATATTTTGTAGTCTAATACTAAATCACCAGGGGAGGGAGGGACGGATCTTAGTTAAGTTTCTCTTCAGGTATCAGGCTAATTCTGTCAATGGCAGCTGACGCATAAAGCTCTAATGGGAAGCAAAATTTGTCATTTAAGTGATCAGGTGCTTCATGCCCCTCTCTGTCTCTCAGCATTTTGAATGCTACAGGGTTCTGTCATGTTGCCATAAATGAAAATCTCTTAGGAAGAAGATGTTGCATTGCATTTAAAAGCTGTTTCTGAGAGCGAGTTTAATGCCCCTAGCTTTACTCTTTGCTTCGGCAAAACTCCTTCTGTAAGGTTGTGGGATTTTGGCCTTAGTAACTTAACTTGTGACCTCACTTGAAGTTAGGTGAGCATCTTCTAAGCCTATCTTTCCCAAACACCTGCTCACTTTGTCCTAGTCCTAAATAACTAGTGGTGCGGCTTTTGTTCAGGAGATAAGGGGTAGATTTCTTTTCATGACACCCCTCCCACCTCTTCTTGGCAGCTTGAATGGCAAATGGGTCTCTCATTTGGTAGTGGAAAAACCTGGCTTTTAATTCCTCTCACTCTGGGGTTTAGGAATGAGTCAGGCATAATTAAGAGCAGCCAACAAAACGGAAGAAGTGCTAATGGCCCTGACAGGGAGTAGGCTGTAGAAATGAGCACCATCCCTTGGGATGCTTTGAATGCTGGGGATTTTGTTTATTTGCAAACTGGGAGGGAACCTTTCAATATCCTGTGCTGGGAAATGTTTATATTTGGGATGTCTTGGGACCACAGGCAGGTCTCTTATTCTGTCAGTGCACCCCTCAGGCAGTAAGAGAAACTCTAGGACTTACGGACAGTAGAAATGGTAAGGAATACCTTCAGACTCCTTCTAGTGGGGCAGAGCTGCATCTTGGGGTCCCCTGTGCTCTGCCAGGCCAGAAGGACCTTGGGAGATGTAGGGTTCAGTTACTCTGTGGCAGCTTGACAAGTGACCTTGTCAAAACCCTACAGATGTGGCAGAGTTGGGCTGGTGAGGAGCAGATCGTGCTCCCACAGCCTGGGCTCCGTGGCCGCTTGCACAGAGGGCTGGGTGATCAGGAGAGAACTGTCTGCTTTCTGTCTCTGCCTGCCTGAATGGGTACATCTCTGTGGAATATTTTAATTTAAAATAGTATTTCTTATGGGTAAAGTACCTCGTGCGAAACTGTCTGATGAGCATAGCTGTACTGTTTTGACTCAGCAGTAAGAAACTGTACCTATCGTTTGCTGACCTGGCATGTTGCAGGTGATTAGTAGTGTTTGCTGTTGGAACAAAGTGCAGCTTATCCTGGTCATATTTGACCAAAATAAGGTCTTTGGAGCTGGGTAATGTGGATGTGTCAAAGTTTGCAGATAAAAGGAGGGAGCGGTGCAACTGACTACGTGAAATGGAACAGCGAGCAGCATGTGAGTCTCTTTCTGTTTCGTATGAACACCAAAAATTTTCATCTGATCTGTTTTTTTGCTCCAGAATTGCAAACTTCTAAATTTAGCTTCATTCCTGTGGGTGACGTTTCTGTCTCTGCCTCCTGCTGTTAGGACTGGCTGATGACAATCTTGAAGGTAAATGCTGTTGGCTGGTATCTTGCAACTAGCCTCCTTTTTCATGATCCACCTCCAATTGCTCAGCTGCCAGAGAGGCAGGACAACTGCTGTCCTGTTTGATCTGCACCATTGAGATAATCCAGAGCAGATTCTTCCATCAGCATGGATCCTCTGGAGCTGGTTCATAGGATGTTGTAGGCTCATCTATGGCAATTTCACTCAGCTTTGTTTTTTGTGGTTTTATGTATCTAGGACTGTGTAGACCTGATTGTCATCTTGGCAAGGGCTAAAGCTAAAAAAAAACAGTGCCAGTTTGCACTAGCTAGGGATTTGGCCAAATTCAAATGCTTTTGTTCTGCAATATTTCTGTGCAATTGTGAATAACTGGAGGGAAAGGATAGTGAGTGTAGGCTGCCTGGCTTAGAGAAAGGTGCCTGGAAGACAGGTAATTCTGGAGAGAAGAATGGATTAACTTTGTCATCTTAGTGCTAGCTTTATTTCCCTCCAAATGCTTATAGTCTCTTAGTTGTAATCTACACGGTGGATGGTGTGTCTATGGAGGTACTTAATTTCTGGATCATAGGCTGTCATGATTTTCATGTTCTGTGGAAAAGCTGATATGTTCAAGAAAGCCACAAAAATTCTCAGTCATAGCATGGAGATGCTGCCAGCTGGAAGAGGTGGAGCAGAAGTGGATGGTTTTCTGAGCTTTGATTCTGTGTGGCAAAAAAGAATTTGTTCAGATTCTGTCACCTCTGCCTGATGGCTTATGACATAAGTGTAGTTGTGATTAAGTTGTCCAGGAGCTTTGAGGCACTCTGAGTGGTGCTTGCATGACCTTGAACCAACTGCTTCGTCTCTCAGCGTTTCTTTTCTTAGATGATGAAAGGATATAATGATTATAATACGTCTTTCTTAACAAGGGTGTTGTGATGAATAAATTAATTAATCATTGTGCTGTTCTCAGTTTCTATGGTAATTAGTACTACAGAATAGCCTAAAAATAAGTAGGCTCATTTAGTGAAGGATATTCAGGGGAAATCAGGTAGTACATCCTGGGCATTTCCAACAGCCACGTTATGCTTTGTCCAAGCATGAATTTGATGAAAACTTACACAGATGCTGAATCTTGCAGCAGAAATGTTTCCAAAAATTAAATATGTTCCTTCCTCTTCACTAGTAGTTTTAAGTGACTCTAGCACACATTTTCTTCCATATCTGTGGTCAAACCTTGCAATTAGTTCCTGTGTATAGAACAGTACTCACCCTTCACCCCCATCTCCTTTCTGGCCTAAGGGCACCTGAAATGAATGGATCTTTCTTCATCATAAATCATACATACTCAGTAATACTGTCAAAGAATTCTTAATGTGTTTGGGGAGTTTATGTAATAAACCTTCCTTGAGAAAGGTGAAGTATCGTCAATGCAGTGGCTTGCTCAAAGTCTGTTATTAGCCTTGCCGTACAGCAAGTAGAGCATGCCTAAATACGTGCATAAGTCTGTGCAAAGTTTTTGAGGCTTTCTTTCAGTGATCAGCTAACTACATCAGCATGCCCCGAAGCCAGTCTTTAAAAATGTGATATGATATTTAATCTTCTGTGAATTGTATTAGATTCTACAAGCATCATTAAAGTATATTTTTGGGGCTTTAAAGTTAATATAACTTTGGACCCTAATAAGTTAGGAAGTATGTGTGAAGATGTGTTCTCCAGTGAAGACAGCACACCTTCAAGGCTGTGGGTTTTATTGCTTATTGTCACTGGGGCAGTACTTGCATAGAAAAAGTATTATGTCAACACGCATTATTGTGTTTTGACTTATTATCCAACTCCTGTGATGGATGTTCAATGGTTTTCTTTGCAGTGGGTTCCAGAAATAACTTCTTTCTGACCTGGCCAGTTGGGACCACTTTATGGTTCAGGTTTGTACAGAGCTTTCTCTGCAGCAAACCTGGACTTTCTTTTTCCTCTTGCTATTTATAGCTGTGCTATACCAGCTGCGGCAACCTTCATCTGCTCACTTCCTGCAGCACCTGCCTGCGTATTGCTGGGAAGCAATGAATTGCAAGAGAGCGACAGATGTCCCTGTCCCCTTTTCCTTCTTGGGGAATAGAAAGCTGATGTTTTGGCATTCCTGGCCTCTGGCTCACCCAGAAAAAGAGAGCTTGAGGCTTTGCTGTGGCCTCTGACAAGGTACCAGCAGAACAGGTAACATGAGTGACAAACAGCTGAAATACATGTTTTATTCTTCAGACCTTTATGGCTCTTGAGTCATGTGATTGTTTCTCAAATCTTAAAAACTCTTGGCTCATGCAGAGGACAGCCCAAATCTGCAAGAAGGACCTTTGTGCTGTGCTCTCAGCCACTTGGCTGTACCTTGATCTTCTGCTGAAGGGGTCATCAGCTTTTCAGGTTCCTCCCTAGATATCTGTAACCATTTGTGAATCTCTCACCAGACAGCAGCAGCCCTGTGAATGTTGCGCAGACCCACAGCAAGTGGAAGAGGGTGTGGGGGAAGAGAAAGAGGTCTCCTGGTTCTACTTTGCAAGGCTTGTCACTTCCTTTGCTCCTGCTGCACCTTTCTGACACTAGACTTTTGGAGCTTATGGATTTTCCTACCCAGTTAGTTTTCATTTCTGTTACTAGTTAGATCTCAGCCCTGAAGGGCTTCCAGTTCCTGTCAGGTTTGCACCAGGCAGAGTCACTCCTTGCAATTGCCTTTGCCTCCGTCTATGTGTATGGTTTCACTGTCATATTCCCCAGCCCTCCCTTCCAACGTGTGTGCCCATATGCACACAAACATATGCTGTCTCTCTTGTGGAGACCTGCAGATATTCCTAACAATATTTTCTGATTCCTGCTCTTCTCCGCTTTCCTGTCAAAAGTCCCCTTACCCCCCTTGGCTGTCACTGGATGATGAGAGCAAATAATGACAAAAATGTTTTTGGGCTTGTGCTGATGCCAGTTGTGCCCTCATGTGCAGCCTGGCTCCTCCCTTTGTGCTAAAAGGAGGACTGAGAAGAGTCCAGTCTGAGTAAGCTTCAAGCAAGGTGTTCACCTGTGTTAGCTCAGTACCTCCAACTGGTATTGGGGTGTTAAACACAAACTAGAGAGCTCAGTCGGCTGTCCAAGAGGAGGTCTGCTGCAGTATTAAATATTGACATAGTTATTGAAGTCAAGTGGTGTAAGAGTGCTGACAGAGCTTCAGTGGCTTTTTCCTTCCAAACTACGTACTGCAAGAGGAATCGAATAGGTATTATGCACTTTAATTCTTACTGTGGATGATGGCTTGCCTTTTATTCCCAAGCTGAGCTGTGGAAGAGTGGAGGAGGGTTGTGAGGCTTGCAGTATGATTAGGGATAAAGTTATATTGCAGCCATGAAGCTACATATTCAACCTTTGAACAAGACCATGTTAGGAAAGGCCAAGGACTTACATGGCTGAGGCAACTCTTTAACTTGTCTTTAGACATATTCTGAAGGAATCATGCTCACCTTGTTGCTACTAATTTGTCAAAATCATTGTTTGAGACATTTTGGGAAAGTAAGAAATGTCATAATTCTGTATAGATAGATGCACAATGCAACCTTGTTACTTGAAAGAATGTTTTTAGTCGTTCTTTACAAAAAGAAAAAAAAAAGGAAAAGAAAAAAGTGTGACTTCCGGACACACATTTGCAAGTGTCTGTTTCCTTGATTGACTGAGCACTGAGTCAAAATGATGTTGTCGCTACATTTACAGCTTCTGCAAATATATTTGCACGTATGGGAACAATGTATGCCACCTAGGTGGCAAGCCTTATCTTAACCTTTTAATTTGGCTCTATTATTTTCCTTTTTCTTCCTATAGATTGCACTAACATTTTAAAACTTTGATCTTGTACAGAAACACTTAGCAGCATTACTTAGTGTTCAGAACAGCCAAAATCTTGTTGGGATGTTCTTTCTTCTTTTTCCCTAGGGCACTGTTTGCTTTTGCTTAGAGGTGACTTTTGTTTTATTCTTCAGTTCTGAATACCTCATCTCATTCTCTCCTAGCACTGATCTTCTGCTACAAGGATGTCACTGGGACAGGGAATGTGAGGCTTGATAGCACATTGAGTATATGATTTCTGGACCAAGGATATGAGGTCAGAAAAATTATCTTAGTCCCAATCGTGTTCACATCAATAGAAAATTGTTTACCTGTAAATCTGTAAGTGCAGAGATTGGTTATGGGTGACAGCAAAATGAGATCAGAGAACTTCCCCAGTCAGTTCATTGACATCCAAAATGTGGAGGGTAGAGCTTCTATGCAGATGCTGATTTACATCTGCAGAAAGAATACTTCTGCTCTGTTGTTAAACCTAAGCCTTTCCTTTGGAATTTAGAGGCATTGGGGCTTTTTCTTACAATAATGCTGCAGTATTGTTATACTTGGGGTTTTTTATATGCATTCACAGATAAAGCAGATTAACTACAGTTGCATCTTGTAGTATCTGAGCTCAGATTTAGCTTGGGCAGTGTGTGACTGAAGATTTTGTGTGGATACTTCTGTGCAAAATGTAAAGCTACTAGGTTGCTTACAGCTGAAAACTGGATCTCACGTCTTCAGCAATTCCTTCCTGAGTTCCTGTAACTAATTTCTAATGTGGCCTTCATCTCGTGTGTTTCAGCTGGGAATTGCCTAGCATTGTGGGGTAGCTCTCTTCTGTTTTGCACTCTCAGCTGCACCATAGTCTTCTAATGATCCTTTCTGACTGTCTTTCTTTGTGCCACCTGTGCTGCCTTCCATAGGGACGTGGAGGTAGTAACAGGAAGGAGAGGATAAAGAAGGTAAAACCTCCACTCATTTTATTCCACTTTGCCTTGGTGTAGCCTGCGAGTGATAAACAGGCATCATCCTCTGTAGCAGTTTTGGGCTCCCTCTGCACACGGCGTGTGTGTTAACACCATGTGTCATGCGATGCTGGTGCAGAGCAGGACCCCGTGCTTTGTGCTGGCCGTGTCCCTCCCAGTGGTGGCCTCTATACCATGGCAAAGCATCCCAAAAGTGCCGTTTAGGCAGCCAACACGTGCTATTTACTCCTGCAGCTGTTGCCTGCGTTTCCTCCTGCCTTTATAACTGCAGCCTCTGCTCCCTCCTGAGTCAGGATTGTCACTGTGTGTTTGCTGAAGTGCCTTGTGAGCCAAAATCTGATGCTGTTACAAAATCAGCAACAGGACCAGTTATGCCAACATTGGTGATATCAGTTGTTAGCATCTGAAGAGATGACGTGTGTTTTGTTTTCCCTACTGCCTGAAGCAGGATATGGTACAGTGTGGTCCAGAGGGCTGTCCTGCGTTGCAAACCCCCCATCCATGCCTACCTTCTCTTCTTGAACTATGTTATTTCTGGTTTGCTGGCCTCACCCATCGATTAACATGTTGTAACCTTGTTGCTGTGGAGGAAAGAACAAGCAATATTTGTATGGAAAGGAAGAAGCCCTCCAACAGCTGTGGTTCTCAGGTATTAGCTCTGTTTTGGGAATAACATTGCAGTAAGAGAAGATCAGAGGTCACCATGCAAATATTTTTTGTTTTCTTATTGTATTCTCTGGATGTAAGTTCATACTTCTTCAAATACAGCAAGGAAGGCAATGTAAAAATTTGTGAAAACGTCTCCCCTTCATATTTATCATGCATTGAAGAGACTAGAACCAAAGCAAGTTAAACAACTCACTGTGAAAGTAAACACAGCTGCCTTTTTTTGCATAGCTGTAAGAACTAAGTGGGGAAATGCAAGAATCCCTTTATAATGAATAGTTTAGAACAAGACTAGTAACAATGTTTGTTTAATTCAGGGCATTAACAGATTGTTCTCTGTGGCCTTTGGCAGGCCTGGGTCTAAACAGAGCCTCTTGTCTCGGGTGAAGTTGTCATCAGTGAGAAGGTTTATGTTTCAGAGGACCGTGTTCTATAAGCTGCTAGTGTAACCAGGCAAACAGTTGATTTGACTAAAAAACATGCCATTCCTTTTTGTTGTGTGGAAGTGTGGGTGTTGCAGTATAGTTACTTGGTTGCTCGTTGATCCAGAGGCAGAAGTTCAAGAGCCTGTAGAAATGCATCCATTTAAACATTTTTTTTCTTTCTTTCATGCTTCATGCAGACTTAGAGATTGAGCCAAATAGTTAAAAATCCTCAGGGGTTTAAAGGATTAAATGAGAACACTTGTTAAGGTGCAGGAAGGGCTGAAAAGTCCTGAAAATATGACAGGAGGTAGGTGCTAAAGGACCTACTTAGTGAGCAACAGCCTCCCCTGTTAGGGGTATAAATACAACTGTGGTGGTGAACTGGTGGGTTGGTAGGCATTTTATAGCTGGGGGGAAAAAAAAGGGAGATTTAGTGATATCTGACCTGAAGATTTCCAGCTGGCCAATTTGGTGAAGCCAGTGGGAAGATGCTTTCTTATTAACAGTCATAAATTTTTCTCCTTCCAGTTTACAAGGTCAGAACTAGTTTTCATTCTTGCTTAGCTGAACTCTTTTGTTCCTACTGGTTCCTGTAAGTAACATGTTCTTCACTTTTTTTCTGTTTGTCTCAGGTACTGAAAGGTTCAGGCTGGAGGTTTTCCTGTGGTCTTCGTAGCCACTGCCCAGCACTGCCCTGAGGAGAAGCAGCTGGAAGACAGGCACTGCTGTAAGGAGAAGCAGCAGCCAGTCTAGTGCTGCACCTTGGCTGCGGGGCACCAGGGTGAGCCTCCTCGCAAGGCTGCTGTACCTCCCTGCGCCAGCTGCCATGGAGACTCTGTCCCAGGACTCTCTGCTGGAGTGCCAGATTTGCTTCAACTACTACAGCCCCCGCCGGCGGCCCAAGCTGCTGGACTGCAAGCACACCTGCTGCTCAGTGTGCCTGCAGCAGATGAGGACCAGCCAGAAGGACCTGCGCTGCCCCTGGTGCCGTGGGATCACCAAGCTGCCTCCGGGGTACTCCGTGTCGCAGCTGCCTGATGACCCTGAGGTGATTGCCGTCATTGCAATCCCCCATACCTCAGAGCATACCCCCGTATTCATTAAACTCCCCAGCAATGGGTGCTACATGCTGCCCTTGCCCCTCTCCAAGGAGAGGGCGCTACTGCCAGGAGACATTGGCTGCCGCCTTCTGCCTGGTGGCCAGCAGAAGTCCCTGGCAATGGTGACGATCCCAGCGGAGCAGCAGCCGCTGCAGGGCAGCCTTCCCGCTGAGGGGGGAGCAGAGGAACCGGACCGGAGAGGTGTTGTGAAAAGTTCCACCTGGTCGGGTGTTTGCACTGTGATCCTGGTGGCCTGCGTCCTGGTCTTCCTCCTGGGCATTGTCCTCCACAACATGTCATGCATTTCCAAGCGCTTCACGGTGATCTCCTGTGGCTGAGGCGAGGAGGGAGAATGTGCTCCCCTGGGGGTTGGGTCGGGTCGGTGGTGACGGTGGTATCGAGCAAGACAATTCACCACAGTGTTGCCCAATGACTGCAGAACACTGGGGCAGCAGCGCACTGGCCTGGCCGCAGCCCCTGCTGGTGCAGCGCAGCGTGCAGAGAAAATCACGACCTGTTTCTGGCAGCAGCAGCACTGAGGAGGACTGCATGCATCACCATAGTCATTTATCAAAGGGACTGCAACTTAACAGTGATTTTATTTTTTTTTTTTAATCGTGTTATGAAATTAAAGACATCCACGTAGCTGGTTATACTGTACAGTATATGGTATGGGCTCTTCTGTAAACACAATAGATTAAAATCAAAACTGCTCCATGTAGAATTAAAGGAGAATCGGCGTGCAATTCTGTACAAGGTGTTCAGTACCAGTCCACACACGCATTATTTTGTAATGGGGGGGAGGGAGACTTGGAAAATCAAGAAATCATTTAGCTGGTAATGCATTTTGTATGTTTTAAACTGCACATTAATTGAACTAAGTTAGGGAGTTGTACAGTAGTTTTTAAAAGGATATGTTTTACAAGCAATCGTTTCGTTCCATGGCGTGTGTCTTTTGCTTCTCTATTTTCTCCCATTTTTTTCCACTACAGGGAAGTGGCACTTCCAGCATCTTTTCTTTGAAGGAGCTTCCAAGCGGGGAGCAAAGTGGGCTAGGAGGAGTACCTAAAAACGCAGCCAAAACACTTGTGCCTAATTGGTTTCACACAAAGAATGGCTTTGAATGGCAAACATTGGACATATTGTTTAACCTCCAGTCTGACAGCAGGACTTCCTAACAACCTGGCCTTCATAGCCATTACTGAACAAATGGGTCATTGTAATTATTTTTCTAGAGGTTGGGTTTTCTTATTGAAGATTTTAGACCTATTTTGTCTCTGTCTTGCCTAGGAGATGCAACTGTGTTCTCATGGATGGTATGAGAGAGGAGTTGCTCTAAGGAAGCTTTACCATCCCCACTGAGACCAAGGACCCTTATATGCAATCATCTAGTAAGAGACAGTGACAGCTGTGAGGAGAACCCAGGCCAACCTAACGCTCTACTGGGTGGCTCACCCCTCCTAAACCACTGTGCCTGTCCTGGTATCAATTGTCTGGGTGAGCATACCAGTGCCTCTCCACACGTTTCAGTCTTATAAATGTTGATGTTTGCAAGGACAGGATTGAAAAAAACACAGTAAGTGACTCCCTCCACTTGTGAGTGTCATGAAACCAAATTCATTTGCAGTTCGCTTCTGGCAAAGAGCCGAATTCCTGAACCTTCGCTACACTAAGCAGTCCTACTAGCTTTAGCAGTACTGCTCATGAGTAAAATAGAACTCTGTGTGAATTTGGGTATTTGGCAAGTATGAATGCTGAAATCTGTGTGAGATTAGGGATCGGATTGAGGGGCACGTGCTAGACCTTTAATAAGACGGAAGAAAGCTATTGGTTTACACGGCTGCTTTTTGCAAACACGAAGTGTAACCTCCCGGAAATGTGACCTCTTGCTGTTTACCTGCAGCTCCACTCAATGCCATATTATAACACTGGAGAACATAATTTTTACTATGCCGTGCCCAAGTTGGCCCTGTAGACATCAGTGGTTTTCTGGTTATGTCACAATCCAGTTGCTGGTTCACAATAAATGTTCTCAGCTGGGACTTCCATCAGGAACATACCTCTAACTTTGCGCTGGATTTTGGCCCCTCCCTGTTCCCAAACAATTTTTTTTACTCCTGTTAGCTGAAGAGTAGCATGTATGGTGCTTAATTGTTATGATGTGTGTTCCATCATGTATGGAGAGGAACCATTGTGCTGATTCTTACCTACTGTGCATATTGTGCATAGCACAGCAGAAAATAAACCATCCTCAGATAACACATTCAATGCCTTTTTAGTGCAAGGCCCATGTGCAGTATGCCTTGAACCTGACTTAAGAGTATTGTAATACATGGACACCGCTGCAGCATGTTTCATTTGGTAGCAGTAGGGAACGGCAGGAATTCCTAAATGTGTCTTCTGAACGTGCTAGTCTCTTGTTGCCAATAGGTAGCCAGATTTCTACTGACATCCCATGCTATGCTGCTTACTGTGTAAAGGAAAGCCAGTTAACAAAAAAAAAAAAAATCTTGCCTTTATTAGACTCTTAAGGAAGTGACCAGATACAGGACTTGACCCTCTACTGCCTTATCCCCTGTAGCGATTGATGAGTGTGCCAGGAGCATCAAGCATAGCTGGAACTATTCTGAGAACAGCACTGATGTGTTTTGCAGCAACTTATCTGCGTTGTCAATGATTGCACAAAATCACGAGTCAGTCAAAGAGCAGGTCCTGGAGATACAGTGCTGATAACGTTAACTTCCATCCGGCTGTACCGGCTCAACTGAAGCTCTTGAGGCCAAGGTTTGGCATTGCAAAGAATAGCTGTCTTGGAAACTGGCTCTCTTCATCCCTACACAGAGAGTATAGTATGAAAGAGAAATCAGAAATTAGGTTAAAATGCCACACTGCATAATACATTGTGCAACAGGCAGACCTGGTGTTTATCCGGTATTAATGATGTAAAATATAAGCAGAATACCATCCTGTATTCCGTAATGAAGTACATTGTTTTGTTAATATCAATTTCCTGTACTTTTCGTGCCTGCTGAAATGCATGTTTGACCTAATTTCTGATCCAGACATTTGCCTGCTCTCAGCCTTGTGTAAGAGCAATAAGTAAAACCTCAAGATATTTGCGTGCATGCACGTGCATGCACGTGCATTCATGGCGTGTACATTCCTTCCTTTTTATAAATAGAACTTCTGGAGATGTTTCTGTTCTGGCTTTAGACTGTGACTATCATTTTAAATTTGTAGCTGCCATATCATGTTGAATCTTCTAGATCTTTTGCTGACTTGTGTAGAAGTGAACTAAGTAGTTTGTTGTAATGTACAGTGTTAAAATGTTTCTCAAATATGTTGATAGTCATACTACTTTAAAAATGCACTGCAATCTGTCCCATTTCTTGGTCCAATACCTGGCATTAAAAAGTGATACTGCTATATACATTTTTTTTTTTAATGGCCTTGCCTTTGTAATTTTTTTCTGTGGAGAAATACTTCTGGACTTAGGTCGAAATCATCAGGTTCTGGCTAGTTTTGGTTCCCTGATGATCAGTAAGAAATCACTGCCCGGTTCCACCAGGAAAAAAAATTACTGTGACTCAGTACTGTTTGAGCAACCAAAATTTATACAAAAAACTTATATGTAATTACTCAAGCATCTGCATTTTTAGAGCAAATTACTTGGTATGAATGTGTATTTATTTCCTTGTTTAATGGGGAGGATGTGTGTGTTGGAGTCCAGCTTTGTTTTTTTTTTTTTTTCCTGGAGGGTCCCATCTTCCATTTTTGGCTTGTGCTTTCCTGGCAGACTTTAGGGTTCACTCTGTGAAATTCTGTTTAGTGAATTTTAAAAATTCAAAATATGCAACTTTGGTATGCAGGATGTTTTTAGGAAATTGTGTGTTCAGTGATTGTTCATGCTTAACCAAGATGTAAAGGAGCCTGGATATTTTGTAAACATGGAGCAATCATGAGTCCAAAGTTTCATCTTTATTAATGAAGCTCAGTCTGAATAAAAATTAGCAGAAAAAGAATATTATCAAGTGAATTATGGTACCTCTGTTACTTTGCCACCAAAGGAAGAGCATGGAAGGGAATTTGTTAGAATTGCTCTGTATTTTGTGAGGGGATGGTTGAAATTCGACTCTCAGTGTTTTGAGGCGAAATGTTAAGTGTGGGTTGTGGTAAACAGTGAAAGGTTTTTCATGTTTTATTTACCTTGGCATACAGAAGTATAGCTGTTGACTTCTGAGCCGCACAACAGATTTTTCTTCTTTTCTGTTTTAATCAGATGACTTCAATGTTTTAAGTAGATGTTTGCTTATGAAAGTGGGGGATTACTGATCTTGACTTAAACATGTATTATACAGACTGACACACCAGCTCCCTCTTCCCCATGAGTTCCCCTTCCTAGTGATGTTGCTTTTGCTGGAGCCCTGGGCAGTGAACCTTTCTAATACTGCAAATGCTTTTCTGGACCAGAGTTGGCTGTTGTTACACTGGTTTTGTAAGGTTCACAATAGGGCTAAACCAAAACCTAATGATTCATATGTGATTTGAGCTTTTCTGTAGGTGTCCTGATATCAAATCTCCTGGCACCAATCTGCTGTCCGAACTGCAAATCTCTGTGTTCTCTGGATCTTTTCACAACAATGCCAGGTAGTGGAGGATGTTGCCTCCTCCCAATCACAGAAAGGAGCTGTGCCCACCTTCCACAGCTAAACTGCCCCCAGAGAAGGTGGCATGTCAAGTGAACGCATCTCAAGTAAATGTTGCAGTTGAAGTGCTTTTTTATCCTAGTTGCACAGAAAGTGTGGCTTGAGATTTGGGGTTTTTTTTCAGACTTTTTCTATGAGTGGATGGAGGGAAGAAGATACGTGGGAGCAGATGAGTCGAAGCATCATCTGGGAGGCTGTCGAAGTCGCTGCTGGCCCCGAAGGCAAAGCTTTTTCTGTAAGAGCTTCAGTAGGGCAAGATTGTCTGGAAATGTTGCAATGGCTTTACAGTATGTTAGTGACCTTTCTGGTGCTGCACGCTGTGTGTAGGCCTGACAGCTGGGGCTGTTGTGTTCTTTCTCTTTGTTACTTTACTTCTTGCATGCTTGTGTCAACAAGCCAAGCTGCTTGCTTCATCCTGAAGTTGAACAATTTTTCAGACATTTCTTAAGTTGCCCTGAGCATCTCTAATGAAAAAAATTACCTTCCAAGTATAGTGAAATTCAATGCTTAATAAATGTTTGTAAAATGCATTTTCAAGTATTTCCTTATGCTTCAATACATTTTTAGTTCCAAATAATTCCTGTAATTTTTGTGCTAAGCATGTTCCTGAACATCAGAGGCAATTATGAGGAATTTGATAAGATTCACAGCTAGAAGAAGAAAGTCTTTTTTATCGCCATTATTCATCTTCAGATCAGCCCGTCTGTTTTCACTCTCCACATCTGTATCACACTGAAGTATTTAAACAAGGGGATGAAATGGGGACTTGTGGACATGCATGGAGCCCCTGTAGACATGAGCACATGAGTGTGTTTCTATGCTCAAGGGTGTGTATGCATACAGCACATGCTTACACATAGTAAAGAGGATTAGTGGAAGGGCGTCAGGCTAGAAAATCACAGGAAAGTCGTGTACTTTATAATGCTATATTGATCAGGCGCTGAAATAGCTCGGTAGCATGAAGTCTAGGTATCACTACCCAGATTTCATGGGAATGAGTTGCTATTCCCTCTGAGCTGTCTCCTGCAAACCAACTCCTGTTGCTGTCAGATGACTCGCTGCTCCACAAGTGATGTCTTGCCTGGTCTTCAGGTGAGGAGCCACATCTTTGCTCTGTGTCTCCAGGCTGGGATGTCCACCCAGAAGGGAACAGTCAGATGCCTGGGCTTTTAGTTTTTCAGGAGTCTTAAGTTCCAGCTTTCAAAGCAGAGATGCATAAAGCATGCCTGAAAGCCTGAAGGCAACATACAGACTTGGCCTGAACTGGTTTGAAAGATTGAAGGAAGGGTGCAGAAGGAGGACACTGGAAATAAACAGGCCATTAGGCAGTAGCCTGAAAATGCAGATTTGTACGTGCAAAAACATCCACTGAGCATGCTTTAGAGTGGCCTGCATATGTCATTTCTGTCAAATTGTATCTCAAGAGTGGCAGTGAAACTCCAGATCTTGCATTTCCTTCAACACCTCTGAGCTAGGAGGCTGCCTTTTTCAAATGTTCAGTTTTCCACCTAACTAAAAACTCAGAGGATGTGCAGAAATCATTTAGGGTGCTGAATCATCATTGAAGCTGAGGACTCTGACACAAGCTGAACAGGAACTCGGCAGGAAGAAGTTGGGATAGAAAATAAAGTAATCTTGAATTCTCTGTGTGTACAGATATGTCACGTTGGTTACAATAAAAACTTGTTTTATTTGCATGTCCGTTCATCTGTTCACTGAATGTTGAAAAGCAGGTGGTCATCTCTGAGCACAAATAATGAAGTTGACAATGTTGGAATGCTAGACAGCTAAAGACAGGATTTGTTGAACCTGTGAGATCAGAGAAACAAAAAAGAAAAGAGGTGGCTATTTGATACACTATTGCACTCATTGGATAATAGAATCATTTGGATTGGAAAGGATCTTAAAGATCATCCAGTTCAACCCCTTTGCCATGGGCAGGGACACCTTCCACTAGGTCAGGTTACTCAAAACCTCATCCAGCCTGACCTTGAACACCTCCAGGAGTGATGCTTTCATGGCTTCTCCAGGCAACCTGTTCCAATGAAATCTACCCTCTTTCAGCTTAAAACTGTCACCCCTTGTCCTATCACTACCACTCCCAGATAAAATTTACGTCCCTCCTCAGCTTTCCTGTATGCTGCCTTTAAGTACCAGAAAGCTGCTATAAGGTCTCCCCTGAGGCTTCTCTTTTCCAGACTAAAAAAGCTCAACTCACTCAATGGGTCCTCATATCTACCATACGCATCTAGCTTGGATGGTAGATGCACCAGCCCTTGGATCATCTTTGTGGCCCTTCTCTGGACTCCCTGTCCTTCCTGTGCTGAGGACTCCAGAACTGAACACAATACTCCAGGTGAGGTCTCATGAGGATGTAGTAGAGGGGAGAGAACTGCCTTCCTTGACCTGTTGGTCACACTTCTTTTGATGCAGCCCAGGATATGGCTGGCTTTCTGAGCTGCAAACGTGCATTGCCGACTCATGTTGAGCTTCTCAGCCACCAGCACCCCCAGTTCCTTCTCTTCAGGGCTGCTCTGAATCCATTCTTTGCCCAGACTGTAGTTGTGTTTGGGATTGCCCTGACCCAGGTGCAGGACTCTGCATTTGGCCTTGTTGAACTTCATGAGGTTTGCACAGGCCCAACTCTCAAGCCTGTCAGGGTCCCTCTGGATGGCTTCCCTTCCCTCCAGTGTGCTGACCACACCACACCACACACCTTGCTGTCGTCTGCAAACTTTCTGAGTGTGTACTCAATCCCACTGTCTACATTTTTGACAAAGATATTAAACAACACTGGTCCCAATACCAACCCCTCCCGTATGCCACTTGTCACTGGTCTCCACTTGGACATAGAGCCATTGACCACAATTCTTTGAGTGTGGCCATCCAGCCAGTTCCTTGTCCACTGAGTGGTCCATCCGTCAAATCCTTGTCTCTCCAATTTAGAGATGAGGATGTGGTGTGGGACAGTGTCACGTGCCTTGCACAAGTCTGGGCAGGTGATGTCAATTACTCTTCCCTTATCCATCAGAGCTGTAGCCCCATTGTAAAAGGCCACCACCACATCCTTCAGGCACAGTTTCCCCTAGGTGAAGCCGTGTTGGCTCTCATCAATAACCTCCTTATTTTCAATGTGCCTCAGCAGAGTTTCCAGGAGGATCTGCTCCATGGTCTTGCTGGGCACAGAGGTGAGACTGACTGGCCTGTAGTTCCCCAAGTCTTTCTTTTTTACTTTTTATTTAAAAAATAAGGGTTCTATTTTCCCTTTTCCAGCTTACAAGAAATAAACCAGTATGGTTAGATTAGAGGTTTGTCGTTTTCTGGCTTGGTTTTCAAGGTGGCATAAACAAAAGAAATGAGAAACCTGAGTGGTTTCATGCTGAAGGTTATTTACTTGCCTGTCTTGAGAATTATGAAATAATGTGTGTGTGCTGTCATGGTGCTGATCTTTTTGGAAGCATTGCCCTATAGATGCCTGCATGTGCTGAGTAGGTTTGAATCATTGGGGGTTGTGTCTGCTTGAGAGAAAACTGTATCTGCCTTAAGATCTGAAAAAAAAATCTTCCCCTGCAAGATGATTTGAATTCAGGGTGACATTGTAAAGTATATGATCTCACTTTGAAGTATTTCAGAGCGATGGTGTATCTTGCAGTACCTTCAAAGCAGCATGTCATGTGGTAGACTTGTGCCTAACTACAAGGCATAAAAGGGAGCTCAGTTTCCAAGCATGGCCAATTTGCTGATTGAACTGAAAATGAATAATTTCTTGCTTAAATTATTTGGAATAATAGTCACAGATGTTTCTCAAAGATTTGCTAAATAAATGTATTGAAATATTTGGGGCATGATTCAGGAAAATATGCCAACTGAGAAAGCACTAAAGCTTTCAATCTAAGGAAAATGAAGGGATTCAGTCACACATGTTTTAATACTTTCATGACTAGAGGTGGACTTTACACTTCGGTGTTTGTTTCTTGACACTTGGCTTGTCTGTGCAATTCTTAAAGAACATTTGAAGTAATAAGCTTTGCTTTGGGGAAGGTTTTACTTTGAAATTTGAAAGCGTATTGACTAGGATAGACTATGTAATACCACAAGGTGGCTGTTTTCAAGCACTTGAGTGTAGAAACCTGTGTTTCTGTAACTCCTGTTTGTAATTACTCATTGTAAATACCTGAGAGTTCTTAACTCATGGTGGAGGGGAAAAAAAGCTTGCCATTCAAACTTACTCCAAAAACCACTCTAGGAATCCAGAGCAATGACAATTTAAAAAACTCAAGAGAAATAAACTGAATTCTAATAGCTTCTTTCCTGCTGTGCTGAAATGCTAAGAGATTTGCTAAACCTACAGGTTTATACAACTAAATCCATGCTTATATTTGCTAAACTGGCTAACTGCAATGGATACCTAAATCATTCTTTCTTTTCCTTTCTGATCTCTGGTTTAGAAAAGACAAGATTTGGACAGTTGTATCTAGATTGAACAGTGTGATAAGGGTTGTAAAATGTTACCAGCAAGGAGCCTAGTTTTGTGATAAACAAAGAATTACACACTGAATGTCTTTCGGCAGCCATCCAGGCAGAACAATCATACGGCAACTACAGCAAACCTCTGGGATCAAGAGAAATGTTGTCAGGAGTAGTGGATAAATGAGGATATTTTTTCATACCCCAGATGCTGTCTGTGTTTGTTATTGTTGATGCTTGGCATCTTTGCGTTTGGGTTCTTTCTTTTGCCCTTTATAACAAAAAGCTTAAAAAGCACTTTGTACTTCTTCCTTATGAGCATGCCACCTCCTCTTTCTTCTGCCTTTTGTTTGGCCATCCTGTTTCCCTGCAGATTTGCAAGGAGGAAATTACCTTTTATATATGAGTGACTGCAAATTTCTACTGCATTTTCAGTGATTAAAATGGTAACATTTCCACAGAAACAGTAACATCTCCAGGGCTCCATACAGTGTCTTATTTGCAATACCTCTTTGTCCTCTGTTATTACCACAGGTCCTTTCTAACTAAGTATTTTGGATTATTATTTCTTTACTATAGACCTAATATTTTTGGAAAAAAAGCAATAGCAAAATAACAGACAACAACTAAGAGACTAGAAGTTATTTGCACGATCTGTTTTTTAAGATAAGATTTTAAGATTCATTAACAACTTCTTTTTGTTTTATTTTGTTCAATGTATCAGTGACAATAATTTTGCAATTCCACTTCCTTTGGTGGGGCAGGGAGAAAAGAAGAAAATCCATATTCATGGCTTAGATTAGGTCTGCTGAGTTTTAAAATGTATGTATGTGCTTCTGTTTGGTAATACCTCATAAACCTCCTAACAGCTGAAAACTGCACTAGCACCAAAATCTTAATGAAATATCATGTGCAGCCTATTAAGTTTAAAATGCCTGCTGAAATATGCAGAACCTGGACTTCCTGGATGTTGAACACATAGAGAACTATATGTGGAATTATCTGTGACTGTCAGTTCTCCGAGATCACACCACCGTCTTACACCTCCTTTAAAGTTGTTAGTAGACTTGGTCTCTGAGCATTTCTGTCACATATACTGTATGCAGTGGCAGTCCTTATTTTACAGATCTAAAGCTAGCAGCCTTTGATAAAGAGATACCTAGCAATTTTGAGGGCAAATTATCCATCTCCTTAAGAGATTGTTAAATTCTTAGTTGGGTCAGCAACCAGATTTTTGCGAAAGGAAGATGGGAAATTGGTTATATCGTTCCAGCACCGTCTGGCCCTCCCTGTGCTTTCTTGGTTGTTCAAGGCAAGGAGGTGTCCTGGGACAGGTGTTGAAGTGGGTGAAACATGTATATGACCTACCACAAACCTCTGTTGAAACAACTGTCCCGCAAGGACACACTGCAAGTGCTCTCCTTGCGGGAACGGTCTGACATAACATCTCTGGTTAGAGGGTGGGGTCTTATGATTCCTCTGCTGTAGATATGACTTTTAAGGTTTAAAAGAAATGTGAGAACCTCTCTATAAGATTCCTTCAGCTTTCTAAGTCATCACAAATGTAGAACTCCCCCAGCCACCCAGAATCCCACAAACTGGAGAACCTGTCCTTCTATTCAGCTTCAGATGAGAAGGGTAGCCCTGAAGCAGGTTGCCTTATGGCAGGGCGCTGTGTCTGTCGCTGTGCTGAGAGTTAGCGTGCTGCTCAGATGCTTTTTTTGTGGCAGGCTCTAAAAAGTATTTCTCATCCTCCTCCTTCCTCACCCACCCTCATTTTGCTTATAATTGTTTTTTTTGAAAAACAAAAACAGGCACTAGGAAAAACAAAAAGAAGAGTAAAGCTGTTCTTCATTCAGGCCACGTTTATACCATCTGTTCTGTATCTATTTAAACTCTGTCGAGAGAAAGCAGAGATGCCCCTGAATTTCAGCTATGCTCCAAATGAATCCCAATAGGCTTCCTGTTGTGGAGACTAAACCTTGCTAAGCAGAGGACCTCTGAGAAGAAAAATATTTTTAACTCCCAGGAGTCAGCAGATGCAGTCAGTTGTTGCTGGAAAGCAAAGAGGGAGCAGTGGCAGTCTTTGCAATGAGACATTCTCCCTGCTGCAGTCCCTGTGGTTTGAGACTAGTGGGCTGGTGTGGCACTGGACTGCAGTGGAGAGGGCAGTACTGACTGCACACATGCATATATTCTCTAGGGGATCTGCTTGTCAGCTTCCTGAAATGTATTTTGAGCTACTTGCAGTTGGTATCAGTTCAGATTACTTCAGCTACAGTATCCCTAACTGCTCCAAAGGCATTAAAAGTGAGGTGTAATCTCAAGCAGCCCATCCCACAGGGTTTGTCTTTGCACTATCTCTCTTAGCAAAGGTTTCTGTGTTACTAGGAGAGGTAAGAAGGAGTGTGGGAGTGGGGATAGTTGAATGGTTAGGGTTTAGTGGTTTTTTTGGTGTTTTCTTTTTTTGGCAAAGGCAAATAAGCTTTGACAGATGATAAAACAAAAAAGCAAAGGAAAATTACTAAACAGTCTTTATGTCAGCTGAAGTGTCCTCTCTCATTGCAGCTTTGAAGTGAGAGCTAATTCTCTATCTCAGTGCCAACCTTGGAGACATATGAACAAGTGTACTTATTCATGCACTTAGTATGTTAATCAAAACGAGAGCTGAATGAAGGTCTGGCTCTTATTTTAAGAATCAAAGGCAGAAAGACCTCACTCTGCCTGGTAGTGCCAATGGCCTCTTCCCTCCCCCTCCTGACTTTCAGGCTAGTTAATAGTTACAACAGAGGCTGGGAGGTAGAGTCTAGCCTCGGGCACACAGGTATTACATGGCTCTCCTACAGCTCTACCACTGTCTTTTGTTTTATACTCTGTTTTATATGATCCCTTTCCCTCCCTAGGCTCCCTCTGAAGCCTTGTTAATGATATTCTAGCTAAACAAGCAGGCTGGCACTGTTCTGTGGCTGTAAACTGAAGTCCTTGATGTGTTTCAGAAGCAAGAAACATATCTAACTTGGTTTTAGACTATTTCCCCCTTCTTATCTCATGGAGGGCTCAGCAGCCCCTACAGATACATGAGCTGTCAAAACCTTGCCAAATATTGACTTTATAAAGGTGAAATCAAAGTGCTGTCGATAAATCTGAAAGTCTGGAGAAACACTCTTTCCATGCTTTGTCTGTTTTAAAAAGCATCTCAAACATTGCGGAGTTTCTAACGGCCCCTTTCTCCTATCCCATTTTAATCGTGGTATTTTTGTAGTCCATCCCCTGGAGTCTTGTCCTTTGTACATGTAGAAGCGCTGATTTTATGGGAACTGTTCAGACACATTTGCTATGATTAAAATTCTTCATAATGATTTTCAATAGACTAGTGTGTGCTTTTCTTTTTTAATACAAAAAGTAAAATTGGCTGGGACATTCATGCATTAGTTCCACTGAGAGCTTTAATAGAGTTACGCAGTAATAAAGGAAGACTGAGAACCTCAGCCAAGTTTCAGAAGGGTGGAGGTGACTTTCAAGTGGTCCACCAGAAAGGCACTTTTATGAGCTTGTGAAAGAGAGGGAAAAAATGAATGTCTTGTGCCTCTGTTCTTTCCCTAGGCAACTTACCACCGCAAGTATGATACACCTTTGTCCTTAACTTGGGTGAAAATACCTTTGGGAAGGGAGCTGTTGTGACATTTCCTTGTGAATGCTCTGTGATGCCTAACTACACATGTGCTCATGCATGCTTGTGTGTAGCTCTAGAGATACTCTCTTACATTGTTAAGTGACACACATCCTTATAAATATGAAATTAATTGGCTACTGGTATTCATGAATGTAAATTCAATGGCATCAGGGGAGATTTGAGGATTTACACCCCCCAGGGTGAGGGCCGGTAGATAATTTTTTATATTCAGCAGTCTAATGTTTCAAATTAATGTGTTGCTGTGAGCAAAAGTGCAGCTTATTTTCCTTGTAAATCTTCCATTTTTAAGCCTGGTTTCCTATGGAAATTAGACATGCACATTCATGCTGTGCATCTGCGTGTCCCTTTTCACTGACCTTTGTAACCAAATTCAACACAGTGATAGCCATCTAAAAGATAATTAAATTTTTGTTTTGATGATATGTGGGTAGAAGAGAGGGAAGAGAGACACAGATCCTTTATGTGCCAAATACAGGAAAAAGCTACACTGTGAACTTGAATCTTATTAGAAATTAGAAAGACCACATGGGAGATGCTCCCCAATAAATGACTCAAGCAGAAGAAAACTTAAATTGGAGCTTGCAGTGAACAGTGAGACAGCAATGCACAGGAAATTAGGTTTTATTTTTGCTTCTCCTTATGCAATTCCTTTTCTCTGGAAATGCAGTCTCCCCTAACATTTTATATATACTTCAGTCTTGACTGAAGAATATGGTGGTTCTGGTTGCCTGCATACAGCTTGGTGCAGTGGAGTTTCGCAGTCACAAGAAGTTGAGGGTCTTCATTAGTAGCACCATGACACAACTTTCATGACCTCGCTTTGCATTTAGTGACTTTAAGCAATTAAGCTTGGGTTACCAAATTTCACTGTGATGGGACAAATATCAGTTGGCAGAACTGAACAGGAGCATCATCCAAGAAGGGAAATGCCTGAAAAGGATGTGTTTGAATGGGTTTTTATATCAAAACTAAGGCAAAATCACACAGTGCTTTGCCATTTATAATACCTTAGTGAATATGGTTGTTTTAGCTGGGATGAAGTAAAAGCATAAATTAGGTTTGTCAGAAGTGATAAACCGAGGAAAAAAACATAAGTTTTTGTGCTCGCAAGCTCTTCTTCAACCCTGCAGCAAGGGTAGCATACATCAAAACTAGATATGGGATGATGACAGTTGCCCTGAATTTGCCTTGGTTATGTCACCTATTTGGAGTACTGAGACAGTAAGGGAGATGTGATCTATGGAGAGAAAGGACATTTTTTTTTGAGAGTCAGGAAAGCTCTTACCCAAGCAGAACAGGTAGAGATCAAAAGACACAATTTCACCAGTGAAAAATTCAAGTGGTTAAGGGAAAAAAGACCTGAGGGATACTTATAATGTGGCATGAAATACTGATATTCAGTAGATCCCAGTCTAATAGATGAGAGAATCTTAGGATTCAGTACAGCTGTTAATTTCCAGGCTAGATAGAAACGCTCTCAAGTAACAACGTTTTTTCTTTCCTTATGCTGCCAACAGACAGGCAGAGTGGACATTCCCAGTGTCTTTAAATTCAATAATGCCAAATGAGACTTCTGAGAAAAACTAGGAAAAAGGAAATTTGATGGTTTTAGTGGTGTAAGTCCCATATAAATGAGATCTGTTAAAAAACTTGACACATTGCTTCAGTGAGTAAAAGCCTTTTGTATGTTATTGAGCTAACGAGAATAGCTTAGAGAGTGCTAAGCACTGAAAACACAAGTGGGGAGCAGGAATTATGTTTCAGCAGTTACTGCTTCAAACAGATGGAGAATAAAAAGGGAGATGAAATAATAAGATTGACCTAAGCTTACCTGGTGGTTGCACAACCAATAGGAAATTCAGCCTTCCCCAAATCCTGCACTTATATCTGTCCTAAGCCACATTGCTGCACTCAAGGTCTGTCTACTATGAGCATCATATATGACACCATATAAAGTAGACGAGTATCTGGCTAGCAGTAACCCGCTCAGCTATTTATGTAACAGGTGTTATACGTGGTGTGTAAAGAGAGCATGCAGTGTGAATTTGCTCTGTCAATGGTGCCTTTTGGCATGATGTTTCCCTGGCTTGCCCCCACTGTGGTTTCCCCTCCTTGGGCTGCATGTGATGTGCTGCTGGTCTCCAGCTCAGAGGTTTTCTGGGTGCTGAGATGGGAGAGATGGGCTAGGGATGTTCCATAAGTGGACAGAGCACAGCCCGTGTGGCAGGAAGGTGCGAGTTTGATGCAAGGTGTGAGACTTGGGAAAGCTAGTCTTTGGTAGCAAGTGTAGGAAAGTGAGAGACTAGTGGAAGCACCTGATTAGGAAAATAAAGCAAAATGGGGCCATTCTGCAGCCAGGCTTCCTCTCTCCACTGCTCCCATGTGAAGCTGGAAGAAGGATCCCCATGAGACGTGGAGTGAGGCAACAGCTGCACACAAAGGTATGAAAGATGTTGTCTCATCAAAACCACCCCTTTACTGCCAGCTGAAGGCACTATAAAAGATTGCTTGTAACTGAAGTCTCATGCAGGAAGACAGGTTAAATTATCACAGTGTTCCTCATGGCCCTCCTAGGCTATGAATCTGTGAAGCAGTGAAGTGGGTTGTTGCTTATACCACAGAGGAATTCATCATAGTAGCCAAATTAATGACTGCTTTTCAAAAGTTCCTCCTTCTATCTGAAGGACTGATTTACTGCCTGCTGTTTGTTATCTGTGGCATTTTTAAGCTTCATCCAGGTGAGTATATTGCTTTGTGTGTATAATGCCTGAATACAGCCTTCCTAACCTTGATGCTGTTCAGTGATTTTCTTCTTTCCCTGGGCTTGGTGATGATGTTGTAACAATTTACCTAGCCAAGAGCCTGCTATTCATTTCCCCTGTGGCTACGTTCGAGTGAGTTCCCTCCATTCCTATGAACTGGCATGCTTGGAAGCTGACCTTGCGGTAGGACCAGTAAGGCTGTGACGTTGCACTGGTATTTTAGGCTGGGCAGTCTGCATTTGAAGATGTAGTGTAAAGGTCTCTACAGCACCAAGGAAGGGGGAACGAAGAAAATAGGTCAAAGGAGTGGCTGCAAACGAGCTACTGAAGACCTAACTGGAAGGTATAGTGCTGACTAGGGGATTTGCTTTGCTGTCACCATTAGGCAAAAACACCCTGAGCTGGATTTAGCCTACGTAGATTATTGTCAGAGCTATCCTGACCCGGGGTTGTTACTTCCAATTATTGGTTTTTAATCTAAGTGCTTCTGTTTCCTGGCATAGGCTGAGAGCTGTGGAGGAACAGCTGGAAGGCTGCCAGAGCAGGGGCTGCTTGCAAAATGCAGTGGGTTAAATTAGTCCTTCAGAAAAACCTTACTGGGTGTTTGTTGTGTTCCCTGGCATGTCTGAAAAAATGTGTTAGTAGAATAAATACAGTACCATGTCTGACAATGAATATGCAGTGGTTTTCATTCTAACACAATCTTTACCAAAGAATATCAAGTCTTCTAACTGGAGAATAGGCCTTATGAGGAACAGCTGAGAGAGCTGGGGTTTTTTAGCCTGGAGAAGAGGAGGCTGAGGGGAGACCTCATTGCTCTCTACAACTACCTGAAAGGAGGTTGTGGAGAGGAGGGTGCTGGCCTCTTCTCCCAAGTGACAGGGGACAGGACAAGAGGGAATGGCCTCAAGCTCCACCAGGGGAGGTTTAGGCTGGACATTAGGAAAAAATTTTTCACAGAAAGGGTCACTGGGCACTGGAACAGGCTGCCCAGGGAGGTGGTTGATTCATCTTCCCTGGAGGTGTTTAAGGCACGGGTGGATGAGGTGCTGAGGGGCATGGTTTAGTGTTTGATAGGAATGGTTGGACTCGATGATCCAGTGGGTCTCTTCCAACCTGGTGACTCTATGATTCTAACTAATATGAATTAATTTGAGATTTTCATCAGCCTTAAATACAGCTTTTGCTGCTGAAAATTCTGAACATTTTGTGTTGTCTGTGAGTGTGATGTGTCCAGGACAGACTGAAATCCCCAAACTTCAACGGAGTCCTTCAGAGTCAATGGGCCAGCTCCACATCCTACCTGTATTTAGAAATAAATTTTTAAAAAGACAAAAAAAGGTACACTATAATTTAGGACAGACTCATGGGAATCAGAACACACAAATAAATAAAACAATGTTTTCATCCATTGCTGCCCTGATTAGAAAGCCAGGACAATAGTCTGTGGCATGCAAGCAGCTCCCAAGCTACTGTTCAACTCAGCCGTGTCCCCAGCCTAATTAATTGGTCACAGGTGCAGATGGGCACAGTAATTGCAGCGATGTATCACTTTTGACCAGCCCCACTCATGCCTGCACAAGGTGAAGATGTGACTTATGCAAATTATTGTGGTGGCTCTCTGAGGAGGGCGGATAAATCATGAAGGCCCAGTTCTGCCACCTCTATTCGTACAGAGCAAGTTGCCTTGTAAATAGAAGCGTTTGAAGTGTCGGGACTAATAGTGAGGGAAATACTCTCAGCGTGGGTAAGTATTACTGAGAAGCAGATTAGAACATTATGCCAAGCATTTATCTAAAATTTCCTTTACTTATACCCTGAGATTCTTGTCTCTGATTATGTTTGTTTACTTTGCTTTTACATTTTTTCTGTGTGTATTCAAATATTGATAAGATAGAAGCCTACACAGAGACCAAGGGATGGATAAGGCCTGAGTAGTGGCCTTATAGCAGTGGAAAAATAAAAACACTTGGGTGAAGTTCAGCCGTTAAATCTTAGCATTGCACTTAGTGTGTTTTCTCTTCCGCTGGGTTTGAAGTGCTTATGTACCTAGGCAAGAAAACAATGGCTTAGTTAGGAGTTCCCTCTCCAGGAGGAGCTAGAATAAGCAAAACAGTCTGAAACAAGGCTGGATTCCCTTTGGATGTATTGAAAGGAATCTTGTTGAAATTGAAACAGCTGTGTGCTGTTAAATTAACACAGATTGCTGTTGGCATGGGGCTGCTGAAGGAAGCCTGCAGGCAGGCACCCAGTCCCAGGGCTGTGTTGCAGAGATGCACAGCAGAACAGCTCACCCAAGCAGGGCCAAATTCCGTGTTGTTATGGCTGGTTTTGCTGGGGCAGCAGCTGCTGACACGACTGCTCTAGCTTTGCCCCTCTCCATAGGTGAAACATCCTTTGGTTGGCCCCCCCAGCCTTGTCTTGTCTCACAGCTTCCCTGCCAACCCTGCTTTGGGTTCTCTCCTGGATGTGTTGTTCCCCTTCCCCAGGGGGCATTTTGGTGTTGGGTCTAAGAACAACCTCCCGTCCCAATGCCCGGCTCTCATTTAGGTGTGGGTCCCTGTGTCTCTCCCTGGCCTCCCATGAGCAGCTCTGCATTAGCCTCCTGCCACACCATGCCAGGGAGGCTCTTGTTTATCTTTCCTTCCAGAACCGGGATGTTCTGCAGCTGCTGGCGATGTATTTGGACAACAGGAGCAGGACTGGACCATTGGATGTGCTACAGCCGAAGCAAAGGGAGGGTGGAGACAACTGCTGGTGTAGTAGCCCATATGTCAGGATCCTGTCCTTGTTCTCTTCCTTGGTTTACCAGGAGTCTGGCAGAGACAAAGTATGAAATTGGGCTATAGGCGTTTTCCTCTGGCTAACAATCTGCTGCCTTAAAAGAAAATATTACTTTGCCTATGTTGAGAGCCATTTCTGAG
Organism: Phaenicophaeus curvirostris; assembly: GCF_032191515.1. Lineage (NCBI taxonomy): Eukaryota > Metazoa > Chordata > Aves > Cuculiformes > Cuculidae > Phaenicophaeus > Phaenicophaeus curvirostris. The sequence continues at coordinate 29,404,620 of NC_091394.1, read as the reverse complement.
GGAAGGGTGAAGATTTCAGCTTCCTCAGCTAGCCTATTTGGTGGCCAGGAGGTGATTTCATTAGTGTATGCAGGCACCAGAACACAGTAGGAAAGCTAACAACATTCCTTTTTACCTTGCTAATAAACACGTGTTTTTTAGTGCTTGTAGGCACAATATTGAATGGAGCAGCTCACTGCTGGGGCTGAGCATCCTCTGAGATGCCTGATGAATGTGCCCTGCTCACGTGCTATGGGCCACGGCAATTAACAAAGCTGAGGGCAGCAAGAAAATTTCTCTCCAGGGTCAGATGGGTGTTGATATTTCATCTTTTTATGGGCAGGCAGGTCCTGCTGCTAGGGTCACTTCCACACATCTAGCAGATAGGCACAGACACCGAAGAGCCATCATGTGGAGATGATGGCTCTTTCTTGCTTTCTGCAGGTCACCCATAATCTGGCTTTTGGGGGTATGAAGCAACCTATAAGCATCAGGATATTAGGATGAAACTGGGAAATGAGATGGTATCAGGCAAGATGTTTTAATGGTCCTTCCTACCTTTAAGTTCTATAATGTTATATATATTTTCTTTTTTTGAGATGCAGCATAAGCTACTTCTGCAAGCCTTAAAAAAAACCCCAAACTACCAGTCCTCCAGGTCACACCTCCTGCAGACCTTGTGCAGCAACTACCTTAAAATACCTTTTTAAAAGTATGTTCAGGTCTTGTTTTTAAATGAAGGTTCTAACCTCAATCACTTGAGAATACATGGCTGAATTCAAAATGAACTGCTTAAAACTTGTTTAAAATATTGTCATGCATTCTTTAATGCAGAAAGACATTTCAGAATATGGTGTATATGAAAACTGAAACAAAATTGAGTTGCATATTAATGTATCAAAATCAATACTTCATCAATATGATTAGAACAACCCTTTCATTGCTTTGGGAATTGTTTAATAGTTGAGAAGTTCAAAGGCAAACAAAACGAAAAATTTCAGGCAAATACGATTTTGTCATTTCCTTTGGTAACATAGGCATCAGTGTTAGTGAACTATTCATCTCGTATGCCTGTGCGGTTTCAGTCAAGCAGAAAGTATGATGGAGGTATCATGTCAGGATCGGGTAAGTTTCAAGGAATAATTGTTGAATTATTATTCCTTGAAAGTGTTTGTGTGAAGTTGAAATAGTAAAAAAAAAGGCATAGTCTGGTATTCTTTCACGTTTATCCAAACTCTACGTGTGAATTCAGAAATAGCACAAGCTGAAGCATATTTAATAAATGTACGTGTGTATATGCACTTGTATATGTATGTGTTTGTCTTTAATGATATAGGAAGTCTGACACACAAAACCCCCAAGACTTAGCCCATAACTCTTTTTATTTAACAAATTAAGAAAATCAACTATGATTGCCTTCCAAATAGTTCCCTTCTGAGCTAACACACAGCTGCCTACAATGCTGCCAAAGTTTAAAGCAATTCTGCAGATCATTTTCTGAAAGGCTATTAAGGATCTCTTTATTTTTTGCTTTCACATATTCTACTAACAAAAAAATGGGTTCCTTTGGGCACCAACTTGATCTTTGGGAAGAGGGATATAGGTCTGGTGAGTAGGGTGGGAGCTCAAGCACAGTGATGTTGTTATTAGCTTAAAAATACTTCACAAAGTGTTGTGGGGTGCTGTGTTGTCTTGTTTTTAACTTGCTGTTCACTCTTGACTGAGGGTAAGAAAACATATATACTTGAACACGTGTCCATTCATATTGAGTAAAGTGATTGAGTTGAGCATTGGCATTCACTGCGACAGGTTAGAACATGTTCTATAACCATGTCTTTGTCTCTCCCCTCCCACTCTTGGCTCCCAAGTTATAGTCTTGGTTTTTTTTGCCTGACCTTGTATATGTTGTAAAATTTCATATGGTATTCCCTGAGAAGCCTTGGGAGCATAGGGTGGATTTTGTAAGGTTATAAAGAACTTGTAGGAAAAAGCTTGCAAAAACCTTTAATCTAAAATAATAAGAAGGCTGGAGAGTTTACTCTTCAGCACAACACGGAGCTTTTTTTACAAGGAACAATCTCTCTCTGCTTCTTCATTCTTCCATGCATGCACATATATGGGCATACTTGCTCATATGATATGACTCCAAATTACTAGGTATCAGTACTCTAATGTTAAAATACCATCTCCTTCTCTCTTTCATCTTGCAAATAATTGCATGTGAACATCTTATGCAAATCAATATATATTATACAATGATGTGTATATAGTGTGTGAGGAATGCTGAGGAATGCTTCACAACAAAGATGAATGGGCATTAGGGCATACCGCTTACTGTCTATGAGCTCCTCAGTGTATTCTCAACTGTACCTTATTGCTCAGCAGCCATTGGGGAAATGATTTACAGGTATGTGAAAAGCAAAAGTATAGTGAACTGTGGCTCAGTGGAGATCATATAGATCTGGTTTCATTTTGCTGACTGATTTTTGAATTCAAAATAAAAATTTTCATTTGTTACCACTGAACTCTTCAGAGGGCTGCTTTTGCTAGTATTTCTTTTATTAAGTATTTGAGGGAAGCAAACACAAGTGGACACTTCTGAACTCGTTATCCACTCAACAGAGCAATTGCATGAGTTTCCAGCATGTTTTCACTGCCAGCTGAATACCAGTGAAATACTTACCCATGTCTGGTTGCTTAATGATGTGACCTTCCTTTTTCGCTGCAACACTACTTGGATTTTTTTTTTTTTTTTAATTTTAATTTCTCTCCAGCTTCTCTAAAGTACAGCTGATGCTAGAACACCACACTTGCAGTCCATGCTCCTGCAAGACCACTGGAAACACTGCACAGGAATAATTGTATACACAGGTAAGTTGTGTAACTTGGAGTTGGTTTGTGAAAATGGGCAAAACATTCTGTGGGAGACCACATACTGGGGTCTTACTGGGTTAAAGATATTAGTCTTTGAGACTTGGAGGCGGGGATTTTGATGAGAAAAGAGCACTAGAGTAATTGGTCATTGCATTACGCACATGCACTTATAACCTAAATTGAATTGCTGGGATTTCTTACAGAGTAGCAAGTTATGTCTCATTCCTTTTGTTATCCCCTCTGTGTTTTTTTAATTTTGTTTTCCCTCACCTGCAATGTGGCAGTTCAATTTATAGTTGCCATCTCTTGTAAGAGAAGAAAATGCATCATTTTCAGGATCAACCTGCCTATGGAGTTTTGGCCTGTGCAAAAGAGTCCATGTCCAGACTGAAAAAACCTCTGTAAGTTAGAGGATGGGCTTCCTTTCACTGATATTTCCCGAAACACAGGCTATAAATTTGAAAACTCCTATCCAGCTGTGTTTATTCCTTGGAAGTGTTTAGGCAGAGACCGGAAAGCGTGCAAGGCTGCAGGGTAGGAATGAATGAATACTGGTCTTCTCCAAAGCACTGCTGTGCCACAGGGCTTATTCAGGTTGTGCTTGCAGCCTGTGTGGTTTTGTTCCTGCCAGCTGGATCTGCACGGCTTGTTTTCAGCCACAGGCACTGGAGCTTTGCTTCTTTATAATTTGCACAGAGGAGCTATGCTTGCAGCCCAGCCAGAAGGCTCAAGGATCAGATAATGCCTCTCTCGCTCCTTACTTGTAAATCAGTCAGAGGAGATAGCGTTTACCTCCAGATTTAAGCCCTGTTCTTATTATAATGTCTGCAGATTGGACTGATTGCAAAAGTAAGCTGGGTGTAGAAAAACAAAGACATCCTTCTGGCCCTTCAAGGCAGAAGAGAAGCTGCCACCTAGAAACCATCAGGGATGCGTACTTTTCTCTCCTGTTTTGAGCCAAAGGGCAGTAACTTACCTATTAGCTTTTCTGTGAACTGACTTTCTGTGTATTGATTTTATGACCTTTCAACCGCTATCTGTCAGTCTTCTGCACTGACAGCTTTACGAGGGTTAGTTGTATGGTCAGAGCTTGAAAATGTTTATATCTTTGGTCCTTTCAGAGTCTGTTGGGTTCACAAAATCCTTGGGGCTGGATGGTGATATCATTTCTCACCTCCAGTAGCACTGTACTTTGCAGGTCAAATCAATGCAGCTGCTCAGAGAATGAGAAGAATTCAGTCCACAGAACTAGCCTTTAGGACCCATTTCTGCTCTTAAGTCAGGGGAAAATTCAGTCAGGATCAGAGTGGCTACCTCTGTGCATACATTTGTTCATGCACTCATCTACTGAAATATGACTGTATGCCACTTATGTTTGAATTCTGCACCTAAAAATAGTTTTTTGGTTTTTAGGCAATGAGAGGTTTGGTTTGTTTGTGTTTGTTCCTTTACCCCTGACTGATTGTTTCTGTCAGTCAACAGAAACAAAGCCTCATTGTTTTGGTGCTCAGACTGGTACGGGTGAAGTGGATCCTACTTTCAGAAACTGCTGAGCCACCAAGCCCTTGAGATATCTGCTCATTAGTGTGTTTCACCTTGGCTAGCCCGAGAGGATGGCAGGTACACCCTCTCACCATACTAATATAAGCCCTAAATGCAGCTTTCTGCGACTTAATAATTTAAGCCCACCTAGTTTCTGATTACAAAGGAGAAGAGATAGTAGATTGCTCTTCTGATATTCATCTTGGCTTTTTGCAGAAAATAATGCCACTTCTTTGCCAAGTGATCTCTCACTTCTGTTCATTCTCATCCTGCTGACCATTCATCCTCCATTCACCAGGCTCACAAACAACCTCATTTTTCATACCTACTTCTCCATTTGTTGACACTTCAGGCTCCTGCCCATTGCTCTCCCTCAGCAACAAGCTCATTCGCATTCCATATTCAAAACCTACAATGTGATTCATGGAACAGAAAAGCGCTTTTGCTTTGCACTGTTTGTCTAAGACTGACCTGGAGGATGACATTATAAATGAGCTCTTGTATCTGAATTTCTTTGTCCTGCTCAGCAAAGTCAGTAGAAAATGGCAAGGAGCTTTTGATCTTGAGAGGGGTCAGCTGCTTCTCTAAAGTCTGTCTTCTCACTGATCTTAGATCCTTGCTTCCTTCTGTTGCATTAGATGTACCAGTTTCAATTCCTAGGCTTGTGAGGGAGATTTTGAAAAGGACAGTTTGCTCCACACAATTTTTACATCATTCTGTTCCCCACTCCCCCCCTCCAAAAAAAATCAAACCCCACACCCAACAACTCAGAATGGAGTGAGACGGATGAACTGGGCACTGGAAATGCTATAAACCATGAGAATTTTACTGATGCAAGAGGTTCCAGACTACACATTATTTAGATCATTAAAATGAATGGGAAAATTAACTCCTCAATGGTAGAATCCAACTTACTAATTTCACATGATTTTTTTTTTCCTCATTTAGGCCAGTACTCCAAATCCAGATCCACAACTACTTTTGATGTACATCATCAAAAGGTAATAACCAAAGATAAACAATAACCAAATACTTTTGTCTTCTGGATATCAATGTGAAGATATTGTCCCAGTGCACTATCTGCTTTTGTTTCCAAGTTCACTCAGCTTTCTTTTAATTTCAATCATATTCTGTATCCATGTAATTTAGGTCTCGGTCAAATCCACTGATTACTGCTAATGTCAACATCAAGATTTATAGTGCTGTAAAATACTACTGTGAGGGTTAAGACTTTATTTGGAGACATAATGAGTCTCAATAGGTATAATAATGAAGGTTATAAAGTGCTTTATTACATACAGTAGATATTATTGTAATTCAGAACATCCCATAAAAATGGTTTTCAAGTGTAATATTCAGGAAAAGGAGTTTAAATTTGAGATCTAGAAGAAAACTGTCATCAGGAGAGTGATCAGGAAAGCTCAGGAGCTTTCCTAGCACCCAGTACAGTTCATTGATATGAATAGGTTTTCAGAGTAATACAGCTGGCTGATTAAGAGCAAAGTTTGTTCTGTTATAGAAAAAAGTGAAAGATAAAGATGGAAAAGGCTAACAAACACAAACATGTGAAACACGTCAAATGTGGTGTCTTAGCACTTTTGAAAACTGGGACTTTCTTCGCTATAGTAAAATATAGCTAAAGGTATAAACAAGCTTTGGTGAAGTCCTGAAAAACCACTGGAATTCTGAAATTAGAACCTCTTTTAAAGCAGGTGGGGAAGGAGAGAGAATGATATCAAGGAAGTGGGAGTTGTTTTTACTTTAGGAATAGTGAAATATACCTAATGCTTATGACTAATTTACTGATTAGGTAATAATTTGACCTATGCCATATCTGACTACAGTGAAATTGTTATAGAATCTTCTGATGTCTGCCTTTTTTCAAAAGATTTTTTGAAAACTAAAGAGGAAACAGAGGAAGTGAATGTTTTTTTGAGGGCTTGGGAATCAGGTGTTGAAACAAGACTTAAGTATCTCGGTTTATTTTATCAGCAATGAGAATCAAGACGTGACAGGTTTATAGCACAGAAGTTCCTTCAAGAAGAGAGAATTATGAGGTCTAGACAAGCGTGTGACATGATCTTGTAGCTGGAAGCTAAAATTACACTAGTGGAGACAGCAAATAAAGCATGGATTTTGAACTAGGAGCTCTGCATAACAACATAACAAAATCCCCATGGATTTCTCCCCATCTTGACCTTCATGTCACCTCTTTGGAAAGTATACTTTTACAAGTCCAGGATATGGATTCCAGTACAAGACTAGGTGGGTGAGGGTTAACAACTTTTTAAATTGGGTAATCATTGCTTTTTGTGTCCTTTATGTCCCTGAATGTATAATGTTCGCTCTTTTCAGTCCTAAAGTGTTCAGATATCAGGACCATTCTGTATTATTTGTTCAGATGTAGTATCTTCCCTCTATGTCACAAATGTAGGATATAATAGTGATAGATAATACTGTCCTTGTTCCTTCAGCATTCAGGTTCTTCCTCCATCAGCTCAGAGTTTAGAACTGAGATTGTGGATGCTGCTTTGTCATGCACTCTATAACTTTCATCACTGGCTTGTCATTTAAATGTAGGATTTCAGTTTCAGATGTGGATTTTATCATATCCACATCTGAACATAACTTTTTGATTTGAGCATAACGACATCATTGCTGCCATGCAGACACAGGCAGCATACTAACCAGTTCTTAACTGAGTGTGATCTTTTCCATGGCTCATGCATTTGCTGTCACCTAAATTTTAAAATCCTAGACCTTGGGCACTAACCTTGAGGCATCATTGTCCTGCGGCTAATGAAAATAATGTGGTCATTTCTGGCACAAAATGACCAGTCACATTCTGTACAATACGAACTCATTTCTGTATGACAGTTTCTCTTAGTGGGTAAAAAAAATACCTCATTACAGAACTGTATTCCCCTGTTGCTGCTATTTACTTGTTTGAGAGGAGTGATGCAGTAAAGACTGGAAAAAGCATTTGAAATTCTGCATATAGGGTAAGAAGATGCAAGAGGTACCTGAATGTATAAGGGGAACAAAACCTATCTATTATGCTTACTTAGCTGTTCTTTGGTTTTTGAATTTACACTGGAGTCTGGGAAGCTTTCCTCCTAGATGGTTCTGGGATGGAGCTGCTCTTTTGCTGGCACTTGGGAAGTTAATCATAGGGACTCAGGTGTCCTGGTCTCATACTTAGCAGTTTATCATGTGTTCTACCTACAAAATGCCCGAAAGTACAATCCAACAATTTCATCCCTACAGAGGAAGACATGGAATTAGTGTACCAGACTTTCTGATCAGGATGCTATAGTGGAAGTCTAGGTCAGAGGGAGGTAGAGAAAACCAACACATCTCGGCTGTGGGAGGCAAGTCAAAAGGGGATAAAAGTGTGAAGAGAAAGATATGAGGAATAAAGTCAGAACAGAGGACAGCAGATTTGGGATGTCAGGGCATTTCATATAACTGTTTTTTCTTGCCTGCTGGGTTGAACCTAGCAGTGGCCAAGCACTGAAGTGAAAGAGCTGCCAAGTCAGTTCAAGCAGTACCTGTAGGAAGAAAGAGCCTGGTTATGCAGCCATTGCTCTTGCAGTAATTGTGCACACTAGGACATGCAGGCAGATGTGAGCTGCCTGGGTTGAAGCGTTGAGTTGGAAGTGCAGGAAGGAGCAGGTAGAGACCTTTGAGCCATGTGGATGGAGCCAGCTCTGCTCAGGGTGCAGAGCAGCAGTGCAAACATGGTGGCACCAAGCTGTGAGGGTGTGCAAGTACTCCCAGTTCTGTCACAGGCTGTTTTGATCGCCTGGTTTTACAGGTTGATAGCAGCTCTTTTAAAACAGTTTGGGCATGTAGTTTATATATGTTTCCTCAGTTTCTGCATGTCCTTTCTCCAGAGAGTAGGTATCTGTGTCTTCACAGCACTATATTGCTTGTGTTATACCATTTCTTTCTCCCTTTTTTAAACCAGGAAGATACAGCAACTGGTTTAACAAGACTCATGCATTTCACCCGAGAGTTTTCTGGTGTACTGGGGAAGAGGAGGTAATCTGTGTTCGTGTCTTTATATGGTGCCAGTTTAAGCCCAAAGAAAAGATTTCCATTGATTATAACGCAGTTTAAATCTGGTCTGTAATACCTGCTATACAACAAATCATGTTGTGATACTTCTAAGTCATCGCTGTTATATAAAATAAGGGGAATTATTCTTATTTATTATCCCTTCTACTTAAGCCTTTTGAGGATAGCAATGCATTCAATTTTAGTGTTAAAGAAAATACTGCAATCAATGGCTTTGGAAAACCCCTAGATAAAAGCGTTTGTGTATGGGATTGACTCACTATATGTCCTGCGAAGTAGTTGTAGAGGAACAAGAGTGATTTACTGAAAAGTTGTGGAGGAAAGAAAACCCAGGTTATGTTAGATGTGGTATTTCATAGCTAAATCACAGAGAAAAAAATTTAAGAATAATACAATGATGTCAGAGGATTTCCATAGCTTGTAGGGTTTCCCCCACTGGAACTCAATTTCAGTATGAGCACAATTATCTGGAGTAGGCCACTTGGGGACCAGAAGGGAAATCCTTCAGTGTTTTTAAAATAGGTGATAGAAGGAAGTTAGCAGCACTTAAGCATAGACTGAAGCTTATTTTTTCTTCAAGCCCAGAGTTTGCTTTCTCCAGTAAGACTGACATATTTGAGACTGGTACTCTTCAGTCTCGTTCTTCATTGTCGCCTTAACTGCCTCTAACATTTGAATAAAGAAACACAGGAACAAATCACATCCCAGAGTTTCTTCTGTCTTTCTCACTGTATTCTATTTTTGTTATACACTATTATCTGAAATAGTATTAACATTAGAAATGTTTATTGTGTTAGAGTTGGCGCTCAGTACAGTTACAAAACCAAACTTGTGAATTTCAGAACAGTGGAGTCATCCTATGATTTGAAAGCCTTGGCCATGTGTCCTCACCTTGCAGGACATCTTGGGTGCATATAACTGCTTGATGAGTTTCTTTTTCAAATAGTATTGTTTAAAACCCACAGGCATCAGAAATGCTGAGATTATGCTAGCTGAACTCTCTGCATGGGCCTTATGCCACGGTAGCTCAGCATCTCATATTTCCCACCCTGACCCCAAGAGATCTGTTTTTTCCTTACAGCAGAGTTGGAAGCTGCCTACTATCACTCACAGAGGTTGAGATACTGTGTGGAAGCCAGCACAGAAACACCTGGGTAAGCGGACTGCTCTTTATCTCCCTGTTGGCTAAATATGGACTTGTATCTTGATTATTTTTTGCTCAGATTTCTTTTGTATATAATTCAAAGCAAGCTCTGGATGGGTAACTGGGGGCATTTCTGTGGAACAGTCCTTCTCACTGAATTCTTCTCAGAACTGAACGCGCAGAAGATGCCTCCCAGCTCTGTAGTAGTCTGTGTTGGCTCTGTACCAGCTCTGTCAGCTCCTGCAAAGGTAGTGGAGCAAGAAGTACTTTCCATGATGTGAAACCTCTCTTTGAGGTCAGGAAGGCCTAGCTTTTTTCTGGAAACCTAGCACTCATAGCTGATTTTTTGTTTCACAATGTGTCCACACATAATCTGTAAATTGTAAATCTTCCTTTTACACAGGCTTATATGATTGGGAAGAGCTCAGGTGGAACAGCACCTTTGCTTTGCCTTTCCTTTAGGAGCTGCTTCCTAACTTCTTTGATAAATGTAGAAGTTCTGTGCTCCCGCACACTGACCAGATTTGGTAGATACTTATTTTGGCCACTCAATGGATCACCAAAAAGGGACATCACAGATGCTGCTGGAGGGTTTAAGCCCATGCTAACTTGGAGTGTTGACAGGTGACCCTGGTGTACAAGTCACTTCCCCTTGGACAAATTCATTCTCCTCAGCAGAAACTGTTTTATAGTTTTGAGTGATTACCTTTCAAGAGCTCATGAAGCGAGCCACCCCATGCTGTTAGTCATAGGTGAACACTCCTTATGAATTACCTTTCAAAACAAAGTTTGAAAAGGGTTCTTAGACAAAGTGGAGTCTTACAGTTAAAGCAGAGTTTGCACCAATTTGAGTCTCCTTCTCAGACTCCAGTCAATATGCATATGCATCTCCAGACCAGCTTTGCTAACTCCTTGCTCAGAAAGCCTGTGGTACTCATACTTTAGAAGCATACTGTCTTACCTAATGCTGGGCTTTTAAGGCCTGAAGTATTTCCCACTTACAATCCAGTCTTGAAGGCTTCAAGGTAAAGCTTTTTCTTAACAAAGGCAAAATATTTTGTTTTGCCTGACTAAGGGACCAGGACCTTAATATATGAAATCTTTTATGCTGGCTCAGGTTTTGATGCTCACAGAACTGAACTGCCTTATGAATTACAGACTGACATCTCCTTTATCAAATTAAATGACTATGTTGGACTCATTCATGGAATGTTTCCCAGCCCAAGACTCATTCTGTTTTATATTTCCATCAAAAGCTGATCCATAGTTTTCTGGTATATGCTCACTGGTAGCCATTTAACTCTTTTTTTATAATAAAAAACTTTACATGATGCCAGGTAAGGTTCAGTAGAAACATTCTCTCTTGTGCTACATTAATAGCTTTAAGATAAATAATGATATTTTCAAAATTGCTTGAATTTTGTTTATAGCTTCACCTACCACTTTAGTACTAATGCACAGTGCTTTAAGATACATGATATAATCTGTAGGTTCCTGAAAAGATGAATTTGGAGAGAACTTTGAAAGCTCATCCAATAGATTTACCAGTGGCAAGAAAGTAAAGCAGATAAAAACCATCATAAGAAAATCCACCCTTTCATTAATGAGGTTCATCCTTCAAACATTTTTTAGAAATTACTTTGCAGACTTTCATTCCAAAACCCAGCTGATGTAAATTAACACCTTCCTGTTGGTACGCAAAATGATGTGTGGTTTTATACCAATACTATTTCCACATATTGATTGTGTAGTCTTTCTTCAGAGCATTTATAAGTAATTCCATTAATTTTAGAGGGAGATTCCTGCAGCCTCACATTAGAAATGACATCTCCAAGTATTGGATAAAAATACTGCTGGAGCAATTGGGGCTTAATGTGTTACCTCTTTCCAGTTCATCTAGGGTCACTGAACTCTAGGTCCTTTCCAGTCACAACATAAATATCTGAGCTTGCAACACTCCTAAGATGATTCTTTCTTAGATGCAAACAGATCTCAGCTGACATTGACCTGACTTGGCACTGAGATGTCCATTAGATTTCTCTGCATTTTAATTGCCAGGATTTTATCCATAAAATAGCTAAATTTGGCACTTATTTGAAGGTGTAATTTCCTTTCTTTTTGTGTTTTGACAGTGACTGGAAGTGCAGTTATCTTGGCACTGATGAAGAAAATTTGTCCTTGTGATTCTTTAAGGTCATTTTCTGAAATTCCTACATCTCATCAGGAAAGACTCCCAAGATTTCTGAAACAGTGAATAGCATGAAAGATTTACTGCACAGGTAAAGTTGTTGAGGAAGAACCCTGCTCATTCTAAGCTGTGCTCCAGTCTCCCTCAGCAGCTCATGTATTTTTTTTTAGACCAATTACTTCAGGTCTATAATTTTCCACATTTGAGCTCAAACCATTTACCATTTTGAGAAAGGTTCACTTCAGCTTGTTTGAATTCCAGGAACTCATACTGAAACCAAAGAAATAACTCTGCTTTCAATACCTTTTCCATTCCTTTTTTTTTTTTTTTGTTTCAGGCAAAGATATATTTCAAGATTGTAGGAACAATTTTTTTTTTCCCCCAGTTAGTTTTTGTGACAGTAAAAGCCAGAAACAAAAGGAACCCTGGGACTAAGCATGGTCTTCTGCTATTCCAGCACCTGCAGCCAACAGTTGCAATCAGAAAATTTTCAACTTCCATAGTATTCCATTAAGAGATAAGTCCTGAATTAAATCAGTTCAGCAGGTAGGCACTGAAAATAGAAAATAGTCTTAATCCAACTGTTCCAGTTCTATTACAGTCTGAATTGCTGAGATACTTTTGTATGGTCATGAAAAATCACTCAAAACAACAAAACAAAGCACATGATTATTCATAAATGCCACAAGGCTGTATTTTTCCTTATGAATGATGTGCTGCTCTGTAATCAGAAGTATTTTTAAAACAAATAAAAATGTTGTTTCTACAAACATAGCTGCTTAAATATTAATCAGAGCTCTGCTACAATCTTGCTGAAATGCTTAATGATTTTCTAGCTGTCACTCACTGTAATTCTGACAATGATAATGAAATGCTGCTGTGAGCCCTGCTTGTCAGTAGCTTGGGAGACTGCAGCAGGTGTTCCCTTTTTAAAGGCAATGATGCTCTGGCAATCAATTTATTTCCATCTGGAAGTGTGGAGAGTTCTATGTAAATGCAAAGAGCCAACATGATGCATCTGTTGCAAGCATATCATAGAATGCTTTGTGTTGGAAGGGACCTTAAATGTCATCTAGTTCCAACCCTCCTGCCATGGGCAGGGACACCTTCCACTAGACCAGGCTGCTCAAGGTCCCATCCAAATTGGTCTTGAACACTTCCAGGCAGGGGGCATCCACGACTTTCCTGGGCAACCTGTGCCAGTGCCTCACTGCCCTCATCGTGAGGAATTTCTTCCTAATGTCTAATAGAAATCTTCCCCTCTCCAATTTAAAGCTATTCCCCCTTGTCTTATCTCTACAAACCCTTGTAAAAAGTCCCTCTTCAGCTTTCTTGTACACCCCCTTCAGGTACTGGAAGGTGGCAGCCACTGGATGTACCGATGTGTGGTCTGAAGCCTCTTTTTTCCAGCCCACTGCCACAGGAAGCGTCTGGTCTGAGAATATCTAATGTCTGAACTTTGAGATTTTCCCTTTTAGGGCAAAATGGGGATCACGTGTTATTGGTTAAGTATGGGGCCTAGATATTGTAATTAAATGGCATTTGCATGCTACATCTGGACATAACGCAAAGGGTGTTAAATGTATTTCAGCCCTAAAACTTTATCTAAAGTTCATTTTATAAACTTGTCAGACATGAGAAACAAACACAAAAATATTTGACTCTATTTCTATTTGTGTTATTAAGCCTTAAGCACAGAGAAAGGAAGCAAGAATGCCATTTAGGTGTACTGCCCTTGCCAAAGGAATATATATGCTTGTAAACAGTTAAAATTCCTCAAATCGCAAGCCTTTCACTGGGTGGGAACCAACTTTCTGGGTGGTTTGGTTTTTGTTTTGTTTTTTCCACTGAAAAAGTGGAATGCCATACTATGTATAGTTCAATTTTGTATGGATTGAAAATTAAATCAAAAACCATATGTAGAATGATTGTGCACTGTTTGACTGGGATTTCCAGGATAGAAAAATATCCAGAGGTTTTTCTGTACTGCTCGTAGTATTACTTCTGTCTTAGAGGGACCCAAATACTTGTATGCATGTAACATACGAGTGTTTCTATTCCTTAACTACGTCCATTTTGAAAGCCTATTCTATTTATTATTATGAACTAGGAGGTATATTTTAAAAGTAATGATGAAATATTGGCTGGAAGATGGGAGGTGTTAGCTGTGGAGGCTTATTCTCTCAGCAGAAGGAGCTAATCCATTAGGTGGATTAATTGTGTTTGACATAAAGCACCTGCATTTGTCAGTTGTTTCATTGTCAGTAGCATTCAGAAACCTGAAATCAAAGGGGACCACCAGCTATGATAACACTGATCAGTCAATTCTGCATTCTTTCCCACTGACCCTGGCTGGAGGCTGGCCAGACACAGAATCATAGAATTGTTTAGGTTGGAAAAGACCTATAAGATCATGGAGTCCAAACTTTAGCCTGGCACTGCCATGACTAATCTATGTCCCCAAGCACCAAATCATGTTACAAGTCCTCTTTGACTTCTTTCCAGGAGAAAAGCAGGCATGGGGAAGTTTCTTTGTGCCCCGCTCTGCTTGGATATGAAGTCAAGATGCTGCTGGAGCAAGATCCCATGTGCCCTAGCTGAGACATTGCTTTCGTGTAATGGGCAATGCAGATGCAGCCTATTATCTCTGTATTACAAATGGGCAAGGGTAGTATCACAGAATTGCAGAAAGGCTGAGATGGAAAGCGACCTCTGGAGGTCATCGTGGCCAACATCCTCTGCTCAGGCAGGGCCACCTAAAGCAAGTTTTCCTGCTTTTCTCCAAGGATGGAGACTTCACAATCTCTCTGGGCAACCTGTGCCAGTACTCAATCACTCTCACAGCAGAAGTATTTTCTAATCTTCAGAGGGAACCTACTGTGTTTCAGTTTGTGCCCATTGCCTCTGGTCCTGTCACTGGGCACCACTGACAAGAGCCTGGCTCCATCCTCTTTTTATATGCATTGATGACATTCCCCCCTGAGCCTGCTCTTCTCCAGGCTGAACCGCCCCATTGCTCTGACTTTCCTTACAGAAGAGGTGCTCCAGACCCTTCATCACTCTGCTGGCCTTTCACTGACATCTCTCTGGTACATCATATTTCTCTTAGATTGGGAATCACAGAACTGGACATAGTAGGGCTTAGTGTTATACCTGTTACAGCACTTTAGCCCAGAACTGCTTGCAACGCTTCAGACGACCAGCCCTCAGGAACTCCCTACCGTGGTGCCTGTGAGTCATCAGAGAAGACCCCTGGGGTTTGAATCTCTGCCATAGCTATGTGGACATGAGTTTGGAGAGATCATGCTGACTGCTGTGTGGGACACGATGGCCAAGTAAAAGTGCTCTGCTTATGTCCTACCCCAAAGGAGATAAAGGGTGGCTCTCTGAGCAGTTCATGCTGCTTGGATGATCCATGGCTGCTTGCCACCAGAGGGTTTAGTGTGGTGCTGGGCTTGCTGCTGCATCCTTTCTGAGAAAGAGCATGTGCCATGGCATCATGGGGGAGCAGCTGTGTTTGCTCCCTCCCTACTTCCAGCCACTAAAAGTATCAATATCAGTTTGACCTTCCATGCAACCCCATTTCTCCGTTCTTCTTCCCCTTCTGTCCAACCTCCTAAGATGTCTTTGCCCCTCCATTCTCCCAGAAAAGCACTTGTCAAACTCCTCACCCTGGCCCTTTCATGCTCTTTCTTTCCTTCTCTCCTCGAGACCCTACTGGTGTTTTTTTTTAAGGATGAGAAAGATGTTCTCTATAGTTAAGTTAGCATATGGATTCTATATTTTTATATATTTATGAAATAACAAATAATGTTTGAAACAACCAATTAAGTTAATGCAATGGGCTGTGGATAAAGATGATCTGCATATTAAGGTACCTTTGTGCATTCTTTTCTTTCTCTTAATATAGTTCTAAAATAAGCAGAAAAACAGAGTGTTGAAATTACAATTAATATCATACTGTTATTCTGTAAACAAGTGTCTACATAATCTTAAGGATCAGAAATGGTATGCACCCATCCTGGAAGGATAAAAGAAATATGCATTTCTAGGGGAAAAAGCTTTCAAAAACAAATACAACAGCATATTCTATCTTAATATAGTATTATGTTGAGGAACAGAAATAACCTTGGATATATGCTCAGGTTTAACAAGTTTAGCTTGAAATTATAAATTGCTGGTATTAAACTGTCTTGTATAAAATAAATTTATTTAAAAAATGTATTAGTTATATATTCCCTTTAAAGTGTATATAACCTAAAATATATTGAACTTAGTCATTGTAGAAAATATTCTTTCCCCAGACAAACTGAGAGACAATGTTTCAAATGAAAAGCTTTCTGTTTTCAATTGAAACTCAATATTGATTTTTTTCCATACTAGATTGTTTCCATACTAAGTGAGAGATGCTGCTGCTGAGACGTCCTCCATGGGTTGCACCAAGAAGGTGATGCTCAGGGTCAGTAACTGAAGGGCAGGAATAGGGGAAGAGGTGGACAGCCTTAGGAAATGGGGAGCAGAGGACATCTTGGCTTTCTGAAGTTGAGTAGTAGAGATTGTTACTCTGTTCCCCATGGGATGCAGTGAATATAGATTTCCATGTGTAAAAAATGGGAGTAATAATGGTGTATACCCAAATCTGGGAACAGAAGGATCAGGGTCAATACTCCGAGCCATCTGGTCAAAAAACAGCTTTGTCTCTAGACATCTTGGCTTCTTATGAATTATAATGTCTGGCTTTTCAGAACCATGGGGATGTTAAAACTTCCAGCTCTCTTCACCCACTGCAGGTGTCTACTGCTTACCATCCACCAGCATAGTCAGTGCTTCTTCTGAGCTTGATGAAATGTGCAGCCCTGGCTCCCCAGCCTTGAGCTCTCAGAAAAGAGATAAACTTCCAGGGCTTTCTGACTGAGAGCATAGTGGAGGCATGAAAGGTCAGACCTTGGGGCAGCATAAGCAGGCTGTTGCAGGGGGTAGAAGGTCTCAAAATCTAGATTTTCATCCTCAGAACTGGCAGCATCCTGGTTTTGCATCATTGTTGGCAGGAAGAAGTACTAAGGATTAACATGGCCTGGTGCTCCCACGTTCTTCTCCAAGAAGGGAGTAGTGATGTGAAAGGTCTTGGGACAGCCTGGTGCTGAGTTGGAGCCTGGTCAGAAAGCTCCTGTGCTGTAGAGCTGGTTGTGTCACACAGGAGGAACCTGGTGTCATAGATGGGTATTAGGAAGAGATGTAAAGAGACAGAAAAAAAACAACCTCGGATTTTAAAGTATATGGTTGCCTGGGATGGGCCAGTTTCTACTCTGTTCCATGTGCTATGGGTTCTGTTCTGCAGAAACTCTCAGCTTCCTCTGGGGCACGAGTGGCAGGACAATGGCCAGGGAAGGGACTTGCTCTTTTATGTGACATTAGGGAAAGAAAACAACTACAAAACTAATTGAAAATCACAATGAGTGAGAAGATGGTTTGTGTTCCACTCTGTGCTCTGCTTTTCAAGGAACTGCTTTGCTGCTTTTCAGAAGAAAGGCAGAGTTCATGCTTTCAAAGAGGAGGAACATGAGAATGAGGTTGATGTCTTCATTTCTCAGACAGTATTGTATTTTTGGATGCTGACAGGTTTTAATGTGAATTATTGTCATCTATGTTCACTTCTTGGCTGAATTGTTTTGCTTGCCCCAAATGTCCCTCAAATGTACTTGTTCCACAAGGCTTGTCACCTAAGCACCACTGCAATAACAGAAATCTCTTGTCATATCCTCTTCGTTTGTAGTCAAGACTTGGCACTGCTGTTACTCATCAATATGGTGACTTCAGAACAGCTTCTAAGTACACTCAGCAAGGACTTTTCTCAAGGTGCACCTGAGCCAAGAAATATAACAATGAGAAAATTTATTACATCAATTTCATTCACTTATCTTTACTGGGAATGTGGTTGCAATGCTTTTGTGTTATATTAGTCAATATTTATCTACATAAAGAATCACAACAAAACAGAATAAACCTCACTTTTTGCCTAATCATGTTATTTCATCAGTCATTCTGCCTTTGGCCACTTCTTTTTATGTGTGGGTTGACTGTGTGTTATCATAGATCTGTTTAGAATTCTGCTAAGACACCTGTGTTATATTTTAAAAATAGTATTTCCTTTTAATGAGAGCTACATCCTGTGGTGCTGACAGGCCTGCCATTCTAAGTCTCAGGTGTTCTTCTTGATGACAGTAGGAGGCAAATAAGACCAGATATTCCCGACTTGCTGTTTTCCCCTGGATGAGCTTTTCTTTCTATGTTTGTTTAGCATGTAATATTAAAGTAGTATTTAGCTTGTAATCTATTGAATCAAATGAGATGGGAGTGCTGATAATGTTTAAGTCTGTGGCGGCATGAGCCATTTACAGGAAGACATTACTTTGCAAAAGGGACATGACTAAATAATTAAACAGTGATTAATTATTTTTTTCAGGCAGCAGGAGAAAGGAGCTCAATAGGATAAACACGCGGGGTATTTCTCATTAATTTAGAAGTCATTTTAATGGGAACAATAAAGAAATCACTTGTCAGAAGATAATCCGAACTTAGCCAAGACTTGTTTCCGTATGATGGATTCTGTCTCTGGTGGTTTATATTATGGCTTTAGATTAGCAGCATTGTTCTTTAGTTTGGTCTTGGAGTTTGATGGCATAAGAATTAAACTTTAACTTAAAAATAAAAAGAGGGAGCTTTCTGCAGTCTAGAGGAGGACTTGAAAATGCCACCTGGGCCAACTGTGATTAGGATTCAGTTAATTTATGTAAAGAGGGCTGAAGGGACCTACGGAGTATTTACAATATGGATAAGTCATTTGTGACTGCTGGTGGTGATCCATGTAGGCACGGAGATCTGCAGCAGAACCAGCAACTGCACACATGCTGTTTATGTTTAATACCTGGCCTTTGTTGCCTGATACAGCTACTGTCCCCATGCTCCCACTGTGGCTTGTCTTTGTGCTGTTGGATGGCAGAAAACCACACACTCATAAATAATGGGCGGGCTCGTGTGTGAGCATGGGTCATATCAAATTAAACCAGACCTTTACTTAACCTACTGGGAAGACATTACAACCTTTGTTCAGTATGATTGAGCAGAAATAATAGCATCTCCTCTGACTGTTACTGTGTTTTTTCTTTGATGTTGCAATGCAAGTTGACTGTGGATACTGAGAATGCAGACTTTGATATTGATTTTGTTGCCAAAAAAGTGGATTTTTCTCCAACAGATAGCTAACATGGGATGCTTATGTTGCTCTAAAGCACTAGCTGAAACAAGATATCTGTGTTTCTTACCCTTACGCTATGGGGGCAAGATGAGCTCAGCATTTTACCTCATACCTGTGGGTAAAATCCTAACTTGGCTAAAGGTGAAAACTACAGGAGTTTTATTTTCATTAAAGTTTTATTCAGGATAGTAAATGCCAGCATTAAAAGTGTATAATCTCTAGTAGTGAAGAGAATACCAGTCTCTGAGTACCACCTGAGTATCCTTTCTCGCTGTGGTGACTGTGTCCTTCCCTGAGCAGTTCTGTGGGAAGTCATCATTCCTATGCCAATACCACCAATGCTTATCTTAAGCTTGGACCACAGTGTGGGAGAGGGAGAAACTCATACCTCTAATGAAACCAAGACAGTTAATGCCTGTATAGGAAATTTTTAAAGACATTGCATCACTGCTAGTGTGTGAAAGTAGGGAAGGAGAATAAGCAATGAGGGAGGAATTCACAGCAGATGTGGTGAATTGTAATGTTTTCTTAATAAGACTAGAAAAGGAATTATAAGGAAGTGTTGCCTGGCAGGGAATATCTTCCCTCCTGTATGAGGAGGTTTTAATAATAAACAGAGCTAAGGTGTGTCCATGAACTGTCATGCTGTCATGACTTCAGTGGGGATGTAGCAGTTGTTGGGAGAAAGGATGGAAAGTGGGAGTTTGCAAGCATCTAGGGGTCCATTAACACTAGATTTCTGCCCAAATGCCCTGTTGCTCCCTGTTAGTTACAGGCACTTGGCTTTATACCTCAAGAAACCCTTGACCTCAATGGTAAGAAGTTTCAGTAACTATGTGTTTTCAAGCAGAGCTTTTATTCAAAGATGCAAATAAAGACTTATATTCTTTCCTACAAAGAAGTAAGAGTTGTGCTCATCTACTTCTCATGGATTTCATTGCAGGACAGTAAATAAAATAGTGAACAATGAAAAATATTAAGCCATAGTTAAAACAGGCTAAAATCATAAACCAGCAGATATTTTGAAAATGGATATTTATAGTTTTATTAATGCCTGGTTTAAGCAGATTCCATGACATAGAATTCAATGCAATTATGCTTTCTTCTACCAGCAGTGAATATGACCCAAGAGCAAAAAGAAAAGAAACAAAAGCATTTCTGGAGTGTTTGAATCAGGTTTATTTTGGTGATGACTTCTTGCTCAGCTGCGCACATCAAAACAAAGTGATTGTTATGCTCTCTGTGAGAATTGTATTTATATGCCATGACACTACCAGTACTGAGTCATGGTGTTCTTCCAAAACAAGTCTGCCTAAAAGTATTTAAGAAAATAGTGCTATTATTATTTTCTTACATGTTTTCATACACTGAATATGGGGAGTCAAAAAACAAAGCCAGAGCCTTGCTGAGACATTTGTTTTCATACAAGTGTAACTTACTGTAATTTGTTTTGAAAGGAGGGTTACTCTCCAATCAGAGAAAAGCAGAGGTGTCTAAAGAATATCAGTAAGAAAAATAAGATTTCCATTCCTTCGTTAGTTGGTGAGTTGAGGGTGCTTTGGGCTTGCTTGGAAAGATATTGAAGGCCATGATCTGCTATTTGCTTCTCGCAGTAAAACAGTTAGCAACGTGCTGTGTTCCCTGCAGGGCTTTTGCTGAGTTCTGCCTCTACCAGAGCCACCTCTGGATGCTTTCATCACTGCTTTCGTGTGACCTTATAGCTTTCCTGACTCATCAGAACTAATTTCATGTCAGGAGACCACTTTCTTTGGCATCTTGCCTGCATGCACATAACTTCTCTCAAGGCCTTATCAGAGTACTTTAGGGATATGACATTTCTGTTTGTGACCTCTCTTTGAAAATGTATGTATCTCTGTGTTTAACCAGATGAAGGCCTTTCTTACTCTTCGAATCTAGGCAAACACCTGTTTCTTACTAGGTAGGTCTTTGAAGACTTCTTTCTACCAGGCAGCTGTTTCTGCCTAATGTCTCCAGCCATGCAGTAGGAACTAATCTCCCATTGCAGTGACTAAAGCTATAGTGGGGTGTATAATTTTGTAATGAAAGAGAGGAAGGCCTGTTTTCTCCCTTGTCATTGTAACTATCTAGTAGGAAGATACTTATCAGTCTCTCAAGAGTGATAGATATTTGCTGAGCAGAAACTGGCTTCTGTTTACAACACATTGGGGATAGTCATAATGCTAACGTAGGAGTGGGTTGACTGAAACTTTTTTGTTGAAGTGAAACCAAGAAGTGAAAAAGGGATAGGGGGAACTCTGCTCCAATTCTCATACTTTCTGGGAAGTACTAATCTTGGCTTCTTCAATGAGTTACATCCCAGCCTCCTTCACAAGGGAGAGCAGTGCCCTTGGAGGGGCAAGCCTGGAGACCAGGTAACTGGTCAAAAGAGGTGGAGAGTATCTGCCTTGCTTCTCTTCCACTTCATGTGTTACGAACCTAAACTTACAGATATGGATCTGCTACGCATCACTGTCCCAGTGGAGGGTACTGTTGTCTCTGTATTGTCCTTTAAGATATGGGCCAGATCAAGTGCCCATCATCACTGTTGTACCACTTAATGTAGACAGTAAACATAAGCAGGCCTTAATTTCATTAGTAGTAGTTTTGCTGATCCAACAAATACTGATTCCTAGATCTTCTTCACAATCCAGTCCAGGATGTCACCTTGACTGAGATATGACCCTATTTCCTTGAAGAATTGTGAATATTTATCTGAATTGTACCCTGTCCTGCTGCTTGTGCTTGTTTCCCCTGGGATCCACAAGCCACAAAGGTCGTGTATCCCCCTTAAGTTACTTTAAAGATATTGGTGCATTTTAACCATCACCTAGCAAAGTGGTTGAGTAGTAGTCTCTCTCTTCCTTATTTGCAAAACAGAATTACATTGCCGTGGATCAGAAGCATTACTCTGGATCTGACCTCTTTTATGGCAGCGCAGGTACTACACGGAAGAGACTCATTTTATTCATGGTAAAATTTTGTTTCAGCCTTCTGTTTGCCCCCAGTTTTAATAGCTAAGTGTGCAGTTTAGAGCACTGGTGTGTGCTGTACTGATTGACAGCCTGCATTGATGTTCACCTCAGCAGGACTGAGTTGTATTAGGTAGCTGACCACTAACATCTTAGATAAAATTTCCTATGTGTCTCTACCACTCATCATCACTGTATGGGGACAAAGCTTTGTAACTCATTAACAGGCCAGATCAGATTGTTTTGGAGGAAATCTGAGCAGATGCGCAGTGGTGAGGGCAAAATAATGCTATGGATTATGATCCAGTGGCTCAGAGTATAAATCACTCGTCAAGGGTTGTGAGACAAGTCTGCTTTGAGGGAAATTGCCCATGACACCCCAGGTACTCTGGTTACTTATGCCAAAACAAGGGTGCCACGGCAACATCTGAGTGGAATACTTGTAGGGACAATATCGGCTCCAGCTAATGAGGTGTTAACCCAAAGAGCCCAGGAAAGTGGCAACAACTTCTGTGGCTAACTTTGTGAAGCCAGATTATATAGACAACTATTGTTCTGGGTTTAAGATGCAGTATACAAAAGATAAATGTCGCAACATGTGTAACCCAGGTTTCACCTTTAAACAGTAATAGTTATTGGGGAAGTGTAACAGATCACCCTC
Source organism: Phaenicophaeus curvirostris (assembly GCF_032191515.1). NCBI lineage: Eukaryota > Metazoa > Chordata > Aves > Cuculiformes > Cuculidae > Phaenicophaeus > Phaenicophaeus curvirostris. The sequence goes on along the minus strand of NC_091394.1, from coordinate 29,381,907 downwards.
CAAGTGTCAAAGCTAGAAGTCACCTTTTTCATTTGTTCAGCCTTTGTTGATGAAAAGAGATTGAATTTGCCTGTGCGAACTAAGCAGTTTAGTCTTGATTTGCTCTGGGTAAAACTATATTGTTTCATTGATAAATAGACACACACTTTTCCATCTCCTGTGGAATCTCTCTGGCCCCCACATGTACACAGTGGGAAGCTACTTATCCTGGGGGAATTTAAAAAGCAACAGCATGAATCTAGGCTTTTATCTTTCTGTGTGAATAGGAGAGCAACTTTTTCTAAGCTTACTGTTCCCAGCCCAGATGATTTGTAGAGAATGGGCCCATGTTGTTGTACATCTTTCCTATAATGTAGGTAGTTATTGGCACTTAACTCTACAGCCCTCTGCTCTCTCTGGTAAGTTTTATTTTAAGAAAGAAACTGCTGAGATGTACGTTTGAGTTCCTGAATCCATTCACAATAGCATGAGAGGGAGTGATTTAGCAGGAAAAGATAAAGCCTGTCAGCAAGGTGTTTTGCTCAACTGTTTCTGGCAAGAAATTATGCTAGAAAATCCCCTGGCATAAGGGTCAGCCGAGTCCCATGAGCCTGCCTCTGAAGCTTGACCTTCCCAGCAGTGCTCCCCTACCTCTGCGTCATTCCATTAGCTCTTCTAAACAGGATACAATCAGAAGGGAGTGAAGAGCTGGATTTAACCCTTTGATCACAGCCAAGCACTTGCTGGATCACAAGCCATCATTGCTGTTTCAGGCATGTTTTTTGGTTTACAGCTCTATGCTCTAACACAGAGCTCAAATTCCATCCTAACCCCAATGGCTTAAACTGTGTAGGGTTATATGAGACTCCTGCCCCAGACCATCAAGTCCTATTTTTGGGGTGCAAACACATCAGACGGTCTCTTCCACAGATTAATCAATCTCCATTTAAAAGCAGTTAGATCCTCCTGCTCTCTTTCTTCCGTTTCCCATTAGAAGGCTGGTTATGTATCAAATTGCATTGCTGGGTCTAATTTGCAGGCTAAGTTTATTCGTTACCTGTCTTTAACTTCTGGCTCTTTGGCCTGTATAGTTCTTTTCCCCATCTCGTGCTGACAGTGTTTCATGCGTTCATAATTAACAGCTCCGACACCTGCCAACAATTTTTCCCCTTTCTTCTTTTCTATACTAAACAAGGTAATCTTGGTGTCCTCTTGAAATGTAGGGCTTCTACTTTCTCTGATAGTTTTGATAGCTATGTGAGCATCTTTCTTGTACATCACTGATGCTTGGTTTCTTAACCTGTGCCATACTTCCCTTAGAACTCCCTAACCTCAGATCCTGTTCCTGATCAGATTAATCCAGTGGCATTCAGAGACTGCTTAAGAACAGTTTAAGGCTGTACAGAAAGCTGGCTGTGTGTTGAACACTGTGAGTTAATCCTTGTGAATTCAGAAAGTCATTTGGCTTTTTCATGGTGAGGGCAATGAACATAATTTAGAAATCATAACCCTAAAGAACAGCATCACTATTGGTACCGATGACTAACCATGAAAATAGGTAACACAACAGACTAACATGAATAGCTTAACTTCTTTCAACCAAAAAGTTATTAGAAACGTTTTAAAGCTTTTCAAATGTGCCAGCCACAGAGACACTGTTCATAATGAACTTCTATTATTTATATGTGTTTTCACGTGCAGTTTGTAGGCTGATATCTGAAAATGCGCACATGGAAATCCTAATCTGAAAACGTAAGGCCTTGTATGATGACCAGTCAAATAACCTCTGGACTTTCCACTTGTATACCACCAGTCTGTACACATAGTGTTTCTGCCTATGTGACACTGAGACCACTGGCAGTGTCTCTTCAAGATTAGATTAAAATCTCAAGGGCAGGGATTTTCTTTTTATTTGTGAGTAAAGCTTTGTGCGTCTTTTTGACACCTTGTAAATAATATAACAGGGCTCTGCTCATTTTCTTCCTCATATATGAGCAGTTTCTGTCACAGAAATAGACAAGGATGAACTCAATAATATATGAAGATTAAGGTTGGATGTTGGGGTTGACTGATGCAGATCTTTTATTTTGCACAAGCTGTATCTGAGAGTTGCAGGTGAAGCAGCTACTTAGATTTTGAAAATGCTTACCTGTTTATACATGCACTTTCCACCCACTAGTAATCATTTAAAATGAGCTGGGAGTTGGATTTTATGAGAAAAATAGGACTACAGCCATAGAATGAACACAGCTACTTGCAAAAAGGCAGATGGGACTTATTCAGAATGGAGGAAAATACAATGAATAATAATTGGAGTGTTATCTTTGCAGGTCAGTTGTTTTCTAATTGCTGGGCCAGATGTCCAAGCAGTCTTTCTACAGTCACGTCTTGGCTGGAGACATAAATCTATCCATGAAGCTCATGCTGTTCTTAGTTTTTTTCTTATTGACAAGAATAGGGTAGCCTACCAACCTTTATTGTTCTTGTCAGGCCTGGACTACTGACTATGGCGTTATAGATATCCTCAAGAAACAAAATATCAGGACCCTGTGATATGTTTTCTGCTCTAGTGGTTTTCACCCTTGGGGTAGTATTGATGTATGATGCTGATCTGATATATTGGGTGTAACTGTTACCTCAGCATTTGCTAGCTATGGTCTGTGTGGAATTTAAGATCTTCTCTCATCTGTACTGTCAGATCAAGTTTTCTTCTGTGGTATCTTGGTATTTAGTTTTTTTATCAACCATGAGGCAGTGGTGGAAGAAACTGCTTGCAGAGGTATGAGGGTACTTCTCTGCTTCTTTATACTGATGATCCTGTCACAGTTTAGCTTTGGCCTGGCCAATTTCTGCAGCTAAAACTGAGCAGTTGAGCTCCCAATTCCCTTCCCCTGAGAAAGGGAAAAGGGAAATGAGAAGAAAAAGACTTGCAGGCTGCGAACTAAAATGACAGCTTTAATGAATTAATAATAATAAGAATGATGAAAATAATAAGAAAATAATAAAATATATACAAATCTATGAAATTGCGACCCCACCCCTTGATGACTATATGTCCCGATCCAATATCGAGGAGGGTTCTTAAAACGATCCCAAGAGTGAGATTAAGACACAAACGGGGTCAGATGCGATAAAATCTTTGAGCTTTATTTTCTAGAACAACTGACAGCAGTGATAGGACAGAGAGAAAAGGAAAGAAAAGGTCAGAAATTCATAAGCAAGGAAACAGTAGAGGCGCAGCTAGTTACCACCAATGCGAATCCAGTGATGTGCAGTTGGTTCAGTCACAGTGCAGGTGATGGTGCTCCAAGTTCCAAGGGGTGTCCAAGAAGAGAGAGAAGGGCGAAAAAGAAAAGTTCACCACATCGAGCAGCAACAGTTCTCAGGAGTACACAGTGACAGCTTCCAGGCCACATCAAAGTGTGTGGTGGGAGAAACTGCTCTCAGTCTGGTTCCACTGCTCTCCGTCTGGTTCCGAGAAACTGCTCTTTTATCCTGTAAGGCCCCCATTTGCAAGTGTCTGTTTTCCGTCTTGGAGAAGCAGGGGTGGGGAACAGCCACCGCTGCATCCCCCTCACCCCCCCACAAAGTCAGCTCTGGGCCCTCGATTAGATAAGCGGCTCTTCTGTTGACCCCACAGACAACCTGGTGCCACAGGATGAGGGGGATCCCCAGATAAAATGTTTAAGGCAAACACACACATAATCCGACTCCACACTATATGTCACCACAAATGCTGCAGAGCAGACACGAGGGACAGGGTCCAGCCTAGGAAGGAGCTGGGCTCAGGAACTAGATTCAGGAAAGCATGTATCTGGGATCGGGAGCAAACAGACCCATGAAGCCCTTATTGGATGTTGGCCATCAAAGAAGAAGCGAGACCCTTGTGATCTCTCTGTTTCATACTGAGTATGATGTATATAGGATGGATTTCTACTTTAGCCCAAACTGCAATACTCCTCAACCAGCATTGTGAGGTGAGTTAATGTACTTCAACATATTTAACTGTGGAGCACGTGACTATAGAGGAGGGCTTGGTTTTTGACTGGTTTTCTTTAGTGTCATTTATATCGGCTTTTAAGCTGTCTTACTCTTCCTGGCATACTGTAGCAGCAGAAATGAAAAAAATTAAAAGACCCAGTCTGTCAAGCAGGATATAGTGTTTTCACAGTTACTGTCCCAGTTTCATGAAGGATATTGTCAGCTGGGTGAAATGCAAAGTCTCTCTTCTCAGAAGCAGCATACTTTCTTAGACAGTGCTGGGGAGGGCAAGGGAGACATTCACTCTTTTGCTGGAACATCAGGAATGGCCATGCTGAATCAGAAGAAAATTTTATGTGGGTCAGTGTCCCCAACTCTGACAGAAGCCAGTGGCAGACACTCAGGAAAAGATTGTGAGAAACAGGGCAAGCCCAGAGAGATAGCTCCTTGCGAAATCTTGCCTGCTGTTAGCCATAGGAACTTCTCGCATCAGAGCTTATATTGGCCTCTTTTATGTTTTATAAGTGATTGAGATAGCCCAGTTTTAAACACAGCAAGAGCTGGCATGGATTCCACTACTAAATTATAAAGGAAGTTTATTCCAGAGCTGCTTGCTTTGTCTATGTCCTGTCTCTAGCTTCTGTTCTGCAGCAGTTACGTGCACTGCCTATAGGGGTTCACCCAGTCTAAAGATATGACTTCTGTCTAGCAGGCAAACCTACTGAGTGTGCCTGACATGCAAGCTATGCTGACATGTTTGCAGTACTAATTGCATACCAGATGCTGTCCTTAGGGGATTGTGGGAAGAGGAATTCACTTGGGAGAAAGAAAGCCAACAGCAAAGATTAGTGGAAACCTTTTTCTGAGGCTTTGAAATGCCCCTTTATGACTTTAGTTGCTATACCCCTTGTAACGCTGGATGCTGATGGTACCAATGCAAGGAAGGTGAAAAATGGAAGAAGTAATCAGAGATTGCTTGGCCCCATGTCAGTTATTTATCTTCAGTGGTATGTGGGTTCCTCCCTGCAGTAAAAGGAGATGCTTTCAAAGGTTCATCTGGTCTAGGTGCATCCTCTGTGACTGAAGCAGTCCAGCTATTCACCACTGAGGTCCATGTGTGTTTTGCATCAACTCCAGCTGTTAATTTGTAAATAACCTCAGCATCTACATTAAACTACACTTTTCAGATGATGGATATAAATCAGAATAGCACCTGCACTGGGGCGTTCAATCAGGAGCAATCATTCAACACAGCAACTTAATTGTCATTACGTAATGATTACTCTGAGTCAAATCATCACAAACTTGCACCTAATAGCTGACTGGTTGCTAAACAGTTATGTGCTCTGTTTATTTCATGTCCAGCTGTTGCTAAAATTAAATCAAAGAGAGTGATCCTGGCTAATGGTGTGCTGCGTTTCCTCTTTGTCTTCATTGTATTCAATATGCACCTCCCCACCCACTGCCTTTTCCCATCAGACTCTGTCACGTGATAAATCTACTGAAATCTTGCATTAATCATGCTCTTGTGAATTATCCAGCAACATATTTCCTCTGTCAGTTAGCCTTCAATTTGAAATGATAAAGCCTGCTTGCTTGTGACTACTGTATTATCGCTGGTTTCTTTCTTAGTAGCTTTAGCAGCAGAATAAATGGATTTAGACTGGTTCATTTGTAAATCCACAGCATATGTATCCAGCTCTTCCCAATTCTTGCAAGTTGGAAGTCCAGATAAAGCATAGGCAAAGTTTTCTGAGATCTGATTTAGAAAAGCCTTCTTTTGGCTGTAGCTTTGTAGTAGTGTTCTACCCTTAGAATCACCCAGGATACAGATGAAGTTCAATCCTACAGTGTGATGCCAGTTCTATAATATGCTCATTAAAGAATCCCAGATTTTTTTTTTAAGAAGCTCTTCTGAATTGATTGAGTTAGAAACACAACATGCTATCTGTATTGCATGTGCAGAGATTTCAGTTGTTAGCTCAAATATTTTGTCTCTATAAAGAACAAGTTGAACACAGAGCCTTTAAGTAAAGAAGGAATATGATAAAGTAAAGAGAAAAAAAGTTAGGTAGTAGAAACAGTGTTTTATATGTGGATTAAGGAGATAATTTAGGCTCTCAGATACCCTGATGCATGGTGCCAGATTAAAAAAATAAATCACACTTCTGTCTGCATGACTGTGCCTATTAATATTACAGATTATCCACGAGACTGCAATTCTTTTATTAAATTCCTTTTGTGTATTTCAAAGCACTTTTGCATGGAATAATTTCACTCTTTCCCTGAGGTACAGTCAAATGATTCTCTTGTTGCTTATGTGGATTTTTTCCCGCAACAGTGAAGGAGGAAAAGTAATTTTAAAGGCAAGTGTAATTACAAAACCAAGAAGTGTTGCCAGGGGAATCTGGGACGTTGCAGTGCTAGTATCATCTTGTTGATTGACTGAAGACAGTAAGTCTCTTTACTGTCCCCTTATAAATACCTCTTCTTTCTTTTCCATCTCCTTTACATATATTTTCCTGTATGCAAGACTGTGGAAATGGAAGTTCCCCTGCCTCCTTCAATGGAAAATGCACTGCAAGTGCTAGTCAGAGGCCTACTTCTGAACACTGTTAACTCAAGGGAGTGGAAGAATGCCTAGATCCTCTTTTGGGAAGTTGTACTGAAATATTTGATATCATAAAGCTTTTTGAAGGCAATGATCTTGGACACAGAAAAGTCTTTAAGATATCTATTGGTTTATTATTAGAAGGGGCAAAACTCAAACTTTCAAGGAGTCAGACAGTTGTGGGAAAAAAGTTTTGTTTGTTGACTTAGGGCTCAATCATTTAGTGGTAGCTGACAAATTGCTATTAGCTTTTGCTCCTGTTGAGATCACCTGGAGAGGAATAGAGTGTGGAAGTCCACAGTACCTGGTAGTACTGAATTTCACTACAAAAACACAAATGTATGAAATGAGCAGTGATGCTGGATAAGGGCTCACTTTCTGCTGGTCTTGCCTATTTCTCAAAGCTGGAAATGGAAAGCCTAGTAATACTGACATAAGGTTGTTCTTGTTTTCCCTTTTATGTTAGAGCTAGATGAGAACATTTATTCCCTCCCCCCACAACGTCTTAACAGCAGGCTGCACTTTTCTCCTGACTAGCTCATTCCTTTCAAAGTTTGAACACAGCAAATCAGACTGTTTTTCTGATGCTCCATTTCTTTGTGCACGTGCCAAAATTTGAAATGGGCAAATATGCCTTTTCTTCCTAAATGGACAACTTCTATTACTGCTGTTAATCTCTTGTTACTCTGCAATTGCTTTGTGGAGAGCATTTCATTGGGTAGCAGTAGCCCTCTTGTCCATGCTAGCAGCTCTCTTATCCATGCTAGACACACATCATTACCTTTTCCAATGTGTTTATGATCTGTTGTAATTTGTTGGGTTTTTTTTCCTAAGTTCTGTTTTTTCTCCTAGATTCTGCTTTTTATTTATTTATTTATTTATTTATTTAACTCTGAAGGTAGTAACTTCATGTGTTGTAGGGCTTCTCATTTTCTTGAATTTTGTGTGTTTCTGCTAGGTGCCATGGCTCTGAAGATGCTATCAAGCCTTGCTGTGCCTGACCCCAGCTCCCCTCACTGGACCTGACCCTCCACCCACAGCTCATTTCCCGGCCCATCATGTCCCTGTTCCCAGGGAGGTGCCTGATACGCGGTTGTTCCCGACGAGGCGCTGGCGCAGGTCGCCTGGGGAAGGTGTGGCTGTCCCGTCCCTGGAGGTGTTGGAGGCCAGGTTGGAGGGGCCTGGGGCAGCCTGGGCTAGTGGAAGGTGTCCCTGCCCCGTGGCAGGGGGATGGGAACTAGGTGGATGATCTTTAAGGTCCCCTTCGACCCAGATCGTTACAATCTATGATTCTATGAAACGACTGACAATAAAAATTGAGAAGGGCTAGGGCTATAGGGATATTAGGCTGGACATTAGGAAAAAGTTTTTTCACAGAAAGGGTGATTGGTCCCTGGCAGAGGCTGCCCAGGGAGGTGGTTGAGTCACCTTCCCTGGAGGTGTTTAAGGCATGGGTGGACGAGGTGCTAAGGGGCAGGGTTTAGTGTTTGATAGGAATGGTTGGACTCGATGATCCAGTGGGTCTCTTCCAACCTGGTTATTCTATGATTCTATGATTCTATGATTCCCAGGGCTGGGGCTCCCTGAGTGCCCCTGGATACCCTGCTCCTGGCTAGGGTGGTGGGACAGCCCATGGCTTCCAGGCCCTGCCGTCACTCACCCAGGGAGCCCCCAACGCTTTTGGTGCCTCACTCCAGGGAGCTACCATCTCCTGCAGTGCCCTGACATTGACCTGTGTGTGGCCTTTGCTTTCCAGTTGTATTTTGAGTGGTGTCTTGTTATTTCTATCATGTTCATAGTGTGAAGCCATTGTCTGAATTTCCTAAGCTCAACTTTGCTTTTGGGTTGAGTTCCAGTGTTTTTACAACTACTCTGGAAGATTATTTCCCTGTGCTCAATGCTGAGGCACAAGCATGGCCCAAAAACCCCTCCTGTTCTTTGCATCAAAAAATGCACAAAGCTTTCAGGTTCTGTGCCTCTTACTTGAAAGCATCTCTGCCAGGTTTTTGTCGTCTGTGCCAGGCCTCCTCCAGATCCCATAATTGCCTTTCATAACCTCCTGTACCTCAAATAACTGAAAGCTCTTTAAAATGTCAAATGATCAGAGTCAAAGCCTATCAGGAATGGAGCTTGTCAGAGACAAAGCTATCTTCTGATTGCCCTCCGCTTTGCTGGCACCTATTTCTTGCTGATAAATAACGAAACTCTGTTTAAATCCTTGGCAGTAGCCTTCTATCTTTCTCTCCATTTCCCATGAATTTTGGCTCTGGCTGGGGCTTGATTCGCTTCATTCTCTTAAGGTGTTTTCTGAATTTGCTTTACCCACAGGACCAGTGCTTTATTTGGGAATCACTCACAGCCAAGGAGGTCAATAACAGCCTGAGCCTTCCAGGGTGTGAACCCATCGTCCCAGCCTTGCTTGTGGCCGAACACCTTCTTCCTCTCACTGCCTCTTCCTAGAACACTGAGAGCACATGCAATTCCTCACAGTCCCTTTGCTTTTGCTTAATGAAAACAGGTGGTTGTCAGGAAAGTCAGAGGATCTGTCAAGAGCACGCTGACCTTTGGACCTGTTATTTACCTTTGTGCAGAGGTTAATTTAGTACCATTCCCACAACTAATTTCTGGCTTTGTTGCCTGAAAGCTAACAAAGAATACTCCTAGAATTCTGTGCCCTCGGTTCTCTAAGTAGCCTCATTTTTATATACATGCAATTTCTTCACTGGTTTTACATGTGAGTTACCCAGGTAAGAGGAGGAGCTGAACCAAGAGCTTCTTCCCACATGTTTCTCTGTGCCTCTGAGGGTGTAATATCTGGGTCACTCTGAGCCTGAAGCCCTTCCTTACGCCTCTGATAAAAAGAACAGGCAGATTGAGCTCTACAATATCAAATGAGAGATAACAACTGCTATCAATCACTTTCCTTTTCCTAGGAATAGCAATTAATCTAACCTGTCTCAGGCTTTCAGAAAGATTGTGAGAAACAGACCCAGTTTCTGGCCAGATCTCAAGATAAAATATGACTATTGTTGAGGAATGCTTCAAAACTTGGTGTCTCATCCAGGACTTCTCTACCGGCTGTTCCTGTGTAGTGTTGTAGTTTTTACACATAGTCACAATATTCTGACTAGGACTTTTTGCTTTAAGCAATCTACTGCCATTTGCAAGCCAAGACTTTCAAAGAGCCTGTGTCCCGTTAGTTTAAGCCAGCACTGCCCTCTTCTGGAGGTGACAGCAGGCCTTTTCAGTAGGCTTGATGGTCTTTTTCAAGCATCAGCTTCATCCAGGACCTGATACTGAGTCAGCAAAATACTTAATTAACTTGCGTACCTAATGTAAAGCAAGTGAGTAGTTCTTCTGTCTTGGTACTTAATGACATCAATGCATCATACTGAAACTATTAACACTTGACATGATAGCTTCATGGAAATACTCGTGTATAAAATCACATGTATTTATACCACACGGAACTGTGTCTCTGAATCTTAAATTTTGGGAGCAGCTCCTTATTTGACCCTTCCCAGACGGTCGAATATTTCACTAGACTGTGATAATTTCCCTATCTGCTCTTCAGCTCCCTTACAACTGCACCATGTCTAATCTAGTGTCTGTAAATGTTTCATAAGCCTTACTTCTTTCTGGCAGGTCCCTTTCACAAAAGAGAATAAACATTTGTAGTTGTTGGAGGAGGTGGCTATGAATCTCGGCTGTTTTGTCAGGTGGAAGCCCAGGTGGCCACAATGTCTGTGCCCATTTTGTGCAGGCTGGATACATGTTGTAAGGTGCTGCTATGCCCCAGCCTCTTAACTATGGCCATGAAAGGCTTGGTGGCCCTGGTATGTGCACATGGACCTGACAGCTGGCTGAAAGTTGCACAGCTGTAGTCACAGCCAATACCTTGTGTAGGTGGTACTTTTGAAAGCCTTGAATTTTAAGTTGCCTATCAAATTGCATGGGCTTTTGGAGAGCATTTCATCTTATGGGTTGCGACGTGTTTAAGAGGTTGCAGAGGCTGAGAAGCAGAGCAAGGTTAACTTTATAACTGTCACCAAGCCCAGATTTCACTTTAAATATTTGATGTGTTGCATTCACAGCCTGGTGAAATTTGTACCTTCCTGATAGTGTTGAGCTTCCCCAAAAATATGATGTGGGGGATGAAAAAAGAAACCTCAAACCAAAACTGATTCAAGTACAATGAAAAGTACAGTGTTATGTCACACAATAACAATTTCAGCCAAGAATTAGTGCTTTTCAAGGATCAATGACAAATGACTTACAATATCCTTGTAACATCTAATGTATGTTATAATGACAGAACCACACTAAGCAACTTCTAACAAGTCATTCAGTACCTTGTCTATAATTGATGGCACTTGATGTCTAATTGCATCAGACACTGTGGTTGATTTGTTATGATTTTCTACCAGGATTGCTAAACAAATAAGAACTAAACTTTGTTGTTGTTTAATAGAGTTTGAACCAAACATTTTGCATTGTTTCTTTCTGTGAACTTCCTAAATTTAGGGGTTCCGAGAAGAGGAAAAAAGAGTGGGCCAATTGACTTTTAGCATCATTATGCCACTGGAATAGGAAAATACTGCATACAAGATTTCTTTGTAAGTTTTATGTCCTGATTGCTAGCACTTGAGAACTCAGAGGAATTATACAAAAGGTTGAAAGTGGATATTTATCCAAACCAGGGCTCTAAGTTCTGAGTAATTCAGTCACTTTCACAAATTACCACTAATTCTTTGTTCAGCAAGACCTGTACACATATATTGTGTACTATGATCTTTTCATTTCAAGCTGTCTGTATTTTTAAGAGAGAAGGATCTCACACAATATATTTTGGAAATGTTCAGCACAGAGTGATTGCCTTTTTTCATTTTCCCACAGGCATCAAGTGTTTATTTGACATTTTTTTATCTGTTGTGTGAAAATTATACAAAGATTCTCATATTCACTGACAGAAATCTCTACGCCAGTGTAAATTAGGAGTAACTCAGTCAAAAGCTATGAAGATCAGTTGGTGTGAAACTGCTCTGAAGAATTGATTCAAGGGCAATTGGAGTTAATGGGAATGTTCCCATTGACTTGCATGTGCTTTGAAGTATGTTGTGTGTAATGCATAATAAGTAATGGACTTGTGGGCTGATGGTTGTGGTGAGGAGAAATGCTCCAGGATTAATTTTAGCATGGGGAGAGTAGTTATCTGTAGTCTTTCTGTAGAGTCAGAAGGGAAAAGGCAGTTTATCTTCTGGGATGTTCTTCCTTGTCACAGCTTTTTGAGTCAATAATTTGCATTCACTTCTGCTCCAGGCCTGCCTGTCTAATACCTTCAAAACTCCACTGAATCAGTAATTCCCCACCCTTATTAGCAGCATTGATTAGTTTGAATTATGTTTTAATGGGTTTGCTGGCAATACTTTAATTGAAACTCCTGGAAATCCCATATATATAGTACCCAAGTATGTTTTATGTAGTATTACTTGTACTGGGTACAAGCTTCAGCAACAAAATGGCTGTTGAGCTCTGAGCTAAGAAGATTTCTTGAATAAAAGAGCAAGGCGATGCTTCACAGAGCCTGTGCTCTGCACGCTGCAGCTCTTCTCTGCCTTGGCAACTTTTTGTTGTGATTTGTTGTGATGAGAGTGCATTTTTCTTTTCATTTGACAGAACAGCGTTAATTTCTCCTGCAGTACCATGTTGGAAGATGAAAAGTTTTTTGGCTCCCGTGTGTATATTATAATACAGGCAAAAGCTGTGCAGGTTTTTTAAATTATGTTTGGCGTTCATTATATCAAGGTTTCATAGTGTTTCATAGAGATTTGTAATATTTCTGTGGTTATTACAAGCAGTCAATTACTATGGAAATTATAGGCTGTGCTTGAATGTTTGGAGTGAGAAATTATGGATAATTTTTGGTGTGTTGGTCCAGTTTCTATGGTAATCTGAATAAATGTGAATTAATTGCCTGTTGTTGCCATGGTTCTTTGCGGTAATTCTAGACTCTTAATATCCGAAATATACCAGGTTACGTTTTATTCATGTCTTTAGTACTTGTTAACATACCTCTTAGGACATTCCAAAGATTACTGTCATCTCATTTCTCTTGTTTTTGACTGTCTGAGGATGTTAACATGAAGTGTTGGAAGATAATCTTCTTTAAGAAAATCCCTCTAACTACATTGGCTTTTACTTTGCAGTCCAAAAAGTCTAGTAAGGGCAATTTCCCGTTACTACTGTAGGCTCTGGTTAGGTCCCATAATCTTTCTTGTGTAGCAGTGATTGACAGACCATTATTTTTGACTTACCTTTCTCTCCTGCTGTTGATAACAGATGGAAATTCTGCCAGCATCAAAAATGTCTTGAGCAAAGTAATGATCAAGTCGGCATAATAGCAACATTCAGATCCTTCTTAATAGGGATTTGGAAAAAAAAAAAAAAAAAGAGAAGAGAAGAGAAAAATGCTGAAGAAATGAGAACTCTGAAAAATAAAAGTATCCATACCAAAGGAAAGTTATTTTCCCATTAGTGTTCACCTCATGTCTGGTGGATCTACTCTGGTGGATGATGACAAAGAATCACCGCATCATGAATAGAGTGATACGACAGAAAAATTGAAGAATTGGTCTTTCTTAGAGGGCAATCACAGTGTTCAAGATAAGAATTCATGGGGAGTGTAAGGTATCATCAAGAAGTAAAACCTATACTCCTTTCCAATACTATACTCCAATGTGATGGGTAGGTATGAGCTATTGAGTAAATTACAAGCACATGCAGACTGCTACCCAACATGTAATTAACTCCCAAGCCCTGTGAGCTTTTAAGTGGAATTAGGCTCTGTTTTATTTGTTATTCAGATGATATTAGGTGAAAAACTTGACTATCTAAGCATCTGTCTTTCCCACCATGACAGGTAGGTGATTATGGGTCTGTCATATTAGTTATCATTAGTTACACACAACCTCTAAACTAATAAATGCTATTCAGATTGCAAAGTCAAGTGTTCAGGAAATGCCAGTTGAGTTTATAAATGATGAAATTAAGGTATTTGCCTGTGCAGGATTAACTCAATCCCCTTGTGCACGGGCTTTGTGATCCAGCCTTTGATTACATGATCACATACTGTTTTTCCCACATTCAGTGCCAGGATGGCTGGTGCTGTCTTTATAAGCCAGCTAATTGATATTTTGCACTCATACTCTCTTAGTGGGTGGTGGTCAGGCACTGTAGACATATTAAATTCCCTATTATCTACAAAAAAGTGAGGACACTGATCAGCAGACCATTGGCAGAAAAATGACATTTAAGGGAGAAAAAGGAAATTCAGGAAAGTTGAAAAATTTCTCTGTAGTGATCCTTCCACATCCCTGTTGTTTTGAAAAAAAATGCAGGGCAAGGGGAAATTTAAAAATGTAAAATAAGAAAAAACACTTAGACATTCTAGAAACACTGAAACAGATTGGTTCAATGTTTCAAAACAAGCCTATGAATCTTTTTTATTTTGAGAGCAGCATATCTTTAGACATGGTCTTAAAAATAAACAAGAAACCCCAGAAAAACATTTATATGACTGAATAACACAAAAAAAAAAGGCAGCAGGCAGTTGTACTAGGTTGAACAAAATGTTTACCTTAAGTAAACTATGTTGACCCTTTTTTTTTCTCAATCGGAACTAGTTTTTCCTTGAATTCTATGTCTTAACTGGTGTGTTATAAATTATTTTTGCAGTAAAATGCAAGAATAACTAGCGGCAGTAGCAGCTACTCCTTTAATCAAAATGAAATTGCAAAGTGATCTTATTACTGGGCATAGGTACTTATTGATGGGAAACAGCTTATCTCAGGGTAGGAGAGCATTACAGCTTTGCTAACAAAGGTGTAAAAATATCCCAAGATGAAACTAGATAGTTTTATCTTGAAGTAAAAGGCAATGGCTTAGCAGTGAGCCTTAGAAATGATTGTAAAAGCTGCATGAGAAGCAGCTATTCACTATTATTTGTGACTTTTCAAAGTGAGGCTGTTGTTTTGGGTTTCTTCGGTGGTTTTTTTTTTGGTGTTGCTTTTTTAATATGAATTAAAGTAATTTTGAGGAAAAAATTATAATTATCAAGCTAGTCCACATATTTGGGAAGAGTGCTGGATGCGGAGGTTCTGGCAGATCTCCCATATTTATCCTTTTCTTCTTGGATATTGAGAACAATGTATTGCCTTCATTATCTTCAACTTAATCCTAACGTTTGCAGCTCTCATGCATCTCTCTCTCTTTGAGACTGATCGTAGTTTAAGTTTTGGGATAGCAGCTGGTTTTGCTTGATTGGTCAGGAAGCATTTCTGTTTTCTCAGTGTACAGCCAGCCAACTCTATCCTACATTTTCCCTTTCCTCCTGAAGCAGTTAGAAGACTAGATGGGTTGGCACAGGGCTTTTTCCTAAGTTGTCTGGCTGGTGTGTCTTAATTCACTTACTTGGGGTCATATCGATTGCTGTGTTTTGAGCAAGACATAATCTCTCTGTGTCAAATGGGATGAGAACCTGGCATTTTTAACCTTTTCCCCACACGCTTACTCTGACAGGGTCATCTTATAGGAATATCAAACCCAAGTAGCACTTTGACTTCACCTGTGGTTTCCCAGTAACACTCTGTGAGCTGAGAAACATCCATCTAGGTAAAAGTATTTAGCTTTGGTATAGGTGCTGCTTCAATACAGGAAAGAACGTAGAGGTCCTCTCTTGCCTTGAGTTCTGTGAAACCCTGCTTTGAATAGCATGAGAGTAAGATAGGGAAAATACTTTTGCCAAAAGGTTTCAGAGGTGCTTGCTGATAGCAGGGCTCAATAAATTTGATCTTGAGTGGAGGCATGAATGCTTCAGTGAATACGCTATCTTTAATCACTTTTTTTTTTTTTCTTTTCACCTTCTTGCTCCTTCTCCCGAAATCTGCAATGAAAGCTTGATACAATATGGCAAATCAAGCAACTGAGCCTCGTGAGTGGTTTGTGAATTGTTGTTGAGACACATTTTCCAGGCATCCTGTGAGAAAACTTCAGGGTCTGTAGACGGGCTTTCTGGATCCTCAGATCATAAAGATATAGAGACCCTTGCAGCCTGATTTGTTTCATTGTGTAACCAGAATTACAAGGTCACTCTTGTGCTGATGTACTTCCTTGGCTGTTTCTGATGTTTTGTTCAAAGAGATAAAAAGAATTTAAAATTATTACCATTTGAGGTATTTGTCCTAACAGTAGAGAGAGACACTTGCAACCAGCATTACACGCTTCCAGTTCTTTCTACACACTTACCTAGCCTTGGGTGTTTTCATATAGAGACATGCATTAAGCACTCTATGGTAAAAGAATGTTCTTATTTCTTTTTTGTTGCTTGACTCCTGGATGTCTGCTCTAGATTTTCCTCTGTCAACCATCTTGAAAGATCATACAAATGTATAGATATTTTGAAAGTATAATGTCCTATTACATGACATATCAATTTATTATGACAGCTTGCAACATGTCACGTTATTGTGTATTATTTCTACTGACATAATAAAACGAAGTGTAATGAAGACAGACAAATAGAAATTTGCCTGCTTGTATAGCCAAGAAACACAGTATTTTGAAATTCTGTAAGAGAAGAAAGAAAAGGGGGGCTCCAGAAGGTACGGGTGGAGCTAAGAGGAAAAGGCCAGAAGGAAATGGCTCACCCAGTATCATCTCTTGTCATTATTACCAAAGACTGGCTGGTAGAACTGGTTTCCAAACTGTCACTGAAGCTCTTATCTTCTATGTGGTGGAAGTCCAAATGCTACCCTGTAAACAGACAGATGCCTGGGAGGCATCTTCTCTGCTAGGTGAATTCAGAAGGGCTGTAAATCTGTTAAAGAAAGATCATGAAAGGGAGGATTGCAGAATGCCATAACTACCTCTCCCCCTGCTATGTGCTCCTGATCTCCATGTGTCATCTAGGAGTGGCTATGAGGCCACAAACTACAGACCACGTCTGCCAGATGGTGTGAGCCTCTGCAGAAAGTCATTGCTATACCCACTTCTCCTCCGCAAAAGAATTGTTCTGGCCCTAGTTGCTCCTTTTCATGATCTTTGAAGATAACTAACATGCATAATCCTAACAGTCATCCAGTCCTCTTAAGTTTGAGAGAAAAATAAAATGGTTACTTACCATCACTATTAAAAAGAAATCAACAAAAGATCTTGTACCTGATTTCTTGTTTAAATTTATCCTCAGCTACTGGTCAGTATTCTACATTTCTCTTCTCTTTTATGGGATTGCCAGTATTTTTGGTTTAAGATGCCTCTGCCCCATCATGGTGATTACTCACTTGTTTGTTGTTAAAGCTATTGCACTCATTGTCTTTGTCCCTGTAGAGCTCTCAGATTTTTTAAAATATGTTTTATTTTTTGCATCCATTTTTTAATATCCTTTGGGAAAACCAGCCAAAAGAACTGCATATGTTTGTCTGAGATTAGTATAAAATGCATGAAATAGAAAGGCAATGTCATCTCCTTTTCCTTCTAATGACTCTATTCTTCTTGGATCAAGGCTTCTCATCAACTGCTTTTATTACAGCATTACAGTCTGCATGGAATTGTTAGTTTGCTGTGGCTGTGAGATTTCTTTTTTTCCCCCGTCCTTCAACTGCGTAAGGCATATGTTGTTCTGACAGGAGGGCATGACACTCTGTACTCTGTTTTATTGTGTCACCAAATTTTATATGCAGTGACTATTTAATATTTATTTCTGAATAACTGATAAAAGTATTTGCGAGAAGAAATTGTTTTTAAGAGAACAATTGGACCACAGACACTGCAGGATGGGAAAAGCCTGTTCTCCTTTGAGTCTTCAACTCAAAAGGTACGCATGCATGAGAACTCTTTAGTATGGGGCTGCAAACTACCTGCAAAGCATTGCAAATTTGTTTCAAATTTGCATTATAAACAATTACTGTATTACTATATTCCATTGCTCTGCCTGTTAAGAAAAACACATCTAGCTTTGATGATTTATGATTTATATTTCATATTTAATATTTAGGAAAACTGAGTCAAACGAATATAGAGTGACTTGAAAATATTCTTAAGGTGACACGATGCCAAAGCCATGAGATCTGGAAGCCCTTTGATTCCTAATCTCTATATCCATTGCCTTATCCTCCTCCTTGTCTCTGTTTTCCACTCCAGGCATAATTCAGCTAGAAATTTCTGCATATCCTTTCATCATCTGTCATCAAAGAGAGGATTTTCTGTGATCTGTTGCCCATGAATTTTGTTATAGTCCAGCTGAGCCTCCCTAGTGGATGGTGACCAGATTGTTTTATTTGGACCTAGTGTTTAAATTCCATAGTAGAGCTGTCCTCTTCAAGCTGTATTCATTCATCTTTTCATGATGTGCAACTCCTCAAATGCTTTTTTCGGGGCACATTTGTATTTTCTTGTCCCTTTCCAGCACCTCAAAGACAGTGTTGATACATCCTAAAGTCTATACATCCTAGCTTACATTTCAATGCCTTTGGGGAGCTTCATGGCAACTCAAATAAAGAATACATGATTTGTAAAGGAACTTCCCAAGCACAGGTACATGACTTTAAAGAGTGTGGGAAAACTACCAGTCCACAGGAATCGATACCTACCTGGATGCAACATTATTGTCATCCTCCATAAACAATTTCTCTTGACATTCAATGGATTAAATAAGTGTCCTTCAGTTCTTTGTCGAGTTCACTTTCTTTAATGTTTACTTAACAGTTAGTGCTCTTTCCTACTGTTTTCTGGATGTTTTTATGCCTCAAATTGCTGTGGGATTACTATGACAAAAAGTCATTAAAAGACAATGATTTTGTTACAACGGGTGCCTGTCTGCTAAGTTAATACTGTTGAAGTTAGAGGAGACCAAGAGGACTCCATATTCCTGGACAGAGTTTATTCTTGTTATTAAACTGAGAGTTTAAGTGATACTGATGGTTGAAGTGAGAAAATTACTGTATTTACTTCAATACGGACTATATTCCAAGAACATACATACCCATGGGCTATTAGCAAGTGGTGCACTTACCACAGTTATAAATAGCTTATTTTTAAAGAAAATCTTGAAATAAAACATCCTGTTCACTATTTAAGTACTGCATTCCATAGACGAGTGTAATAATTTCAATCTGATGTATAGCCTGCAACGTCACAGGTGTTTTTCCTACACAGATGCTATAGCTCATTCAGATGCTACATGCATAACTGAGAAATGACATCTTCCTTTATTTCCCCAGCCTGGCAATCACAATAGCTCAGTGGAGTCTTCTGATTCTTGTGATCTTGCAGAGTCACTTAGAAAATATGCCTGTTGTGTCTTAGCTCAAACTTATCAGAGAGTTATATTTTTTCACTGTAAAGTAACAGCAAAAAATACTCGAAAACCAGCCCATTCTTATTAAAAGACAAACGAGTGTAATAATTCTGTATTCCCAACAAACTAAACAAAATTGCAGTCTGAAAACCATCAGAACCTCCCTAAGCTGGTGAAGACGTTGCGAGCCACAGACTGCAGTCACTTTGCAGCAGAGCTTGCACTGATGCTAATAGGAATCACATTTCTGGCAGGAAGGCAGACATGTCCTGAAAAACAGCTTCTTGAGAGACAGTGTTCTGACAGTATCTTTGTGCTGCTGCACAATGTTGTGTCATGGTTTGCGGGTGCGTGGAAAAGAGCATGGAAGATGTTGTATAGAGGTGAAAGATGAGAAACAAGGAAAAAGGTCATGATCATAGAATCACCAGTTTGAAAAAGACCTCTTGGATCATCGAGTCCAACCATTCCAATCTGCCACTAAACCATGTCCCTGAGCACCTCATCTACCCTCCTTTTAATATCTGCAGGGAAGGTGACTCAACCACCTCCCTGGGCAGCTTGTTCCAGTGCCCAACAATCCTTTCAGTGAAAAATTTCTTTCTGATATCTAGTCTGAACCTCCCCTGGTGTAGCTCAAGGCCATTGCCCCTTGTGAAGGTAAAAATGACAGAATGTTTTAATAACTTTTGTCAGGGGAGAAAAGAAATGCTCTGTAGTGTTTGACTCACCATGTGTATGGCCTTGAAAAATACTGGTGGTGTTTTAGAATCAGAAATGAGGGTGCCTGTGGGTGAAAACTCCACACTTCCCTTCTCAGAGTGAACAAAAGCTGGAAGAATTTTTGAATGAAGCGAACAAACTCTGAAAGTGAATGGAGGCAGGACCAGGTTGAAGACCTGAATGACCCTCTGCAATGCCAGCCCTAAATGCTCCTATCACTGCATCTGGGTGTAGCTTTGTGTTGCCCATTCTCAGGATTCCCTCTATAACTTTGGATATTCACAGTGTAGGCTCATGGCTCAAAAGTGAGAAGGGCTGGGAGCATAAGGATGTGTTACAGAGGGGCAAGCCTGTTAGTGTCTACCATCCATTGAGGGGATCTGCTTAGAAGCTAGACCAGATAATTCAGGGATTTCCAGAAAGGGGAGTATTCTCATCAAGGGGTTGACATACTGGGACCTGGTTACAAAAGAAATGCAGACTACCATGTTGTATGTGGCAGTGACTATAACAGATGTCAGGGTTTAACCCCAGCTCCTGGCTTGATCGGCAGCTAAGCACAGGCAGTTGTGAACCCAATCCCCACTCCCAGGGAAAGAGAAAAGGGAAATAAGAGAAAGACTTGTGGATTGGAAACTAAAACAGTTTAAATGAAAAAATAATAACAATAAGGAAAATAATATTAATAACAAACCCAATAATATATATACAAATATATGAAATTGAACTCACCAGTGACTTTATATCACCACTGATGCTGCAGAGCAGGCACAGGGAAAGTTAATTTTCAGAAAATGAAGGTATTTAGACAACATTTACCTGAAAAGTCAGAAAATTAGTTCTGCTTCAGCTCAAACCAGGACAACGGATCACTGAGGGAGAGTACAGAGTAAGGAAAAAAATCGATTTTTCCTTTTCCTGATGGGAAAATTTGAAGGAAATGATAACCAACCTCACTTCCACTGTGGCCTCTTTCCATGTGCTTTACGTGGGTGCTGTTGTAGAAAAGAAATGCTAAACAATTCAGCATTGTCCTATTCTATCTGCCAATATTTTATGAGATGTAAAGCACTGTATGCAACCAACAGTGTGTCAAATATGTTTATAGGTATTGTGGCATGGCAGATATATGAAAAACGTCATGTCATTTAAACACTGAAAGAGGGAGATGTAAAAGGGGAGAATTTATTATAGCAAAGTTAGGTATTGGTCCCCAGGAAGGAACGAAGGCACAATCACTAACTGCTGCCACTCCCAAAGAAATAGATTTTCCTGTCTCTGTTTTGAGTGTTCTTGTGTAGTATTATAGATTTTAAAATATCTTCCAAGGAAGAAAAAAGGAGAATTGTGATGTGAATAGCTCATGTTTAACCCAAAGTTCTTGATATAGAAGCAGTATCTCACCTTTGATTTTCTGAGATTTGTGTTTTCATTGCACTGCCTTCTATTTTTTTTTTTATGAGATTACCTAGTGTTTCTAGTGTTCATACTTCTCTTGTAGGAAGCTTGCTGAGCTCTAGAAAATCCAGTGGAGAGTCACTGGCCCTCATTAGCTGGCTGAAAGAAGTGGTACAAAGTGGACCACTCTGAAAAGAAGCTGGGTCTACTGGGACTGTGTGCGTTCTCAGTGCCTGTGTGGCTACTAATAATTTCATTTCAGGCTTGTTATCATTCTGTGATTCCAAGTTATTAGGTCTTTTGCCCTTCCCAATGCTCTATCAAAGTGATCAATGAAATGAAAATATTTCTTTTAGGGAACTAAGGTCCAGCAAAGAAGAGTCTGAGAGGCCAGCAATAGGTTCTTCCAAACTTCTCTGGGTGGTATTCACAGGTAGTTAGGAGGAAGCCCTTCCAGTTCATCTATTCTTTTCAAAGAAACTTCACCTCTTACAAAGCTGTCAGCTGACTATATTTATCTGCTTGTTCCTAGGCTTTCAAAAATGATCTGCCATTTTCCATCAAGAGAGGTGGTAGATACATCCCGACCTCACCTCTGTTATTTCTCTGTAAGAACATGGCAACTGAATTGAAGAGAAAGCTCTAGTAACATTGTGCTATGGCAGTACTGATGGGCACAGCACAGCCATCCCAGGAATGTAAAGCCACTTTGAAGCAGATAATAACTTTCTTTATGTCTTCTGTGTCTTTTTTGTCCTCCAACAGATTTTTAACCCTTGCTAAACTTGTTCAATATTTGGCTGCTTGCTCCAGCCTCTATTTAAACTCAAAGAAATCTGGCTGTAGTTTCTTTGCAGAAGAGGTGGGGGGTGGGGGGCGGTGGGGGGAGGAAGGGTTTTCTTTTAACCTATTTTTACTTTGAAAACATCCTATATTTTGCATTGAAGTCACTGGACAACATTTTCGGTGAGTATATATTTTCTGTGAGTATACATAAGGACACCTCTCAAGTAGAGAGGATAATATCATCCACTTTATACAGACTGCAGACTGAGATGTGAAGATTAAAGCAGTAGCGTCTAAAGGACATCCAATGGGATCACAATTGGATCACATCCAATTTCTTTAGCTATGAAATCTTTTTGCTCCTCCTCCATTTTCCTGCTTCCTTACCGTTAAGTCTTCCTATGCTAGTATCGGATAACCTTAGGTCTTACAGACTAATGCTCTTTCCACCACAAAATCACAGTTCACTCTTTGAATAGATTTCTTGTGTAAAATGAAGAGAAAAAAGTGAACTGGGAAGGATACATGCAAGTAAGATTTCAGCTAGCAACTACTGTGTGTGGAAACCTTGTGGGATGTGAGAGACTGCAGACTTTTCAGGAAACACAGCAGCTGGCATATTTGAGAGAAATGTTGTGTACTACCCTTGCACAAACTGATGGCTGTAGAATGAAGACAGTCAATGAAGACAAGAAAAAAACCTACAGAAATGCGATGGTGAAATGGAGCAGTCACAATTTTGAAACTGCAGGAAATATAGGAAAAAATCCAAGAGCCAAATGGCTAGTACAAGGCTGTGGTGGGACATTTAAGAGGTGCTGCTAAGAGGGCTAAGTTGTGCATCAGGAATGGACTCAGAAAAGATACCTACTGTACACACCCATATAAAGGCAAAGGAAATCTTAAAGGTGTATCAGGGAAAACTGGCATGGAACAGAGAAACTTAGAAATGTACAAAGCTGTGAAATGAGTACAGAGAGAAAGCAGATGCTCTGCTTCTTTCTGAAGCTGGAAATGGAATTAAGCAATTGTGCAAGATGAAGAATCCCTCTGCAAGATAATCTATAGCCTCTTAGTGTAGACCTGCATTACTCAATACCTACCTAATCTGCTGGTACATCTATAGGAGACTGGGAGCAGCACAGTTTGGTGAAAAACATATAAGTTCCCAAACCTTCGAAATCTACCCGTGACAGGACAATTAAAATAGGCTTAATGAGCATGCAGTTCTCTAAGGCATTTAAGGGATGCAGATGTCTCCATAAATGTTGTAGGAGTACAGATGCTGAAGGTGGAAACAAGAGTTTTCCTTGTAAAGGTATGGAGAATGGCAGTGCTGTTATATAATGATGTCTCATTTCCATGTTACGATGATGCTGGTACAGACCAAAAAAGTGCAGCTGTTAGATTCTTGGGTTGCACAACTGAGAGCAAATTGCAGTACTTTCACAGACACATGCATGATTTTCCCTCCCTGTATTTGGTTACCATGCAACAGGGTGAGATCTTACAGCTTTTCTGATGCAAAGTTTAGCTTGGCACAGCTCCTTGCCTAGACCTTTTGGAAGAAAACTCTTTAAATTATAGCTTTTAATCTGAAAATCTTTACTGTCTCACACACACGTATCTATCCTACAAGGAAATATATAAATTTGGACATGGCTTTGACTTCCTAGTCTTGAAGATTTTGCAGTTGGTTACTATGGTTTTGTAGATCATCTTGTAATGAAATGGTGTAAAACCCTTTTGTTAATTTCCCTGTGACTGGATTACAGAATCACAATTCAGCTGATTCTTTACTATTATAAGGACAACACGTAGGGCTAGCCCAAAGCATACATAGATTATGTGTAATGCTCTGAAACACTGCCATCTTTTGGTCACTAGAAAATGTATTGTTATAATTTGTTTCAAATTCCTTGTAGGTGTATGGGAGGAGAGAGCAGTATTTATAGTCTTCAATCATTTTATTCTATGCAGCCATGCATTACATTGAGAAGAATAGAGAATCATAGCTCTATATTTTAGTGGGAGTTTCAGTGCTTGGAAAGTGCTATATAATTTTCCTTCCTGCCCCCATCCAGGAAATGCACACAGGCCTCTCCTGAGGCAAAAGGAAGAATAAACTACATGTAGCAGAGTTGTTTGTTGTTCTGCTGAAAATGCTTACACAGTCCATTAAGGATGGCTTTATGAGACCCTGTACTGGGATCCTTTAGGACATGAAGGATATGAGGTTAATAAGCGCTCTTTGAACATTTTGAACATCTGTTGTGCATTTTTGGGAAATGTGAGTCTCACTCCCTCTTTGAAGTTGCCCATCTAGGACAAAGTGATCATGAGATGATAGGGTTTTCTGTTCTAGGTGAAGTGAAGAGGGTGGTTAGCAGGACAGTAGCATTAAATTTCCAGAGGGCAGACTTTGAACTCTTCAGAAGGCTGGTTGGCAAAGTCTCATGGGAGACAGTACTTAAGGGCAAGGGAGCCCATGAGGGCTGGGAGCTCTTCAAAAAGGAAATCCTAGCAGCTCAGGAGAAAGCCATCCCCATGTTCCGGAAAAAAAGCCGGCAGGGGAGAAAACCAGCTATATATGAACAGAGAGATCTTGAGTGATATCAAGAAGAAGAGAAATGTTTATGGGCTCTGGAAGAAGGGACAGGCCTCTTGGGTGGACTACAGGAGGGAAGTGAGATTGTGTAGAGAAAAAATCAGAAGGGCTAAGGCTCAACTAGAAATCAGTTTGGCCAAGTCTGTGAAAGATAACAAAAAATCCTCCTATAAATATATAAATAATAAAAGGAGGACTAGGGAGACCATACAGTCCCTATTGGACGCAGAAGGAACAACAGTGACAGGGGACGAGGAAAAGGCTGAGGTACTTAATGCCTTCTTTGCCTCAGTCTTTAATTGTAAAGAAAGTCGTTCTGTCTGTGTACAAACCCAGGAGCTAGAGGAGCAAAATGAGGCTCCCATGATCCAAGAGGAGGTGGTCAGAGCCTTGCTAGCCCAACTAGACACCCACAAGTCTATGGGGCTGGATGGGATTCATCCAAGGGTATTGAAGGAGCTGGCGGATGTGCTGGCCAAACCCCTTTCCATCATCTTCCAACAGTCCTGGAAGACTGGGGAAGTCCCACTGGACTGGAGGCTGGCTGATGTTGTGCCCATCTACAAGAAGGGTCGCAGGGAGGATCCAGGGAACTACAGGCCTGTCAGTCTGACCTCAGTGCCAGGGAAAGTCATGGAGCAGGTGATCTTGAGTGCTATCATGAAGCACATGCAAGAGAACCAGGTGATCAGGCCCAGTCAACATGGGTTCACAAAAGGCAGGTCTTGCCAGACTAACCTGATCGCCTTCTATGACAAAGTGGCTCGGCTGCTGGATGAGGGAAAGGCAGTGGATGTATCTTCCTGGACTTCAGTAAAGCCTTTGACACAGTTTCTCACAGCATTCTGCTTCGGAAACTGTCAGCCTTGGGCCTGGAGAGGCGCACACTCTCCTGGGTGGAAAACTGGTTGGCTGGCCGGGCCCAGAGAGTGGTGGGAAATGGTGTGAAATCCAGCTGGAGGCCAGTGACAAGTGGGGTTCCCCGGGGCTCAGTGCTGGGTCCAGCCCTGTTCAATGTCTTTATCAATGACCTGGATGAAGGCATCGAGTGCACCCTTAGCAAGTTTGCGGACGACACTAAGCTGGGTGGAAGCGTCGATCTGCTGGAGGGTAGGGAGGCTCTGCAAAGGGATCTGAACAGGCTGGACCACTGGGCAGAGTCCAATGGGATGAGATTTAACAAGGCCAAATGCCGGGTCCTGCACGTGGGGGACAACAACCCTGTGCAGTGCTACAGACTAGGAGAAGTCTGTCTAGAAAGCTGCCTGGAGGAGAGGGACCTGGGGGTGTTGGTGAACAGCCACTGAACATGAGCCAGCAGTGTGCCCAGGTGGCCAAGAAGGCCAATGGCATCTTGGCTTGTATCAGAAACAGCGTGACCAGCAGGTCCAGGGAGGTTCTTCTCCCTCTGTACTCGGCACTGGTGAGACCGCTCCTCGAATCCTGTGTTCAGTTCTGGGCCCCTCACCACAAGAAGGATATTGAGGCTCTGGAGTGAGTCCAGAGATGAGCAACAAAGCTGGTGAGGGGGCTGGAGAACGGGTCTTACGAGGAGCGTCTGAGAGAGCTGGGGTTGTTTAGCCTGGAGAAGAGGAGGCTGAGGGGAGACCTCATTGCTCTCTATAACTACCTGAAAGGAGGTTGTAGAGAGGAGGGTGCTGGCCTCTTCTCCCATGTGACAGGGGACAGGACAAGAGGGAATGGCCTCAAGCTCCGCCAGGGGAGATTTAGGCTGGACATTAGGAAAAAATTCTTCACAGAAAGGGTCATTGGGCACTGGAACAGGCTGCCCAGGGAGGTGGTTGATTCACCTTCCCTGGAGGTGTTTAAGGCACGGGTCGATGAGGTGCTAAGAGGCATGGTTTAGTGTTTGATAGGAACGGTTGGACTCGATGATCCGGTGGGTCTCTTCCAACCTAGTTATTCTATGATTCTATGATATCTTCCAGTCCTAAGATTTCTATCCTGTTTCTATGTATTGTAGAGGTATGAAGAGTTATGAAGAGTTTTGAGGGCTGCCTAACTTTCTGCCCAAAATGTTTTTTTCAGCACTGCTACAGACCTTTGGCTGTAGACTGGGCAGTTTAGGAATGAAACCTGGAAAGAGGGAGACTGGAGGAAGAAACTGCAGATGATCTTCAGGGGTGGATACTTTACTGAAGTTATATTTAGTAGGCTAGACTTTGTTTTCATCTATTCAGATTTTTTATGTGGCGTTACTTAAGATTTACATCAGTGCAAAGAGAAGCAGAATTAGGCTCTCTGATGTAGATACCACATGCTTTGATAGCACCTCTCCAGCAGCAGACTGAAATATGTGAAAGAAGAATTAGCTGCTCAGACCTTCTAATAGATGCTTACTGGTATGTGATTGTACAAGAATAAAAGTTGGTATTATATTTCTTGGCAGAGAACCAGAAGAAATTGTCACATGAAATTAGGAGGATCTATTTTAATTTTCTCCTCCTGACATCCTCCTATTGATTTGGTCCAAGTGCTTTTATTCAATAATTCTACTAAATGAATACCAAGCAGTCTAGTTGCTCAAATAGCATTTATTTATCAATATAATTTTTAATACACAGAATTTCAGTCTGTGAGGACCTAGCTTTTTTATGAAAGTATGTAATTGAAAAAAACCAAAAACCAACAGAAAAGTGTGGTTTAGCATGTAACCTGGCTGGAATTAGCTGTAGTGTGGAAACACTGCTCTCAGGATCAGCCAGACTGTAGCTTTTTTAGCAGTAGTACTGTCGGATACACATTGTCTTTCAGACAGGATCTAGCTCCTTAATTATTTGATGTAATAGAAATAAAGTAAATAAATGTTACGTAGCAGGAGGGGATTGTTACCCTATGACAAATCCTAGTCTGACGAGATTATCCCTTAAATGCAGAAATAATCAGAAAATAAAAGGTTGTTTGTGAAGCTGTTTGGAGGCACCCTCTTATATAAAAGTCATGTGAATATTTTCTGACTGGGGTGGCATAATAGCTAAACATTTGGTGATGAAGAAAAGGTTTATGTGCTATCTCCTTATGAGGACTGACTACAATATCAGCAGAGCTTTAGTATGTCTATTTTACTGCACTATATGCTTTTGGACAATGTAGGTCATGATTGTAATGTCTTCTTTGGAGGAGAAGCAAAATTTAGATCTTGGTAATGTGTACCACTGAATTTATGGGAAAAGTGACAATGAGAAGTTGGTTCTTCTTGCTACCTGATAAATTATATTTTGTGAAATTCTTTTTTGCTTGGTCTACTTGAACACCTCTGGCAGCACCCATTAGCAATGGCACTTTTGTTCACTTCCTTGTCAAAACAGCTATGTTTTGTTATTTCTCTCTGCTCCTACCATTTCAAAAAGCAATAACAGCATTTCAGGGGTTTTTGTATCTGTGTTTGCATGTGTATGTGAATGTAACTATTAATAATATCATGAGGTTTTACAGAATTAACAAGAAATTAATTCAGGTACTCGCTGTGTATCACTTTTCCTGGTTGAATTTCTTTACCACTGTAGAGAATAACTGTTGTGAATATGCATGGCTCGTGTGAATATGTAATGATTACTGTCAGGCCCCAAATTTGTGGAACCTCATCTAGACAAAGAACAATTATAGTGGTTCAGTATTGATGGCATCCAGAAAGTTGGCCAATATTCATTGGTAGGCTGCCTAATATACAGAACTATGTGTAAGAAAGGGAATATTTGGATGAAGACATGAAACAATAAAGAGAAACTTTAGCAGAGTTCCAAGAAATGTGGTCTCTCTTGTGTAATTCGCATACTTTCTCACATATGCATTGTTGTGCCCAATGAACTTCAGAACTCTCTAGCTCAGCCTGCTAGACACCAGAAGACACTATTTGAAGAACTTAACCAAAAGTTTAAGACTAATTAGCTCTTCTGTTACCTTAGTAGTGCTAATTAATTTAAATGGATTTGATGGAGTGCAGTTTGATGAAATAAGGATCAGAGAGAGGCAGTCATTGACGGCAACTGATGGGAGCAACAGAGATTTGTTCCTTTCTTCCCCCATCCTGTTGGCTCACTGCGAATTACTGGTCGTAATGATAGCAGACTTCAGAAGAGGCTTGCTGCAGTAGCTAACTTATGATCCTGATTAATTTTCTATAACTCAGTAAACTGTAAATAAATGGATTAAAGAGCCATTTGATCTTCAAGAAGAGGCTTAAAGTGGCTTTGATGACTAAGTACCTGGGGGAATACAATGGATTATCATGGATAATTGTTTAAAGAAGAGAGGACATTAAATTGATACATGTGTGAATAAATATAATTGACTGTTCCTGCATGTGAATTCTGTGTGTCTGCATGCATGTATGTAAAAGCAGGCACTTATATGAGAGAGCAGAATGGGTATATAAAATTATATATGTTACTACTTATTTACTTTGTCTTCTTTCTAGTTAGGAAATCAGAGATGCAACATTGCTCCTTTAAACCATAATTGCATTTGGAGATACATCAGATTATGAATAGTTCCTCTCCAGCTTTCTTAATAAAAACTATTCTAAAAGCTTGTAGTGATAGGATGAAGAGGAACGGATTTAGGCTGGAGAAGGGCAGATTTAGACTAGACATTATGAAGAATTTCTTCACCTTTAGAGTGGTGAGGCATTGGCACAGGTTGCCAAGGGAAGTTGTGGCTGCCCCATCCCTGAAGGTGTTCAAGGCCAGGTTGGATGGGGCCTTGGGTAACCTGATCTAGTGGGATGTCCCTGCCCATGGCCAGGGGGTTGGAACTAGATGATCTTTGAGGTCCTTTCCAAACCTAACTATTCTATGATTCTATGATCCGAATGCTACTAAACTCCAGGTGAAGTTCAGACACTAGGCAAATATCTATCATATATGCTATCCATTAATAAAACTGTCTGAATGTAAAGGACAGCACCATAGCTATAAGCCTGTGTGAGTTAATGCACTGAATGATAATTGTAAAGGTGCAAACACTAAAATACATTAGAATTTATCTCCCCATAAATAAGAACACAAGGAGGCATGCTTGCTTTTGCTCTTTTTGCTAGTATCTTAACTTGGATACCAACACCTGTTTTCCACCATGGGTATGTACATAAAAAGAGGACTTTGAGGAAAGCTTAAAAACATGTAGGATGAACAGTCAGGGGATGAAGAGCTGCCCCTTCCAGCTTTCTTAATGGAAGAACTTAAAGATTTGTGTCAGCTTTTAAAAGGCTGAATTTTAAAGTCCCATATGGCCAGAAATGAAAATAATGTAACTCTGTTTTGTGACCTCTTCACAATAAACACTTGTATCTCCTGCTTTGTAAACTGGATTTCAGTTTGCAGTATATATTAAGTCAGCAGAGCTGTATAAATCTGCTAAAAACAAGAAGTGAAATGGAAAGAAGTCTGACTTGACCATAGTCCTGTGAAGGCTAGCTTACATGAACTGTAAATAAATCTATACATTGCTCGCAATTTCTTTCTTTTTCTTGGATGAAATATGTTTAATTTTACAGATTTATTGTTATTTCCCTTAATTTTAGTAAAGATTTTTTGGACTAGGGAACAGTGAATATAGCTTCAGGAGGGAAAGAGAGTGGTGATGGTTGTACCTTGTGGCAGTTACTCTCTAGCATCCATAACAGTACTTTCAGTTTTGTCAGTTTTTGTATTTTAAATGATAATTTTACAGATAGTACAAAAGAAAAATGATATAAACCAATTCATTCCTTGCTTTTGTTTCTCTCCTGCATATATCCCCTGCTCTTTAAAATTAAGTGGAGAGAGGGATTTATTTTGCACCAGGGCTTTGGGAAATCTAGAAAGCAACAGTTCAATTCCACTCGAGAAACAGAGATAGCACAGACTATCCTCTGGGAACTGACATTAAGTGTATTACTGCATTATAAATACCACTTCCTAAATACAGCCTAGGCTCTTCCTGGCTGATGAATAGACCCATGCTGTCTTAGTACAGGGAGTTAAAGAATGTCATTTTCCTCACTTTCAGTGCAGGGAGAGGTGTCTCACAGCATTTCTTTTATTCCACCAATTATGTATGTGAGTGGATAGACCTTTAACAGTCATTTATGGACTGACCTTCACACTGGCTCTGGCATCTTTGTCTCCCATTGAGGTGAGCTGCGATTAGGGGTGCGGATCCTTCCCAGCAGAATGAAAAGGAAGATGTGAGTTTGGACCCTTCTACACTTCTGGGCTCAGGCATTGTTTGTTTGATGTGTAGATCTTGATAAATGGCTTCACAGTATCTTTGCATCACATTGCTGGTTTGTGAATTAGAGCCTAGACGTCCTCATAGTACTGTGGGTACATAATAAGCCACCTGAAACGACTGTCGGCTTCACTGAGTACCTTTCTTTTCTTACTCATCTGAAATAACTTTCCAGTCTCATTTGGAAAGTTAAACTCCTCTTGCATGGTAGGAAGGAATTAACTTTGGACAACCAATGCCAACTATAAGAGACAGTAAGTAACTGGATAAGCCCCCACTGAATAACTGCTGGAAATGATCCTCATTAGTGAATGGTCACCACTTCGGGTGCTTTCTTCCCCTTTTGTGTTTCCTCTCCTGCAGGATGATATGACTCTTTCTATATTTCATATTCTCATGCACCTGTTCACCATGAGGTATTGTCTAAGGAGGTAACAATGTGAAGCAGAAGGCTTTACATCTCCCTATATAAGCTGTGAGAAGCCTACTTTGAATTGCAGTTGAATAGACATGTCCTGTCTTCCTCAGAAAAAGCATCCTATAAGACTGCCTTGTTAGGAAACAAGCTGCAGGGGAGGTTGACTTTTTTTTTTAATAACTCTTGAGTGAGTGTTTACTACTCTGAGGGCTTCTCAAATAATCATCAGAACAGAAATTATAGTCAGCATTCAATATGCTCAACTGCATGATCATTCTGTTTCTGAAAATTTGAAATTACAGTAGCTGGTAATATCATTGCCCTCATTAGAGGTAAATTGCAACTGAAACTTAGGAATGTCCTGTCCAGGTCACTTCCATACTAAGATGTCAACCTAAGAGCCAGAGTTGGACACACAGCATTGATATGGGCAATTAACACAAGAAATAAGAAAGAATCCTGATTTTGCCCACTGTGCCAGAAAAAAATGAAGCTGAATTAGGTAAATAAAACTTTTCACAGGGTGGGGTTGAGTTATAACCTCAAGGAAGACATTGTTTTGCGAATGGAAGAAGACTCTTATATTCTTGTCATAATTTAACCTCAGCTGGCAACGAAGAACAAAGTGATCAGGTCACTCACTCTCCACCTGCCCCTGGTAGGATGGGGCAGAGAATCGTATACAATGAATGTAAAACTCATGGGCTGGGACAAAACCAATTTAATAGGACAGTAAAGGAGGGGAAATATAGTAACAGCAATAGCATTTAAAGAAAATACAAAGCAAATGATACACAGAACAAACTGCTCACTGCCTGGAAAAACCAACACCCCACGTGCTCTCGAGCTGTGCTCCTAAACCAGACACCTGAGCCATTAACTGAGCCGTGAACCACACTGCCTGATCAACTGCTTCCCTTATATACTGGTCATGACATCATGGTGTACACTATCCCTTTGGCCAGTTTGGGTCAGCTGCCCCTGGCAGTGTCCTCTCCCAGCTGACTCTGAAAATCACCTCTATTCCAGCTGAACGCAGGAACTCTTCTCCCAAGTGACAGGGGACAGGACAAGCGGAAATGGCCTCAAGCTCCGCCAGGGGAGATTTAGGCTGGACGTTAGGAAAAAATTTTTCACAGAAAGGGCCATTGGGCACTGGAACAGGCTGCCCAGGGAGGTGGTTGAGTCACCTTCCCTGGAGGTGTTTAAAGCACGGGTGGACGAGGTGCTAAGAGGCATGGTTTAGTGATTGATAGGAATGGTTGGACTCGATGATCCGGTGGGTCTCTTCCAACCTGGTTATTCTGTGATTCTATGATTATCTAGACCATTATCTTGACCTTATTCTAGACCATCTATGTCATGTCCAGATCCTACACTTTCCCCTTAATTACCATAAACTTTCCTGTCTTTAAT
This sequence comes from Phaenicophaeus curvirostris, assembly GCF_032191515.1. Classification (NCBI taxonomy): domain Eukaryota; kingdom Metazoa; phylum Chordata; class Aves; order Cuculiformes; family Cuculidae; genus Phaenicophaeus; species Phaenicophaeus curvirostris. The sequence continues at coordinate 29,349,404 of NC_091394.1, read as the reverse complement.
ATATATTTGTGTGCTGAAGTTCCAAGGACCTGTGTCACCAAATAGCATTGCCACAGCAATTAAAATTAAAAAAGGAAAATTAAAAAGAATCACAGAACTCTTGCCATTCGTCTTTCATTTGCAGATGTTGCCCCTTCTTGCTGTGTACAACCAGGCATCTTACACTTTCTGATTAGAAAAGAAATTATTTCAGATAGATTTAGTTATTTATATTTAGTTATTTTAGGTAGATACACTATTTTCTTTTTCACTGCAGCCAACTGAGCTGTTGTGACACAGAACTGACTACATCGGTACATTCAGTAAGGTCACTTTAACTCTTACTGAAAATGAATTTTTCAGGTTACTATACTATCCATGTTCCCTGTCTGAGCATGCTGTTTAATGCATCATAACTTCTCCCCTTGGAAACAAAACCAGAAATGATGATTCGAGTTATGTTTAAAAAATGCTGATCTTGTGTTTGCAGCTTTGCTACTTCCCTTGAGTGTAGGCAGAGCAGAGCTCATAACCAGAGCACAGTGGTAAAGCCCGTAACATACTGCAGAAACCATGTCTTGTCCCAAGGCAATTCAGAATAAGGAAGCCCAAGCACTGCCTTTCTTTCCTTGTGTCATGTTTCTTTGAAATAAAAGTATTTCTGCTGTAACAATGACACTAAATGAAAGTAAACAGGGCTGATGGGCAACTTGCAAAGAGTTTAGCTCAGCTAAGCATTCCAGTGTTATTTCTAATTAATTATTGAGAACAGTAGCGTGCTGGAATTTGTGGAATACACGGAGGATAACATGAACTAGAGAACACACAGTGTAACTGAGCCACTATTTTGCTTTTTCACCAAATGCAGTTTAGTGGGGAAGGGTGAGAAAGAGAAACAGTTTTAGGGCCACCATGCCTGTGGATCAGGCTTGTGTAGATGTGGTGATTTGAGGAGCATCCAGAGCACACGCTTAGGATGAATTCTTACTTTAGAAAGCTTATGCTTTCTTGTCCTTCCTGACACCTTGCTGTCAGGTGGTATAGAGAAGAACAGGCTCACCCTGGTTCCTTCTGTGCTTCGTCCTCCTGATGTTTATAGTGATAGTGTCAGTTTGCTTAACAAAAAACCTGCTTCTGGATTCTATTTTTTCCCAGTGTATGCCAGCACATAGGCCTGACTGAGAAATTCATTCAGGACTAAGCCATGACAACCTCTCAAGCTGAATGGGATTCAAGCTGATGACTTAAAAGGGAAAAAACATAGGTCATTGGCAGCGTCATGTGGCTTCAAGCTTTCTATGCACTTGTAGGAATGGGTCTTCCAAATTTTTCTCCTTGGAGAAGCAGTGGATGAAATTGTTAGTTCTTTCATAGAAGATTCAAAAGATCTTTTCACAGGACTGTTTAATCTGGACTAAAATTTAATGTAGTACTAAAACAGAGCAGATAGAACTATGACAATTAAAGTGATGCAGTCAGAGATTGCATGATGTGAATCACACAAGCAAATGCACTCTGAGTAAATTGTGTTTGAAAGGAAGTTTAAAGGACAGGGAATAGGATCAAGTTTTCAAAACAGAGGCATCATAGTGTTCCTTCAGATGTCCTGCATTTCCCACAATCTAGCTACTTCTCCAGAAATTTGTGAATTTGCAATCCCATTTCGTGTATCTTATCCCCACATGGATGTGTCACACTCTTAAGACCATCTAAAACGGCACTTCATGACTATGTTCAGGCAGCTGAAATTCCTCTGACTGATAATTCCAGGAAGTGCTAAAGTGGAGCTGTGGGGCCTGATCCTGCCTTTTGCTCTGGATTAATAAGTCCTGTTAACATCTCATTCTGCATCACTGTTGAGACTGAAAATTAACTGAGAACAGCCTTTATCACAGGATGCTGAGCATGTATATTTACCCCCACTGTAGGGCAGAGGTAGAAGTGGTATCTTCTTAATGAGATTCAAAAAGTGTATAACTCTTACTACCACATCAGGACTGGATGTTTTTAATCTCTGCTTGAATCACATGTTAGAACTTCTGACTGGGTCAAAGGATAACATCATTTATTTTGCTAAATTAGCTTTCAAAAAGGACATAAAAGTGGATGTTCCAGATCATATAAAACTGAACATAGTATTTTCAGTCATTAAAATCTCATCCAGACAAGTAAAAGAAGAGCTATATTAACTAGCTCTGTACTAACCAGTGGCTACTTAATACTGTGGTTAACACTATCATAAACACTTGATAGTTCTTCAACTTGAATACTGAAACGTATATATGCCATATTTATATGGTCCTATTATCTTATTTTCTTCTTCTCTCCTTTTTTCCTAACAAGATAATAAATTCAGTGTTTTGACAACTGTTCCGATTCTTTTCTTCCCAAACTGTTCAGGTTCCTGTCTGTGAATAATAATTGCTTTATAAAGCAGTTGTGCTTACAGTGGAGGGCAATGTGTTTGGATTTGGAGAATGCAAATTTTTCAAATACTTAGATTGAGATTGTCTTATCTGATGTCCATAAAGTGCTGTTATTCTATTCGATATAGGCCCATACATCATTCAAGCATTTGAGTTCCTTTCGGCACTGCAGTAAGCAGTGTGACTAGTGTTCTGGGGACTCTGAACTCTTCTAGACCAAAAACAGACCCAGATACCGCATCTACTTTGTCTTTCCAGCTACACAATAGAGAAGTGAGTACATTTTGTATTTGATACTTCCACCTGACCTTGGAGACATAAGACATTCTTTACATTTGCTTTACAATACTGTATGTTTCCTTGGAGCTCAAACAATCTCAGTTTTGCAAGTGTTTTGGACATCCTTTGACATTTTAATGCAATTTAGCTTTCCCTGGAACAAAATAATGATATCTTTGGGTATTTTAAGAACTGCTACTTCCAGCTAGATGAGTTAATCCGATAATAACTATGTGCCTAGACTTTGCTGGTGATTCAAAATTTGCAGGTTTATGTACAGAACTATTTTTTTTTGCTGAGGAAGCAACGTATAATAAGCTTCAAGAGCCTCCAGCTAGTGTCTGCAGCATTTACTTGTGCAGCTAAAAAATGAATTCCTCTCTGTAAATTGTGAGCAGCTCCATGGGATTCTTTTTAATATGTGTAAAGTAGGCTGTGCATAGCAATAGCAAATGCACTGATACTGCAGTGCAAACACTTTGTAGCAGAAAAATAATGGTTTTCATGTTGTTTTGTTTGTTTCAACTAACCCATGTGAAGTATCAAAAATGATACCAAAGATTGACTTTGAATTCTTAAGAAGTCCCTATACTGTGTTAAACTGCAGCAATGGGGTGGTGAATCAGTGTGTGAGTGAAGAAAATATGGTGCTTTGTATTGCACTTAGCTGTACTTTGTGTGAGGTAGACCTTTGAGACTTGTCATGAGTTACTGACTGTTTGGGGAGAACAAAGAGTTTCTGCAATGACTGCTTGCATCAACAAGTCAACATATTGATGTTCCTATCAGGGCACATTAGCAGGGCAGGAAGGCACTTCATGTAGTGCTAAGAAGTTACCATCCTTGGGTAGCAAATTATCCCGTTTTACTAAGCCTCCTTGTAAAAAAGCTTCAATGAAGCAGCTCCCACATTTTGCTGCAGTTCATTGGCCCTCCAGCTACAGCGCACTGTACCGGTTGCTGAGATGCTAGCTACCTCTCCTGTGTCAGTGCACATCCTGGTGAAAACTGTAGGTCAGAACTGTGAAGACTGGAACATGACACTTCCCAAAAATGCTTCACTGCAAACATATCTTTGGTATCAAACACTGAGATACGCTTGCAATGTTTCTTTTCTTCGGGCAAGGGTGACTCTTTAAACTTTTAGTTGACAAGTTTGTACAGAAGCCCAGCATTTCAATGACTGCCATGTTGCCTCTCAGCACTTGTGGACTCTGTGCCTTCTTTATTTTGTTTACTTTATTGCTTCTGCTGTTTTCTGATAGAATTTTGTAGGTATACACTGTACTGGCTGAATAATTTTTATGTATGTGATGCATCTTCTAGGATATTCTGGCTCTTCAAAAACATCCTAGTAAACTTTCAGTACTTTTGCTTCAGGTGTTCTTGCACTGTGAGCAGCCTTACATTGCTGCTTTTCATTATTCTTAGTTTCTTATTCCACTTACCTGCAGGACATGATTGTTTTCTGGCATGCTGATCAGTCTTAGAGCAGAAAAAGAAGAAAGGAGAAGACAGTGTAACATCCAGGCTTTTTAGTCTTTCTGTCCATATAGTATTCTCTGTTACTAAGTGAAGCAGAATTCTCGTAGTTTGTAGGTATATCATTCCCTTTATACAAGAGATTGTTTAGTCATATGGATTGTGTTAATTTTTCACCATTTTCTGAACATAAACTACGAAAATTGTCCGTTTTCTTCCTCCTTACCTTATGAATCCCAGTCATAAATTGTGTGAGGGTCACTATCAAGCTGTACAGAACACAAGATGTTGCATTATAAAGGTTTTACTGACACTCATTTGGGATGACCTACATAAGTCACTGGTCATGTTAATGCTTTAGAAAATTAGAAGAAATTAATTTATAATTGAAATTAATGGAAAAAATGACCATGAATTTTAATAGAAATGTAATATTAACAGGAATGGAACTCATTAAACTTTGAAATATGAGGCGGACTCTTCAGCCACGAGACTCCACAGCTGTGATTATAACTGATGAGGATTTGGAAGTATTAAATTTGCTACATGAAGGCTTTCTAACTGGCCCATGAATAGCATAAGAGTAAAGGGAATGGAAGGAGATAATTGTAAAGGAATAGTAAAGAAAATCAAGAGTGAGGGCAAAAAATATTTAGCTTATACAATGCCTTTTCTCCAGTCCATAGTGAGTTAAAATGTTAATCATCGGCACTACCTACAGATTTAGTTTCCCTAATAAGAAAACTAAAAGAGTTTTTCTCACCTCTTGCATCCTTGTTTATGTGTGTTCCCCAGTGAGAAGTAATTTTCTGCTCTGAACATGCATGCTTTTTCTCTCTCCTGCCCCATAAAGAGCAGTCTCTGTGCCATCTGATACTCACCTCTGATGCTGAAGGCTTTGCACCACTGACAGTGGATACACAAACAGCATCTTCTTCAGTTTCTCTTGCTTCAGACTGAACCACAACTCTGTAGCTTGGCAAGGGGGTTGGAACTACATGATCTTTAAGGTGCTTTCCAATCCAAACCATTCTATGATTCCGTGATTCCTTCCTGCCAGGCAATGCTAAGGTGTTCTGTGAATAACCGATTATAAGCTTTCAAAAATGTTAGTTCCACAGAAAAAAAATGTTCCTCTGTAGCTGTTGCTACCTGACACATGCAGATGAAATGTATTTCTGTTTGTTGTCTGTCCTCCCATCTAGCTACTAAAAATTCTCTTTTTTTAATAAAAAAAAGCTTATCTGTGTTTTGCCAATTTCTTCAACTAGATATCTGAATTTAGTTTCTTTTCTGCTTGGACTTTTCTTGTATGCTTGAATGGTGCTTAGCTCTGGTTCACTTAACATGCATTTATACACCTTAGTTTTAAATTGAACATTTACCCATCACAGGCTGAGGCAAGTTATATTGCCAGGCCACAGTTAATTACCAAGGCTATTATTTTTTTATTTGCAGTGCCTGAGCAAGCAGGAAAACAGCAGGTTAAGTCATATTTGCAAAGAGATCATGACCCAATTAGTACTTAAGAGTAAAAAAGAAAAAAAGGAATAATGAAGAGTATGGTATTATATGCCTGCCTAAGTGTGAGGGAACCTGCTCAAAATAGAAACCCAATAAAAGAATTAAGGATTAGAAAGTATGTGTATAAAGCCTGAATGCAACAGGGCAATTGTGTGAGAGACTACACAGAAGAATTAGAGGAGCTTGTTAGAGCTGGGCACAAAATCTTGGCTTTGGTTCTGCAAAATCAATGGACAAAATGCCTTGGTTTTGGAAGGTTTGCTGCATGGCTAGTTTAATTTTGGGTGTGAAAGCAAAAATAAAGACCACCAATTATTTAAGATCAGCCCTATTTACTACAATCAGAAAGGCCCAAAAGAGTCAAAATTTTGTTTGTAAGATCTGCTGCCTCTTACCAGGAAAGCTTTTTTTTCCCTTTAGGCTCAGCTATGCTTCTGCTGCCTCTAACAATTTATACTAATTCACATTATTGTTAACTGCTTGCCTCAAAATGTGCTGAACTGCAAACTCAAGAACTGAATGGCTCGTTGCATGGGATTGAAAGAGCCGTCTGTAATTTTGTTCTTCACTGGGTGTGCTTATAGCCTGGTCGTGCTGACAGTCTGGACTCTGATGTAAAGCTTGCTGTGGGCAGGGGTGCAGCCCCCCTCGAATCACGGGAGCCATAGCAGAAGGAGCCAGCTGAAGAGCTTGCTTTTTGGGTTGCAGGTCCTTTCCTGAAAACTAACTAGAGGGACATCGCACACATGCCATTTGTTAGCTTGGTGAGATTTTGAATGAAGTGACAATTAAAGTATATTTAAATCAATTTTGGGGAAGAAATTGTTGTACACAGTAGCAGGGATATGTCATGAAAAGTTCTCTGTGTTTTAAACTCTAAGTTCCAAGTGCATGCCCTTGAAAGCAGTGTGCTGATTTCAGTGAGAGCAGACACTCTCACCATCACCATGTCACCCGATCCAACCAGTGCCTGGAGCTGTACAGCCCTTGTGATGCGAGTCTGAGTAATTGGACTGGCAGCAATACATAGTTGGATAGGGAAGCCGAGTTGTACATCTAGTGCAGCAAAATATAGTACTGGTACCACCCTAGTCTGCACAGTGACGAAATGGTGATTTCCTTTAAGCATGGACATCATTATGGTGACAGAAATTGGGGGTATTTTCCACTCTGAGTGTGAGAGAGAGAAACCATTCGCACAGGTCATCATAAAAGGCATATAATCGTGAACATGATATTTTGCTGAGTAACAGCTCTATCCAATGATAAAACCCTAGACGAAGTTGATTCTGCAGTGGAAAATGGCCACTCTGCTGTTGCCATTTGAATATACAAATGACAAGATATTTATACCATACAACACCATGCAATATAAATAGGATTGCCTGGCTTGTGCACTGGTAGCAGTACAGTTTGCTATTGTGGTGTTCTGCCTTAGCAATGCTGGGGAGTGCTGTTTTGAGAAAAATGAAATTTTAGTGCAGCCAGATTGTAGCTAATTAATATGAACTTCTTCTATGTGGTGGGAGTATCCAGTAACCCCTGTGGCCTCGTAAAGCTCATGCAAGGGAAGGATTGTAACTTTTTTTTTTTTTTGAGGAGTGTGTTTGCGTGCCTGTTTAAAATTCCATGTGTATCTTTTCAAATGTTTGCAATTTTTTTCTGCATTTGGAAAACTGATTAGGGAACACGTTCCTTCATGTAGCCTGTGACCCATCAGGGGGTGAGCTTAGTGCAGCCTTAATCAGCCAGAGGCTGCAGTGGCATGCAAGCATTTCGTGTGGATCTGAACAGGCCTGATGGTTTGATTACATTTACTTTTCTTATAGAAATGTTGGCACCAATGCATTCCCTTGACAGATAAAACAGGTAGACTAACCATACACAGTTACTTGTTGCTCAATGCAGGACTTGTAGCAGAGGGTAGATAATTTTCTTAAAGGACATGGTTTTGAGATAGTAGGCGCTGAATGTTTTCTTTCCTCTGATACATATCTTACTGGATGAGGATAAAGAGTTTTGCTTACTGTATGTGTGAAATATAGAAGAAAGTTGTCTAGTAAAAGTGTCAAAAAGTGCATTTCCTCATTGTTAAATGAGCAACAGGGTGCTTTTATGCCTTGTAGCTGGCCTTTGGTAGGGGCAAAGTACTAATATCAGTGTCGCAGAGTCACAGTACACATGACAGCAAGCCCTGACAGCAAGCCCTGTCAGAAATTCTTGCTAGTGGAAATCCAGGTAATGAGATGAAAGATGCTGCATTTTCCACTGCTCCAGAAGAGCAACAGCAGGCTGAACTTCAGGGGCAGGCGGCCACGTTAGCTGCACTCCTTCACCCTTGAGCTGCAGGTTAAGAGCCAGAGATTAATGGCTTTGAGGGAGTGGATAGGTCAGCTGGCGTTCGTTATAATAATTGTCGTTGGGGTTATGCTAAGGGTATGATCATGACTGGAGCATTAGAGGTTAACAGGGCACTGAGAGATGTTTTAATGTATGGTTAATTAGTTATCATGCAGGCTGATTGATTGCCTATCTATTAAATCTTCTGTTGATGGACCTATAAAATGTATTACTCATCTGTAAAATGGTTATAACAGCTATAAATCATTTAAGAGACCTTATAATTCATTTATGAACCTATTCTTTAGAGTAAAGCGGGATAGATCTTCATCTTCATGCCCTGCATTTTTAAATTACACATATGATGATGGTCCCTCATGTGAGCATATCTATCATACTGGGCGACTGAATAGAAAGAATCTCAAGTGTTTCACGGTGGCTGCTTATTTTCCTCTCCAAATTACAGGCTTCATCTCTGCAGAAGTTATCACACTACCTTTAAGATGCTTTACAAGGGCTGTGGCAAAACCCTGTATAGTTATTGGAGCTGAGTGGAACACAGCCATTTGCCCAGTTTATGGGAAGCACTGTGTCTTGGGCCATTACACCACTGTGAGAACAGAAGTTTTTTTCCACAGAAAGGGTCACTGGGCACTGGAACAGGCTGCCCAGGAAGGTAGTTGAGTTACCTTCCCTGGAGGTGTTTAGGGCACAGGTGGACGAGGTGCTGAGGGGCATGGTTTAGTGTTTGATAGGAATGGTTGGACTCGGTGATCATAGAATCATAGAATCACCAGGTTGGAAGACACCCACCGGATCATCAAGTCCAACCATTCCTATCTGGTGGGTCTCTTCCAACCTGGTGATTCTATGATTTTGTGATTCTAAGTGTGTCTGCCAAATGCCAGGTGGTCCTTTCCAGTGGAAGCTGGTGGGGTTCTCAGCGGCTTATGAAGAATGACGTTAGCTTTTGGCGAACGTTGTATTGTTCTGATCAAGTCGTGGTTAGCCTAGTTTAATCTGATCACAGCTTAAGGTGGAGTTGTGCTCACTTATGTTCGTTTGTGGCTCTGAGGAACGCTTCAACGGAGTGTGGAAATGGGTTCCCAAGCCCTCTTTTTCCCAGTAAAACCCTCTCTGTCTGAAAGGACAAGGGTTATGCCAGCTGTGAGCCACCCCATCCTTTCCCTGCTTTTGGGGAGACCCTGCGGGGGACTTGCGATCCCTTTAGTCTGACGTGGAACCTGCGTGGCTAGGCTGGCGGTGTAATTCTGGCTATTTTTATGGCCACGGCTCCTAGCACAGCTCTTCGTCGATGCCCTGTGGGACCTGTGATGTGGAAGGGAGGCGCGTCTCGGTGGGAGCCGCTAGGTGCCAGTGTGTCCCGGCAGGGAGCGGCTGCACGGGGCGTGGCGGGGGGGGCGGGGGGGGCTGGCTCTGATGGCGAAACTCACATAGGACTTCTTCTATCTTTTCTTTTCTACCCCCTCCCCGATTCACCTACAAATGTTTCATCCAGCCCCACCGCTGCTGCTGGGAAGTGACTGCCAGGGCATTTTTTAAAATGAAAATTTCAAACGCTTCCTTCCCAACCCTTTACTTCTTTAGGTTAACCTCTTGGAAATTGAAATCTGCTTCCTCCCTCAGGTTTTTTTCTTTCTTTTCTTTTTTTTTTTTTTCCCTTTATATTGCTTGAGCATTTGATGGCTGCTTTTTAAAGGCAGCCTGTAAGTTCATGAAATGAAAAAGAGAAAGAAACAGTACTACATTGAGATGGGGAGGATATTAATACATTTTGCAGAAATCAAGGGCACCATAGGTAATATTAGCATCCCATAAATGTCTCTGTGTGGCTCTAACACAGATTTGGGTTGCCAACAAGCACTTCACTAGTGAAGTCTACAGACCTTATGTAATTCCGTGCAAGTCTCTGTGCTGTGTGATGAAGATATTTATAGCTGCTGGAGTGCCTCACGTCTGATACATCTTTCAGGAGTTTATTAATTACCTTTTACCAGGGCCATCATCAGTGCAAAGTAGTTATTGTTCACCATGAACTCTGTCTTGCCCATCCCCTGCACAACTTGGCCTGCCCAAAAAGCAACATCTCCTGCACAAGAACAGCTAAATACCAGCCATGCTCTAAAGAAGCTCAGCACTGAGGAAAATCCTGAGCACAGTTAAAACGAACAAATGAGCTCTGGAGGTAGGAGCTACCAGGCATGGAAGGCTTCAGTTATATATTCACACAGGTCTGTCCAGTGTCTTCAAGACCATGCTTGTTTGCAGAACAATTAAGAGTCCCAAATGAAATGTGTCTCATTATGGCATATACTACATTATGCCTCAGGGCGTGTTGTCATGAAAGATGGACATCAGAACATCTGTCCTACAAGTTATGCCAATTTCTCTCTATGTCCTGTTAGTACAATGGTGTGTGTGATGTTGTCTGGAGGTGATGCTGACTCAGCCTGGGTTTCCTGGCACTAAGCCCCCGAAACCCATCACCTCTCAGGATGCATCAGCACCACAGAGCTGATGATGAGCCTGTGCCTGTCTTATTTCTCTTTCCATGTACCCTTCCCTCCTGTCAAGGGATTAACTTTAAGTATAAGATACTAGGAAAATCAATCCCTTCTTTTATAATAAAAACCTTGATCGAGGAGTCTTGGTCAGTGTTGCTGACTTTGGGGATTTAATCACAAAATTCAAGCAATTTGTGTGTTTTCATTTAAAAAGTAGCCTCCTAAAAAAGAAGCTCAGCTTTCAATTATTTGGAGAGGCAGTGTTTTAACGATTGGCAGCTCTGGGACATGACCTCTAAAGTTAGTGGCAAATTGTTAAAAACAAAATGCGATTTCTTCTTAAAGGAAAAACATATTACGATAAAGCAAAGGATGTTTAATAATTTGGAGATAGCTAACTTGTGGTTTTTGAACACTTGCAACTGGTATAACTGTTTTCCCCCAGAACAACAGTCAGTGGGGTACAGCAGGATTAACTGTCTGTGAAGTCTCCTTCTAATTCCAGTATGAGTTATGCTTCACCTGGATACTCGATATTAATTACACTAAAAATAGAAATAAATTATTAAAAATTTTTAGTTTCTTTATTGAAAATCTACCAGAGAAGGGCTTCTGGAAATGTTCAAATTAGCAAGCAGAGGTGTAAGGATGGAGGGCCCTTTTTCTCTTGGCCCATGGCTTTGCATGACTATCTAACATCATAACTTGCATGAGGAATTCCAGCATGATGTAGCTGCTGAAGCCATTGCTTTCTGTTCATCCACAGATCTTTGTTCAGATATTTCTAACATGGTCTTCATTCTCTGTCCCTTTTCCTCTTCAGTTAAAATGATGTAAAGTGGGATCGATGTTTTCCTATTATTGTTGTCCTGTCCTCATGTTATAAATGTTCTCTTTGCAGGGGTAAACTGAACATCCTCACAGCTGAATACCTCCAGCTTTTCTCCTCTGTTTGATTCCCAGCCCTTTTAAGTAGTGCTTTTTGTCTAATGTGCCACCAATATCATCACACAACAGCCTTCCTCCTGCTTTTTGCTGCTCTTGGATCTGCACTACCCAGCTCTGCGGTGTTGCATCCTGCCTTTTTGTGTGCGCTGTGTTACCCCTGAACATGAATCCTCTCACATATCTGTTGTGCGCTCTTGTGCCTTAGCTGACCCATTTTGTGGGTGCCACAGGACTGCATGAAGCAACAGGGAGAGGCCAGTTGCCCCCAATGACAGTTTGGGATATGTGCAGCCTCTGTGGGGTCTCAGTTCACAATCAGATGCATTTTGACCCCTATGATGTTGGTGTTTCTAGATGCAGCCCACTCATTTCAGTGCAAACCTCAGGTTTTAATTACCTTTTACCAGGGCCATCATCAGTGCAAAGTAGTTATTGTTCACCATGAACTCTGTCTTGCCCATCCCCTGCACAACTTGGCCTGCCCAAAACAACATCCCCTGCACAAGAACAGCTAAATACCAGCCATGCTTGAAAGAGGCTCAGCACTGAGAAAAATCCTGAGCACAGTTAAAACAAACAAATGAGCTCCGGAGGTAGGAGCTACCAGACATGGAAGACTTCAGTTATAAACTCATCTTGTCTGAACACCTTAAAAACATCACCAGGCTTCACAAACACTGCTGTAGTATGTTGACCACGATTGCTTGTTGCAGGGTAAGCAAAGCTTTCCTGTTTTCAGAGTAATGCTGTTGGATCCATTGCAGGGTCAGTGTGAACTTCATTAGCTGTGTGGAGCATCAGGAAAATCAAAAGGGATGAGGGAAGTCAGGAGACTGGCACGTGCAATGATGCTGTTGGCACACAATATGTTGCAGCACTAGGGTCTGACTGTACTGCGGCACACGATCCTTTGCCTCATTTTCAGCAAAGGGAGATGCTCCAGCTTTTATAATGTATTGATTAGCACGGAAAATAGCATGCGTGGTGATGCTGTCTGTAAGCTCTCTCTGTGAAACTTTCCAGCCTAAACTAGGTCAGATTTAAAAGCCTAATGTGTGCACTGAAGTGCAAAGGCAGTGAGAGAAATGACTTGTTCCTAGTAATGATATTTTAAACAAAAGGAAAGAGCTGGCATTCTGTTTGTTTAATGGCTGCGAGCTGATTGGATATTTCACTACAGCTGTGTTTTGCTTTTAGATTCTATCACAGTATTTACTTGCAGAGACAGGACAATGACTTGCAGGCAGGGGCTGGCAGTGAGGATGCTACAGCGAAAGCAGCTAAATAGCATAATTTTTCTTGTTGTAATTCTGATACATTGCAATAGCCGTTATCCATACACAAAATGAGAGATGGCTTCCTGGCCTTAAAGACAGAATAGCTGAGGTGGAGGAGACCATTATCTCTGTTTTGTGGACACGGATCTGCATGCTAATGGAATAAATAACTTGCTATAGCTCCTAATAAAGTCTTTACCACAACTGTGTACCAAACCAGTGCCATGTTCTTGCATCTTGTCTTCAGTATAAATGTTTTTTATTTAAAAGAGAGATTGGCCAACTTCTTTTTACCACATGTCAGTTTGAGCAGCAGAGGTAATTGGTTCTGACAGCAGTGGCAGGTTTCACCTCTTTCCTGAGCTACACATCCTTGTGAAGCAGTGTGTGCAACACTACAGGTACTCAACCCAGCAGTTCAGGTTCCTCTGAGACTTTACTCTTCACTAGTATCCCTTGCACTGATGTCTTGGTGAAAGCCCTCTTCAACAGTGCTGGAGATGTGCAGTCAGAAGTCAGGATGTCTACAGAAGTCCCCATGGCACCTTGGGCCCATGTAGACACTTCCTCTGTGGCCAGCAGCCCATGGCCTGGGGAGAGATAAATACTCTTCCAGGAGCCAATTATTCTCCTGAGAAGGGTATCTAAGGTAATGTGGTTTTCTTTCTGGGGAATCCTTCTCTCTCTCTCTCGACTATAGAAGGAGCGTAGACATTTAATTTTCAGATCTGTTCTACATTTTTCTGGAAAAAGTTATCTGCTGCATTATTGGTCTCAAATCCTGCTGGGCTGCACCAAGGCACTCAGCTGATTTTCTTTAGTAATAGTATTAGCATGTAATACTCTCCAAGGGCTGCTGATAACAGTGTCACCATATGCATGAAGGAGCTGTGCTGCTTCAGTAATTCTTATTCACTGCATGCTTTGATGTTTTTGGAGAGAAGGTCTGATAAATAAGCAAAATATTGTGACTGCAATTGATAAAGTGAGACAAAGGGAATGGATTAAGATCTGGCTTCCTACAGCATTTTGCTCAACTCTGTTTTAGGTGGGCTTTAAGTGATACTGCGTCAGTAGTATCACAATCTCCTAAGGACTTGCAGTAGTGAGTTAAGAGATACTACCAACATCTGCTCCTTGTGAGTCACCGTTTTTTCCTCTTTTCTCACAGCTAGAAGTGTGCTTTTTGAAAAGAAATATGCAGCTCTATATCCCTGTGTGCTCAGGTCCCTAAAATGCTTAGCAGTCTGCTTAAATAAATACTAAAACTCTTCACATTGTTATGCTATTTTAGAGTGGGTATTAAAAATGCTTATCCCTGTGGTATGCTGGATGGAGAGCCACAGCACAGAAAGATGGTGAAAATTCATCATACTTGCATGTATCACCAACATCAGAATCAAAACCTGACCTCAAGTCTTATAGTACCTTGGTGTTCTTTGTTAGCAGTGAGCTGGGAAAGCATATTTGGCAATATGTGGCTTATATAGCATTATGATTGTTCACCAAAGTGTTGGTAGGAGTTGCTGTGCTTTCTGTGAGGCCAGATATAGAAATATGATACTCGGATCACTGAGCAAGGGTTTTAGCCTTTCCTTCTCCATCACCAGACGTGTTATTGGTGTGGCTGCTGCACTGTTTTATGCAATCTTAACTCTGCTTGTGGGATGAAACATTTTCTTCACTGACACCAGGTTTTCTTGCATGAAAACCTATGAATGAAGTTGAGGCTGGCAAGGCACTGAGCCTAAAACTCATCAGAGAATGCTTGTTTTATTTGGTCTTACTGTAAGCAAAGCCAAGAGTTTACCACATCTTTGAACATGCTGTTCATTCATCAAGCAGATCCATGAGATGGCTGAAATTTTTCAGGAAAGATGAAGTGGGCTCAGTATCTTATAAATTGGCCAGTTTGGAGCTCACACTGTGAATGATGTTTCTGAAATGCTAACATCATCTCTGATTTCTCAAAATTACACATAATTTATGTTGTGGTTATTCACTACTCTGACAGTTTAGGAAAATACTTTACAATTAACTCTGGATGGAAAGATTTAATAAAAGCATTCACATATTTTTGTCCTACTCATCTGTTTTGAGTTGTAAATGCAGCATTGACTTTTGATTTCTTTAGTGGTTGGATAGCTGGCTGAATAGTAATTGAGAGTTTCAAATACACAGGAATCATGTAATGAAGTTTCCTTGGATTAATAGAAGAGACAATTTTTTGTTGTGGGACTATATTTCTTATCTAACCCATAGTCATGTTTATATTAATAGTAAAAAATAACTTTGCATCTGAGCTATAGTTCAAAATTCCACTGCCCACCTGCCACTTATGTCATAGGCATAGTTTACTAAGTCATAAGAGGATGAGATCATCCTCTTAGCTCAACAGACTGTTGGGAAAGGTTACAATTTCTACAATTATTTTGTCTGAAATCTTCATAATTTTTTAAGTTCTCTGTACTTCCATTTATTTGCCTGTAAATATCTCTATTACTGTTCTGTAATAGATATGAGGGCCTTACTTAACTAAGGATTGCAAAACACTTTACAATCTCAAGACAAAAGCATGTAGTCTAAGCAGAATATGAATGTTTTCCCTTATCTCTAGTGGACATCTTAAATATAAGACCATGGTAAGCAGGTATAAGATTGAAGCTGTTGGAAGTACATACCTCAGCTAGTTAGTTTTCTTTTTGAAAATGTTGCTCCAAGCTGCAAATAAGCGAGGGTTTTCTAAACCAAAGTGATGCTCCAAGGTTGAATGAGGTCATATGCAGGCTCTGGGACTGTTTCTGTTACTGTTAAAATGTTGCTTTTTAAAGTCAATCTATTTTTATGTCTTTTCCAATCATGATACCTGTGAGCTTACAGAATAGTTCATTGATGTCCTTCAAAAAGAAATGGCTTTTCTGGGCATATTGTCTCCCTTCGACTGCTCCAGGAGGAATCCACACAAAAAGAAAAACAAATAAGCCCAAACAACCTACCCTGTGTTAGCACTACTGCTTTGGAGAAGAAAACTATTCTTCTCTGAGCTTAGAAACAATTTTCCAGTAAGTTCAGGTCAATACATATTACACCTCAGGAAGGCAACATGAAGGTTACGAGTCTGCAAACATTTATAGAATCATAGCATCATAGAATGGTTTGGGTTGGAAGGGACCTTAGAGATCATCTAGTCATGTGCGTCCCCCTGCTCTCAGCCATGGGCAGGGACAACTTCCACTAGATCAGGTTGCTCAAAGCCTCATCCACCACAATATTTATCTTGGGAAATACTGTATCAGCATTGCACTGCTGCTTCTTCTCGGAGCCAGTGATGCAGGTGGCCTGATTTAACATCTCTGGGGCCAACAGTAAAATATGTTGCATGTCAGTGGGAGCTGGATCTTTAGAAGGTAGGTATAGGAAAGGAAAACCAAAAATCTGTCCCTAAAGTTTTGGTTTGGCACTGCGACTCCCTAGGCCCCATTGCTTTCTTTGTATCATACCTCTGACTCCACCTCAGGTTCACTGCTGTCCCTGCTAATTTTCCTTTGTCTGTTCAAAGAGCATGCACTGATACAGATTATTACTACATGACAGTCCAAATGAGATGCAAGTCACTGACCTCTATGCACAAGAATGAATCCCTTAGGTGATACAGCTGTTTTATCATAGTAGCTATCTTGGAGTACTCTGATGGCATATGCACTGCCCTGAGAATGTCAGGGTACTACTGAGTGAAAGGCAGCTCCTGCTCTTCTGAGTGCTGCAGATCTCGGCAGGCACAAATTAGGGTGTCTTGGACAGACACACTCCCTGTTTACACCAGCTGCATGTGAGTTGAATACATTAAGGGCTATTTTTTGAGCAAATACAGTGGGCTGCCTAACATCCTGACAGGAGGAGGGAGAGCAGCAACGTATTTAGCTTGCAACAGTATGGATTTCCTCACATGCTGTCCTCACTTGTTATTGAACCCACCTTCTCTCCTGGGGATCAGAGCCTTGCCTGGGTTTAGTCTAACTGATAGCTAAGGTAGCATAAACCAAAGTTGATCATGTCTCACGGCACATTAGCATTAAGACTCTGTCAGTACAAAGTCAAAAGTAACTGAATTGCCTCAACTTTGAATTTGTCCAGGTCAGAACTTTTGTGGAGTGTGTCAAGCATCATTTGTGCCTCTTATAGGTGCCTTATTTCTCCAGCTTGTGGCCAGGATGGGTGCACATGCAGGGCAGACCTCTGGGACATGTCGGTTCCTGTGGGTTATGGTTCCTGGAAGCTGTGGTCAGGCAGCAGGCAATAAAGCAGGTTCTAGTTTGTGCTATGTGACAGTTGCACCAAGCAAAATCCAGGCATAGGCTAGTAAATCATACTCCAAGGTGACCAAACTTTTGGCTTCCCCAAGGATCTGTGTCACTATTGCTTTTAATGAATGGTCTAATAGGGGATTGTAGGCAGCAAATGTGATGGTAGCATAAAATGATTAAGGGCAATAAAAGCTGAAAGAGGAGTGAAAAAATAAGAAGGACCTAATAAAGCTCGATAAATGGGCAATGCAGCAGCAAATGAAATGCAGCATTACAAGGAAATTTGTGCCAGAAAGAATGATGTTAACTCTTTTTGTGTGTTCTTGAGTTCTGCATTTTGCTCTGAAACGATCCAGAGTCTTGACAGCTTAAAGAGAGCTGCTATTCAAAGCTTAGACGTGATGACCAATGCATAATAAGAGATGGCAGGTCATGCAATCCACCTAGACAAGAGAGATATGAGTGGTAGGAAGGGAAAAGGAAAACATCAGAAACTGTAGTGTTTGCCTATGATTACTCATAAAACCAAACATAGAGCAGAGGGCTTGAGAATGTTATGCCTAGGGCCAGGTTCTGAACCATATGGATAAATCCCCAGAAGCCAGGCTATTAACTGAGAGAGGAGCACCTACAGAGGGCCATGGCATCATACAGATGGCCAAGACAAGGGGAATGAATCACTCTTTGTATAGCTCTGTTTGTTAGAGAGAGAGATTAGATGAGATGCTTAGGCCATATGCTCAACTTTTAAGTGGCTGGAATTAGTAAAATTACTTACAGCCTCTGTTATTTTTGCCTCTGAACTATTTATTTTCAGCAACAGCTGAGACTAGGGGATTGTTCCTGGATGGTACGTCCTTTTGTTTTTCCCTGAGAAATGGCAGCTGTGGGAAAAAAATGTCATCAGAGGACAAAATGAAATGAATAGTGATAAAAGCTGTATGCGTTCAGCGTTGGAGCACAGGGGAACTGGGGACACTGGTGAGGCCATATATGATCTTGTCCTGGCCTTCTGACATTTTTGCCCTTATCTCAGGGCAGTGGTAGAATACAAGGTCCCATGCAGGACTGGGGCTGTCAGTTTGAGGAGTTTATGTGACAAAGCCCATTCCCTGCACTTTAGAAGGCTGAGCTCCCTGGCTGTAATCCACTAGCAGGTTTTATGTATTGCTGCTAATGTCCATGCACAGTGCCAAGCCCAGCCTTGAGGAACCCCAGGGCAGAAGACTGAGGGACCTGAGTGATCAGCACGTTTGTTTCTTTGTCAGCCTGTGGCACCATACATTTCCTTTCAGCCTAGAGTCTTTTCCCCTCTTCTACTTTTGGCCAGGCCTGCTAAGCCCTGATGTGTGTATAAATATATCTCATTAGTAAAACCAGAACATTCTTCAGGGTGTTTTTTTTTTTTGTGAGAAGGTGATAGATACAAGTGTTGGTTGTTTGCACAGAGATTTCACAAACTGCAAAAACAGTCACCTGTTCCATAAAATGGGAAAAAAAGGCCAAGATGCTAAGTGCCTACTGAACACCAGCTGGTAAGTGTCACAGCATCAAGCTGTCCTAACTATTGGCTGTGCTTATAAAGTAATGTAACCCCAAGGATAATCATACAGCCTAACAATGACATGCAGCTTGGGAAGGTGGGTTCAGAGCCTGCTCTCTGCAGGCTACTCTGTGGTGCAAGTGCGAGCACCTAACAAAAAAACCTTGATCCTTCACCACTGGTAGAAACATAGACCAGAAGATGCTGCTGAATAACTTGTTTTGCAGAGGCCACTGCTTGGGGCTTCTGTGGAGTAAAACCAGACCTTGGAGCAGCTTGTTCTGGGAAAGCACTCAGTAAATGCAGTAGGTATCTCTGGGGGCACATGACTTTGTACAAGTCTGTGAAAACAAGGCTCCTGTCTTAAATTAGTAGAGCCTAAGATTAGGCAAAGTAGAGACAGCTGTGATTTGTCAACATCTGCAACAGAAACTGAGCACAGTATGCACATGGAAAAAGTATGGTAACTGAGTGGTTATGTCTGCACATCTATTTTCTGGGCAATTTGAGATGAACAGACTGGGAAGGAGGTGTGGAGGTGTTGCTCCCTGTCTCAGGAAAGGCATAGAATGTGAAGAGCTGTTGTTGAAGAGTAGCCATGAACAGGTTGAGAGCCTGTGGGTAAAATTAAGGACAGAAGAACCAATGGGAACCTTTTAGTTGGTGTATACTACAGGCCACTTGATCAAGGAGGACCAGCTGATGAAGTCTTCCTCCAGCTACAGGAGGCTTCATGCTTGCAAGCTCTCATCCTACTCAGGGACTTCAACCACCCCAATATATGCTGGAATATGCTGGAAAAGTAGCACAGCAAGCTGTAGGTAATCCAGGAGACTTCTGGAGTGTGTCGAAGATAACTTCTTAGTCCAGCTGATAGAGACCCCCACCCAAGGAGATGCAATACTGGACCTTATGGTCACCAATGCAAGTGAACTCATCAGTGATACTAGGATTGGAGGCAACCTGGGCTGCAGTGAACATGCACTGGTGGAGTTCAAGGTCCAGAGGGATATGGAACAGGTGAGGAGTACAGTCAGGACACTAAATTTCATGAAAGCAGACTTCCAGCTCTTCAAAGAATTACACAGTAGGATGCCCTGGGACATGGTCCCCCAAAATAAGGGAGAGGAACAGAGCTGGAAAATATTCAAGGATGCTTTCCATAAAGCACAAGAGCGCTCAGTCCCCATGTGTAGAAGATCAAGCAAGAAGGGGAAGAGACTGGCGTGGATGAGTCAAGACCTGCTGGTTAAACTTAAGAGAAAGAGGGAACTACACAAGCAGTGCAAGCAGGGATGGGTAACCTTGGACGTGTATAAGAATGCTGCCCGGTTGTGTAGGGATGGGGTCAGGAAGGCCAAAGCACAGCTGGAGCTGAACTTGGCAAGTGAAGTAAAGACTAACAAGAAGGGCTTCTACAGGTACATCAATCAAAAGAGGAAGATTAAAGAGAACGTGCCCCCACTGATGGTTGAACTCGTATCAACAGATGAGAAGGCTGATGTACTTAAATTTTTTGCCTCAGTCTTAACTGATAACTACTCTCCTCACCCCTCCTGGGTCATGGGACAGCAAGATGGTGACCAGGGGGGTAAACCCCCTCCCATTGTAGAAGAGGATCATGTTCGTGATCACCTGAGGAACCTAAACATTTATAAGTCTATGGGACCTGATGAGATGCATCCCAGAGACCTGAGGGAATTGGCCGATGTAGTTGCCAAGCCACTCTCCATGATATTTGAAAAGTCATGGCAATCAAGAGAAGTCCCTGGTGACTGGAAGAACGGTAACATTGTGCCCGTTCTTGAAAAAGGCAGAAAAGACGACCCTGGGAACTACCGACCTGTCAGCCTCACCTCTGTGCCTGGGAAGATCATGGAACAGATCTTACTAGAAACTATGCTAAAGCACATGGAGGACATGGAGGTGAATAATGGCAGGGGAAAATCCTGTATGACCAACTTAGTGGCTTTCTATGATGGGGTGATTGCAGCAGTGGACATGGTAAACCGACGGATGTGATCTATCTAGACTTCTGTAAATCTTTTGACACAGTCCCCCACAACATCCTTCTCTCTAAACAGGAGAGATATGGATTTGATGGGTGGACAGTACAGTGGGTAAGAAACTGGTTGGATGGTTGTATTCAAAGAGTAGTGGTCAATGGCTCAAAGTCCAGATGGAGATCCATGATAAGTGGTGTCCCTCAGGAGTCCGTACTGGGACCAGTGCTGTTTAATATCTTCATTAATGATATTGACAGTGAGATTGAGTGCACCCTCAGCAAGTTTGCAGATGACACCAAGCTGAGTGGTGCAGTTTCCACACTGGAAAGATGGGATGTCTTCCAGAGGGACCTGGATGAGCTGGAGAAGTGGGTCTGTGAGAACCTCATGAGGTTCAACAAGGCCAAGTGCAAAGTCCTGCACCTGGGTTGGGGGAATCCCTGATTTCAGTACAGGATGGGGGATGACGTGATTGAGAGCTGCCCTGCAGAGAAGGACTTGGGGGTGCTGGTCGATGAGAAGCTTGACATGAGCCAGCAATGTGCACTTGCAGCCCAGAAAGCCAACTGTATCCTGGGCTGCATCAAAAGAAACGTGGCCAGCAGGTTAAGGGAGGTGATTCTGCCCCTTAATTCCTCTCTTGTGAGACCTCATCTGGAGTACTGTGTCCAGTTCTGGAATCCTCAACGTTAGAAGGATATGGAGCTGTTGGAATGGGTCCAGAGGAGGGCTACAAAGATGATCAGAGAGCTGGAGCATCGTCCATATGAGGACAGGCTGAGAGAGTTGGGCTTGTTCAGCCTGGAGAACAGAAGGCTCTGAGGAGATCTTATAGTGACCTTCTAGTACCTGAAAGGAGCCTACAAGAAAGCTGGAGAGGGACTGTTCATAAAGGCTTGTGGTGATAGGATGAGGGGTAATGGGTATATGCTGGAGAAGGGCAGATTTAAACTAGACATTAGGAAGAATTTCTTCACTGTGAGAGTAGTGAGACCCTGGAATGGGTTGCCCAGGGAAGTTGTGGATGCCCCATCGCTGGAGATGTTCAAAGTCAGGTTGGATGGGGCCTTGGACAGCCTGATCTAGTGGGATGTCCCTGCCCATGGCAGGGGGGTTGGAACTAGATGATCTTTGTGGTCCCTTCCAACCTTAACTATTCTGTGATTCTATGATTCTATGAAGAGAGTCCTTACCTAGTAAGAAATCTGCAAATACCATTTCAGACAGTTCCACTTTCAGAAGCTTTTCCACAACTTCCTTAAAAATTGTATTAGTGTAATTTCCCTGGCCGTTCCCATTTACACATGCAAACAAGGTAGGATCCAGGTTAAAAACTTTGATTGTAGACTAAGAATCACCATAAATGGATATTGCATGTTACAGTCTGTCATGTCTCTGAGGGCACAAGATTTTGTCGGGGCTGATTAACTACTTGCCAGTCTTCTCAATGCCCCAGTGATAAATATTTAAAAAAAAAACAGCCAAGACTTTCTTTTGACTTCAGCATGATTGGAATAGAAAAGTATCTAGTCTGGTGGGCTGCACCTGACTGATTCACTGCTAAGCATGATGTCCAAATCAACAATGATAAAAGAAGCAGACAATCTGCTCAAACCTGCAAACTGAAGGCTTGTTTCCTTGACACCATTTTTTCTTGATGCTCAAGGCATGTAAAGCTCCAGATAAGCACTAAGTACTGCTGTCAATAAACTGCCATCAGACTTTCCCTTCTGTTTAACTTTTATTAAAAGAGGTGCTAAGGTACTGTACTGTATGCAGTACATCATATTTATTACCAAAATTAACAAATATACAAAACTTATACATGTAATTTTCTTACATCCATTTATTGGTCTATAATACTGCATTTGTTCAAGTAGGTTATCTACAGTATGTAAACATCCCTTGGATTGACCTTACACAGATTAGGAAAGCCCATCTAACCCATGTAGTTACCAAATAGCTTTTTCTTTTTTAAAAATTTATTTGGCTTTCATTGGTAGAATCTAATCTTCACATTTGGCACATGGAAGAGACACCTACAGTGCAAAAGAGGCAGACTTTCTGGTTTTGTTCTGAGCAGTTTAGCAGAGTCATGGTGTTAAATAGCCGAGAATAAATTTACACAAACTTGGTAGAAGCTGGATTAGTGTTAACGCCAATGACTCATAGATCAACCATTAAATTAGAGCAGAAATTCAAAGACTCTTCCCCAGCCCTCTCGGCCAGGTGGAAAAACTCAGCCTTGTTTCTAAAGGATTAAAAAAGGACTCTGTTAGCAACAGAGAGAGGAGGTGTAGTTTACAAAGAGCCCTCTAAGATTCCAGTTTCAATTTTCTGCTTTGTGGGATTTTTTTCCCCTCTTGTTAGCAAACAATTTTCTTCCTTTCTAACCAGTGAAGAACAACTTTTCTGTGCTGGCATTTTCTCAGTGAGTTGGAGGTTACAGTTGGAGTTTACAGATCTTGGAATCCAGACATATAGAGCTCAGTAAGCTGCCATATACAAGGGAGAGAGAAAGGGAGAGAGAGAAAGAGAGTAATGTCACTATATTCCAGGTGCAAACTTTCCAATTTTGCTGTAAAAAAAAAAAGGAAAAGTCTTCCTTCCTTCTGCTTCTCACTGTTTCAAAAATGTGACTTAATTTAACTGAGTAAAGCTGATCCAGAGAGACTTTCATTCACATCATTCTTCCCATTCTCATCCAAGCACCGTATTGCTATTTTTCAGGAGGCCTCACCCATGTCCATGGAAGCATCTGATGAGAATGGACCTAACCGGACACTGTTTTGCATGGAAACCCCTCTGCTGTTCCTCGTCTGTTACCACAGAGCCCCAGTGTTGTCTGTGGCACCGTACATCTCGGCCAGCTTTCTGAAGCGTGGCCCCCAGTCCGTCAGGTAGTCGTAGCTCTGGTCTGAGTCTGTCGTCACCGACTGTAGGGAGCTGAGGGACTCCGCCACGGAGCCGTTCCCTTCAAACATGTATGTCTGGAGGGAGTCGAAGGGAGGTGCCCACAGGTCCATGTCAGCTTCATACAGTTTGGCAAGCACGTAGTTGTGGACATTGTTGTCCATGACGCATGCCTGAGGCACGTATCGGGAGAGGCTCTCTATTTCAGGGAGCATGTCCTGCCGATTTTTGACCACCAGCTGGGCCTCCCGCGGGTTCCACATGGCAGCAATATCAAAGGCCTCTGTGTCCTCCTCCCCACCGCCTTCATCATCATATCTGACGATGTTCTCGTGGATGTTTTCCTCCTCATCAATGATGTACGGCTGCTTCCGCTGGCGCCGCATGGAGAGGATAAGGAGCACCAGTACTGTGGAAGGCAATCAAGACATGGGGCCATCAGCAAGGGGCAGACCTTGCAAGGGCTTCAGACTCTCTGCTACCCTATTTTCCCCTTGCTGACCCCAGCTAGCACCTTGGATTAAAAGAGCTTTGGTGTTTGCGGGTGAAGGGTTATGGAAATCCCTCTCCCCCTAGTAAAAACTAGTAGCTTGAGGACCTGCTAATCTGTTCCTTTTCTCAACTTAGTTCTTAACTCTTGGTGACACTTAGGACATGTATAACTAGTGTTTACAATGCACTGTAGTGACGCTTGAGCTACTTTTAAGCTAGTCAGGTCAGGTATTGGTAACAGTTTACCTGCAGCAGCACACAGCTCCATAGAGATAATTTTTCCTGCTCTGCAGCTGAGTTTTGCAGTCTGCTTTGGGGATGCCTCTTGGGCTGGGCACTGTACATGACATAGACAGTTGATGCTGAGGAACCACGGTGATATGTCTGCCTACACAGCACAATGCAGAGCCAGTCCTTTAGTCTGCTCCAGAGCATTTTTTATCTGCCTTGTGCTGGGTAGACCTACTGTCAGTTTCTCTGTGTTAATGGGGTGCAGATACTTCTCAGCATGGGGAGAAATGGTCATACAGGCACCAGAGCCTTTTACTATTGAAAATGTGTCATCATTTGCTAATTGTTTTCCTAGGGTTAGAAGTCAGCAAAGGTTTTGAAATGTTGAACTGAGGTATCTAGGCTCCTTTGAATAGCTAGAACTGAGGCACTGGATTTTTTTCCAGTGAGATGCTCCTCAAACTGGGCCCTCTGAAATTTCAGAGAACTTGTGTTTTGAACCAGTATGTCATGACTTGAATGAGGGAACTGAAATTCTTTTGATACCAACAGCTCACAGGGCACATAGTTGTGGGCAAGGAAAGGATGAGACTTATTTGTGGAGACAGAACACATGCAAGTTGCTCAGGCCCTTTATAGCAGCACAGGCATCATTTAAATGTAGTGTCTCAATAAAAAAAGGTGGAGGTAGTAATATCTCCTGCCAGAAACCGATAGATGGAAATAAGCTTACCACTCCTGTTTCTTGTGGGAGCATATGATCAGAAAGTGCTGAGGATAAGAAAGTAACCTGTCCCCAGCCACAGCCTCCTGGCATACCTCTTCCAGGAAAGCAGGGCCATACCAGACACCCTCGCACTTTGGGCACTTGGCAGAAATATTTGCAGACTGTAGTTTTCCACCTTTCTACACCCCAGAGTCTGAAGCCATATGCAGCTGACTACAACGTCTGGTCCTTTATTTGGCCCTTGAAGTATTAGTGTGTCTACACACAGTATGCACATACACATATATGTGCACGTGTGTGTTTGTGTCCTTCACCTTCAGTGAATCAGCAACCCCCTGGCCCGAACCAGAGTTTGTCCCCTCCAAAGAAAAAGCCAAGGGTTTACCTAGCAGGACAAAGATGCAGGCGAGGATTGCAATGAGTGCCCCTCTGCTCAGGCTGACAGGGAGGACATAGGCCTCCGCGTTGCAGGACATCACCATGCCGTCTTCATCACAGCTGCACACGTGCACAGTCAGCGTGCCCGTACTGCTCAGCACGGGGCGACCATTGTCACTGATCAGAATGGGGAGGTAAAACGTGTTCTGCTCATGTTGTCTGAAGCCAGAGCGCCTTGTCAAAATCCATGCCGTATTGTCTAAAATAAATGGAGAGAATAGCTTATATGCAGAGTAACTACATTAAGCAGAGAAGGAAGCTTAAAAAAATTAGCCCTAGACCCACATCCACTGTCTTCTCTCTTTTTTTCTTTGTTTTTGATCACCTTGTCACCAATCAGCATTTTGCCTCTGCCTCCCCTTTTGTAGTATCTTCTCAGGCCGTAGATCCAAACGTGCAAGGCATACACACCTTAGGAGTTCCCTTTACCCTTTATGACACAAAATGCTTAGAGCAAAATCACAGTCTTCAGATTTAGCTAAGAGAGCTTTCAGAAGGCAAGACAGAAATGAACAGTTGAAGGCAACTTGTCTGTGTTCATGCTCAGCAGCTTTTCTAGACCTCACTTTAAAGTGATGCCATGACTTTGGAGATGTTTTATGTATAAGTCTTGTGGACACGTTTATGTTCTCTTTATGTTTTTTGATACATGGTGTGGTGATCTGCTTGAGGCAACAAGAAGACAAAGGAAAAAAACAGCTTGCAATCCTAAAGCAGCAGCAAGTTGAGAATTTGCAACCAAACATTTTTCAGTTAAATACATGCAATTTCAATGGCACTTTTGCCATTGGAAAAACTCTGAATGCTTCATGTCACGTTGTCAGAGTTATTCTGCTTTGATTTGACCATTCTGCTCATCTAGTGTGACTGCCTGTTTTTTATAAGAAGTTAAATCAAAATGATGCTGCTGAAACAAAATCATAAGAGAGTGACCTAACAGTCAGTTGCTGTTGGTCATTTCAAGGGAAATTCCTACCTTTGGGGCTTTTTTTCTCCATATTCAGCATATTTTCTAAAATGTCAGAACTTCCCAGTCACATCTGAATTCCAGTTTACCCCCCTCCCTCAGAATCCTCGGACTCTGCACCAAGATTATTTGTCAGAAAGAGATTGGATTCAGGAATTTGTTCTTCTCAATTCTCATCTCAGGAATGCCAAGGCAAAACCTTTGGAAATCAGTGATGATTTTGTCAGTGCTAACTTTCAAGCTTTTTGGCCTCAGAGACTTTCAGGAAGTGCAAGGCTGAATGTCTCCAATGTGATCTGAGCCATCAAGGACTCTAAAGGAACCCAGAGAAAAATTAGCCCTTCTTACAAACATATCCGTAAATCTTAGGCCAGCAAAAATAAATGAGAAACACAATTAATTTTTCTTTTTGGCAGACCTGCAAGCCCTGACCCCATGCAGAGAAGCTGTGGCATTTTTGGGAGCTGAGTTTTCCTGTTCCTGTGGTTCAAAAGAGGTCACAGTCTGGCCAGCTGCATCTCCAGGTTGTTACCAATGTACATTCGCTACGCTTGGAAATGCAGGATGCCAATCAGCTGTTTCCAGGTGGATTGGCACAATGGAGTGCTGCTACCTGGAAATGTCAAGAAGCCTTTGGATCAAAAGTAGACTGAAAAAATCCTAAATATCAACAAGGGATGGCTCCATTTCCTTATTATTTCTCTGTCAATTCCCTGCTAAAATTTAAATCTTGGATGATTTTCCTTAGTGCAAAGACTCAGCTTGCATGCAGGTAAATCAGCCCTATTATTTGCAATCTGAATATCAGAAATGGTTTGATGACTTTTAGGAGTGAAATCAGGAATGTTACATACAGCCATCTATGAAATATATGTAAACTCAAGCTAGACTCACTAGACTTGCCTGCTAGACTTAAATTATGCTCCAAGTTCCATTCTTTGTGCTGCAAGTCTTACGACATCAGACAGTACTGGCTTATGTAAGTATTGAGATGCTGGGATCCACAGTTCATGAGATTAGTTTGAATTTGTGACATGTTTTTAAAAGAAATCTCAGGGTCTTCTGTTTCTTGTACATTAATGACCTTTCAGGCTTTTACTCTGAAAGTGTAAAATTCTGAAGTGAGCATATATATCTGTATGTGCATATACAGTGCAATTGTAGTGTTTTCTTAAATCCTGTGATCCCGAGAGTGGGAGCTTTGAGGAAAACACACTATGTGCAATATGAAATCCCCAGAGTTGCTTAAAACTGGTTACTGATTTCACTACCCTTTGATATGTCATGTAGCCCTGAGTATATGCAGCAGACTTGGGTAATTTTCAGGAATGTGTCCCAAAACCCAGCAGAGAGCAGCACTCTGCAGCTCCCATGGCTCCTGGGCAACGGGCGTGCTGTAGTCAGGAGCCCTTGTCCCCTGTAAACCTCCCCCTCCTCTCTCCTGGGGCACACACAAGTGCTTTCTCCCCATCTGGCTGTTTATCTGCCCTCTAGTATGTGCTCCCCAGCTATTGATGTAGTATTAATAGCTTAATTAATTAATCTTTTTTGTCACTGGGCCTTTTTTAGCATGAGAAAAAGCAGCAGAAGATGGCAAAGTGCATACATTTATGCAGTGTCAATGGAAATATGGAAGTCATCTGAACAGTGTAGTACTTTGATTGCATTACACTTCCCCGGATGAAAGACTCACTGTCTTTAAATTGACTTACAACAGAAGTCACAAATCCTCTTCAGGTGACAGCAAACCTTCATTTTATGTAAAATCACTCTTAGTGAGGGAAAAAGACTTCATTATTCTAAGCTGGTCATACTTTGCCTGTAAAAGGAGTCACTGGCACTGAACGTTACTGAAGCTATGCAAAATCAGCTGATGAAAGATCTCAAGTTTTTTTTAATCATAATTCTTTTCTTCAGGTCAAACCCAAAGTTCTATAATCAAACATTCAAAAAGAAAAAAAATATATATACTTTTTTTTTCTGTGATGTGCTGACTGTAACACCCGAGTCTTAAATGTTCTTCATGATAGAATTCTCTTGGTGACTCCCAGCATTACATTTCAGCCCTTTTTTTGATTTGTACTAGGCAGGCATCCAAATTGTCCTTGAAGTATTGCTCTACCTGTTACTCTGCAACTGCAATATGTTGATGCCAAAGCTTGCTGTGTGACTCATCAAAAGCCAATGTGATTTGATGTGTTACTGCAGTGCGAAGGACATTATGGAATGTGATGCAGCATGGCAGAAACCAGAATACACAATTTTCTTCCAAATTTGATATCTGCTAAGCCCCAGCCATCAAGAGAAGAGGGCTTGTGAGGACATGAAAACTCCGTTACATTAAAAAAAAAGGCAAGCATGATAGGAATGCACAATATTTTTGCATCACAGCTTCCAACACAGCATCTTTGGCTCTTAGTGATCTGGATGGAAGTGCTCAGCTACAGTGCTGCTGAGAGATACTGAAGATTCCAGCAAGGCACATCCTGCATCTGTGTGATCAGCAGGAGGTGAAAACTGTACTTGCTGTGGGCATGCACAGAAGTGTCTCTATGTGGTGGCCAGAGCAAGCCATTGAGCATCTCCTTCCTCCAGTTTTCTGCCTCACTGGAAGTCATGTACCTCCCTGGACTGGTCAGGAGAATTAACCAATTAACCTTCTCACAAGAAGGGTTTGATTTCTTTCTGCATGCATCTATACAAGAACTGGAGATGATTAGTCCAGAATTTCTGTTAGTGTTTAAAAACTAATTGTGATAATTAGAATAGTTAGAAATATAAAGAATTTTTTCACTAGGAGTAGGAGAAAAAGCATAAAGAAGCAGGCATTACAGATACCACCAGCTTAAGGAGTTCCATTTTTTCTTTGGGATTTTCAGCTTACTGCTGTTGTGCTCTGCCAAAGTGTAAGCTAGACCACAGTTTTAGGGAAGGAAGAAATAGCTAAAATTTTCCTAGGATGTATTTAAATGCAATGGTGAGGATTGTCAGAAACTTGCAATGATAGGCTTGGTGGTGGCATGACACTAATGCCTGCACCCGTTAACACAGCTACTCTCTTCATCAGTTCCTGATACCCTAACACTACAGAAGGTCAGCTCAGAGTTTGACCTGGAAATGCAGTAAGCTTAATTCAATATTCATCTCATTCTTAAAGTAAGCCTCTTTTGTCATTTTTTCCCCAGCATAAACTCACCTGGATTTAGAAGTGAGAGAAGATGTCTTGCCAATGCCCTACATCAGTAACTGAAGAGACAGAGGACCCCAGCTCAGTTCCCTGCTTCATCATACATATCATATATGGCCTTGGGAAGTCCTTTAGGCTCATATCTTTGAAGATACTTACATGTTTATCTCCCACAGATTTTACTGAACTGAAAGGGAACCAGGAGCCTAAGTAGCTTAATTTCTCCTTGCCCTGGATCCCCGTCTTTAAAGCGGAGAACAATGGGATATCTCTGTCTGCCAGAGATATGTGGAGAATGAACAGACTGAAGAAGTTCTCAGAGACTAAAGTAACAAGGGCCAAAGAAATATGTAAAACAGCTCATCAGAATGCAAACCGTGATCTATCTGTTGCTCAGTATAAATCAAGGTTTTAATTGTTGCCAGGAAGGCTGCGTATCTTGCAGTTTCTCTTACTGTTATGCTGGACCACCAAGTAATCAGCACAATTGCTAATCTTAATAGTGCCTTCCCACAGCCTGGGAAGCTTTGCTGTTTCATGTTTATGTCTACAGGCTGTGACAAGCAAGGTGGATTCTGCTTCAGGTCTTGGTGTCCTGTAACATACAGTACAGCTACCCTCCCTGTGACTAAGTCATATGACTTAGGTAGTCCTTAGTGGTCCCTAAAAGAGAATATAAATACAAAGCATTGTTACTCAAACGACTATTGCACTTCAAATTGCTGAGGCAGTAAATTAATCCTTAATGTGTATATTTCGAATAGTCAGTGGTTTGATACTTATAATTTTTATTTCCAATCTGTAACCCTAAGCTTCCTGTGATATATATCTCTGGAAAACTGGTAGTTTACTGAGAGCGAGATGCATAGCCATTCAGTCACTGCTGTCACTATAAATTATTGCAAGTCTGGCCTCAGACAGAAAAAGTGCATCTGATGCTGGGAATTTTGTGAGTCTCTTTTTTTTTAGAACAATGCCCTGAGGATGAAATGGGCTAGTTTGCCAAATGTTTTAGCAACAGTTGTGTTTTATTTGTTCATTTATTTTGGCAATATATATTAAAGAACAAAAAAAGAGGGAGACAATGAAAGAGAGATTAAAAATGCAAGAAATTGTGTGTGTAGGCTTCAGGGACATTGTAGGAAAAATGCTTTTGGGATGAAAAAGCAATAGCATGCTGTGGGCTCCCAACTCTGCAAGCAGCATATTTTAAGACATGTTTGGTTAGTGAAGGCAGTGGCTTCTTTATTAACTTCTATGCTGCTTTTTCATACCCCTGCAGAGGCACAGATAGGAGCTTATGGAAATAAGTGTGACAAATAGGTGTGTGTGGAAGCAGGGGCAGGCACCTTGGAGACAGGGGCAGGCACCTTGGAGACTAGCCACGGATGCTGCAGGTGCCATTCTCCCCATTTATTTGCTTGCCACTGATTAATGGTACTTGAC
Source organism: Phaenicophaeus curvirostris (assembly GCF_032191515.1). Lineage (NCBI taxonomy): Eukaryota > Metazoa > Chordata > Aves > Cuculiformes > Cuculidae > Phaenicophaeus > Phaenicophaeus curvirostris. The sequence continues at coordinate 29,318,370 of NC_091394.1, read as the reverse complement.
ATGCTAAACTCCTACTGAAATCCAGCCCTTTCATAATGAAATTCAGAGCTCTGCACCAGGTCAGTCAAGGTTGTCCCTCTTTCCAGATGAAAGCTAGTGTGGACCTAACCTTGGCACTGATTTCTGCTCATGGAGATCCTCCATCGTTAGTGGGCATGCAAAGGCCTGACACAGTAGGGCTTTCCTGCTAGCTCCAAAACCACCAAAGTTTTGACACAAGAGGCAAATTCTGCAGGTTAGAACATTCAAATGCCAGTGCTTTGTCATGAGTTTTCCCACTGATGTTTCAGTTTCTACTTAACGCATCTTACACAGACTTTTAGCTGTATGCCAAGTTACCTCCCTAAGGCTCTGCATCTCAGCCCTCCTTCCCTTTCCTAGGGAAACGAGGATGTGCAAAGGGGAAAAATAAAAGCACTTGAGGGAAAAGCCTGGAACAGTACAAGAAACTTCCCATTCTGTGCCTGGGAGAAAACATGAAGAGTACAAAAAAAAAAAAAAGAGCAGTGTAATTCCCTTTAGATTTGTCTCTTAGTTCCAGTTGTGATCCTCCCTTTAAGCACCTCTTTTTGAATGGATACAATTTCCACTCTGGTAATCTGAGATGCCTGCAGCCTGACCACAAGACTTTTATTCGCACAAAACACTGGCACATTTCCTCGAAGTAGAAAAAGAAGCCTATTGCTAGAGAATATTTCTAGAGAAGAAAGTATCATATAACCTTCAAGTGTATTAAATAATATGTCATTTTATCACTGCCTTTAAGGAGCAGGTGTCACTTGGTATTAGTTGAAGTGGCAGTCTTATCATACACTGCAAGTCACAGCCTCTCAAGTCCAACTCAGGCATTAGAAATTACAGTAGCTAACTGTCTGTGTCCACTCTGATTACCTTGATTGTCCCTTAGAGTAAAGTTGGGGTTGTTGGCTGCCTCTGGAGCCAGGCTGTAGTAGAAGTGCTGACCCTCCTGTGGGTCATCCCTGTCGATGGCACTTACTGTCTGGATCAGCTATAGAACACAAGAACAAAGAAGAAACAGGTGAGAAGCAAAATATAAATAAATAAACAATCAAATAGCACACATATATGTGTGTATACAAGTATAAGCAACCAGAGCATTTGAATAAAACTGTCTTTCGGAGGTACAGTAGATTAATCAAGAAGAGATTCAAAATGTCACAGGCTCCATTTATTTCGCTGTGATCATGCAAATTACTTTTAAACAAAGGAGGAGATAGTCAGTTTGGTTCAAATAACAGACACTTTTCTCCCACGTATCCCTATCCTCTGTTGCATGTTTCTTCTTTCTTTTGATGGACAGGGTGTTCAGAAGATGCATTGTACATTAGAGAGGTTGCAAGAAAGCCCATACTTATTTTCAGCTTAATTTTGTGGGTAGAAAAGTATTTGAGATTGATTATTTTGTTGCTCTTTTAATTTTAAATCAATTAAACTCTTCCCAAGATGACAGTGGAAAAGAAAGAAAGAAAAGACAACTGTGGTGACATTCTGCATATGCAATAAATAAAACGATGGAAAGCAACTAAGACAATGGTAAATCCTGAAAGAAATTTGTCATTGAGGCTTAGTAAAATAGGTCCAATGGCTTGAAGCACAGTGAGCTATAGCTCTATCTGAATAAACATTCTGACACCTTTTTAGACAAGGAATAAATCTTCACCTGGGTTTTTGCATTCAGAAGTTATTTTTGGATTCAAAAACAGGCCCATAAAGTCATATTCAGCACATTAAAACTGATTTAATAATTTTTCAAAATGTGGCAACAGAATTTGACTTTCTCCACTGAAAGAAGCAGCCAACATTAGTGTGCATTTCTTGGAAAGCTTATTATTTTGGACACTTACCCTTCAAAACCAGGAAAAAGTCTAGGACATTATTTCTATTCTCTATATTGTTAAGGACCTCTATAAATTAATGGGATGAAATTATCTGGTATGTGATAATCGTGAGGACAGTTGTCCCAGCAGTGAATAGCTATTTCATTTTGCTTCACAGCAAGCTGGAAGAAGCTTCAGAGAACACCTAGTTGTATGGCTAGCATATTTTTCCCTTCACAAATCATGAGTAGTGCATCTGTGCATTTAAGCAATGCTAGTCAACTCTGCATTAGGTGATGTAAGTCCCTGTCACAGGGCCCGGGAGGCAAAGCACCAGCTCACTTCCCCACAATGAATCTGCAACAGAACTCACACCAGCTCCAGCAAGGGAGAGCTCATGTCCACCTGTGACACTGGCAGATCTTGTTCAAGGGCTTTGATGGTGTTTTGGAGAGGATACAAGCAAAGAGGCATCACTGCTTGCTTGGAGGTGCTGATTTTTACAGTGTGCAGAGCTGGAAGTTTTGTGTTATCTACAACCCTCTGTAATTTCAACTTCACAACAGAACAGATTCAGTTTGTCACCCCTTTGAAGCTGATGCAGCAACCATGTCCAGCTCCCATAAATCCAGGGTTACTTAAGAACCTTATAGACAGGGTCTTTTAAAAGTAAGCCTTGTCTGCCACACACACAGGCCAGACTGACTCCGTGGCACTTCTAACACTTCTGCTTTCTTGGTTGCTGCTATAGGACACGCTGGGTACTAGCTTGCTGACACCTGCCCAGGGGAAGATTTATTTCAGCTGCGAATTATATTGCACAGCGAGTCTGGAAATTACTGTGGGACAAAAAAGAGGTGCTATATGCAATGTCAAACCTGGTCCCATGTGCTTGCCTTTGGAAAGCAGCAGAAAGTTGTTGACAAGAGTTCAAATGTAACATGTGGTTAGCTGAGCCCTCTTTGCTACGCTCAATCTTTCCAGCCACCTCCCCTGACCCTGGGGTTTACTCGCGTTTCTCACCTGCCCTGCTTTGGCATTTTCACAAACAAAAGCTTCATAAAACCTTGCAAACTCCGGTGCGTTGTCATTCACATCCAGGACTTTCACTGTCACTGAGACGCTGCCCACCTGCGAAGGGTTGTCTGGAAGGAGGAGACACAACATAAATAAAGGAAATATATGTGATGTGGAAGGGGCTGTTCCTCATTCTGCTCAAGAGGTAAAGCAGCTTTTTCACTACTGACTCACATTACATGACATTTTCCCACTGGGAACTGTGGTCACTTTTGATTTGTGTGACTCAGAGTGAGGTTGCAAATGCTGTTCTGTCTACCCTGGTTTTCTGCCTAATGGCATCTTTTTAAAACAAATTCCTTGAAAGACTTCAACCTGGTTCAGTCCAATGGGACTACTTAGATAACAAAAGTTTTAGACAATGACCTGTAGGTTTGTTTTTTTTTTCTTCCCTTTGATAGGGCAACACTTTTTGCTGAGCCTTGGTGCTGATGGCATGAATTAGGAAGGGGCTTTTTTGAAGGATAAGTTTGTCATTTAGAGCTTGTTGAAAGTGGTAATTTTGCAGTTCAGTTATGTTTTTGCTTAGAATTTATTTTCCTTGAATTAAAAAATAGTGTTAAGTTTTTGATACTTTGTACAGGGGGTTTAAGATGTAATAACACATGAAATTGCAGAGAAAAGCTTTCACTGGAGCTTAAAATTGCAGTGAAAACTTTACATTCTGCTTGACATGATTTGTGATATTTCTGTCCCACTGGTTCATTAGCTCTCTTTGCCAGTAAATCCAGGCATCATTTTGCATACCTTCCATTTCCAAAATAAGTGGCCACAGAATAATTATTTTCCTTACTGTTTTTTTTTGTCTCAGAACACCATTTTCCCCTTATTTAATGATAAAATGAAATGCCAAGAAGAAAAAAAAAGGAATCATTAAGAGGTCAGAAAAAGTGAAAAAATTCTGAAAATTAGTATTCTCATCTTGTGTTTAGTCATAAAACTTTTGGCATTTATCTCCAAATATATCTCCCTTTGTAATGAGAAATGATATGTTCATATAAACAATAGAGAATTTCCTTACACTCTGGATTTTTTTGAAGTTCAATGTACTGTATCCATAACATGTGTCACATTGTATTATTGAGATAATACTCTTAAACTATATTGTTTCTCCCTAATTTATAATTTAATCCTTCAGCCTCCCACATATCCATACATATCTTGCTAACACACCTGTCATTGTGTCAGATGAATGCCTACATTTGTGCTCTTAGTAGCATTGATCTAACTTTTAAAATGAGAAGTTTTATTGAGGATTGCACAAGTAAGACATTTTTAAACTATTCACTAAATTAAAATATTGTGCTGCACATGTACTGAGCAAAACTGACAGAGGATTGATGGAGGATGAGTCAAAGGGAGACATGGCTCCATACTGCTCTCATCCTCGATTGTTGCTACATGGGCAGCTTTGAGAGATTCATCTGTGTATGGGGGTTTACATGGAATTGTAAAGGCCATCAGTGGCTGAAAATAAAACTAGCATCACAATAGATGGGAGTGAGGTCCTATCATGTCACCAACCCTTCTCACTCCTTAAAAAGGGGACAGGAATGCATTGTATGCTAGAACAGCCTAGAGATTGACTCACCCTGGCTCTTCTGAAATATTCCTTCTGCTAACTTCAATTTGCATGACTCAGTTTTGGGCATGCTTCTCAAACCCTTTTTCTTCTCAAACTGTGCCACATCTCTAGTACAGCCTGGATGTGCAGGAAGCTCTCTCATATGTGAGGAATGGCTCAGCTATTGTCAGCAAACTTCTGAAGAGCTGCTGCCCCTCAGCAGATGCACTGAGAATCTGAGCAAAAGCTATGGGGACCAAAGAGATTTCAGGTGAAGACTGGGTTAACCTTTTATTTTATTTGCTTATATATCTTGAGCTTCTTTATGAGGCTCACATCTTTAAGTATTTCAAGTTCAGCTACATTTTTCATACTGACACTGTGCGGTGATCAGCATATCCTTGTTCTCATAGCCTTGGAAAATACCGGGCATGGATGAATCCTGAGCTCAGTTTTAGCTCATTGTAAAACCCAGAAGCATAGTGAATTCAGCATACTAGAAGATCCCAAAGCACTCTGGCCCACATTATTAATGGAGCAAGCAGATGGTGATGACATTTACTTGCTGCTGAACCAGAGCAGATTTCAGCTGGTGACCTAGCAGTGTAGTATCATTGCTGCCTACCAGCCCCTGCACCACTCAATCCTTCCAGGCAGGACTGGCATCTCTGGTAGCTGTACAGCCTTTGCAGTGCCTGCTTTAGCTACCTAGCCCTTCTGAAGAGGTAGAGCTCTTGCAGAAACATATCAGGAAGTGTTTTAAATAAATCCCTGGAATACTAATGAATTGAAAAAGCAGCACCCTGCATTTAATTGCCAGCCTCCACTTCTCCCACCACCCTGTGAAAAGGAGCATAAAAGATAAATAAAATGTGGTGTTCGCTTGTTGATGTCAGAAGAATCATTCAGTTCATAAGGTGAACTCAGTGCATAAGAACATGTGAATTTCCGAATTCAGGTCTCTCAGCCTTCTTTGTCTCTTATATCTCTTTAATCTATGTACAGTCTGCATTCTTCTTACTCAGCTCCACAGCCAGCACAGTGATGTTGTGCCAAGAAATGTCTTCCCGGTCAAGAGGTCTTGCAGTCATCAGTGCTCCTGATGTAATGTCAACATAAAAGAACCGTCCTGGATCACTGCTCCTGTCAATCGAGTATCTGCAAGAGTACATATTAGAAATATTATGCAGCCCTTGTGAAAACTATGTGCTATAGCCAACAAAGTACCCCAACAATGGGAATACTGTCATATGCAGCAGATTTGTGGTCTTCCACATCCTTTGTTCTCCATTGACTCATATAGAGTGAGATGATCTAAAAACTAGGATTTCATGTGGGTAACGGTATTTAACAGTAAGCACTACTTGGGCAGAAGATTTAAAGGAAGAGGCCTCAAAGCAAGGCACAGCTCAGCACAGTCACATCTGCTTTACAGAGAATTTCCATCAATGAAGAGTGTGATTTTTTTTTTTTCTCTAAGCAAAATAATTACACTCTTTCCGTGGGCACAGTTCAGACAGGATGAAAATGACTTTAAATCACCTCATTCTCTGGGCATCTAGGCTGTTGAGGAGGGACCATTCTCTTCCTCATGCTTTTGTGTTCTCTCCTCCTTTAGGGGAAGAAACTTCACCTGCATCCTGGACCATCCTACTGACTGAGCTATGTCAATGCAAGGGGGGATGGCGAGTGGCTTTCCCATATCATCCAGTCAGAAGAACAGCTCAGACTGTGAGGTTGAGTCATCATAACTACAGAACCTGCCTGGCCAATACTGTGCCAGTTTAATGCTGGGAATGAGCTTCTCACAAATTTGAGCAGGGGAGTGTGTGTGTGGTACCCACAGGCCAGAAACCTTGGTCAGGGAGGCAGCCAGTTGACAGCTGTCACTGCTATACTTGGTTAGAGGGACAGTTTCGCAGGGTGTATAAAATAATTAATAAACTTCATGTGTATCATGTTGCTCTTAAGAGCAGTTTGTATGACTCAGATTCCTAGTGAGCTATATCAGCATGGTAAGAGATCCTTTGGCAAAAGCCAGGTATGTGCCTAGGTAAATGCCACAGCCTAGAACAGAGCCCAGACATATTCTCGTTTTTGTAGGTTCTTTCTTCAGAGTTGATGGGAATTGAAAACATTAGTCATAACAGGTGCTGAATAGGGCTCATTCTTCTGAATTTTCTCCTTTCAGCACAAATGCATTCACTGGAATGAGCGTGCTAGCCTGATCTTTATACAAGGACTTATTAAACTGGGATATAAAATACTACTGAGCTATGTTACTGGAAAATTCTTTTTTCAGAAAAATCAAAGAGAGTGGGATGGCAGGTTTGCTTCCCTTTTCTTCCCAGTCCTTCCCATATCTTCTTAAATAAAGAGGTTTCTGAGGCCTTTGATTTATTTAGGGAATAAGTATGAGTGTCGCTATATTTTGCTATAATAATTATTCTTGTATGAGTGCTATAAAAAGAATTTCTGACAGTTTAAGGCCAATGACTATCTGAAATTGAATATGGCCTTGTGATTAGTAGTGCGGTATTAATCACTGATGTCAAGAGGCACAGGTGGAGTCGTTGTCTGGATTCTCCACATAAGTTCTCCTGATAATAATACCTGCTCCTTCACACTCATTTCCACTGTACTCTCTAGCTAATCTTCCTGAATTGCTTAACAACATCCATGGTGCTTTTCCAGCCAACAGAATTCCACAGCGTGGTAGTCCAGATGCAGGACACTGGGAAAATGAGGATTTCAGAGTTTCCCCCCAGTTAGTGAGCCCTTCCAAAATGTGCCCTGGCATTTCTATACTTGAAAAAATAGCAAAAGGAGAGGTTAGATGGCAGTTTTATTTTCAGTTGGATCTCATCTTGTGTAACAAACTGTGTATCTATGATTTTATTTTTCTTATCTTGCCTTGCCCCGTGCAAAGCAGATGCAGAACAAGCCTAAAGCATTGTCAGACTGATACTACACAGAGTTGGCATGGATGAAGGAGATCACATAAGAGGCAAAGAGAATGAATTCTTATTGTTTGCATTTTAGATATCATCACAAATGGATTGGGTTTTTTTTTCCTGTTTCTTCTACCCCAATCATTTATGTTTGTACATACAAGGTGTGGGAGAGGAAGGAGAGATGGAGGGAAGAAAGGAAGGAAAGTGGGAGGGAGGAAGGTGGAAAGAAAAAGAGGAAGGAGGTTGGGAAGGAGCAGAGGTACAAAGGAGTCTGTGTGTATTTGCAACTGTTTTTTTAATATATCATTGGTGTTGTATTCCCTAGTATATAGAATGCTGTTTCATGAAGAGTAGTCACTAGAAAATTCTGAAGAAAGCTAAGAAAAACCTTATTAAAAATAATAATGAACACTTCTACCATGCAGAATTATTTTAATAATATTTTAAGCAGATTAGCACAAAGATGTTTGCTTTGCCATGTTTGGACAATACTAGACAGTAGTCAACAAAATAGGATGCAAGCGGAAGAAAGTTCTGCGTTATGGAATCATGATGCAGATAGTATGATAGTTTTATTGAAGAATTTGAAATAATGTCATAAGAAGTATGATAACCTTATCATTTAGGTAGAAAAAATAGGTATATTGAGGTAGTGAAGATGAAAAAATAATTGGAACAGCAAGACAGAAAGCAACATCATTAAGAAGAACAGGTATTGTGTCTACTCAGATCTCCTAGCTGAAGCTCACAGAGTTTCTAATATAGATTTAACTTTCTTCAAAAACTCCACATAATTGACATTTCTACTCCCTCCTGTATGTCCCAGGATTGGTCCTGGACACAAACAATTCAGAAGATTGACTGACACAAGGTCAGGCAGAGAGTAGCTTGACACCCAAAGCATTTCTCAGATGATAGAAAAGTCAGCCTGCTGGGATTATTAACTTGCAGTCACCCAGAGCTTTTGTGGGTTGTAAAAAATTAGTATGTGGGCTGTCCTCAGAGAAAAACAGTCTTCTCTGATAAACTGGGCTGACTTGGCAGCCACTGTGGAGAAGAGTGCTGTGATCACACAAATCTGCTCCTTCAGTTTCTTGCTGAGTTGCAGCTACGAAACTCCCATGGCTGTAAATACACCTTTACATTTCTTAGCTCCTTTTGGGAATATCTAGCTCTGCAGCTTTGACCAGACTCTATATAATTTAGCAGTTCATGAATATTTATTAGTATGCATTCAATCTACTCCAAAAGTAGCTGTGTATTTGAGCTGTTGACAAAGGCAGGCTTTGAAACAGAACAAGGAGACGGGAGAAGCAAATTGATTACCTTCCCCATTGATATGGCAGCTGACTCTTAGCAATGCTGCCAGATTTTGTGCCAACAAACACATGAGAGCCTGGGGTTTGCTTTTAAGGTACGCTATCTGGATATGCCTGAGAAACTCATTGCAATGCTACATGCCGATGTTCTCCATACTACAGAAAAGGCAAGGAGGATCTCCTGTATTGCTTTGACAGTTGTAACAGAGCCCCTCAGTGTGTGAGATCTGGTTTGACTAAACCCACTGATGACTATCATGTGCCAAAAAGAGAGTTCCTCCTGTCTCAGTCTCATCACTGTTCCATCAAATAGAAGTACCAGGGAGTGCTCCTGGGGAAGTATGCAAAGAGATGACAGACCTGATGGAGTTGTTGGTCACATCCGGGTCCTTGGCAGAAATGATCTGTATGGTGGTCCCAATCTCCACGTCCTCAGGCACTTCTACAAAGTAGAAGTTGGGGTCAAACACAGGAGGTTCATCCACATCCTCCACGCTGATGTGTACAGTGGTGGTGTCACGGAAGGGACCCAGGTTCAGGAATCGCATTTCCAGGTGCGGGTTGGCACCCTCTACTTTCAAGGTGTAGCTTTTCTTGCTCTCAAAACTTAAAGGCTGAAAAGAAAAGATATAGCTAGCATCAGGCACACTCAGCCATATTATTTAGGCTATAGGATTTTAATTTGCAGAAGCAAAAGATGTCTTCCAATATAAACTGATGCTTTTTGTTTAAAAGAAATCTTTACTGTAATTTTTAATCATAAAAGTAACAAAGATAAATATTTGCAGATGGAGACAACACATTGACTGACAGCAATATTAGGAATGGCACTGTCTACATCTTTTTTTTAAATTATTTTATTTGACAGTAGAACTGAAAAAGCCAGGAGAAATATTTGCAGGTCACTTCAGAATACATATTCTTTTATCCTTCTTGCTGAAATGAAAATAGAAGTGCCACAGCACAATTGTGTTGAGATTCACACAGTATGTTTCATTCCACTCTGGGGAAAAAAAAATGTAGAAATGGACAGTATGGGAACACCTGAAAATAAGATAAAGATACAAGGAGTCAGTTCCTTAAAAATGGGTCCTGGCAGTAGGGTCAAGGATGCTGACATATGAGGTGGAGGTCCCAGTTAGAACTCTCTTTTCTCCTGGTGAGTCTTGTGTCCAGAGCACCCTGTCTGCCAAGCTACTAAAGGGCTCCATTGGGAGCAGGGGATATGGTCAGCTTCCTTTGCAGAATCTTGCTCCAGATTGTATTAATAACTCATCCTTTCCATGAGTGGGTTTTTTCAGTTCTCAGCAACTGTACTAAACACAAGTGTGCTGCATGCAAGGATATGAATCTCTTCCCTGCCTATGGAATTGTTTAATTTCAAAGCACTATGAGGTACCCCAGTCTATTCCTGTGGGAGCCCTTCCACTTCGTATTAAATATTCAAGCATTATTTGAAACAAAGAACGGGAATGACTTTTCCTTTTTTTCCCTTTCCTTTTCCTTTTCTTTTTCCCTTTTCCTGTTCACATCCAACACCTTTACATTTCCTATTAAACTATTCTTGAAGACCTACCACAAGACTGGGGCAAGGAGATAGGCAGGAAAATAAGAGAAGGAAGGAGATGCCGAAGCAACTGGTCAAATACGTGAAGATCATTACTGTAGCAATGACATCTTCCTTGGCCAGACATAACCCATCACTTTTCTGCCTTGCTCAATAGTGCAGCCAGCCAATTCTGCAGCCATGAGATGTGTATTAGTTTAACCAACATCACCAGAAGTTTCACATGCTTAGACATGGCAGGAGTACATGCTATGGGCCTCAAAAAGGCCCTCAGTTCAGTGGAGGCTTTAGTACTTGTCTACAGCCACAACAGTTTCTTTCTTCAGAGCTGGAAACATTGCAGTGAAATACAAAAGTTCACCCTTTCACAGTAAAATTACAAGTACAAAGGTCCTGCACAGGAATGCCTGATGAAAGACTGGAGTTCTTGAAACTGTAAAACTAACACTTATTCAGCATTTACTACATGGGAGTGAGGAATAAATACTGGAGTGGGAACTGGTTTTCTTGTGCTGGGGGAGATGAGAGTCCAGTGTTACAGAAGGTACAGCATGAACTGCAGAACCTGTGGCAGCAGGTACAAACAGATTATGTAAAACTTGCTCCTGCTGCCTTTAGTTCCACCTGGTAAGTCAGTGACTACTACAGGCACAACACTCATGAGCAAGGATTTATCTAGATCTGCAAAGATATTATCCACTACTGCAGAATCATTATAGTCTATCAGTTGCATACTTATGCACTTAAAAATAGCAATAACATATAATCACATGACAAAGCAACATTTATTGTCCATCTGGCAAGGAATGTGCAATGCAAAGTCACCTAAACATATACAAAGGAAGAGGCCATTATGTTTCATGGTTTCTCATGTGAAGAAAACTACAAGAGAAACATTGCATGCACACTAAAAAGCTAAGTTATAAAAAGAGCAGTTAAATCACAGGAACACTTCATAGCTATAAAACTCAAGTACATTATAAAAAGACATAATCACCTAAAATGATCAAGTTAGAAAAATGAGAATAATCAGGCGAGCGTTCTAGGTCATCACGCTTTTGATGCTCCTGGGTTCAGACCCGCTCCGTTTGCCTTGAACTCCTTTATAGTCAGCTGTGGCTTTCACTCCTCATCCTCACACAGGCCAAAGCCTCATCATCACGGCCCCCTGCCATCAGATTTGTCTTCCACAGGTGTGTGCAAACCTCTTTACAACACTGGTACTGTGGCGAGGGTCTAGCAGGTTGCTTTCTCCCGTGAACCAAGCACGCTGAAAAACACAGCTGAGAGGAGAGGCGTTGCACAGACACCTTTCCTTCTCTTTGTCCTTATTCCCCCTGTGCTGAGACAGGCACTGAGAGGGGTACGACACAGGTAGAATTCAGCAAGAGGATCTGTGAGAAATGGATTAACTTAACAGTGGCTGGGCAGGATGGCAGAGTGGGTCTCCCCGGGGCGCTGGGCTCTGTGCTCGCCGGGTAACCCAGCACCCTGCCTCCTACAGGCAGGGTGAAAGGGAAGGCAGAGGGAAGGGACAGGCTGTAATTGGAGTGCATATCAGCCTCGCAGGTAGGGAGCTTTGAAGGAGATGTAACTCTGCAGGAGATGCTCAACGTTTTTCAAGATTAGTTGGCTGAGATAAGCAGCCACAAAGAGCACAAGCAGATTTTATCTGTAACTGTAAATGCCAACATTTTGATGCTGTCTGAAAAAGGGAAAGTTTTGCTTTCTTCACAGAAGATTTCATTATGGGCTTCATTATGAAATCCTCTCTCTCCTTCCCCCATTTTGACATCCTTTTCAGTTAACACCAGGTAATTTTTAATTTTTTTTTTTTTTCAGCTGAGTGGATCAAAAGGACAACTTTTTTCATGTTTACCTGCCGATAATCATAACATTACAAAAATCTACAAGCATATATAGAACTTTAAAAGCATTTATGTACAGCAGGTGGATTGAGCAGTATTTACCAATGCCAGTACCTCTGGTATTGTTGCTGCCAAAAAGTTTTATAACTCCTCCTGACATACACAAACATCTAGTAAAACTATATTCATAATAGCAAAAATCAAGCTTATTGACACATTTACTCCAAAGAATCTATTTTCTTTCATTAATAAATGTATGACAAGCATGAGACTTTGCATTCGACATCTATTTGATTTCAGCAAACATGCTTAACTTTAGGGACTATGGTGCATAAATATGAGTTGGAGAAAGGTGGCCATAAATACGTGCTTAAATGCTTTGCTGTAGAGCATAGAGGCTTGTAGGGTCAGATCTCTCACATGTATTTTTCCATTTTAGTGCACAGTTTAGTCCCAGGCTATTTAAATGGAGACTATACTTCCTTATTAGTAGACTAGATATGCTTAGGCAGAAATATGGTTACAATTTCATAATCTAGAAACAGAGTTCACTTCTAGCATTTATGTAACATTGTAGAGTAAGTATCCTATAGCAGAGAGTCTAAGCAAAATGCTCCATGCCTTTCTGCATCGCCTGCGGTACGGAGTACTAGCAGTTTCACAGCTGCCATTTTAGAGATAGCTTCTTCTAGTCTAATTAGCATTTATGGATCTTCAAGCAGCAATTAAAAAAAACAAACCCCTGCCTAGGTTTTATTGGTTTATAAATAATTCTAAGGCATGCTTTATTATTGTTTGTGGGACACTGGAGTGAAAAATGTGTACAGTTCAAATGCAAATATTGATCTTATTTCTTGCACTGTGGGATAATTAAGCTACAGAGAATATTTAAATAGATAAATAGTGAATCAGAACATTCCTTCAGTGGGAAAAGATATGTTTATGCTAATGTTGTCCCCACTTTTTAAAGGTTGCTCCTAGGAACACTGTCTGCTTTCATATTTTAGCAACGAATGCTAAAGAATTTCTGTTTTATAGCAGGAAAGGAGCTACTCTCACGTAACGGGAACCAAGTTACTACAGGCGTAAAGGAATATTGCACACATAAAATGTACCCAGGACTGTTACCGTATAAATTACTATAAAAAGGAAACTTTTACTACCTTTCTCACAGTTATGATGCCAACTTGGTAATTAGGATCAGTGTTAATATCAAAGACATCCAGTCCATCTCCATCCACAAGGCTGTATTTCATCTCCGCATTAATGCCTTCGTCCAGGTCTTTAGCAACCACACGGCCTACAGTGGAGCTGATGGGAGCAGACTCCAGCACGCTCATCTGATAATGCTCTGGCATAAGCAGCAGAAAAAGAGATGGAGGAAAAACAAGCTGTGAAAAGGAACTGAAAATTGCACAGCAATCCAGAGTAGATCAGGGCAGGCCATAGTACTGCATAACCCGCAGGGAATCCTTAGTACCTTTCCCAAAGCTGCAACGGGGGTGTGATTTCCTTTAAAAAGCCAAACATAGAGTGAATTGCATACGAAAATTCTGTTTAGATGTTTGTTCAACAGGTTTGTTCAATGGATTTTTTCAAAACAGCAATATATCCAAAAATGGGAACTTCAGCTAGAAGAACAGGGCAATTAACACCAGTGCTGCTGCAGCCATGATAAAAAGCGGGATATGAAATAGATTTAATAGGACAGGCATCTTTTATTGGATCGGCTTGTACAATGGGAATAAAAACACAAGATTTAAGCACCACAAATTCTTTCTCAAGCCCATAAAAACTTCTTCTCCACTCTGAGTAAGGCTTTGAGAGCTCAGAATCTTGCGTGTTTCTTCCAAATTTACCACTTACTTTATTAGAATAGACTACTTCTCCCTAAAAAACCTGTCTTGAGTACGTTTGATGGATCATTAATTTGCTTAGCAGCAAGCCTGGGGAAAGAAAAAGCTTCTATTTTAAAAAGCTACTTTAAAAATATAAATGTTGTATCTTAAAATATTTATCTGCCATCATACTTTGTGTTCAAATCTTCCTTGCTGCACTCTCTCTGTTAACTCCACCAATTACCGAGCTTTACAAGGCAGAATAACATCAAGGGTGGGATTTGATCTATTCTAATTTTTCTTAATCAAGAGTTTGATATTAAACAGTTACAATTCATGCCGCTTTCAAAACAGGCTTGGCAATGGTGTGTTCAACAAGTTGCTCTGACAGAAGAAGAAAAATGGAAGTTGATGCTTCTGGCTGATATCAGTGGAGCGCTTTGATTTAGAAGTTCAACATGCAGAAACAGATGGAGAAGAATAATAGTAACAAAAACAACTCCAGGAGTTTTCATTTCTCAGCTAGATGACAAAAATGGCAAACCCAAAATGGCTTGAGACTGATCTATACCACCAAAAGAATCAGCTTTCTTTAAAAAAAAAAAAAAAAAAAGAATTAGATCACTTAAAAGATTTAGTTCAATCAAATCTGAAAGGTTTATTTCCATTTTCTAACAGCAATATAGAATTGTGTAGGTAAATTTGTTGTAAAAAAAATTAAAATAAAACTGAGCAAAGTATTGCAATCTTGCTTTGAGGTTCACTTCTGTAAATACAAGTTTCTGATAAGAGTGAGGTGGCCTATTTTTGCACTCTGTTAACTGTGGCTGTTATGTATCTTAGAGTTTAACTGTATATTGCCAAGGTTTGGATGAACCTTTCTTGGAGAGGAGCCTGTAAGACAATGCACTCTACACTGGCAGCACAGCTACCAGACGCTCCCCTGCAGTGGCCTGGCAGTAGTGTTGAATGAATTCTCTTTCAGCTTCCAGCACCGCCCTATGTCCCTGATTTGACAGGCATCCTTTTGGAGATAGGATGAAAAGAGAATCAGGGCAGCAATTAGCAACCAAAGGCAATGGCCTTGAGCAGTCTAGGAACACAAAAGATCTCTTTTCCTTTTTCTGTAAATTAATTTCCCACACTTTAAAAAAAACATCGCTTTTGATGTTTTTTTTGAGGTCAGAAACCTCTTCTGAAAGACAAGCTGTTGAATGCTTCCATTTCAACGCTTTCTGAAGAAGTCTTTCTTCAATATGAAATTCTGCCTGTCTCTAATTGTTACTATTCTGAGTTCAAAAATGGCTGTAATGGGAGCAAACAGCAGACGTATAACTCAGCCACCCCTTTTTGCCCGTCCTGGTGCAGTGGGTACTCACTCTGTGGAAATCTGGGTGGATTGTCATTGACATCAGAGAGGGTGATGTTGACTGTGGTTGTTCCAGCTAATCCTCCCAGCTGTCCACCCATATCCTTGGCCTGGATAATCACTTCATAATATTCTTTTGCTTCTCTGTCCATGTTCATTAGAGCTGTTCTAATTAAGCCTGCGATTGAAGGGGGGAAGGGGGTTTGGGAGCAAAAGAAAAGGCAGTTAAAGAGTATACAAAGTGGAGTGCTTTTCCTCCTGCATCATATTTCCCATGTCAAGAATGACACACAGCTCTGCCTTCAGTCTCACCTTTCCTGGCAGAGTAAAACTCACTCAGATTAAATCTAGGTTAACAGAAGGTGTGAATTTTAAAGAACACCAGTTAAAATGCATCAGCTGTGGGTCTGCCTGTTCAAAATTAAAACAGTGCCTTCCAAGGGAGCTGGAAAAGCATTTCAGGAACAGGATGTGCTATGCTGAATTAAGACCCTTCTTGGGATGACTATCATAGAATCACAGAATAGTTTGGGTTGACAGGGACTTTAAAGTTCACCTGTTTCCAACCCCCTGCCATGGGCAGGGACACCTTCCACTAGGTCAGGTTGCTCAAAGCCCCATCCGACCCAGTCTTGAACACCTCCAGGGATGGGGCAGCCACCAGTTCTCTGAGCAACCTGTTCAAGGGCACAAGAGGTGGAAGTAATGTGATTAGTTAAAAGATACATCAAGATGAGACTCCCCCAGTTTTCCTAAACATGTGGTCCTGGAGGCAACCTGATATGAGCCCTCAGACTTTGCTGTGGTCCTTTGGATCCGCGCTGGGGGGCTGCGAGAGCAGAATTTGGGGGTAAAATGGCTGGTCCGGGCAGGTTGCTCCTGCCCTGGGGAAGGGCATGGGGAGGACTGGGGTGGTCACCCTGTTCCTTCTAGCCCTGCAGAGCCTCCCTTTCCTTCAGCGTAACACTACTGCGGGAGGACATGAGGTGGCAGCAACACTTTTCTGACGGAGGGAGAAGGTCCCTGAGCAGGAGAGAAGCAAGGGCTGGTGATGCAGCCCAGGGGATGTGCTGCCAGGGTGACACTTTCTAGGGCACCAATGACCCTTGCTAGACATGGGCTGTGACACCTTTGGGGTGCTCCTGCTGTGTGTGGGCAAATGAGTGTCAGCGCCGGAACCACCGCATGAATCAACACGCGGCACTTGCATGCGCACTGGGACACTATTAACTGGAGTGATCTGCATTTAGTGTTTATTCTTAGCAGAAAGACAATGTATGGGTTTAATAGAAAAGCAGTAAAAAGATATTGCATTGGCAATTATCGCTGTGTGTAGAAGGAAAGAAATAGTGACCAGTACTGTACAATTCACAATGTGCTATTTTGATCTTGCTTCCTGGTGACTTTAAGAGTCTCATCCTGCAAAGTCTCTCATGAAGTACTGTAGCTTTTCAGCTCTCATGGATATAATATGTAAAAAAAGTTAAGCATTTTAGGAAGTATTTTCTCCATGTACAAAGACTTAATAGGGAATTTTTGCTCTTGGCTTGTCCTTAATACAGAACAGGCTAGATCTATAAAAAAGTTATCAGTGCCTAAAAGCCATGCTCTGCAATACCTATGTTTGAGCCCTTGGTTCCTTAGAGGAGGGCCAATCTGGGACACTAGCACTCAGAGTCGGGTCAGAGCTCTGAACATGTCCAGAGGTGCAGGTCTAAGTCACTCTGAAATTAATAAGTGGAGAAAAAAGCCATTTTCTGGCTTAAAAACCAATCAAGTACATGATTTTGGATGCAAGAGCCTATCTCCTAAGTTGCGCTCTAGAAGTTAAATTTGCCATGGATATGACCCTGAATATTGTTTCTCTGCTTTCTTAGAAATCACTTAGTGCTTAGCAAATCTATGATTATGCCCTTATTTGTCTGTGGTTAATAACCTGATTACAAAACTAACATTACTATTTTAATTATATTGTAAAAAGCTGAGGAAATGACATATTACATGTAAGTCTGTCTTTGGCTAGAGCACCTACTCCATAAATTGCTTTTATAAGTAGATTATGCAATGTTTTTTCTGTTTTGCCCCCTAGGGCTCAGCAGTAACTATTGTCTCATAAGTTCCTGACCTTACCACTACAGATGTCCTTTAGAAACTGTCAAAACCTGTCAGATTCCTCTTTTGGATATAAACCGTGGATTTGCACAGAAAAAGAGAGAGAGAAAGCAAGCAAAACAGAGAGGGTGTCCTATAGAGAAATTTAAGGTTATTGACAACATCCTTAGGTAAAATTACTCCAGATAACTGCATCCTTTATCCTGCATTTTCCAATGCTCATTGTTTCATAGATCTCATTTTTTCCACTATGTTTTGTTACTAACTAGATGTGTTGAAGGTATCGTTGTAATGATAGAAGCCAACAACAATGTTTACACAAACCCACCCAGCTCCCAAACTGCAGAATGTGGTCATTCAGATGTACATATATTACTGCAGAAAGCAAATCCTTGTTCTGGAACTCATTACCACAGCCTTTCTTTAACCCTTGCACAGTGCTGATCTATCTTGGCTCCACGCCATAAAAATACATTTTTCTGACCACAGTCATGATGTATTGCTTGAAACTTTTTCTCTCAGTTTTCAAACTGCCTCATTCCCTGATGAAATAACATACCTGTTCGAGAGTCCACAGAGAAATATGGTTGTCCTTGGAGAATACTGTACACTACTCTTGCACTGTTCCCATAGGTTGGGTCATCAGCATCTGTTGCTGTCACCTGGATAACAGAGGTGCCTGACAAAAAAACCCATCAGGTAAGACCTTGTGGGATAAAGAGCTGGCATGAAAAGCACACAGTTCAAAATAAATTGAAATGCCTAACAAGAGCTTTCCCACACTGAACTTTTTCATTTGATGCTCATAGAGCTTGTAGTTATTGCTTATACTGCTACCTCATTAGCACTAAAGGAATTAATAGGCATAAATTCATCATGCATCTATAAGAAGATATAAAAGAATAAGTACTCTATGGACCATAGTTACAGAATTGCTGATCTAACAGTACATTGTTATGGTTTGCAGAGAGGTGGTTGTTATATTCCGCTTGCTTCTTTCCCTCTTTTCATGATTTGAAGTGTTGTTTAAAGGCAGCTCAAATAAAATCTATAGCTGTGCTGACATAAATTGTGTAGTGCTGCAGCAGGCCCACAGATGCTTAATGTCGACTAAGAGGTGGAAATTGTGAACAAACGGTGAGGACGAAGGAGTGCGTCTCTGAGATAATCTTTCTGTGGCATTGCCATTTATGTTGCATGGCCTAGAGATTATGCCCTGCTGATGTGCCTTTTGGAATCTGCACAGATGCATGTGTATTTCTTTTCTTCAGTTGGCTTGCAAGGTCTACTTCCTCTGAAGCTAATAATGGCTTGCAGGTAATGTAATTTATCAAGAACAAGGAGAAGGTAAGGCATAACTGTTTGAAATATATGAGTTTTGACTCCTTAAAATGTCAGACAATGCTTTTATGAATGTAACTACCCTTCAACATAAAGTTCTGTGTTAGAAACAAATCCAGTGTAACTAGATATCCACTGGAAAATAAATCTGAATTCAAGCTAGCTGTTAGCATTAAGAAATGTTATTTCTGAGTGGAACTTTTATATCTGATGCTTATCTCTAGCTTTACGTTAACATAATATTGAAGAATGAAAAGCTGAAGCATAGCTGTAACTTCAGGACATGTGATTTATATGGCATTATCTCTGTAATGATGTCATGGAGCCAAAAAGCAATAAGCATCTCCAAAAGAAAGAAAAAAATCCAGACAGACAGTAATTTATATGACTATTTGATTTGTTACATGGAAATAGTTTCTCCTGACTTGTGTAGGTAGGAAGGCTGCTGTTTGCCTTCTGGCTGCACTGCAACAACAGGACTTCCTTTAACAAGATCCTATTCTCTAGAAGTAGAGAGAGAACAGCACCAGAACGTTGGGATCCACTGAACTGTGTTTACTGCAGGCTTATATAGATTAGAAGAAGCAAAGCTGGTAATAACTGTTGTCATGTCTCCATGATTTCAAGAGCTCCAGGACAGTATTTCAGCTCTCAGTATGAACTAGAAGAGATTCCTAAAATTGTATCACTTTCTGGATGGTAAGGGAAGTCTAATGCATGTTACTGTTGCTACCATCTGATGGCAGGGGAGAAAGGGTATTATGTTACTGCAAGTTGTTTGAGGATGACATGTTTGAATTACACCTTTTTTTCAGCTGTCCTGCTTCTCTTGGCACATTTTCTTTCAGGTCCCAGCTGACAGTGGTGTAAAGCCTGCTATCCCTCTTCTTTGGCAGTCAGACACCGCAGGGGAAGCTCTCCTGCCTTGCAGCTCCTGTGCAAGGGGCAAAAGCTGAATCCAAGGAATCAGGGAAATTACATTTTAGTGACCACCTCCAATTTTCTTATAGAAGGAAGAGACTCCACTTACCCACAGGTGACATTTCTGGAACAGAGGCCACATAAGGTCCATCCAGAAACTTGGGTTCATTGTCATTGATGTCTTGGATTTTGATGATGAACTCTGACTCTGGTTCCATTGGCCGGCCCGTTCGCCTGTCCAGAGCCTGCGCCCTCAGGGTGTATTGTGACCTTTCTTCCCGGTCCAATCGCTGAATGGCGTGAATGTCCCCAGTAGTATCATCAATTGTAAACACAATGCCAGCTCCCTCTCCTGAGAGGATGTATTTGATTGAACCATCACCCCTGTCCATGTCGGAGTGGAGCTGCAGAGAGGAATGGGATTCAATTAGACCATGAGCTGGGTGAGCAGTTGCTGAGACACTAAGTACATGAGCATACTGAACATTTTGGCCTCACTGTTGAGAGTCACAAGCTGGTTTTAAAGAACTTGTTTTGCTGAAAGAGGCAAACATTCAGTAAAGTCTTTATCACAGAGTTGTGATTAAAAACCCTCTCCTGTCTTCCCATTTCTGCACCCACAGCTATGCCAACAGAAAAGGCAAAGATACTCAAACAGGAGTAGGCTCTGTGTCTTTTTGAAATCTCACTCAACACAAGAATTCTCTTTTGCCTGGTTGCAATGGCTATTGAGAAGGATTCAGTGCCAGGCTTGGGATAAGGTGAGGTCAGCAAAGCTGTGGAGTGTGCTTGCTCATCTGGCTTAACAGGAGTAAAATATTCCAGGGTTAGCATAATGTTCGGGCAGATGAGGTAAAACTGTTTGGGATCAAGGGGAAAGTAGGATAGGAGAGCTGCTCAGTAACTGTCATGAACCAGAAATATTTTTTTTTTTTCCTTAAAATTTTAGCAATAAAAATTAGGCTGTACCTTTACAACAGTAGGTAAGGTAAGCTGTGAGGAATGTTTGATTTATGTCCATGGCAGGCTACAGGGATGAGAGGCATCCCAGGTTTTCTAGGGAATTAGCAAAAGGATTTATTGCATGACTGCTAATTAGTTCTGAGCAGCTACAGATAGCTGTGAATGCAACAGAAGAAAAGTAAATGCAGTGCTAATTATCATCTAAAAAAGAGAAACAAATTATCCTGGGGACTACCATTCTGTTAAATACCTGGTTTGCATGAAATGGTGGAATGACTGTTAAAAGACAAACAAATCGCTAAATTTCACTCACACTATGAAGATCCTTAAAAGTTTGTTCATACTTCCATGTTTTGAGGAATAGAGCATAACGGCTAATGCCTAGAGACAGTGTTGGTTTGGTCCCAAAAGACAGGAGGGCAATAGACTTGAGATGCAATAATCAAAATGGGATTTTCAAGAATGGCTCAAGTGTGAATAACATCTTCCAATGTGATTATCATTTTGAGAGATGTGTAAGGAATAGATAAAAAAAAAAGTGGTCAGAGTGGGCTAGATTCAGCTAAGCAAATTTTTAAATGCCTACATGTGCTAATTATCTCAAGAAATATGATCAGAATGAAGTGTGTGTTTAATGCTTTGGTGAGCTGAAAGAATATATGGGGATAATTGTGGAGGATGTGGCCCAACATAAGTAAATGTTTGCACTGGAAGAAAAATTTTGGAATAATAAATTAGATATATGAATGCAGGATTTCTAGGATTTGAAGAAAGAATTCAAATAGAAATGTATACTATGTGTGGAAAAGCAGAAGTCAAACCTGATGTATTTGGTTGCAGGCTTTTCTCTCAATAAAGGAAGAAGAAATCTCATTGCTGAGCTATTTAAAAATACACAGAAAACTATGGAAAAATTTATCACACAGAGAAGAGTTTTACAGAGATGTAGACAAATTATCTTATCTGACCTAAACATTTCTAATGTCAATGGGCCAACTCTTCAGCTGTTTTAGGGCACATGGTCCATTGACTTGAGAGCTGAAAGACCTTTTTCCCTAGAGAAGTGTCTGTTTGGAAGATGCTCATTATCTGGAGGTCGTTTTCCTACAAACCTCTCAGAACGCAGCACGTGACCTACACAAAACTTGGGTTGCGTCCTGATCTTAGCGTAAGACTGATTTCAGCTGAGGCAGAATCTGTACCATTTTCCATGGTATGTTCCACCCTACTGACTCTTAATGATTGCTAGGACAATGCATGTTAAGGGTAGGTACTCAACTGCCACTGCAGCACTGCTGTTGAAGATGTAGATTGTGACAAATTGTTTGCCAGGTCATTGATAGTTTATCTCATTGCTTTGCCACTGGTCTTTGCAGTGGCTACTGCATCTGAGAGACACTGGTCCTTTGGCAGCACGTTGGCACCTCCCAGGGGATATATCAGCTGAATGGAGGAAGAACAAGCCCAGAAAAAAAACTGGCAGTGGCAAACAGTTAAATTTAGATGACTGCCATATGTATTCACATGCAGGTGCCAGGACTGCAAACTGGCGTATCTTCAGGAAACACCATCTTGTGATTAATTTGAAAAAAAGACAGTGGTTGTCCTTATTTACCCTAAACATGCATAACTCAGAAATTATCACTGTATGAACTAGTAAGCAGGATGCCTCCAGAAGGAGGACAATATTATAACTTTTCAAATTGGTTCAGAACCACTACGCTACATCTTGAGCATTTGTTTTAGTGCATCAGTGCATCAGTGAGAGAATTCAGCTGCTGAGACACATGCAGATGTTAGACCTTATTGGGGAGTTAGAGCTAGGCCTGATGAAAGAAAATGTATTTTAGAAGTCCTCATTACATAAGAGAAAGGAAAGAAAAATAATAAGGAAATTGAAGTCTAAATCAAAGAAAAGGCAAAGGAAAAAAATTAAAAGAAAGTGTTAAAGGCAAAGCAAATTGAAAATGAAAATAAAAAGAAAAAAGGGAGAGGGAAAGGGAAATGGAAAAGAAAAGATGACAGTATCTTTTGAAATACCAGAAGGTGTTCTAGAAAGTTAAAAAGACTTAGAAGAAAATACTGAATCAAACTCATGGGTTAAATTACATCTTCTGTCCAAAACCCTGTTTGGAATGAATGCAGTTGTTTAGGGAGCAAACAAGGAATGAATATTGCACACTAATAAGAATTTGGGAGTACATGAGGATCTCTGTCTAACCATGATTTGTTAAAAGTGTTGGGTCTCTACCAAGGCTAGGCAGTAACAAACACTAACAACACTTCTGCCATTTCTTGATAACCTGTTCTTTCTAGACAAAGCTAAATACAGCATAAAGACTTAATACTTCCAGACAGCAAAAAATCTGAAATAATTTGGTGTCTGAAGGGACTGAAGCTCACAGTATTGCAATGACAAATACAGTATCAGGATGCTGCGGTTTGGGGTATATGTAGAAGTCACTGTGTTGGAAAGGGGATCTAGTTTTCAGTTGGCTCTGCTTTATGGGTGGTGGAATAAATTCTCCTGCCATGTGGCTGACAGAAATATGAGGAATTATTTTGTACTTTCTCTTCTGTGTTAGGGAATGGACTACAGGAATAATAAAGCCGTTAACTCCTGAAAAATTGTTAACTGTGTCAATGTTATTTTGATAAGGACAGTTGATTAAGGAGGCTACATCTGCATGTAAACAACACATTTCCTGACAAAGGGCATGTGGAAGAAGGTGGTGCTGCTGAGAGCAGCTCAGAAGAGAACTCTTGCAGCTCTGCTAACTGGGCTGTGACTTCATCCTTGATGTGCCCTCCTTTTCTACCACCAGGGAGGTAGCACCTGCAGGGATTTTTTGTGAGGATGCATGAGTGAGTTTGGATGATCTGCAGTGATAGTTTGTTGAAAGGATGCATTTTATTCAGTCATTCAGCTACTGTACGATTCTCTATGAATGCAGAAAATACCTGCTGTAATAAATATGGGGGCTTTGGTTTCCCTAGTTCATTCTATTAGCCAGTAATGTCTACCTCCAGGAAAACTGAAGACTTATATTTATCTGTGACAGGGCTAGGAACCCTCTGAAGTTAAAATACTTGAAATTAGGATCATGAGCACTGGAGAAAAGCAAAAATTGTACTGAGTTCACCTCAGGAAGTTTCTTTTAATTTCCCTGTCAAGAATATATTTTGCGCTTTGCCTTACACTTACATAGGAAAGTACATTTTAATAGCAGCCTTGAAAATGATATTAGGCAAGTCTGGATTTATGGTTCAAATCAAGGTGCTTATTGAGTTCCTCCAGTCATTCATAGCTAACCAGAAACAGTTGTACAAGACCATCAGAAGAGGCCGTGTCTTATGGGAAACCATTAGCGTGGATCTATGCTCTGTACTCTTTCCCCTTCTGACATGGGCTTGGAGAGACCAGATGGATAAAAGAAAGATCTGGCTAGCAGCATGTTTCAGAGTATCATGGGTAATCAGTTAGAGAGGTTCTGGCGGGCCAGGCATGAGACCCAGGGCTGTTTGGAGGGCTGGCAGTCCTTCTGCACCCTCACTCCACACTATGCAAGCCCTTCCAGAGCTATTTCTGAGCCAGCCTAGGGTGACTTGGGCTGAAACAGTCTGTTCCTTGCTGATCCCTTTCCTAAGAATGCATAAGACACTGGCAGCAGGAAAGCAGGTGGGGTGATGACTTGTGGGGGGTTGCAGCTTCTTTTGAGAGTCTGTGCCTTTGGGTGTATGAGACAAAGGGAAGTCTTTCCCTCATGGAAGCCCCTACTGCATTCATCCCACTGCTTGGATGGTTGCTCCATACCTAGTTCAGGTATAGGAGAAGGTGAAATGTTTGCCCCCAGGAAGCCCATTTTGACAGCAGAGTCCCCTTGTGTCTGGTCTGCACAGAGCAGTGTAGAACTAGGAGGCCTTCAGAGTGATTTAGCCATGTCAGCTCGGCAGTGCATGGGACTAATTAGCCCTGTTAACCATGACAGCTAATTAGCCCATGTGCATCCTTATGCTAACGCAGCCATGGTGTAGGTGGTCCTGGAGAGAGGTCGTTCATGACAGATTGGGCCTTTGTGAGGTGGACACAGACCATGAAGAGTCATATCTTCTTTCCTTTGTTCAGCATAGCTAAGCAGCTGCGAGCTCAAGAGCATCACTGACCATGCCAATTTTTCGTGCTGTTGATGGCACAATCAAGTCTAAACCACAGGTGAGTTGGTTTCTTCTAGTACTTGTTTTAGCTGAAAATCAGCTCACAGTGCAAATCTGGAGTAATTTCAGATGACATTCAATGTATCAAGTAAAGTCTGGCCCTCGTTCCAAAGCTGGGAACTGCATGAAACCAAATATTAATTTGTTTAATCAATAGAGATATCAAGAGCTGAAGAGCTAGATGCAGAGATGAATGAAGACTAATGAGTTCTCATTTGAAGGCAATCACTAGTAATGCTGTTGCTATGAGAGGAAGGAAAGAACATCTTGCTGTCAGTCACATAGAGATAAATTAGAGGGAGGTCCTCTGAAGCTGTGGATTCATTTTGATTTATACTGGTGTGACTGAGGGCAGAGTTTAGCTCTATGGGGTTGTGGAACGATAAAAGTCCAAAATGAGCCTCCAGGTACCTGATTCTTTTTTTATTTCTTTCTTTCTGCAGATGCATAGCTTGGAAGGAAAGAAGGAGTCTTCGTGTCAAAATAAGCAATGAATTCTGAAGGAACAGTTTTCTGACAGACCTTCTTAGTTCTTAATTTTTCACTTCTACCTATATGTAGTCTGCAGTCATTATAGAGGTATATGGTAGTCTAGGCATGTAAAATCTTAAATGTATTGTTCAAACATATAAGATTTAACTCTCCCTCTCTCTACTTTTTCCACATTTGTCACCTTGGTATAGACTAGAAATAAACTTGATGCTGACCATAACTATTTGAATAATAGTGTCAATACTTTAAACAATTCAGGGTCTTTAAAAAACAGTGAGAAAACAAAAATGGAGGATTGCTATAGTGAGATTCATCTGCATAAATTCACTTCCAGGCAGATGAAGGTAAAGGCATATAGGGAAACCTCCAGTATTTCACCATGGTCCACAGATACACAGATGTATACACCCTGCCAAATATACTCCTGGTGTGGGTCTTACCTTCCCAACGTAGAGAGGATCAGTTCCCGTGTACTCCTCCAGAACAAAGAACTGGTTCCACACCCAGCTCCGTTTCATACGCTGATGCAGCTTGTCCGACAGGTTGTCTTCTTGTCCTTCAGTGAGGGGTCTGGCACTTCCTGACAGCACAGTTGTAGTAAGGTCCATCAGTCCCCAAAAATACAAGGACACGCCAAGTCCAAGCAAGTTCTTTGCATTGCTCATTCTACCTGAAGTCCACATCTGTATGCTAGGCCTGACTTAAAAGTCAAAACACAGTATCTCAGGTCCCTTGAGCAGAAAGTAGATCTTGTGCGTAGTCTTTTGAAACGGCCTGGTTCTGAGAATGGTGGTCTCCTGTAAAGTTAAAGGAAATTCATAGGAGGATGTTTTTTTTTTTAATATGTAATCTTCTGTATAAAAATATAATAGCAGGATGCACACCTTCTAAAAGTAGGAATATTATTACCATACAAACTGCAGAACTGAAGTCTTAGGTACAAGAACTGTCAGAGTTTAGTCAATAAGTGAGAGTTCTTTACTTTGCTAACTTAGCTTAGTGTGGCTTTATGGTGTTGATTGGCAAGAGTTAAGGGCATACTCTTTAGAAACATGTATGATCAGAAGTCCTTAGAGAATACTTAAAAACAGGTCACCCTGGAAAATGATAATTGCTGGTGAATACTTTTTGGCAACCATCTTTCTCTTTCTGTTTGGAAACTACGTCATTGCCATGACGCACACATGCAGGCATGCAAATCTACATTAATACAGATATTATTGCTATACTTCAAACCTTGAATGTAATTTCTAGCACCTTCAAGTTATTTCTCATTTAATTATTCTTTCAGACTCCCTGTCACTTGAATTCAGGTTTCACACTCTGCTGCCTTCTCTCTGAGGAGCTGATTTCTGCTACAAATGCAACATTTCTAGAATTTGAATGGTCAGTTAATCATTTTATAACCTACAAAGGTTTCACAGTGCTGGCAGTCACATGCTATTGTGTGATATATTCAAGCAAGTCAAGCTAACACATTTTTAATTCTGCAAGCCTGAAAGACCTGTTTAGGCAGAGGAATGCTGACCTCTATCAGAGGACACTTTCTCATCAGTCTAGGATCTTTTGTTGTCATGAAGTCAGTTTAGTTGGTGACCTCAGTTCAGACTATGGATTGCACCAAACCTTTCCTTCATCATTTTTCTGAGTTTAGTGACATGATGTTGCACTCAAGTTAGTTTGTCAAAACATTCTGTGGGCCTAGTAATTTTGCTGTTCTTTTTAAGAACTCTTCTTTCTCTTTTCAGGACAAATAGACTTATTAGGAAAGGTGTGTGGGGCTCTGAGACTTAAGCAAATAGTTCGCACTTTATTTATTCTACTCCTATTCTATACTTAAGTCTTTAAGCTCAATTAACTGTTTTAGCCTACAGAAATAAAATTTATCAGGAGATGTCTGTCAAATATTTCTAATTGAAATTCTTGTAAGATTTCCAAATCATAAAACATATTTTAAAGAGTTGCATGATAATATTTTGAAGTGAGGACTGAAGCAATGCAAGGTTTTCAACAGAGAAGAAGAGTGTTTGAAAATTCCCCAGCATCCAAGCTGGTACAACTTGAGGACTGGGTACACTTAGAAATCTACTGAAACATAAATTCAGAATTTAATACAGAAGTTGGCTGAAATCTGAAAAAGGCAGCTTAAGTCTGGAATAGATGTCCACAAGGGAAGTAAAGACAAAATAACTCTCTGCCTTAGGCAAATTTCTACATAAAATAATGTCTCCAAGTATAAAGCTGAGAAGGAATATGACTACACAGGGCTGCTAGTCTATATATTTGTAAAGTGTAGCAAACAACTAACAGGTCCTTTATGTTGAAAAGTTTACAATCTAAGGCTCAACAGATACAAGAAAGAAAGGACAAACTGTAAGCACACGGTAAAAAACTGTAGAACATAGAATCACAGAATCACAAAATCACAGAATCACTAGGTTGGAAAAGACCCCCAGGATCATTGAGTCAAACATGGTAAATCTCTTCCAAATCAAGCAATGTACAGAACTGCTGGGTGGTTTAACATTGGTTATGTAATATGCCAGGGATTATTGCCTACAAAACCAAAGAATGAGGATTTATCTAGCCAGTATAATCCAAGAAGGACCATAGTAATCTCTCTGTATCGGTCCCTTCATGAAGAAGTTAACAGCTGTTTGTGAGAGGCAGGGATGATGTTCAGCTTGCTGGATACCCACAGTCAAAGGAGTCCAAAAGCTGTGCATTCAGTGCTTACCTCTCTGTCCCATGCTCTCACTCGCTAATATGCATTTACACAAGGGAAAAGAGGCGGAAGTCATCTTTACACAAGGTTGTCTCCACCTTGCTCTGGACGTGAGCTGACAATATGTGCTCACAGCCTTTAAGGCCAACCATATCCTGGGCTGCATCCAAAGAAGCATGGCCAGCAGGTCGAGGGAGGCAATTCTGCCCCTCTGCTCCACTCTGTGAGACTCCATCTGGAGCACTGCATTCAGTTCTGGAGTCCTCAACACAGGAAAGACATGGACCTGTTGGATCGGGTCTAGAGGAGGGCCACAAAAATGATCAGGGGGATGGAACACCAATTGAGGACAGGCTGAGAGGGTTGGACTTGTTCAGCCTGGAGAAAAGAATGTTCTGGGTACCCTTTATCACAGCCTTTCAATATTTTAAGAGGGCTTTTAAGAAAGTTGGAGACAGATTTTTTTTTAGCAGGGCCTGTTGTGATAGAACAAGGGGTAATGGTTTTACACTAAAAAAGGATAGATCAGGATAGACATAAGGAAGAAACTTTTCATAATGAGAGTGAGGAAACAGTGGAACAAGTTGCCCAAAGATGTGGTAGGTGCCCCATCCCTGGAAACATTCAGGGTGAGGTTGGACAGGGCTCTGAGCAACCTGATCTAGTTGAAGATGCCCCTGCTCATTGCAGGGGAGTTGGACTCAATGACCCTTAAAGGTGTCTTCCATCGCAGATTATTCCATGATTCTAAGACTATATGATTGATTCTATGTTGTCAACTGTAAGTTTTTCTCAGCAAAGCCAAGGGGACATTATTGACAACCTGTGTTTTGCTGGCAAATAAATGTGGAAAATGGCCTCCTACCATCCCTCAACATGACTGGAGAGAACCCAGCACTGCCTGTGCCATGCAACAGGAAGGGAAAACAGCAGCAGCTGCTAAGGTACTGTCTGGAGTTTTTACTTTGAGAATTTCCTCTTACTAAATGTCAGTTACATTTTTGGCCATGTGACAAAAGAGGTGACACAACATGATGGACCATTCCTGTGGCAATGAGAATTGTGTTTGTACTTCCAAACTACGAATTCAAAACTAGTGCTTCCAGGTGTCTCCTGGAATGAAGTTCAGCCATCAAGTGTCAATAGCACTCAGGCAAGGCAGGATAAGATATGGTTAAATAAACCTGAAGAGTTACTGGTATAATTGTAATGAGGAAATAACAAAAGGAATATGATCATCAGGATGCTTTTTCTGCATGTCCGTTATATCATCAGAAAGCAAAGTAAGTAGAAGCAGTGAAATAAAGGTTGAGAATATGGTCATACATGCTCCAGGCTTTATTTGATAACACCTTTTGTTATTTCAATGTCACTTGGCATCATAGTGCAGTTCCATGAATAATCTTTCTTGAAAATAGTGTGCAACTCGGTGGCCCCTAGGAGCAACATCCCTAAGATCATTACCTATTTCCAATGCAATCTCATTTAGGAGTATAGCAACTATCAGGAAACTCGCCATAAAGTTGTCTTGTAAAAGGATGTCTCTTCCCTAAGTATCAGGAATCTCTCCATTTAATGCCAGCCTATGGTGACATGGTCATATATTTTTGTGAGAATGGAAGAAAGTTCTATTGGTAAGGTGGCACACAATTTTTTTTATATTAATACCAGGATTTCTGGTGTCTCATGACTTTTGGAAACTGTGAGTAAACAGGCTCAAACTTGTCACATCTTCCCTAAAAGCAATTTACTACTATTAATAACAATGTTTTATTAATAATGGTTCCTCTGTCTCTGAGGCAGAAGGAGAATGAAGTTTTTTTCTGTCTCAGGTCATCATCTGCCATCCAAAGAATGAAAACGACTTTTATTAACTTCTGGCCTGTAATGTTGCTGATCTCTCTGGGGCTCCTTTCGTGTAACTTCACCAACCTCAGATGTGTGCTATTGGCCTTTGGTTCTGCAAGGCCTACTGGTCAAGAATGGTATTTCTCAGCAATAGACAAGGCACTTAAGTATATTTAGGGCTTGAATTGTGTGGTGGCAGAAATAACAGCTCAGCTACAGCTAAGGTCATGGACAACTGAGTCTTTCAGGGGACTCATGCAGATGGCTTCTTCACCAGCTGAGTGTGATGGATGAGTATAGGGTGACTTAGACAGTACACGCAGCAGTTGGTTAGGATGATAGCCATATGCTTTGAATGGGCTTAGCCTGGTGGGATCACTAGCCTCAAATGGACCTTAGTGGTTTTTGCTGCAGATGAATGGCTTAGGCTTTGAGGCAGAGTCTGTTCTTCTGCCCCAGGCTGGGTAATTCCTTGCAGGGAGATCAGGGAGATCAGTCATACAGGAAGGCACTCGTTGACATGACTGAATGATACAGAATTGAATCTTTAATGTTCTCTTAATGCAAGTTGTTTCTTGGAGCTCTTCAAAACAATTTCTTAAGGACATCTGCAAAGACTGAATTGATGAGTCTCTGCTTGTTATAAGAAATACATTATGAAAACGTGATTCATGGCTCAGCATGGAGAAGTTTAAAGGGTGCTGAAGGGAGGGAAATCTTGTTTTTCTTGCTCCCACAAAAAAAATATTGAGCCCAGGAAGACTGCATGACCAACAGCTGTGGGATTTCTGCAGAGGGTATTTTATTTTTCAAGAACAATTTAAATGCTTCAGAACCCAATTTGTTACCCACAGCTGAGTACCCCATTGTAATAGGTCTAGCTGCATCTGTGCAGTTTAGATCCCTGACCCAAAATGAATACGTTTCTTGCCCCTGCTTTTGTGATGAGTATTTGATAACCAACTCTGTTGTTTAGGTTACTTTCTCTGTTCTTGTCTTGCAGACATTGTGGACAATCTTTTTTCTTGTCACTCAATGGTTACAAATATGGCTTTTGGCTTCATAAAGACCTGTGAAGATCTGATTGAGCTCTGTGCAATGGGTGGTCTATTCATGGTACAAAGGAACTACCTAATTGTTCTACACAAAGGAGTCACTATAACGCACTTTCCACAACTGCAAATACAAATTTCTATTTTAGCCTACATTAGGAATTAAAGTAGGTATATTCTAAGTGCGAGATGCTCTTCATGCTCCAGTTTTAAAGACACCCCCCCTCATTTGTACTGTAATTAAACTGTTCTTAATTGAATATCTAATCCTGGGCAAAGATGAAAAGCAAAAAGAAATATCTGCTATAACCAACTTCTAGCATTTCTCACAAGTGACCCATTTATCTTGTTAATTTTGAAGAGAACAGCACTTCCAAAGAAAGGATAAAATTATTAATAGTTTGGATGACCATATGGGCATCCAGAGAGTTCCACTGGGATTTAAATGTATTGTGCTCATTACATATTTACATAAACACCAAGGATTTTATAGTCAAAAAGCTCAGACTTGAAAAGGTTTATATACATGCTTAGTGTATTTATCATGTTGAGCAAGCAGTCTCCCAGAAAGTCAGGAGAATATTTGCATTCATAAAATTAATTACTTGCTTCCATTTTTTACGCCTGCCTCTTCCAGTGTTTTTTTGCTGTGTGGACCCAGAACTCATGTAGAATGTTGAAGACCTTAGTGGATTCCATGCAGGCACATTGCCTGAGCAGAGGCAATTCATTTGTAGGAGACATATTACACTGAGGAAGTGGGGGAAAATGGGGCAACCACTTTTGAACTCTCTCCACTATCTCTGTACATAAATACACAAAAATTTGGATATTTCTTATATATATAGAGAGAAATGTTTTTTAGGAGCCCATACAATGCACTAGGAACATGTTAATGGAAAATTATTTCTATGTTTAATGACAAATTGAAAGAGTTTTTCTCTGCTATTTTACCAAAAGAAACCAAACAACTTAGTCATGAACATAATAAGAAGAAATTAAATTTGAATGAAAAAAATGCTCTAAGTGAGCAATTTAATTTATTCCCTGAATTTCTTGCCATATTTTAAATCCATGGTGGGAGTGTGAGCATTGTGCAGTTTTTTAACACCACTACCCTCCCCCCCCCAATAAATGAATTATTCTTTTCTCTTTGCACAGATTACTTCTTAGCTTTTCTGTACTCTTAGTTGCTCACAGCTCACAGCAGAAATTCTTCTACAATAACTCCACAGGAGCACCAATCTGGTAAGAAAGTACAGGCTGTATACTACATGAGGCAGACCACCCACAATAGATGCCTACCACAGCCCCTGGGGATGGAGGCTCCACTAGGCAGGGTGATCTAAAATCTCTTCAGCAATTTAAGCAATGCTTGTGTTGTTTTAGAAATCCTAATGCTTGCAGTACCTGTTAGTTACTTCTAATTGGGCTGTTGGATTATAGTCCTAAATGCTTTTGTTCTACTTCCAGAACTTATTATGTTTTATCTCTGGCCCAGGCCAGTCCCACTGTTATTATTATGTACTATACTTACTGGGCAAATCTACATTAAAAGGAAAAATCTAGAGGCATTTCTTATTATTCTTGAAAATAGACTGGGCCTGAATATGTATTTTTATTTTTACTTCATTTTATTGAGATCTTCATAAATACAATGAAACTTGACAACATACCATATGGTGTATAAACATGAACTTGGAATACAATCCATTGTCATAAAATTACATCTACAAGATGAGTCAACAGTCTCTCCTGGGACACATCAGTGAACTCATTTTACTCAAGATCTGAAGTCCTTCAAAGCTACAGACTGCCAGCAGAGCAAAAAATCCCACAGAACGACAAAGGGACTCCCATCATATAAATCCCAGCCCTGTGGTTATAGATGTGTAAAAAGATCAAAAAGAATGAATAGCAATCACAAAGTAAACATTTCCAAATAAAATGATGCTGATAACTTACATCACATAAGCATCCTATCCCCAGCTTTTACTCAGTATGAGGTACTGTAAATACCACTGTAAAAGAGCAGGACAGAAAGACAAAAGGGTATTAAAATCTCCATGCTGTTCTAAGTAACTCTGCTGAAGGCAGCTTCAATAAGAACTAAGTGAGGCATTGGAAATAAACCAACCCCTAGCCAATCAAAGATGTGAAAAAGAAAATCATGGTAATTAATCTTTTGTTATTAAGGAAAAACTTTATTTAGTTCTCCCAGTCTTCCGACTACTTTTGTCACATTGTCAAGATAAAAACTTGTAAAAGAGACTCTAAATTATGACTTGACATTCATATAAACCGTGATTCTGTGATAACCATTTCAAAGCACTTATCTTTTTTTTTTTTCACAACATAAACCTTCTTTTTCTCCCTTACAGTGTGACCTTTCTTGTTTGCTTTGCAGCTGTACCAGAAGCCTTTGCTCAGACCTTTCTCAAGGCTTCTAAAGTTTAGGCAAAATCTGTATTTTCTGGCCAAGAATGAGAAGGCTGCATGAGAAGGATGAAATCACTCCAGGTGTGGAGTGAAGCACTGGTGCCTGCCAAAGAACAAAGGTTTGTGCAAAGACAATAAGACGATGAGATGGTGAGTATTGCTGTGACCACCTAAGCTCTGCATGCTGGAGATAAAAAATAATGATAGGTAAAGGCCAATGTGCTGTCACTGGTGAAGACAACTTCCTAGTTTCATTAAGACTGTGTTACTGGTTAATTTGGCATTTCATACAGTGTTTTGACAAATTAGAAATGGACCCTGAACAACCTGCTTCCAAAAGCAGGTATTGAAGACAAAGAAATGAATGGGTAATTTCTTTTTCCAACCAGAAAACAATATTTGGTGAGGTTTTTTTTTTTGTTGTTGTTAAAATTGTGTCTGTATTCACAGAGAAAGGATTGCCTTTAACCTACAAAATGGCTGTAGGTGCTCTAAGAAATGAAAATCTTTCCACTAATTCACAGTTCTTGAGTCTGACATTAGTTTTGCTGCACAACACTGGCATCTACAAATTGTCTTGACCTCACTGATTGCCTTGTCTGAGCATAAAGACATGCCACTAACCACCAGGATGAACATTTTCAAGCCAGCTTCAAGCTTCTGTCTATGAAGTCAAACCAGCAAAAGAAGCAGAAGTCTTATAGCCTCTTTCTCTATGTGAACTGTCAGAGTCTACCTTGTTCTTATTATGAGATTCGAAGTATTTCTAGAAATACACAATATGAGTGCCTGGCCCTCACAGAACACTTGCAGTCTGAAAGAATAAAGTAAGAAAGAATAAAGATGTGCTGACCTAATGTGTCCAAAACCTGTTCTTGTATTGCAAGAATAATGTTCAAAAAACTTGAAAAACAACCTCAGATGCTTTGTGTGCCAGTCTCCAGGTTTTAGTCTCCAGATTTTGGTCTCCAGATTCAATTGTTGCAGTCTCTGCAGGGAGTGTGTGATGTGGGGTATTATCTATTTGTCCTCTATAAATGTGATATTCACTACCAATAAGCCTCATGAAGAGGACTCCTTTATCTGTTTTCTATCTTCTTCATAATCTGCTGCTGGAGCATGTTTCCAGCTTTTGCATGTTCCCAGCTGCCCCAGCCCCCTCCTATTTCAGAAGGTGAGTATTCTAGAAGTAGTTCCTTGCCCTGATTACTTAATGGCTAAGAAGAACTAGCATTTACTAGGATATAAAAAATCTCTTAGGCTTGCTGGAAAACACTTGGCTTGGCAATTTGTTACAGGTGACTCTTTCAGAGGAGACTCCAAACCCCAGTGTTCCATCTTTCTTAGTATTCAATATGTAATGGTGATATAATTACAGCTTTTGTAAAAGCTGAGGTATTCCTGGCCAAAATTTGCATCCTTCCATTATCTGCTGTGAGCCCTCTGGTTGCTGTCCTTCTTCATAGGGGAGGATCTTTGTTGCTTTAAGTCTGAGTTCCCACAGAAATGAGTTTAGGTGACACAATCACACTGATATTTCAGTGTGATTTCAAGTTTTAGTGACACAATCACACTGATATTTCATTAATATTGTGAAAAATAGATAGAGATCTCAAGGATTACTGTATTTCTATCTGCTTCCTGGGAATTAGCAAGTACATTTGAGAAGAGAGACCCAGAATAATGTTCCCACTGAGGAAAGGAAGGGCAGTTACACAATCGCTTTTGCTAAGTGATCATCTTAAATGTGGTTCCAGAGTAGTAGCCGAAGTGATTTGGCCGGTATGCTAAGGGAGTGGGAAGGAACTGGAATTATTGTGTGCATGAAGGCTGAGTTATGGGGAAATGACATAACCATAATAAACCAGGCTTTGTAGTACTGCTACTTTTTGCTTGTTTGTTAATAACCTTATAGTAAAATTTTATTCATATATAAATCCCAGTGCAAACCCCACTGCTGAAAGCCTTCTTAGTTATCCAGTGGTACACACCAGTGCAAACTCTGAGTATGGACCTGAGACTAAAGTATGGCTTCCATTCACTATTCTTCCTGGTGGTCACTAGCAGGTCATTTGAGGCCTTTTTAATATCTGAGTGTACCTCCGCTGTAGGGAGACATCAGCCAGTGCATGAAGAATTAATGACGCCAACTAAAAGCCTGTAAACACAAGAAAACCCTACTGACAGGAGCTTTATGGGGCATCAAGGCCCATTTCTCCTACTGTCCATAGTCACTTCATGTAATCCCTCAAACAGTTTGAAGATCCTTTCTTAATTCTCAAGAATTCAGAAACAGAATTGCAAATGTGCAATCACAAGAAAGCAAGGAAATGCAGAAAATGCAGGAGGGGTTAAAGGAGAGCAAATTAAAATAAATTGCAGAAGAACTCCTCAAATGAGACTGGAGCTTTGCTGTTAGCCCATCTGTATGTCCATTGCAGTAAAAAGATTTTTTTTACATTCCTGCTAAATCTATTTTTACTTACTTGTGAATCTGCATTTTTATTAGCAAGTTCTGCACTGCACCTGTTTGAGATTGAATTGCTCTAGCAAACCAGATCTCTACTGGAATATTGAGGTTTTTGCCTTTGGAAATTGCCAATAACTAGTACTTGCAAATAGTTAAAATCTATCTTTGAAGGTGATAATTCAGAAAGGAAGGTAATTATGACAAAAGAAACTTGACATCAGAATAGCTGTTATTAATAGCACCAAAGAGGATTATACCAAGATACTGGAAAGATAGCACTTCCCGAGTGGAAATGGAGTGGGATTCTAGTCTGACACAAGTGAAATTCTAATCAGAGAAGGTGTAAGAAAAGGATAAAAGGCGGTTTTTGGAGATACTGAGCTATGGATTGCTCGGAAAATGTATGAGACTTGAAAGACCTGCATGCAAACTTAAATAATTTGCCTGAAAGACAATTGCTTAAGGAAACTTTACTTCCAGGTAAAGCTGAAAAAAGTTGGTTCTTTTTCTATGTAGGAGAAATTGGATTAATTAAATGTTTTGGTTTTGAAGTTTCAGAGAGGGGAAGAAGTGGAAAATAAAGAACAGTGGGAATAACCACCATTGCTCAATGTTGAGGTCAACAATGTAGTATTGTGTGATATATAATCTTTAAGCAATCATAAAAAATAATGCTATACTGTTTTGAGATGCTGGAAGTGGTGAGAATTCCTAGCTGACCCTTGTGATAGGCTTATGCACTGAAGCATGAGTTTTGATTTCTTCCATTTGACTGAAGAATCATTTTGTCTCTTTAAAACATCTAGCAGTATAAATATCACCTTCAGTTTCTCCCAGACTTTCAGCCTTTTACTGCATCTTTTTTTTTAAATTTGGGCGAAGCATGAAGAAATAGGATGGATCCATTTTCACTTCATCAGCTTAGCTTGATGTCAGCCAAAAGCTTGATCTAGTGCCCAGTGAAAATCGATGGCATATTTAGATATTATGTTCTGTCTTCTCTCAAGATGTTTAACCTACATTTTCTGAAATATCTTTCCAAATTAAACAGTCTGCACAGGATTTACCCTCAGGTACTTCAGAAACCAGCTAAAGCAACAGCTAAAACATTAGTGATTATCTTCGTGAGCTAATAGAAAATGAGTGAGTTCTTAGAGGACCTGCAGAGCGAAAACATTATACCTAATATAATATAAAATGGGAGAGGGCAGTGGGGAAGAGGAACCACTGAATTATAAAACCTTCATTCTAATGTC
The DNA here is from genome assembly GCF_032191515.1 of Phaenicophaeus curvirostris. Classification (NCBI taxonomy): domain Eukaryota; kingdom Metazoa; phylum Chordata; class Aves; order Cuculiformes; family Cuculidae; genus Phaenicophaeus; species Phaenicophaeus curvirostris. The sequence continues at coordinate 29,281,142 of NC_091394.1, read as the reverse complement.
AACATGTGAAAATTTAGTGGAACATACAACCAATTTTTCAGCATCTAGGGAATAATGAGGAAGGAATAGCCAAAATGAATTTGTGAAGAACAAATTGGCTAAAAACCAGCCTGATTTTCGTCTCTTTGGTAAGATAATTGGCCTAGCAGATGTGAGATGAGAAAAATGCAATACATCTTGATCTTCTCAAAATGTTTCACACAACTCCACAACTCATTGCCAAAGGCAACATAGGGCAATATGGCCCAAGTAAAATGCAAGTAAGACAGATTGGGAAACAACTCATAGAATCACTATCAGTCTGTAGCTCAGTGTCAAACTGGGAGTCACTGAATCATAGAATTACTAGGTTGGAAAAGACCTTCAAGATCATCAAGTCCACTACTAAATCATATCCCTAAGCACTTTGTCTATCCGTCTTTTAAATACCTCCAGGGATGTTGACCCAACCACCTCCCTGGGCAGTCTGTTCCAGTGCTTGATAATACTTTCTGTGAAGAAATTTTTCCTAATGTCCAAGCCGAACCTCGCCTGATACAACTTGAGGGCATTCCCTCTTGTCCTATCACCTGTCACTTGGGAGATGAGACCAGCATCCACCTCTCTCTACAACCTCCTGTCATGTAGTTGTAGAGAGCAATAAGCTCAGCTTCCTCTTCTCAAGGCTAAACAACCGCAGTTCCCTCAGCTGCTCCTCAGAAGACTTGTCCTCCAGCCCCTTCACCAGCTTTGTTGCTGTTCTCTGGACATACTCCAGGACCTCAATGTCTTTCTTGTAGCAAGGGGCCCAAAACTGATCACAGTAGTCAAGGTGTGGCCTCACCAGTGCTGAGTACCAGGGGAGAACCACTTTTCTGGTCTGGCTGGTCACGCTGTTTCTGATACAGACCATGATGCTATTGGCCTTCTTGGCCACCTGGGCACACTGATGGCTGTCGACCAGCACCCCCAGTTCTTTCTCTTCTAGGCAGCTTTCTAGCCACTCTTCCCCAAGCCTGTAGCGTGGCACCAGGTTGTTGTGTCGAGTCCACATCAGGTGGTCGTGTAGGATTTTGCTTCATGACCAGTACTATTCAATGTTTATGTAAACATTTTGGATTATGCAATACAGTTACAAAATCTGAGGATAACATCAAGCTGAGAGAGGGTTAGAGTTCAAAACGGTCTTAATATATTGGAGAAATGGTAGGAAATCAATACCAGAAAATTCAATAAAGACAAGTGGAAAGCACAGGCCTTGGAACAGCAAAATCACATTCCCAGACATAGAGAAGTGAGTAACAGCCTAGGAGTCAGCATTGTAGGAAAGGAATTGACCACAAACAGAATAGGAGCCAACATTTTGATGCATGGGCTGTTGCAAAGAGGCAAGTCCCACTTGTGGTGTGTCAGCAATGTGCTGAGCAAGTTACTCAGATCGCATATGTGAAACATTTTTACTGGTAACCTCAGCACAGAATGGCAGCGCATCACATCTTAAAGGAGATATGAACAGAGTGCCAAACTGCTGTCAGGAAGACAGTAAGAAATTTGAGGAGAGGTCTGAAAAAAACAGGGCTTAGGAAAAGGTTAAAAAAAATGTATTTCTTGGGTCTGGAAAAATGAGAATCAAGAGAGGGCATAAATTCAGACTTTAAAAAAGTGTAATACATACAGACAGGTATAATATGAAGCTTAGTTTCCAGGGACCGTTGTAGGTGCAATAAACTTAATTTGAAGCAAGAGAAATTTAGGTTACAAGCAAACTGAAACTCTAAGGGTAAAGTGAATGAAATATTGGAACAGGTGACTGATAAAAACTGTGACATTTCAGTTCTTTTTTAGCTTTTAAGAAAAGGCTTGAGACTAGTCTATTGGAAGTTATTTAGGTGACCTCTGATCTTGTAACAAGCAAATGACAGAAGAAATAAAAAAAGTCTCACATTTCTATAACCCTGAAATGCATGCAAAATCATATCTTATAATGTAAACCAAAAGATTTGAGTGCTTATTATGCCTAGCCTTCCTGTATAATGTCATTTAGTCTTTTCACATCTTCCCCTCCTCCCTTGTTAGGCTTAATCCACATGTCCTGTGAATGGTCTCTACTGTGGAAGTACTCAAACAAACGAGTCAGTTTTACTGAGTGGTAGTGAGAAACCTTATCAGGCACAGAGAATATTAAGATTATGTGAACCCCAGGATGATCAGTGCTCCTCATAATAGGAAAAGTATGAAGAAAAAGTCTCACTCTTTTCTTGATCATCATAAGAAATTGATTTTTCATAGAATCATAGAATCATAGAATCATAGAATCACAGAATAGTTAGGGTTGGCAGGGGCCTTAAAGACCATCTAGTTCCAAACCCCGGCCATTGTGCCATGGGCAGGGACACTTCCCACTAGATCAGGCTGTCCAAGGCCCCGTCCAACCTGGCCTTGAACACCTCCAGGGATGGGGCAGCCACAGCTTCCCTAGGCAATCTGTTCCAGTGTCTCACCACTCTCACAGTGAAGAAATTTTTCCTAATGTCTAGTCTAAATCTGCCCTTCTCCAGTTTATACCTGTTCCCTCTCATCCTATCACCACAAGCCTTTATGAATAGTCCCTCTCCAGCTTTCTTGTAGCTCCTTTCAGGTACTGGAAGGTCGCTATAAGATCTCCTCTGAGCCTTCAATTCTCCAGGCTGAACAAGCCCAACTCTCTCAGCCTGTCTTCATACAGAAGGTGCTCCAGCCCTTGGATTATCTTTGTAGCCCTTCTCTGGACCCGTTCCAACAGTTTCGTATCCTTCCTATGTCAAGGATTCCAGAACTGGACACAGTACTCCAGATGAAGTCTCACAAGAGAGGAATAGGGGGGCAGAATCACCTCCCTTAACCTGCTGGCCCCACTTTTGATGCAGCCCAGGTTACGGTTGGCCTTCTGGGCTGTGAGCACACATGCTGGCTCAGGTCAAGCTTCTCATCGACTAGCACCCCCAAGTCCTTCTCTGCAGGGCAGCTCTCAATCATGTCATCCCCCTTTGTGTACTGAAATTGGGGATTTTTCCAGGAAAAAGATGATCAGAAGGTGCTCGGCTGTGATTGCTGTACTGTAAGGCTAACCGGGAATAAAGCATTCACTCCAGGTGCACTCGGATTGCCATTGTGGGTCCCCAACTTGTACAACAGCACTAATTTCATGAGCCTTGTATACTTAAATAGCATTCTTTTAGTTTATCCTTTCAAGCAGGAGGTTGTACCCTTGATCCCAGCATAAGGACTTTTGTAGTGCAAACTGCTCTGTAAGCTGACTGTCACCTTACTTCATCAAATGACCATCAAACAATATTCTGTTGATTCAGTAGGGGCTTTTGTTTCTGCATGTGCTAACTGATACTTTATTAAGGTTTAAGTTAGCATACAAAGCACTAACTAGGCCAAACTCCCTGCAGCTTTGTAAAAGACCATTATTGCCCATTACCTTTCAAATCCCTATATGAGAAGATAAGGACTACTCATTGATTCCTGCCTCAAGAGTGTATGTTCATAGTCCATGTATCCAAGCAAAAATAATTAACTGACTTCTTATTAAGTGTAGCATATTTCCAAAAAACATGGTTTGAAATCCGGTGACTGTTGTAGCTTGCTTTACAACATCACAGGGCACACTAAGACACTCCTCTTCACATTCATCAGCTAAGATAAAAGAGACCTTAGCTAATTCTGCCTTTTAAAAATTGATCAACACATACTGTAAAATTAGAAGTGTTCTTTTTCATGTCCTATAAACTCACTTTCCTATTTTTCTAAATCTACTTAAAGTTGACATCGATTCTCTCACCTTTGGTCTATGCAGTTTTACAGGAATGCTCTACATTATTGTATTTCATCTTGGATTTGTCATGTTTAAGTGTGAAACAAAATGTCTTGATATGCATAAGATCAGTTTTTCCCAAAAATCTTCTGGCCTAGTCTCTAAATTTGTACCAGCTTTGCACAGCGCAAATCTTACTTGCTCTGCTCATTCATACCTTCCAGCTGATTTCAGTAAGAGTGTTCAGGTGAACAGAGCTACAAATATACGACCTGCAGTTCTGCACAGGCACAAAAAAGACACGTAAAAGAATTATGACACCTAACTATATACTTTGTGGGCACAAATATAGCTTTGGCATTCACATGGTGGAGTTAAATGTCTGTATGATATAATTTGTGCTCATTACCCTATTAATTATCTCATTAGCAGCAATGAATAACTGCAGGCACAAAATATGTCTGAAGAAACTAAAATTTTATTCTGGTACTATTTCTATTACTGTGACATTCCTTGGGTGGAAATGCAATATAAATTCATAGTATTACCTGTCAAAAATCTATCACCTCTCCTCCAGCCACTGGAATATCATTCCTTTAAGAAATATTTTTCCTGCCAATCACATGATAATAAGCAAAATACAGCTTAAATGAAATTTTCTGCTTTTTAATATCAGAATGATCTGCACTTGAATAATATAAGGGGACTGGGTTTCTTAATCAATATTTCACTCTTGTAAAATAGAATAGTGTAATATAATGTAATATACTACAAAGTGATATAACATAATGCAATATAATATGACACATAGGGAAAGCATGGTGTCCATTTTTCCTAGAAGATATCATATGCTCATGAACATGCATAATTTGATAATATCACAAACGGCAAACCCAACACATGTGCAGCTCACATCTGTAGGTACTTGGATAGCTTTAAGTTGGTGGTGATGGGTATGAGCCACTTTGAAGTCCACAGTTTGAGTTCTGCTAAAGAAATGATTAGATTTGATTAAAGACAGTTGCTGCTAATTTCTAGTTAAATATCAAAGGTGGAGTAATAAACCAGTGAATGTGACTGACTCAGGAAGCCAAAGCAAGCATCTGCATTTTTAGGAAGATTCAAATAGGGAAGTGGTATCCTGCCAAACTCATACAGGGAGAGCATTGCAAGCTGCTGGAGTGACATGGAGGTGCTGATGGCTGGGCTGTCTTGGTTCTGCAAAGACACAGCCTAAAGCACTGTGGGCCAAAGCTGGAGCAAATTCTTCCTCTTGTCCTGCTGTTTGTCCTCTACATCCTCTCTGCCCTCCTGCCTCTCCCACCTGCCCTTGTGGCAGAGACAGTACTTGGGATCCCAGCTTGGAGAAGCATCTACAAATATCTGTGGGTAATCTGTGGGTACCTGGGTTACAACTTTCTCCATCAATTTTGAAATGGACATGAAAGATCCTCTTGTGGCTGCCCTGGACAGAAGTTGGGCACCCAGAGGAGTCTGTACACTTAAAATTTGGTCAGAGGAAATCTTTCCTCTCCAGGAGCTGCCCCAAAGGCTGCAGGTCTCTACTCACTCTGGCTTGGGTAGGTCTCACAGCCCCCCATCACAGTGCTGCCTCACTATGTGGGGAATGTAGCTGACTAGGACACTGGAGGATGGCCCTGATGGAGCAGCAAAATAGTCATTGCTACTCATGTTGTGTCAGAGGTGGAAGGAGGAAGGTGAGTATTTTTCTGTGCATAGGAGTCAAGACTGCTCTACTTGCAGAGGGTTTTAACAGGCATTCACCTGTCTGCAGCTTTCGTTAAAAAAATGTGGGAGTATTTCTTTAATGATAATCCCCACACACCATTAATTTCAGAGGGTGGAATCTGGAGCAGTAGTTCCAAGTAATTTTGCTATGAAGAAAACCGAATAAACTAGGAAAATGTGAACAGTAAATTGGAAAGTAATGTGTCAAGGACAATAAAACTTTTGATTTCTGGTTTAACATTCATTCAGTATTTCAACAGAAGCAGTAGTGTCTGTCCAATGTTATTAATTAGCATGAACTTCATTCACAGTAACTTTTCTTTGTCTTCATAGAAGCATATATATTGTTCTACGTCCCCATTTTTTCCCCTACAAGGCACATTTCAAAATAACATGTGATGTTTCTGATGCAATACCATATCAGTCTGATTATATCATACATAATAAGATATGCCTTAATATAGAGCAGTGCACAGATTTTTATTTAGAGGGGCACCTTTGATACTGTGTGACACCTTTGATATTACATGAACTAAGGAAATCTTTAAATCCTACTGAAATAAAAGTGAAGTTCTGTGTCACTATAATCAATCTTGATTCATTGTAGAAGTCCAGGCTCTGCACAAGTGCCATTCTAATCTACTTCCAAATATAACAGTCAAGACATGCAGATTATGTCTTTGAACAGGAATTTTCTGGAAGAACAAATAGAAATGCATGTGCCTAATATCTACCTTACAAATCAGCTTTTCAATTAGAAGAGTTTTACAACTTGTTTAAGAATAACATGTCCATGTAACTGTCACTCTTAAGTAGTGCACAAGTTTAAACCTGCAGCCTCCTTCAACAGACTTTGAGGAAAAAACAAGGGAATTATTCCTGAGCCTTTTATATGGATACCAATAACTGCAACAGACAGCTACCTAATATTTCTGAAGAACTGTTTCAGACAGCTTGTCCGTATCTTAAAGAATACAGCATATTTATTTGTTTCTTACTGACACAAAAATACAATGCTTTCTAAATCTTTCCTATTTTTTTCAGCAATCCACTGTGTTCATCAAGAAGCAATATAGAAAATACTTTATGCCACTGAAAAAAGAAATAGTAGCTTTACAACATACCTTTCACAATGTTTGCACTTCTCTGTTTTCCTCTAATTTGCTACAGGAGCTCAGTTTACACACTGCCTTTCTCTTATGCGCTTCTGGGTAGCATGTACAACAGACGCTTTAACAGCTCTGTCCTCTTTTTAATGCAACCCACTCTGAGGAAAAGGGTGCATTTTTATTATAGTATGAGGCAACTTTCAGAAAAAAAAAAGACATAATTTCAAACCAATCAGAACACGCTTAGTTTAATGATCAATCTCTTTCCTAACTGATACATCAGTATGTGAATGGATCCAGTAATCCATGAGGTGAGGTACACAGACACCATTCACTAGAAAGGATGCTGGGACAGCATAAGCTACATGAGTGGATGGTGGGAACAATAGCAAACATTTCACATTGAGGTGGCTTGGAATGAATAATGCATGTGTTGGGGAAACAGTTGCCCCATTCTGGTGTGGAGGGGGTGGAAATAGTGGGCATGGGAGGTACTTTCCTGATCAAGTTTGCATTTCTAATTAATATCATTGTCTGCATAGACCCAGAAGACCCTGTATCCTGAAAAAACAATGTGCAAATACCCAAGTGGGAACAAGTTGCCATCATGTAGACTCACAAACAAAAAAGCAGCTCAGATGTAAAAACAGTATTTTATATAGGTGGGCAGACAGGCAGATATACACAAATGAAACCAAAGGACCAAGAGAAATGTTAGAAGGCTACATGTTCTTTTGATCTGGTATTGTTTAGATACGGCATATAAATGAATGCCTCATTGCAGCTGAACTACCCTTTCAAATTATTTTTAATTAAGTAATAATTCCTGAGAAATCTGTCATTATCAGCAGTTAGGAACTGGTTTATTATGTTTGCCTCAGGCTATTAATGCTCAAACACAATAGCCACTAATTGTGATAAGAACTAATTTCCCTGGAATTACACATGCATTTTCTAACTATCTGGCAGCATATTTTTTGGTTTTAAACTTTAGGTTTTAGCTTGCCGAACTAGAGCATTGGTCAGTCAGAAAAATTATTCTCTAATCACCCTGCACAGAAATTATGATTAACAAAAATAAAGCTGATTTTTGTTAGCTGTGTACATTATTAAATCTGTTGCAGACAACAACAGCAGAGGTTATAATCCCTATAAACAATGCATCAGCTCCAAATCCAGCAAAGCTAGCAAAAGCATTTTCAATCAATGCAATGTGCTTTGGATCAGTCCCGACAGTTTCTTTGAAAACAAGTCAGGGCAAGGAGTGGGGGAAGTCTGTTGTTTTCAAAGTTTACATTACGAATCTTCTTCTGTACCATGTCAATAAGGTAATGAGAAATCGTTTCTGGGATGTTAATGACCAAACTTTGACATTTATTCCTGTCAGCTGTTTTCAATGTAGACAAATTAAGTGGCCATAAGAAATATTAGAAAGTATTGTTAAAGGGATAAATAGAGAAAATTAATCCAGAGGCAGGGAAAAATGTCTACCTGGAATTTAAAGTGATTTGCTCCACAAACACTTTTCCCCATGCCTTGGGAGCAGAGCATAAGGAAAAAGCCTTAAAGAATAGCTGCCATTGTCATTGCATTTTAAAAGCATCCACATGACAGTTTTAAAAGAACTGCCATTTCAGCTATTTCTTAAATAACCTCTTTCTTCCTCCATAATCATGTAATATATTTCTTTCACCTTTTGCCTAGCGCTTTAGTTTTTTTAATAAACTTAGACACTCATTTTGCAGGAAATTATATTTTAAAATGCTTCTCAGAGGTGTTTTATCCTACCACTTTCATTCAGATTGAATTAATGTTGAATCCTGACTTGCAGAAATAGAGGGAGAGGAAAAGATGGATAGAAAGTGGAAACAAAAGAGAAGCTTAGTTTGTACCCCAGCTCCAAAACACACTTATCTTCAATCCACATTTCGAAATCATTCTTACAGTAACCTTTATCTGTAATACAGTATTATTCTGATATTTCTAAAACACATACAACAGCAGGGTGATTATCTACTGGACTAGATAGTGAAGAGTTTCCTTCCTCTTTCTTCAGCTGTGCACAGTCTGTTTTCAAGCCTTCAGTGCCAGTTCTCACTTGATAGTTTTTATTCTTTTTTTAGGTCCTCATCTCTCTTTTTTCCCCATTACGATGTGAATGGGCTAGTACCTCATCCAATATGTCCATACATGCCTGAATACACTTGTAGAAAAGCTGGGTCTCCTTTTGTCTGGGCCCCGTATGGCTGTATGTCATTCCGCACCAATAGGCAAGGACTCCTCTCTCTGTTGGAGATTTCCAATAATTGCCAGAACAAATTAAACTGGGACTTATCTGTTCCTCTCTCTTTTCAGCTTGAAAATGGAGGAACAAGACCAATTTTAACCGGTGACAATGCAGCACAGAAATGGATTGGATACAGCTTGCGTGAAGTCATGCTGTAGGCAGCAGCAGCAGGACACTCCTTCGAGTAACAAGGTAATGTTGTGCTACACGAACTTGGTCAATCCTTCTGATCTGACATGAATAAAAAATGAGTTGAAAGATTAAGAGGAGTCCATCTAGTCACCATTGTCACAAGTGGAGATGAATAAAGGACTATTTCTGATCATTCTGGAGTGGATAAGGTAGCCAAGAAAAGTGAAGTGGACTGCAGAAGGTAAAAATGACAGACATGGCATATTTTGAAAACAGAAATGAAAAGTACAATGAATTTTGCATATCCTCCCCCTCCCCAGCTCCTTCCCATTCCTCGTCCTCCACAATATGCCCTGTGCCTTTGTCTACAAGCAAGTGTCACGAAATACAGTGTTAAACCTTGACAGAGCAGTGCAGAGAGTTCTCCTATGTTTCTGTGGTGTGGATTTGGCAGTCTGGGGCTGAAAAGAGTGTTTTAAGAGATAATATAGTTATCAGACACATATTTTCTATACCAAAGAGCTGTCATCTTCCTTTGCAGATGAGATAAAGTGAGTTCAAAGTGCTTTCTCCAGGCAAAGACAGATTCAAAACCATGCAGAGGAAATGAATTCTTTCATAGTGTCTGACAGACAGAAATGTGAACCATCAGATTTGAAAGGGACCCTTAATTCTTGGGGTTGCTGAATGCCAATGAGAAATACTAGGATCTTATCTTGACCAACATGATAACTGCTATCAAATAAGAATACGTCAAATACCTTTCAACATACTGTTGTCAGTCAAGCTCTAAAAAGCCATCATTCATTGTAAACTATCTTTTCAACTACCTCAGTCAGGCTCTCCCAGCCTCAGAGTCAGTGAGAAACTAACAGTGAAAAAAAAAATCCAAAAATACTCAGTGCTGTCAGCTTTTCTTCTTTTTCTCTCAAGCTCTTATGTTCCTATTCCGTATCAAAAACACAAGAAGGAAGTTGTGGTACAGTCATTAAAGAAGATTAGAGTATGTAACTTCAGGTTACTGGAACTGAATGCTACATCTAACAGTAAGTTCACCTTTGTGCCCTATCACCAGACACCAGAGGAGATATCCCCCTCACAAAAAGATTGTGATGAGGTCACCTTCCAGTTTCCTCTTCTCTAAGCTAAACAAATCTAGTATCCTCAGCCACTCCTCATAAGTCTTGCTCTCTAGTCCTTTCACCATCTTTGTTGCCCTCCTTTGGATACATTTTAATATTTTTATTTCCTTCTTATATTGTGGAGCCCAAAACTGCACATTGTGCTTGAGGTGAGCCCATGTTGAGGTGTAGACTATTCTGTGAAGATCTTTGGATGAGTGTTAGCCTGCTATAAGAAAGCACTAGGATCTTTTTTTGTCTTTTATGCAGATGAGCTCATTTTAAAATCACACACAGAGAGTAAAAACATAGTAAAAGAAGTGAAAATATTGGGGAAAAAACAGATGAATTGAAAAAAAGTAAAATGCAAAGTCATGTTTTCAAATTGCAATGTCAATCCTGAGAGCAGCCTTTTGACCTTAATAAATTCTGTAACTTGTGAGACTTAAATAAGCAATTGTTTTTCTTAAACAGCCTGTAACTAAGCTAATTACCTAAAGAAATGCTATAATTTAGGTAATTTTTAAATGTCTCAGGAGGAAGATATGTAAAATTCATAATAGGTTCATTTTCCATTGGGTACTCAAGAAAAAAATTAGCAAAGTGCAAATTTTACAGTGTGATATTCAGTTTTAAAGTTGTGAACAGTCAGCAAAACTGGAATGGCAAATCCATTCTGAATTGAATGTTTCATAGTCATAAGCCTGTGAATTCAACTTTTTTCGAAAGCATACACTTCAGAAACTCTGTGTTATTTTACTCCCATACATTCTCATTTCTAGTTATGATCAGAGCAGATATAGGCTTGTCACTGCCCAATGGACAAGTGCTCTCATTGGAGAAATGTATTTGTAGAGCCCAAACAGAACTTAGCTTCTCTGTTTTCATCTTGAAAACACAGCAAAGTTAATAAAATCTACATTCCTGCAAATAAAGCCAGAACAATTTCAGTCATCATTTATAATCTAGAAACCTCTCTTAGGAGTCATAAGTAAAAGAGATTCCATGTCTATGTATGGCCTAGACTGCCATTGGCTTTATTTAGAGCCATACTGGAGAAACCCGAATATGGGATAAAGTTGTCCTTTCTATTGATTAATAGGTAAATGTAAAACTAGAAAATAAACTTTTGCAGAAAGATGAAGTAATGGCACACCCGGACGAAGTTACGAAGAAACTAACAATACAATGTGAAGAAGTGGTAGGGCTCATGGGGGGAATTAGCACTCATCCGCCTATCCACTGATGACCTCTCTTAGGACCTCAGGAACAGAGGACAGACCTTTCTTATTATGGCATTGAACCTGCCTGGGCTGCTACTTTAAACAGGAAGAAAACCAAAGGCTTCAAAAGACACAGGGTGCCTTGCCATCGGGCCATGCATCTGGGCAGAGAACAAACTTTCCCAGTCATGTTTACCTTGCAGAACTGAAGTCTGTTAACCCTTTATCATCGCACTGTAACTGTTGTTAAAGGCTTAAAAATCTTGCTGCATTCATAGGGAGCGCAGCAGTAGCCAAAAGCAGGTTTGTGCTGCCCTGCTGTTCCCCATTCTTGGCTATGGACAGTCTTACTGGAGAGCTGCCCAGTCAGGGGTTTTCCTGCATCCTGGCAGTCCTTTGAGGAGGTGCAGGGTGCCCCGCAACAAGGCAGCATCACCAGCCACACCAGAAGTGACAAGGAGGAAAGAAGCCACTGCTGAGCTCAACCCTTTCCTCCTTCCCCTCGTTACTGATGGCCCAGATAATTTCTTGCACAGTCTCTTCCTTCATATGCACAGGTAAAGGGGCCTTCATTTGGATAGAAGAAGGGGATCCTAACCAGCTGGAGAGCCCCAACCTTTGGTGCAACACAGGGTGGTGCCTAAGGGTGGGAGCTCTCCTGCTTCCATGATCATGCCCCTTCTCTCAGTAAGCTGCTCCACACAACTACTTAATTTATCAGCACTTTGGACTGGCCTTGTCCTCAAATAAATCCAAGACCTCCTTCCTCTCTGCAGCTCTAAATTAATTATTTTTAAACACGAGGCCTGGCTTTCCCTTGGTTGAACAATCTAATCCCATATCCTGTCCGTTGAGTAACTCTTGTTTTGCTGTTTGATATACTGAGACAGAAATGGCACCCAGTTGATCTCAACAGCCTTTGTGCTAACCTCATGCTTAGAACACAGAGGTCTCCTAAAGCCACTGTGGTTGCTCAGGTTTTCTCTACATACATGCATAACATTTCTTTTCCTGATTCAGCAAACCTACAGTGCCCAAATAGAGGCATCCTGCAGTAGCTTTTAAGCGCTCATGTCACTCTGCATTATGATTGCTGGGGCTTTTAAAAGCTAGGGAACGGCTGGAAAATGTTGTGAGTGGGTAATCCCTGAGGAACTCCCAATTGCCACAGATACTTCTTGCTAATGCTGCAGACGGCATGTTCTTTCTTCTGAACAGGACATTAAAATAAGCTCTTGCTTACGTGATGCTATTAAAAGATGCAGTAGACCTTTCAGCAAGGGCAGTGCTGAAGTCTTCTGTGTCCTTTCCAAATTCCAATTCAGCTAATTACATGTGTATGGCACTGTGCAAAGCTCCATCACTAGGTACTTGATTCCTGTTAATATTTTCTGTCTAACTAAATTCCCTCTGTTGCCTCACCTACGTGTAGCAGTCACCTTCAGTTCCTCCACTGGACTATTTGAGCATGTACCTCCGCTTTAGCTGTGGCTCTGTTGTATTCCAGATGTGATCTGGGGAAAAATGATATGATTCTTGCACATATAAAATCCAGAAATATGAAAGGTGTTATAACTGTATGTTAATTATTCATCACTAGTAGCATTACACATAGTAATGTGTTCCTCAAACTATAGTGTGCCCTACTGAGCTGTAAACACGTTGAAGAGCTGCAGTTTTTCATTTAAATTTGGCACAGAACTCAAATGAATTTCACCAAAGCGGCAGGGTCAAGAGGATCAAGATTAGGTTTTGTGAATTTAAAATCTCTTTTTCACCTAGGGATGAATTTAGAACAAGAAGCAACAGTGTTCAAAAATATGCATTTCTGATAGCTTCTAGTGCACCATGAAGTCTTTGCATCAGAGCACAATTCAAAGCCAGCCACTAAATCACATCACCATATGCACAGCAAATATACTGAGATCTCTATTGAGCACAGAACTGCCTAACACCAGCTTCACGATCACCTTGTAGGCTGTACAGCCTGATTAACTACTGACGTCAACAAAAAAGGTGACTGGAAATTCCTGAAGCTAAATATATTCTTGCCTTATAAAGCTGTTTTGGGTCGAAATACAAAGACCTCTGCACAACTGTGTGAAAAAATCAACTACCAGCAGTAACATTTAATGGCTCTGTTCACTGTGAACTGTGCACCAAGGAGTGATCATGGTATAATTATAGAAAAATGCATTACCAAATAAAGCTTTAAAGGAAAAAGTACTGAAAATAAGATAGTATGTTGGAAATGCTATTGTGAATCTCAATACAAACTGCAGTCATTTTAAATGAGGATAGCAACAAAAAAGCACTGGTATTAGGTTGTTATGAATGTGCTGGTGAGCATTCTGCTGTTGGTCCACTTTTTCTAAATTCTACCAACAGACACTATTAAAAAGAATAAGATTAAGTTGTAAAAAGGAATCTTCTGCAGTGGCAGTCACAACAGATGAAATGACTACCTGTTCCCCATTTCAAATAGGAGGAAGCTTGGAGCTTTCCACTCAGTAAAGGGGTATTAAAGCTGGAATCTTCTTCCCTTGCACGCCTGACAAAGTTGAAGGTTGAAGTGAAATAACTGACTACAGGCTGTGAGCAGTGGGGTGATAAAGGAAGTTGAATGCAATCCTGTTGCTGGATTGAAATGTGTGTGGGTATATGCATGTGCATGCTTGTGTACCTAGATGTACAGGGGTATATACTTTTAGCTACCCAAACATCTTTGTATCAGAGAGGAAATGGCTGTATCCCAAAGATGCATCACAAAAAAGGCAGAGCAGGAACCTGCTGTTGTCTAGTGGAGAAGTCTTACCTGTAGTACCCTGTATAAATCCAGCATTTACCTTGCTGGCCTTTTCATTAATGGTGACTGGAAAGCACAAGGACAACTGCAAGCAGAAGATGAGTGCGTTACGTGCAAAAGCATTTTATGTTTTGGATGTGGCACTGCATTAACATGAAGAAAATCAGAGTAGCTCACGCTCAATTATTTAGATTAGTCTCATCTGTCCAGACTGAAGAAATACGTAGGGTCATTGAGCTGTTATCTCATGTCTTTTATGTCAACAGATGACAGGATTTTTGTTAGACAAGAAAATTGTAGATATGTACATCTTCTGGGGTTTGATCATTACACAGCCTGCCTGTACTCTCCAGCAGTACATGAAATATGCAGCCCATGTCAGCTTTTCAAAAGGCATTTCCCTGGCACTTCTTGTGAGCTCCAGTCTCATCAGAAGATAAGAAGCCATACATCTTTAAATCAGCACCAATCAGCCACCCATTACAGGTGCAGGAGAAAGGCCCATTCAATGAGTGTTCCCAGTAACGAATAATTGCTAATAATGAACACTGTACTAATTTCTACATTATCTATTGAAATATAGGCTACAGTATCCAAAAAACCCATCTCCAATGCTACTGAAACTTGAGCACAAGCAATAGAAAAACATACTAAAAGCTGTTTGTAATTAGATATTTGAATTAATAATTATGTGGCTATTTAAGGGCCTTCAGCACTGACAGGTTCCAAATGAGCATCCAGAGCAAGCAGAGACATACCCACTGACCACATTTCAGGTTGTGCCATATTTAGGATGGGACACTGTTTAACCACAAGAGTGCTAAGCACAATCAGCATAAAAACCCAAACTCTTGGATACTCTATGAAATCAAGTTTTACTTAATTTATTACAGCAAGAAAGGTAACAAATTATTAGAAGTGATTAACAACAAGATAACAATAACAGCTTTCAGGGCAATGCATCTAATCTTTATTACAAGAGAATTACTAATTAAGAAAGATATGTCACCAACTGCCCTATCATCATCATCCAGCTATGTGGAAAATTTCTCTCTTTGACCAAGGAAGGAAGCTGTGTGCTAATCTTCCACCCTCTGGGGCCACTTAGGCCTTTCCCACTGTCTCACTAAAGTGGACTCCTGCATCTTGTCCTTGAGTTTCTCCAAATCTCCCTTGAATTCTCACTCCAGGCAAGGTGAGGTTTTCATGCAGACTTTTTTGCACCTTCCTCTGGACTTCCAAGCCATCAGCACCTCTTTTCTTCTGTCTTTTGTGAGTCTCAGAGTTCATTTGATTGACTGTGCAACAGGGGCACTGATGACTGACCATAAAGATGGCATGCAACACATGTTGGCACTCACTGTGTCTCTATACAACCTGCCTAGGCTCTGCAGAATTTCAAAGGGCTCAGGGGTGTCCAGGACTTACTCAGCCAGCAGAAGAACAGCCTCTGATAGAGAGAATCTATAGCCTGACAATTTTTTTTCAGCCTCATAATACAGCTGCACATCACATTGCTGGGAGTCATACCACTTGTATCATCAACCTTAAGAATAAAGGATTTTTATCTGCATTTCCCAAAGAAATGGGTGTACAGTACTTTTTCTGCCGGTCAGTCCTAATCTAATAAAATTGGAATCCATTTAGCCAATTTCAACCCTATTTGACAGAGGAGATGTTCTTGTGTATACGGAAAAGGATTAAGTGTGACATACCCAAAGGGCTTGTTTCTCACAGAAACTTTATAAATGAATGCATTTGTGTTGAGAGCAAGCTCTTCTACAAGTATATCTGCTTCTTTAATGTGCCACATATATGCTGCTTTCATGATTGTGTAATGGATGTCATCTTTTTAATGTGTATTTACAGACACTTTAAGATATGCATTGGGATCTTAATTTGGAATAAGAATGATAGTATGCAATTAAAATCTGAAATGAAATATAGCAAGAACATTGTAGGTTGTAATTACAATTATTACCAGTAAAAAGATGACATGCCTGAGATATGGTCTGTCTATCATTTTGTGAGTGAAAATTCTTCAGGGAAAGAACTGCTATTTGTTATGAGGTTGTACTCTGCCAGTCACAGTGGTCACCTTGATCATCTCTGCATAGTAAAGATAAATTGAGTTAAATTAAGAGAAGATAAAACCAGGCAGTATCACAGATGACCACAACTGACACTAGAATACTTCTCCTCGTTTTAGAAGATGGCACCAACACTGCAACTTCAGCAATCCCTGTGTGGTAAAAGTTAGTGACCTTTTAATGGAGACAGTTATATGCAGTGGTTTGAATAATTACCCATGAAGAGATCCTTTTATATATCTTTACAGACATCCTACAATGAGATGCTCTTTTGTGGCATTTTCATTTCCATTCTAAACCATATTAATGATTCACTGAGTTGGAGAATCAGATGAAAAAAAAATCCCACCAAAATGAATTTGCTCCTTCCAGTGCTGTTGCCTGGAGGCTCTGCCTCACAAGCAGCCAAGCACCCTCTGCAGCCATAGTGTGCGAGGGCTCTTCTGACAGAGCAGGGAATTTGGAGACCTCCACCTCTCACAAGATCATCTCACTCTACTGCAAACATTCCAGGGCAGACAATGGGGAAAGATCATCTGAAACAACTGAGCAATAAGCAGTCTGCTAACAAACATACTTAAGGAAATTCCCATTTGGTTTTGCTGGCTTTATCACTTACATCTATAAGTTTGCAAACAGTTGCTTTTGTTTAATTCAGCACATAGCATCCTGCAACAGAAAAACAAAAAGGAGGAGAGGGAGAGGAAAACTGGAGACAAGAAGACTCTGTAACAAGCAAAAAGAAAGACCTTAAAACAATAAAGCATTTCGAAATGTCAGGGTTTTTTGTTACAGCTGTATTATTTATTCTCACAGATGTTCAAGAAAATATCTATAGAGTAAGAAATATCCCACCCATAGAGTGGAGGAATATGAGCATAATTGTATCTGTGTGCTTTCATAGGAAAACACTGAGATGATGGACCCACTTGTATTATCATAGAATTATAGAATCACAGAACAGTTAGGGTTGGAAGGGACCTTAAAGATCATCTAGTTCCAACCCCCCTGCCATGGGCAGGGACATCCCACTAGATCAGGCTGCCCAAGGCCCCGTCCAACCTGGCCTTGAACACCTCCAGAGATGGGGCATCCACAACTTCCCTTGGCAACCTGTGCCAGTGCCTCACCACTCTCATGGTGAAAAATTTTTTCCTAATGTCTAGTCTAAATCTGCCCTTCTCCAGTTCATACCTGTTCCCCCTTGTCCTGTCATCACAAGCCTTTATGAACGGTCCCTCTCCAGCTTTCTTGTAGCTCCTTTCAGGTACTAGAAGTTTGCTATAAGATCTCCTCTGAGCCTTCTGTTCTCCAGGCTGAACAAGCCCAACTTCTTATCAACCAGCACCCCCAAGTCCTTCTCCGCAGGGCAGCTCTCAATCATGTCATCCCTCATCGTGTACTGAAAACAGGGATTGCCCTGGCCTAGGTGCAGGACTTTGCACTTGGCCCTGTTGAACCTCATGAGGTTCTCAGAGTCCCACTTCTCCAGCCTGTCCTGGTCCCTCTGGATGACAACCCGTCCTTCTGGTGTGGCAACTGCACTGCTCAGGTTGGTGTCATCTGCAAACTCGCTGAGGGTGCACTCAATCTCACTGTCAATATCATCGATGAAGATGTTAAATAGCACTGGTCCCAGTACGGACCCCTGAGGGATGCCACTTGTCACGGATCTCTGCCTGGACTTTGAGCCATTGACCACTACTCTTCGAATACGACCATCCAACCGGTTTCTTATCCACCATAATGTCCACCCACCAAATCCGTATCTCTCCAGTTTAGAGAGGAGGATGTTGTGGGGGACCGTGTCAAAGGTTTTACAGAAGTCTAGATAGATCACATCCGTCGGTTTACCCGTATTAATTTCATCAAACTCTTCTGCATTGTTATCATCCTGCAGGGAAGTGAAACCTACATAGATCCAAACCTCTCCAGCATTTCTTTCCTGTTTTGCATTTTCAGCATGATAGACAGGAAAAAAAATATGTTTAGAGAATGGAAGCAGACTCCACAATGCCCACACAGACTTGCACAGGATATGAAATGGAATTTAGAAGCATTTTATGCCAAGTTCTTTTAGCCTCTTGGTGAAGCTTAAAATAATGGTGATGGAAACTGATACCAAATATCAATATTCATATTTTCAGATCCTTATGAAGCTGAAACTCAGTTTTGTGAGATTCAGTGGTGGCAACCTCAGGAGACTGGAGGTGTCTCAATTGACCCTAATTTTTCTCTGCAGTTGGTTCAGGGCTACATATTATGAGACAATTGCCTGAGCTTTCCTGCAAGTGGAGATAGTTCAGCTGCCTTGAGGGTCCTTGTATAAAGTGATGTAGGGCACCGCAAAAACTAAACCTAAATAGCAATCAGACAATCATAGCTTTCCCCAAAGTTGAAATATTTTTTTAAAAAAACACCCCAAGTGAAAATAGTACTTCAACATCAACTTTCTTAATATTTCAGTTGGCTCATTCTTATGAGAAACAAACAGGTAAAGCAGAAAGAGGAAAGGTAGATTTTTTTTACAAAATCTAAGCAACTGCTGCAAAAAACACGAGAAGCATAGAGTCTAGTACCTCATAAGGAAAAGAACACTAGGAGGTAGTTTCCTGACACTTTTTTTGTCCACAGTCAGTATTTTTACAAATTCACTTGATCTGTCTTTAATTAAGACGCTGGCAGGTATGGTTTGCTTGAATTTATGCCTGAGGATTTATTCTAATCTCTTCCTTTTATGATATGCTCATCTGGAGGACCAGAAAAAAATGATTCTCTGGTTCTTGTGAAGGGGACTCACATACTCCCATAGCTGTGTTGGAAATCCCTGTGAATCTGGGCAGAAGAGAAACATCATTCAGATACATCACTTCTGAAGTAATCAGTCCTCATTGACTCCCATGTGCTCTGAGTCCTTAGTTTGCAGCTAGCGGGAATGAAGTCAACAAGTGGTCCTGTGGAAGTCAGTGTTGCGATAGCTGGAGCCAAGGGAGATCATTTTGGAAGGTCTGAGGCAAGAGAGAAGAACCAGTCTACAAGTCATAGGCCATATTCATCAAAAAGTCAGAAGTGGAAAAAAAAGCATCAGTCTAGACTGTTCCTAACACAGCTACTCAACCAGGACCAAATTTGCCATTGATGCATATTAAGAAAGTACTTCATGAATAGCCCACAGAATAAGGTAGCCTTCAGCATGAATACATGTACTGCAAACCAGCCACAAGCAGGGAAAAGTGCTGCTTGAACAATATCCAGTGAATATGCTATTCAACTGATCTGTATGGTTGTTGTTTAAATAAAATCAACAAAAACTCCCCCTCTATTCCCACTATTCAGATTGCCTTCCTGCAGAAATGGTACAGTATGTCCCTGTCTTTGTAAGCAACCAGCAGCCCAACCCACACCAACAGCAGATCTGGGGCACAGCACAACCTATAATGAAGGCCTCCCAGTGTTCATGTACTCCTTTTCAATGCTCTCTGTATCTGCTATTGATACAAAGGAATGAGGAGATGCCCCTCTTCCTCACACTGTTCTCCATCCTTCATGCCCTGCTCCCCACTGCCCCCTTGACAGGATCACAAAGTCATTCAGGATTTTTCTTTCACATTTTGATCGCCAGAGCATTTTGTTGCCCTCCTTTCCTTTGCTCCAGCTCTACAGGCTGTTCGTTAGCAGCCTGGTTTATCTTTGCAAGCTAAACAGAAGGCACTGTTGGTGCCTTCAGCTGGGGATGGGCAGAAAAAGCCAACCACAGGTTAACAGTGTCAACATTGTGCATGAACCCAGACCACAGTCTTGCCACCCCCAAACATTCTCAGGACTGAAATACCTGCCTCTATTAGAAGCTATTAATGTTTGGCTTTAATTATGTCCAACTAGGATACATTGAGCCTCAGTAGGCTTGTGTTTTAGATGCTTAGGTAAGAAGGTAAGGCATTGCTGCATTCTGTGCATTAAAATGAAGATTCAGCACAAACTGCACAATTAAGCACAGAAAGGAGGAAAAATTGCACTTGAATTAAACTTGATAGGATAATGCAAAGAATCAATACCTTTATTTGCTGTTTAATGATGATGATACTGGTTTCACTTCATTATATGTGAGTCACAACCAGTTTTGTGTTGGTTTAGATGTATTCTTTAGCAAGTAAACTGAGGCATGTGATTTATAGCAGTAACATCTGTTAAATAAAGCTTATTTAAGACTATCACACATTGGTCCTGACCAATGAAATTGAACTGCTTCTAATCCAGTACACTAGATTATTTAGAAATGATGCTCTGCATTTATTTTTTTTTAATGAAGAGTAACATACTAAATATTTATTTTGACTGGCAGGACAGAAAACCTAGTCTATAACAATGCGTCTTGCTATTGGAGCTCCACAATGGCCTATTTCCATTTTCACAAATATGGAATTACACAGTAAATCCTAGATCCCGCTGTTTCTGTGAAGTGACTCCAGCTTTTGGCAGTGGTTGAACACAGTGTATTTATGGTCTTTCCTTTTCATGGCCTCTCGACCGAAAATATCACATAAAAGAAGCAGAAAGGGGAACAGGAGTGGGTGAGAAAAGAACTCAAAGGAGCCAGTTGAGGAAGGAATGACTGTCACAAGACAGAAGTAATTGTAGATATTTGTTTTCTTAAGCAAAGTAGTGATGTGGAACACTCTACTCATTCATTCTTTTTCTGAAACCTTACAGAATGGTTCAGCCATAAAGAGGTTTGACTATGCTGTATCTCTGAAGGGACAGAGCTGCAAATGAGTTTCGGTAGACTGCAGATGCAAGAAGGCACTGGGAAAATGAGAAACAGGTCAAGGGTAGCTATCCTTTGCCTTTATATCTCCTCTTGTCCTGGACTGTTTTGTCCACATTTTCTCTTTCTCTTTATTATCTGCCTCTTTGTGGGTCTAAGTCTTTTTAGCAGCTTTGCTTTTTCCTCAGCATTCTGATAAAGTGCCTGTGGGCTATGTTTTTCACAGCCTGAGTATACAAGTTAAGTGGCATAGAGCCCTACAGATACCTGGGGTTCTTCATGAGCAGGACCCAGCTAAATACCTGGAGGTGAATGAAGGTGCAGGTACAGCCATGTCCGTCCAGGGCTGAGCTGAGCCCTGAAGTGGAGGTAAAAAAGGCAGGGACTATTCTGGCACTCATCCTGCTGCAAGGACAAGGGATGCCAAATGCTATATCTGTTCCTCAGCTTCGGCCTAAAGCAGCAGCTGTCTCAGATTGAAAGATTTAGTTTGTTTTTGCTCAAATACTCTTTTCTGCCTCCCTCTTCCGCATCTGCAGTGCCTATTCCATTGCTGCACATTCAGTAGTTCATATTTCGGGGAAGCAGGGATGCTCATTATTGCCATTCCCAAGCTGCCTTTTCTTCACAGTCTTCCCTTAATTCTGGTTTCAGTTACCAGGGATTGCACATTTTAATATTGCTCTGAATTGCTAAACTGAAGACCCTTAAACAGCTTGATGGACACATCACAGTTGAGTCCTAATATTGTTTTCCTCTAATCAAGAGATGTTAGTTGTGGAGAGGTGTTGAGGTGGGCCTGACAGTAAGGTGTCTGCATGGAGAAGGCAGATTTTCATGGCTTTGTGTAGAACCTGAAGATTTCCTTGGGGAAATAATGAATTAAACATTAAGTCTATGTATACTATGATAGATATAATTACATGATTAAATTCAGAAAAAAGCCATAAAAAGGTATCTAAATGTGAAGACATCCAAGACCTTTATGTCCCATAGTGTAATCAGGAGTGTTAAGGTGCAATTTTATCTTAGGAAGTTCTGCAACAGTCATGTATGGGCACTTGTATTTGTTACTTCATGTTGATTTTTTGCATAAAATACATTCCGCTTGAAACTGAAATTTATATTTGCTTCCTGACTGCAGACCTTGCAAACTGTATGCAGATCTGGACAGGAAATGTCTTTACACAGCTACCAATTGGCTAATTGGCCCAACTGTGCCACTGTTGAATCTCATGCAGTTCCACTGGCCTCTCTGCAACTGGGCAGGTTGTCACTAATAAGCTTTCTGTAAATACTTCTGAGGGTGATGCATGTGATAGAACAGAAACTTCAGATTCTGTCTGCCTACTTGCATAGAGTCTGCAGGGCAAAATGAGGGGAAAAGCAACAGAAGGAACTCAGAGTTTTGTTAGACTCCCTGGGCAAGAAGATGCTCTTTTTATGTGGTAATGTTTCAGAGTAAAAAGTTAGATACAAATGAAGAAAAATCCCCCTTTTCCCCTGCTTTTGGGCCTTATTAGATGATTTTCTCCCAGAGTAAGAGAAATTCCTGACAGAAAATGGTCAGCTTATTGGAATGGTAATTCGGTGTCTTCACTCCAGATGTTCATGAACTCTTTTCTCATACGCACGGCCTGGAAGGATTTTAAGGGAACATGCATTGCCTGGTTCATTCCATGACAGCTTCTGGGAATAACCAAGGAAAATGCTTTGTAAGCAACTGGCATCCATTCCGTTCAATTCTCGTGCATTCAGAAGATCATACACTGCCTGAAGATACAAACAAAACACAGCCATGAAGAACTCGGGCAAACAACATGCCTTCTCTTTAAGTTGCCTGTGGCTAACATTTGCTACTTTCCTTACATGAAGGCAGAAACCAGGGCTGAAGGCATCATATAAACTCCCAAGGAGGCTGTGAAGATACATGCACCCAAAGTTTGTCAACAGCTTGGATAACAGGAGACCAGAAAGGTGGAGACCACAGAACTCTACTATTCACCCAGAGCTGATATTTCAGTGCTGACAAATAACAATCCTTTTCTGTCTAGAGGGTCATCTAACTTTTTACATGCAGGATGTATTGCTTCAGAAGGCCTGTCCAGCCCAGAGAATCACTGATATTTTCTTTAAGGGCAGGCCTAACATCTGTCTAAATAATATGCCAGGACTGGTTTTGAGGAGATTTTTGTTTTGCAAATTGTATTTCTTTAAATACAAAGGAAAGTAAAGATTAGTTCTGTTTTGGTTTGGTTTTCTTTTCTTCATTTGAACTTTAGATAAACAAAGATAGACTTGAAGAATTAGAAAGAACCTTTATGTTCAAAGCTAGAGACTTGACTCACTTTGAATAAACAAAAGCAATTTCCTTTGCCTAAAGAGCCATTAAGTAAAATCAAGTTGCAAAGTCCTGACTGTGATCAGATAGCTGCAGTATGTTAATAGCCTTAGTCTGTACCTGAGTGGGAGTACAGAGAGGGAAAACGCTTTTACAGAAAATAAAGCACTGTTGTGTTTGCAAGGGTATTAGAAGTCTACAGTTGAGTGAGGTAAACAATTGCTTTTATTAATAGCAGCAGACTGATGCTACTAGATTAGCAGAAAATCAGAATAAAGCAGAAAAAGAGAAGAACATATATGTTTAGTCCCACCTCCTCTCCCCCATTGATGATCACAATCCCTAGCTATGAACAGAGGCAGAAACATACCCTGCCAAGTATGGGCTCAAATTTTAAGACCTGATAAAAAAATTCCCCAAAGACAACTTAAAACAGAAATGTGGCCATCTGCCTGCACTGAGGATGGGTGCATTATCTGTGCTGATGTAAGAGCAGATGAACAAGTGAATGACTCAGGGGTATGGCCCCTTTTTTGGCTACTTTTCTTCTGGGAGGAATTCAGCCTCAGAGAGGTTGGCTTTCTATCTTTTCTTGGCCAAGGAAAAGCTCCACAACTGCAGCTGCTTCACCTGTACCTGTGGAGGGGGGCAGGGGGTGGGAGGCAGGGGGTGGGAGGCAGGAGCACCTACTTTTCCTTCCAGCCTACAGCCAGAAAAATATCAAAGCTGATGGAGAAGCAAAGGTGTGGAGGACAGGCATACCCTCTGCTGGGTTAAAAACTTGCTGGATGGCCAGTCCCAAAGAGTGGTGATAAATGGAGTTAAATCCAGCTGAAGGCCAATCACAAGTGGCATTCCCCAGGGCGCAGTGCTGAGTCCAGCCCTGTTTAATACCTTTATCAATGACCTGGATGAGGGGATGTAGTGCACCCTTGCCAAGTTTGCAGATGACACTAAATGAGGAGGAAGTATCAATCCACTGAAGGGTAGGGAGGCTTTACAGAGGGATCTAAACAGGTTGGATTGATGGACTGAGGCCAATGGGATGATGTTAAACAAGGCCAAGCGAGGAGTCCTGCACTTGGGACACAAAAACCCCGTGCAGTGCTACAGGCTTGAGGAAGTCTGGCTGGAAAGCTGCCTGGAGGAGAAGGACCTGGGTGTGTTGGTTGACAGCGACTGAACATGAGCCAGCAGTGTGCCCAGGTGGCCAACAAAGCCAATAGCATCTTGGCTTGTATCAGAAACAGCGTGACCAGCAGGTCCAGGGAAGTAATTCTCTGCCTGTACTCTGCACTGGTGAGACTGCACCTAGAATACTGTGTTCAGTTTTGTTTCCCCCACAATAAGGAAGACATTGAGATCTTGGAGTGTGTCCAGAGAAGAGTGATGAAGCTGGTGAAGGGGCTGGAGAACAAGTCTTACAAGGAATGGCTGTGAGAACTGGGGTTGTTTAGCCTGGAGAAGAGGAGTCTGAGGGGAGACCTTATTACTCTCTACAACTACCTAAAAGAAGATTGTAGAGAGGTGGGTGTTAGTCTCTTCTCCCAAGTGACTGGTGATAGGACAAGGGGGAATGGCGTCAAGCTGTGCCAGGGGAGGTTCAGACTGGGTATCAGGAAATAATTTTTACAGAAAGGGTCATCAGGCACTAGAACAGGCTGCCCAGGGATGTGGTTGAGTCACCATCCCTGGAGGTATTTAATAGGTGGGTAGATGAAGTGTTTGGGAACGTGACTTAGTAGTAGACATTGAGTTGATAATCTCAAAGGTGTTTTCCAACCTAATGATCGTATCATTCTATGATTCCATGAAAGATGTGCAGCTGGGACTTTTGAAAGGGTCCTGGGGACCAATTATCAGGCTGATTAGCACTGAAAGTCAGTGAGTGGGTTATCTTTGTACTTGTTTGTTCACTGAGGTTGGAGAGCTTTAATACTTAAGAACAGGCTGTATGAACCCCTGTTCTTCTGCTGGCATGGCAGTGTAAAAGCTTCCACGTAAAAAAGAAAACAGAAGTTGCTTACATAGGCAGTTTAATGTCAGTGCAATGGTATCCAGAAGTTTTGCAAACATATCTACCTAAGACAGTCTCACATTCTTCATCGCTTACACAAGTGTGTCATTTGGAAAATAAAGTTGCAATTTAGGCATCTCCTATTTACAGATATTTGAAAACTCCCTACAGAATTAAAAAAAAAATACATTTTGGAGATTATAAATAAATGGATGAATGGTATCACTTCTGAAAATTTTAGTTCAAGACATTAAACAAATAATTACCAAATCATTCTCTTGATATTCCCTTCATTACATTTTGAATATTTGGTTTTTAATCTCAGCTTCTGTCATGAGATTAAAATATATGAGAATTTCTATTTACTGTTCTATACATCACTGCAATATCAATGATAAAACCTTTGCTTATATTTGGGTCAAAACACTCCCTTGATGATTTGATACATTTCTGTAGTTTATCTTTCCTAGAAGATCAAGAATCATCAACTCCTGAGGGAAGTTAACTAGTCAGATTACATATTTCCATAAGAATATTACTGACCTCTGTGAAAACTGCAAAAGACTTTCTGGTTTGCAAATCCACACATGACAAGATTTTTCAATACTGCTGAATGTTGTCATGAGATTCTCACTCATATGAAATTCAGACCTCGGCACAGAATGTTGCAAGTAGATGATTTGCTATTGTAATAAATAATGAAAGCTAAATTACACTTAATAAATGAATGAAGAAGAGCTCTAAGTGACCCACTATCCTGTTTATATTATCCTGTTCATGTGGCATGTTAAAAAATTTAGTCCTTCAAAATGGGTACTCCCTTTCTTATTTTACATTGAACATAATTTGAGAGGGTAAAAGTAAGGTATATACTTTCTCTGGGTTAGTCAGCTGTACATGTCCAGGGGGAAATAATTTGCAACTGACAGTGTTAGGGAAAAAGCTCAGATCAATTGTAATGGATCACACACCAAAGAAGAGTCAAACGTGTCCTGCAGGTACAAGAGAAGGAAATACTGCACTGGGGTGTATGAATAGGGAAAAAGCAAGCCATCTGAAACAGCCTTTCTCATTACACTTGGCACTGAGAAGGTTTCATGTGGGATTACATCCAGATTTAGGCACTACGCTTCAACCAGTGTGTGGCTCAACTGGAGACAGGACAGAAGCAAGCACTGAGACAGATTAGAGGTCTGGAAAATGTGACTTCAGAGGAAAGCCTGCAGTTAATTAGCCAGAATAAGAAAGAACAAAGGATGCAGCATCATAACAGTCATCAAACACATAAAAGGGTGTTGTGAAGAATAAAGGCATCCAGGGTGGACAGCTGACACAGGGGGACTCCCTGCCAGTAAGGAAGAATCAGGTCAGACGTGAAGGAGACTTTGCAAGGGCAAAGCTCATCAAACATTGCAGCATGTTGCATGGGGAGGCTCTTGTACATGTATTCCCAAACATCTTTAAAGCCAAGCTAAATTTGAGATATAATTGATCACGTATTTGGGCAGGGGTGGACTCTTGACCCTCCAGTCCTGCTTTATTTGCATTATCGAGATGTACAAATGTTGCTAAGACAGCATAGAGCATGAACATCTTTCTCCCAGGTTCCTGCCTCTGCCAGTAGCTGGTAATAGAGTTTACAGAGGACCTGCAAAAAGTCTGTAGCACACAATAGTGAAAAAAACCTGGATGTCAAAGACATGTTAGTGTTTGGCTTCTTCTTGGAAGAATATGAATTTGTAATCTGCTATATTTTTAAGTCGACTCAGACATTCTCAATGTACATATACATTTCAAACCTTTAAATATTTCTTACTAGACTCTTGGCCTCAGTGATGGTTAGTGACAATGAATATCACATTAAACTGTGCTTTTGTGTAGAACATATTTCATCTTAGCAGTTAGTTATGTGTTATACAGAAGAAGTAATCAGGAGTTCCCAAGTTGCCTCCTGCATGGTATTTGTTACTTGGTATACCTTTGTCATGCCCATGCTATTTGTTTTATCTCCAGACTAAGCAGCTTCAAGATTTTCGTCATCTCTTCCTATGGAAGTCTTTTTGTGTCTGTAGTAATTTTCGTCACTGGTGTCTGAATCATCTCTGCTGGACTAAGCAGCATATGCAAATACATTTTTTTCTGCCTGAAGCAAAAGAAGCAAATGCATTGGCGGTTTTTTTTGGTGGGTGGGGTGTGTGTGGTGGGGGTTAAGGTAGAGGAATTTCATGTTCATGCTTGTTTTCAGAACATTTTTTTGAATGACTGATTTTCCACAACTTTCAAAATATATGACTACAGAGGAGGAATTACAGACAGTTCTGAAAGTTTGTTCTGAACTTAAGAAACAGTGCATGCAAGGCATATTGATTTCTTTGTCTATTTTGATCCTTCTTAATTACTTACCTCTCAAGCCCATAAAATCTGATGGTTAGAAAAAAAAATCCTGATAACTTATTATTATCTCATCAGAATTTCTATTACAGGTAGTATACGTTCTTCCATTTTGAAAGAAGAGCAAAACCTTGAAGATTATTCTTCTGTCTCATAGAATTAAAAGTTAATCTAAATAAACATGATGAAATAAGGGACAGTGTAAAAACTACTGTATACTCTGTCCTGCTGGTCCACTATTTATGAATAAGAGCCTTGTCTTTCTTGTCCTTGCACTGTCTTTTTAAGAATTGTGTATAATTTTCAAACAGTATGTGGTGCATGGTGATAATTTTCACATTTGTTTCAATGCTGCACTTCTGTTCCAAAGCAAAGTGCTAGCATAAGTACAGTCTTGGCTGCTAACACAGCTTGACAGAGGTAGAGAAGATGTGACTGCATCCCAAAGTCAACACCATCTCCATACCCTTGCTAGAGGAGCTAACTGGCAATATAAGAAGTACAAGACTGCCCTCATCAGCAGAAGTAATAGTGGCAGGAAGGTTTGATAATGTCAGGGAGGAAGGTTCCCACAGGGCAGAACACCCCAAGGTCATCTTTTTGGGGAAAGTGAATCTCAAAATTTTTTAGTGTATGGATGTGTCTCCAAGAGGTATCAAACCTTGCCTTATGAGGTAGCAAATCACGGCATTTAAAAAGTCTTTCAATGACAATATTACCATTGTGAAAAGTGATCAGTTGGGCATACACACTTTGTCTGCCTTCAGGTCCCTTTGTCATAGAATTATAGCATAAAAGATGACCTTTTGTTGGAACATTTTACTGATTTGCATTATGGCTAGAGGTAGACACAGAATTCTAATATTGTCTATGGGTTGCCTGGCATTTGAGGGTTGTGTCAGATCTTTTGGGTTATATGAATATTTCCTTTGATGTAATGATATTCTTTAGTCTTACAAAAGCTATTTAAAAGACAAAGAAAAATCTCTTTTCAAAACATGTAGTTAAAGAAATAGCAGCCCTTATCACCTAATGCATTGTGCATTTCATAAATATAAATTGCAAGTTAGGGCAGATGGCTTTTAACATTTCCTGTGCTCATCTCTATCTAATTCTTTGAGATCTTCTGGGTCATGGTAGCTTTCTTTGAGATATATGGTCATAGGGTGGCAGCCGATCTACCTTTGGGAAATTATATCAATGCAGATAACCCATACAGAGAGTAGATGAACTCAGAGCTCCCAGCTTTTGAATATTGAAAGTATACAAGTATAGGTTTAATTTACTTAATGTATCAAAGTACAGTTCAGAACAGATTCATGTACCACTAGCTGCTTCTTCTAAACCTCTATACATCCATTATGACTGCATGCATGTTGGGTTGCAACTTAGAATCATAGAATCAGCAGGTTGGAAAAGACCTCTTGGATCATCGAGTCCAACCATTACTATCTGCCACTAAACCTTGTCCCTCAGCACCTCATCCACCCACCTTTTAAATACCTCCCTGGGCAGCCTGTTCCAGTGTCTGATGACCCTTTTCATGAAATTTTTTTCCTGATATCCCGTCTGAACCTCCCCTGGCACAGCTTGACGCCATTCCCCCTTGTCCTATCACCAGTCACTTGGGAGAAGAGACTAACACCCACCTCTCTACAATCTCCTGTCATGTAGTTGTAGAGAGCAATAAGGTCTCCCCTCAGACTCCTCTTCTCCAGACTAAACAACCCCAGTTCTCACAGCCATTCCTTGTAAGACTTGTTCTCCAGCCCCTTCACCAGCTTCATCGCTCTTCTCTGGACACACTCCAAGATCTCAATGTCTTCCTTATAGTGGGGGAACCAAAACTGGACACAGTATTCTAGGTGCAGCCTCACCAGTGCAGAGTACAGGCAGAGAATTACTTCCCTGGACCTGCTGGCCACATTGCTTCTGATATAAGCCAAGATGCCATTGGCCTTCTTGGCCACCTGGGCACACTGCTGGCTCATGCTCAGTCGCTGTCAACCAACACCCCCAGGTCCTTCTCCTCCAGGCAGCTTTCCAGCCAGACTTCTCCTAGTCTGTAGCACTGCACAGGGTTGTTGTGCCCCAAGTGCAGGACCTGGCATTTGGCCTTGTTGAACCTCATCCCATTGGTCTCAGCCCATCGGTCCAGCCTGTTCAGATCCCTTTGGAGCCTCCCTACCCTCCAGCAGATTGACACTTCCTTCCAGCTTAGTTTCATCTGCAAGGGGGTCTATAGACTCATTATGACTGCACGCATGTTGGGTTGCAACTTAGAATCATAGAATCATAGAATCAGCAGGTTGGAAAAGACCTCTTGGATTAAAGGGTGGACTCAATGCCTGCATCCAGGTCATTGATAAAGACATTGAACAGGACTGGACTCTGCACGTGGCTAAGATGGCAGCTTTTGTTGCATACCATCAAAAGGGGAGCTACCAGCAAGTCAGCCCATCCCAAGACACTGGCTCTTGAAAAGGCCAAGAAGAGTGTGTGCAATGCTGCCCATTCTCTAGAAGCACCACTACAAGTAAAAGCCAGTCTCGGAGGCCAAACCCAATTTTTTTCTGTCCTTGATGCTCTTTACTCCTTCTTTGGTGCACATTTTGTCTTTTTTTTTCCTCTCATCTTCAGGGGACCAAGATGTGACAAAAGAGCCCCAACACACCTCCAGATGACATTTTGTCTTTTTTTTTTAACAGGAACAATTACTATAATCTCTATTATCAACCAAATGATTGCCAAATGGTCTTTCTATAACTAAAGTCTAAGAAAAGGTGCTAAAAAGAAGTTATGTCGCTGCATATGTTAGATGCATTAATCTTTTTCTTTTCTTATTTTGCATTTTTAATAAAGAATGATAGATTTTTAAGCTAGTTGTTTACTATGGTATTAAGCAGACTGAGATTTCTCTGTCAAAACCATGAATGTATTTAATTGTCTAATGTTCTGCAGTGACAAGGTCATGTTAACAGCATTGAGCCTCTAGACCCGTTAACCCATTGAAACTAACACAGAATTCAATTGTTTTTCCCTTTAGAGCAGGCGGTACAGAGGGTATTTTACATAAAATCAGACAGCAATTTGTTAGTAAATTTTCCACTTCCTAATTTCTCACAGTGCTCACACCCATATAACTTTCCTGCTTTCCCTTTAGATTGCATCAATCATATTTTCCCAGCAGTGGACTGAGTAACGCCATCCTTCTCTCCAGCAAAGCAGACTTTGGACATGACACTGAGGTTACTCCTCCTCACCAGGTCCCAGGCAGTGTTTCCAATGGCTGCCTGTTCTGACAGAGGGACAGAGGCCCCTTCTTTTGAAGACCAGCCCACCCACTCATTCCTGGACTATGCTCTGCTCCTCCTTTTCTTGGATGCATCTGGGGGGCCTGCCTTTGTTACTGTAGAGCTGGCTCCCCATCAGCCTCCAACATGGGGAACTGAAATTCAAAAAATAACACCATGACTGCTTCCTGGACGAGCTAAGCTGTTTCTATCTGCTGCCCACGAAAACTGGGGTGCAGGACGGTGCAATGCAGGGTCTCCGGGCACAGTCCAATTGCATTTAGGGGCTGCATTGCCCCATCCATTGGGAAGGAAGCTGCATGGAAATGTCAGATAGTAATCCAAGAACATTTATATTACTTCTGGAAACAAGCAGGTTAATCTGCATAGCACCATGTGCTACCACTGGATTTTTGGGTATGGCTAGAGAAAGTTATCTCTGGAAATGACCAGTTAGTCTCTATTTAATTCAGTAAACTAAATAATGATGCCTAGGCAGTGGATAGTGGTTGTCTGTCTCTCAAGACTGTCAAAATAAACCCCAGTCTCGTGGGCTGTTTAATGCCTACTGGTCTCAGTTCCAGAGAGCAGTCCTGAGCATGTTTAATTAACTAGACATAGATAGACATAGCCTCAGGTTGCTTTTATCATCTGCCCACAAGCTGACTGGTTGCATTTTTTACTTTCCTACCTGATTCTGCTGCTGCTAAGCACCTGAATATTTTCATTGGTTTACTGCAGCTGTCCCTCACAAGAAAAAAAAAATCACTCAGCAGTACCTGAACTGACCCTAAATTACAAACTGATAGAAAGAAATATGCAAATATGACATAGTAGCTCACTTATGCGGTAGGAACATGTGTGTGCATAGTATCTTCTGAAACCTTCTAAGCTCTTGATAAACCCACACAATTATCTTCTGCTACCCATGGTTTTGTTGAAGTATAACTTTAAATAAAATGTGTCTGATATTGTAAAACTGAGTTTACGCATATTTAGAAAGTTATGCAAAAGTGCAAACCTACTTCTTGTTTTTACAGATGATGTTGGCAGGTATATATAGCCTATCAGTTCTTAATGCGAAGCCATTGTGGTGGCGATACGTCAATGTATATTAAATGGTTCTGAAAGGAAGGCAGCTAATATGTGTGCTCTAGCCCATATTCAGATGTTCAAAACTTAGGAATTTTAATTTGAAGATAACATAAAAAAGCTCATCTACATCATTAACTGATGTTACACAACTTTTCATTCTGAAAAACAAAACTATTTTTAAATTACAGGAGTATTGAATAATATCCAAACTCTAAGTAATTTCTACCTGTACGCATTATAATCAACCTGAGAAATGATTTACCTGAGCTTTTTTTGTTTTGGATTGCAATGTATTAACACCATGTGCAACATTAACACTCTCTGAAGGACAGGAAATAACTGGTGTGAGAAGAGGTCTCACTAAAAATCATCAAAAACATTTCAAGAGGTCATCTCACAATAACTTAACATTTTTTATTTAGTACTCATTAGAAATACCAGATCAATAACAACATAAGAAGAACATCTCTGGTCATTTATATAAAACAGACAACGAGAAGAAAGTCTCTCCTCATCTATCATAAAAACATATCACTTGTGCATCAAACTGCAAAGATATTTACAATCATTCAGTACTTTTTCTCTCGTATAAGACTACAAATAAAGTCATGCTAGCTGAAAACTTCGAGATTTTGTACTTCTGCTTCATATGATAATGAGCTACACAATATAAAGTCATCCTGAGAGGGGTTTTTCAACAGTCAGACCAAAACAGAAAGGGAACTACTTTAAGCCATATTTAGTTTTCTACTCCTCACCATTGAAATGGACAAAAATCAATCAAAACATCTCACTTTACTCTTCCTCCTGTTCTTTTCACTTTCATTGAAGAAAGCTTTCAGTGCTGCTTGAGCTTTTTGAAAATAATACACTGGAGCATTCTACAGGTACTTGAAGTAGGAAAACAGGCTTCAAATCTCTGCTTTGAAACAGGGAAAGAGGGGATATCGTATTGGACTTCCAAAGCCAGAAGGTCATAAGAAATTTGTTTAATTTGCCTTTAATCTCTCATATTTATTTTATTCCACTTTGCATGAATAATTAAGCATCCATGAGTACAAAAAGAAATGAGAGGGACTATATCGCTCTGTGGTTAGGATACCGACCTGAGAATCTGGAAACCTGCTTTCAGTTTCTACTCCAATTAATATTTGTTTGCTTTACAGAGTGGAGCAACAGTGCTAGGATGCAGAGGAAAGATGTTGCTTTCTGAAGTACCCAGTATCCTTTTTCAGGGTTCAGAGTATGCAGGTTCTTACACAGAGGAGAGAATTTACTGAGA
This sequence comes from Phaenicophaeus curvirostris, assembly GCF_032191515.1. Taxonomy (NCBI): domain Eukaryota; kingdom Metazoa; phylum Chordata; class Aves; order Cuculiformes; family Cuculidae; genus Phaenicophaeus; species Phaenicophaeus curvirostris. The sequence goes on along the minus strand of NC_091394.1, from coordinate 29,247,663 downwards.
TTGCCAGCATCCTCTTAATGGACAACTGTTGTGATTGCCTGCTTCCCTTTTGGCTAACGTACTGACACATCCCATTTCTGTCTGTTCAAGCAGTTCCACAAATACAATCTAAATTGACAGTTATGCTTTTAAATGGCATATTCTGGAAGGATGTTATTTCATGTATTTAAATATATAGGCAAGAAGATAGATAGATTTTCACCCAAATTTTCAACAAAATTTTTGAAGACAGACAAAAATATGTTTCTGAAGTTAGCTGATCTATATACTGTATTCAGCACAGGGTAACCATTTACCATTTTCTGTTATATAGCAGACTTGGCTAAACTTTAGGCAAGTCATGAACAGCTGTGTGCACAGAGACTTACTTTCAAACTGCTGACACACTACGAACTGCAAAAGCACCACGTACTTAAAAAAATTATAATTTCTCAATATACGTCTCTAAAACACACACATAGTTTAAAATAAATTGAGTGAACATTTAAACCCGCTTAATTTTTGAATCAATTCCACGTTTGAAATAATCTCCAAGTTAAAGCAGCTGAAGCATAAAATGTGTTTTAAACTGAACAAGTTTAAATATTGAATCAATTTTGACACAAATGTGTTTGCATATTAAGGTATTAAAAATGAATCCAGTTTAAATATTAAGCTGATGAAAGAAAGAGCTATACTAGGGAAAAAAGATTAGGGACGACCACTAAAATTACAACAAACTCAAATATTAGAAAAACCTGGAATGTATTATTTAATCTTAGTGAACCAGCTATGGCTAAAGGAAAAAGAAAAAAGCTGTATGTAAAAGAGTTAGCAGGGCATTTGAGAGCACAGAACAATGGCGGGTTTCTTACTCAGATTTTACTCAGTGTTTATCAGATTTCAAGGGCCATCCGATAAAATCCTCTTCCTCTTGCAACTCTAGTCTGATTTTGCCCTTGGCCTGCAAACCTCACCCTTCGACCCTGTAATGCCAATGCACTCACAAGCCATAATCTTTTGAAGTGTGTTAGCTGTAATTGACTGGGACTCAAAACAAGGTTTTCTTTGTATAATCAAACACTCCACATAAGACTCTCCACAGTCTGCTGCTATTTGAAGGTGAATTGCCTACCTCTTCCACCCCCCTTTCCAAGTAGAGAATAAGCTGCAGGTCATAGCATGATCTTGTTCATCCCTTGCCTGTACCTGTGCATGCAGGATGCATTCATGGGCAGACAGGATGGGGAGGAAAGGTAAGCAACAGTGGAGTACAAAATTCTGCATGTATAAGGAAAATAAGGTTAAGGTGGTGGGGCAAATGTGCTCAGGCAAGAAAAATCAGATGCTGCCATAAGAAATTTCCTTACATTAAGAAGTCAGGCTAAATAAGGGTCCTCTGCCTTGGACCCATCCGGCTGCAAGTGGCTGGTAAGCCTGGCATGCAGAAAAGCATGTTAGAGCGTCCTAGCTTGGGGCTGCTGCTGGGAGTAGTGGCAGGCTCAGTAACTCAGCCTACATTTTTCACCTGAATTCAGATGACTGAGTATTGTTAGATTTCATGCTATTTAGTCAATTATTCACTTGGGCTGCTCATCCTCTGTTGGGAAAGCCACATCCACGTTGCTCTTAGAGTCCACATGGCTGGGGACACCCCTTTGCCTTCACAGAGCATTCAGTTGCATATGACTATGAGCCACCAATGTTTCCCAGGGGTAACCTGTATACACCTTAAGCCCAAGATTTCCTTCATGATTGTTCCAACAAGCTAGGTCTGTGTCAAGGTTCACCAATAAGTTTATATTATGCCTCCAATATTAATTCCACAGCCAGAGGGAGATGACTATTGTTTAACCATTTTAACTGTGAAATTGTCCTTTTCCCCACCTCAATACCTGGTGCTGTTTCTCCTGCAGAGATGATCACAGCTCAAATAGCATGGATGCTCCAGGAGAGGAGTATGCTAAACAGGCAGTGGCACAGCCTGTGGGAAAACACTCCATAATCATTATCCAATAGCACTAGACTGTCACTGTTGTTAGTTTCGGTACTCATAACCAAAGTTACTGAAGGATCAGTCTCTTGAGACCTGGTTGTAATTTCTGCTAGACTTTACAGTGTTGACACTTACTAACCTTATGTAGCAAAGCCCATACACGAGCAGAAAATCTCTCCTGGTTGCACCAGGTATAGGAAGGTGGCACTTTTATGTGAATGAATGAAACCTGGGTTCAAAGCCTTAAACGCTGGGAATGCTCAAGTCCATATTCACCAAAACAATCATTTAATAACAGTCCATGAGCTAAATAATTTCTTAAGGAGAACAACAAACACTTAGACCTCTGAAATGGAGTCTGCTTGCTGCTGAGAGTTTCAAAGAGGGTGGTAAATTTAGCTCTTTCTACTCTCTGTGTGAAAATCTCAAAGTTATTTTTTACTGGAATTTTATTTTAATAATAGAAAAGTTTATGCATGACAAGAACTATTGTCTGCCTGTGTGAATTTGAAGACCATTAAGCTGTGGTTATCAAAAGATAATTTTGAAGAAGTGTTGCCTGTAGTTGTGCAATGTGCATTAAAAATGTAGTCTTCAGTGAAAATCAAACAATGATGCTTGTTGGTAGAAAGTACAGAATCAGCCTCCTGCCCCACAGCTGCAAATTCCTCAAAGATGAAGGCACACTGATGTTATCACAGCCAACTAGATTTTTTATATTTGCCTGGATCTTTTAAAACTAATAATGAAATCTGAATAAACGGCATCTCACACTCCTCTTTTTTTTTTATATAGATTTTGCTTTTGGCCATGAGAATGGCAGACAGTTTTACTCTATGACATGTTGCATTTCCCTTGAAATCACTGACTGGATTTTACTCCCTCAGTTTTATCGGTTTCAGGGTAACAACTTAGAGACATAAATATTAAGGAGAGTGAATATGAGCTCAATAATTTTATCAACTGCTTGTTAGTCTTTTTTTTTTAATGATATGTGATACATGAAAATGGATAATCCCTGAAGTAGTTCTGAAAGTCTTATGAATGTATATGCACCACTTGACGCAAAAGCAAGTCATTGAAGTGCTCTATGGCCCTGAGTGCACAGGAGTATAGAAAGTCTGATGAGCACCAAGACAGTTACATCTGTTTTGCACAGACGATAGCAGATGTGGATGCTTGGCACATGCGGAAGGAAACTCCTCTGGTGTACATTATAGCTTCCTTATGAGATGAAGGCCCTACTGAACCACATACTGGTGAGCTGTATCTCTCTGTAGAAACTTCTCTATGATAGAATTCCCTCATAGAGCTCATCTTCGTGACGTGAAGTGAAATATTTTCTTCTTTCAAATCAGGGGGACTGTTATCATTAACTTTTTTTGGGATAAAATCTGTCAGCCCTAGCTGTGAGAACTGGCTATCCTACACCTCCCCAGCAGCTCTGGAGCACAAGATAGCCCCCTGCCAAATGGATTTTATTTAATTTCCTTTATTCATTCCCTGACAACCTTTCCTTCATCTTTTATCATACATGAAGCATTTTCTGTCTAAAAGGACCAAAGGAACTCAATCCTGCTTCTTCCTACCTCAGCCTCAATAGGTTAAATTGCCATGGTTACCTCTCCTGTGCGGCTAGACCTTGAAATACATCTCTATTTCACTTCAGCTTTCCAAGCTCAAAGCTGAGCTCTAGACAAATTTAGGAAGACTTTTCATCAGGATATTAGCTCCCCTCCCAGAAGTCCCCTTTTGGTTTTTGCTCATGCCTCCAGCTTCCTTCTGTGCCTGTTTAAACCAACAGTTGCAGCAAACCTCCAAATCAACAGCCTTGTCAGGATGAATAATCTAAAATTAATGTGCACTTGTCGACACGCATTACTGTTCCTGACAGAGACACGTTGCCTGCGCTGGCTACAAACCGACAATCCTTCAGAAGAAGTTTGCTCACTGCAGTCCAAGAGCTGATGGAGAGCTCGGGTAAGGCTGGGAGTCGGATTTCAGATGATAAGTACAATGGTTCCTGACATGTAAGTCTCAGAGTGAATTCACCAAAGACCAGTCTGCTTACTTTTTTCCTGCTGTTTGCTTTACTCTCAGTGGTGATGGTTATCATATTTATACAGCACCCTCTGAGAAATCATTTAGATTGGTTTTGAACATCTTGTTTTCACCACCCTCAGTTTCAAGTTGTGGAGCAGGAGCGTGAATAATCTGGTGCACCATGAAAACGTTAACGCTTAACTTTGTGCCTAGCACTCCCCCTCCCACCTTGCTCCTGCAAGCTTTTCTCAGCAACCAAGTGTACTCTTTTGTGGTGTTGTGGGCAAATGACAGAGAGAGAAGGAGACTTTGGAACCAGAGAAACACAATACATGAGAGCAGCATAGGGTTACAGCTGTTAGCACTGCAAGTGATGAAGTAATGAAACCAATTTGGAAATAAAATAACAGAATAAAATATTGCTGATTTCCCCCCCTTTTTTTTACACAACTCAATAATCAGCATTCAACATATTGCTGCATTCTTAAAGTTAACTGTTATGGAATTCATGAATTCTTCTTCATGAATACCAAAGGACTTGGTCTTTTGCAATTTAATAGGTAACAGATTCACTTTAAATAAACTGTCGCTAAGCTTTCATATGTCAACAGCTATATGAAAATTGAGAGAGGTTTTTATTTTTGGTTTTGTTTAAACTTTGTCACTGCCTCACTCTCTGCTCAGCCACAGCTTGGGCTGGACTCCTGTGTTTCCAAATTTTTTAGTTCCACATGACCTGGCAATAGCAGGGTAGCACTTTGCATGAAGATACCCTCACATGGGAACACATAACACTTCTGGAAACTTGGAGGCAACCAGTGTCTCCTAGCAGGGGGAAGTATTTGGAGAGAGGACACATGCACCGCTTCTACTGGAGGCTGCTTCACTCCCTCTGAGCAAGGGATAGCCATGAGTGGCCAGGCTCACCTCATCAACATCTTGCCTCACCCAGATCAGGGCTAATGCTCCACCATTTATGACAGAGGTGACTCATGGGTGCCTGAACACTGCAACCCTTGTCTCCTACCCAGCCCTCATATTCTAGCAAGGCTACCATGGGGAAGAAAAAAGCCTTTTTCTCCTCCATGCTGACATGCACCAGGGAGGTGACACAGCTGCTGACTTTTTAATGTCTAGATGCCCGACTGCTCGAGGTACCAAGGCTTTCACCCTGATCTGGCCAGATGAATACTCAGCTGGGAAAAGCCTACCCCCAGGAAAGGCTGCTCTCCTTCCCTGATGCTCCCCTTGAAATCATGTGGCAGGCTGCCTGCCCAGTCCTGAGTCTGTCCAGCCACCAACAGGCTGGAAGCATATCTCACTAGGCAGGGGATCTCAGGGCTGCAGCAGGGACAAGACACGGGAGACACAACTTCTGGCAGCCAGAGAAGAGCAGTCTGCTCCTTGGGAAAATGCAGCCTGCATGTGGGGAGAGACGTGACTGAAGGATGAAGGGAGAGAGTGAGCAGAGAGGGAGGCTGCAGTGGTTGGGGGAAAGGGTGAAAACACCACAGGGCAGTAGCAGCATGTGAACAGCTTTGCAGGCGGGAGAGAAAAGAGCAGCCCCTGATGCTCTTCTTAAGGGATGATTCTAGGTAATTTCTAGGGAATTGTAGATTATTTTTCTTTATTGTTTTCCCCTACTCTCTTTCCACTTTTCTAAGAAGAAAATTGCCTAGAATTTGCTAAGCTGCACAAACACCTAGTTGGCAGCTTTCAGCATATTTGGAAAAACATTTCCTTGGCAGAACAGCATACAGGTTTGTAACTCTGGGATGATAGTGTCATAATAAATACGTCACGGGGCTCAGACTAGCATCCCAACAGATTAAACATAAAAGAGTTACTAGCAGTGTTTTCTCACAAGGGACTTATTGCCTTAGAATTGCATGTCTCTGGCTGGTGCTGAAGAACAAACACCTCAGCAGCCCTTGGCTAATGCTGCACAGCCCATCTATTCATCCTTTGCTGACTGCAAACAAAACTGAGGTCTAGCTGTGAGGCATGCCTTTATTTCTTGCTCTTGCTTTTAGACTCTTGTCTAGCCAGGGAAAAGCACGCTGAAAGACATCTGAATTTGAGCTGAGAGAGTTTTAGGGGCTGGAGGAAGAAGAGATGATGGGTGGGGGAAATGGGAGCAAGAAATTAAACTGCAGGAGTTATCTCCTAGTATAAAGTAGAGTAGGCATGCTCATTTCTATCATAAACATTCCTACAAAAGTGAGGGGAAGTAGAAAGGTATCTGCATTTTAATACTGAAAGGAGCCAACTTGTGCACTCAGAAAAAATGCTGTCTTCAAGGTTTCAGCAGAGGGATGACACACAGGGAACAAGGTTCAGGGAAACCTGTTTGTGTAAAAGTGGCAAAGAGTCAATTTAAACCCAGGTGGAGTTTCAGTGCTGGCTTTAGGGGGCTTCAGAGCCTCAAAATCATTGATTGTCTCCAGCACCCAGTTAACACTCATTGCTCTGGAAACAGGCTCTGAGCAGAATGTAAGCTCAGATGTTCCCCTTAGCTCTCTCTCTTCACTGCCCTGCAGGTCCTGGGGACATTCTAAAGTGGGTGAACAAAACAAAAGCAGTCTCTGACAATTATTTTCCATAGACAGCATCAGGCTCTTCATGACACACATCTCAGAGGAGGTAGTGTTGGGTTTGCATGCCTTTCCATAGGAGCTAGGTGAACCAACCTGCTTTTTTTCCCTCCCCTCCCCTCCTCTAGCTTTTGCAAAGCTTTCTGAAGACAGGCTGCTGGGAGGCATCGTCACCATACCGACTCCCTGCTGCCTATTAGAGTGCAGGTTACATCTCATCAGGTTATGCTATGGCACGTGTCTATGAAGACAACATGAGGTGAGATCATGTCACAGAAATTAACAATGCAGAAAGACATTTTCTTGATTCACAGCAAGGCATCAACTTATACAGCTGAGTAGTGGATTAAGGGCTTCCAGCAGTGAGGTGGGGAGGAAGTAAGAGAACAAGCTGCCAACTGGTAAATATCCACACTAATTTTGCAAATGCAGGTATTTCATGTCTTTCCTAATCTAATCGTGAATGCAAACTGGATTACTGCATCTGACATGACAAGAATAAAACAGCACCAACAGACTCTTGAAATTAGCAGGCTGAGTTTGCTGGAGGAATTACATTGCTGATACAAGTCACTCTCATAATAAAGGGCACTCCTAAAAGGGGGGGGGGAAGGGGGAGAAAGCAAGGGAAAAAAAGCAGAAGTAGGCACACTTTTCCCTTAAAACAGATGCACAATTAAGGTATTAACTCTTTGCACTAAGAACCAAAGATTTTCCCTTCTCTTGCTCATTGCAACGTGGAAATAGGTGAGATCATCTTTGCTCATCTGACAGGAGAACATGGGGAAGGATGTGTCAAATACCAAGGGCCATGGTAGCACATTTATAGGGATTAGCAAAAATGTGCCGGTGGAGAAACCTGGAGGTTCAGGGGGGAAATCTGTGAAAGTACAGAGAGGGCAAGAAGAGTTATAATCAGGCACATCTCCTCGGAGACGTATTAAAAGGGCTCTCCCTTGCTTTTCCAGTGCCTTCAGTTTAAATTACTAGATAGTTAAAGTAAAGAGAAAGCACTCAGTACTGTTTTTATTTCTGATAAATGATTATATCTTGGACTGTACAGAAATGCAAAGCAGTGGAGAATCTTGCTCCAAAATCTGCTTCTTTTCTGGATCATTTCTATTAGAGTTCTTACAACTAGCAAAGCTGCAATGTTTCTCTAAGCACCTATCTTCTGTAGGCAGCACGGCTCAGGTACTCTCCAAACCACCCAAATCTCATGTCTGAAAGAAGAGGAGTTTCACCTCACCCTAAGCTGCAGGCTATTTCCTGGCAGCTGCAAGTGTGAAAGATGAAAAGAGTTTAAACATGCTAAGAAAATGTTTGCAAAAAGAAAGCACTAAATCAGAGAGGGGGCAAGAACAAAAACAAGCAGGTAAAAGACATTTAAAGTAATAGTAAAAAAAAACTATCTCCTTTTACAGGTATCTTCTGTGGCAAAACTGGGCTGAAAGCCAAAATGAAAAAGCTGTGACAGCAAGGAGAAGCAGATCCCGCAGAGACAAAATGGGAGAGGGGACTGCCTTGGCAGGAGCATTGAGAAGGAAAACAAACCATTAACATTGCCGTGGAAAAGACTAAAATAAAGTGAAAAATTAAAGGAGCAGAAGTTATTTTTCATAAACATTGGAGATAATGGGTCTCATAATCCTTTTCACCCTCTCATTCACCCCAAACAAGGAAACTTTGCCTTCACTGACAAATGAGCATGGCTGGGATAGAGAAGCTGCTTTCAGGAAGCTTTATGCAGGACACAGACTTCCTAGAGAAAAGCTGGTCTCTTCCCCTGTGGAAGGCAGCAGGAGGGCACTGCCTACAAGCCCTTCCACCAGGGAAGCTGGAATCAGCTGTTTAAAGGATGGCAAAAGAGAAGGGTAGGACACTGAGCAGTCTGGGGAGATGAGGAACGGGGAGTATCAGTGGTGGAGGACTTGGGGATAAGAAGCAGACAGTGGCAAACCCTGTGAAATCACTACTTCCAACCTGCACTGCACCCCTGAATATGTGGGAATATGTCCTGCCTTCAGGACTGAAGTGTCAAAGAAAATGTTAAAAGAGCAAACTAGTCAGGCCTGAAGCAAAGCGAAAAGAGAAAGCCAGAATGAAAGAGATGGAAAAGATCAAACCTCAAGCCAGAAATTAATAAGCCTAAAGCTACTGAAGAAAAAAACTAAGGCAGGAAACAATAAAGCACAGAATACAATGGAAGACAGCCAAGTGACCATGGAGGCGAGGGAATCTCTGTTCAGTTTAGCTGGTCTGCAATAAAGTTTACCATGAAACCCAGCAGGACATTTCTGTGTTGAGAACTCCTGGAATTAAAAACAAAGATGTTTTTAGAGGAAAGCCCAAGCATTAATGCTGGTCATCTCACTACACCAAGAGATTCTGGCCATCTTACACGTCATCTCTAATCAAGGATTTACCTTTGTTATGTCTGTCTCTACCTCTCTGCACCAGAACACAACCGCACTGGGATAGAGTAGGTATTCTTATTTTCAGGTACTACGAGGGCTAATTTGCCTTGGCTGAAAATGTTACTGCTTACTTTTTGTTCTCTCTCCACTGGCAATTGCTTAAGTAACTACATTTATAGCTTGGCTGCAGCAAGCCCTCAGTTGCAAACTTCTCATTCTAATGTGTCATTTGCATTAATAATGCCTCTGTCTACTGCTGTGATGGGGACAGATTATACTTTTGGGCACATTTTTTCTCAGAAATAAAGCCTTAACTCATTTCCTTTCAGTCACACAACAGATTCCTAATTCTTCCTCTTCTGATGCCTTCTCTCAAAGGGATATGTTGTTTTGAGGAGATGTAAGGGAAGACAGGACTGACCTTTTTGACCCTCCATTTTCCCAGCAAGAGACGTCTGACTTAACTAATGAGAGGAATGAAGGAACCAAATTACAAGGAAATAAACCAGTAACAATCACAAATGTAAAACAAACTGTCTTTACTTCAGTTTAATGAGAACAAAACTTGCCCCTAAGCTTTCAAGGTATCGCATACACTCAAAACACAACCCTTCCCTAGGTGTTTCCAGAATTTAACAGAGCTAGGAGCTAGGATTTTGCCCTACTTAGAAACTGTAGAGGCAAGAGACAGGAGGCTGCTTGAGCAGTAATAGAGCTTTAGTTTCTGAAAATCAAATGCTGCTTTTGTTGGCATTCAAATAATATCAACAGGCAACATCTTCTTAAATCCTAGAAGCCCAGAAGAGCAACAACAAAATGACTTTGCCTACATATGAAGAAAATACTTCCTAGTCCTGCCTGCTGCTCCAGAATTGGTGTAAAGAATTACTGAATGATCTTCAGAGCCAAACTTCCCAAATGGTGGCATGAGAAGACATTAAGCAAATCCCATTCTTGCTTTTGTCCTCTTTTACATTACACACTCAACAACAGAGAACAAGTCATGCCATTCCTTTTTGATCTTTTCTTTCAGAACTGATAAAGAGCCAGACGTGGGCAGGATCACTGAGAACCTGGCAAGTGGGTCTGGGTTTCTGTCCTAGAGACTGATGTTTTCCATGGTTCTACAGAAGACAGTTTTGCTCATCTACACGGGCCTGCCAGCACCCTTCATCCTTGCAGTAACCAAGAAGTTTGTTTGGCAAGTTGATTCACAGAAAAGGTCATTGGGCACTGGAACACGCTGCCCAGGGAGGTGGTTGGGTCACCATCCCCGGAGGCATTTAAAAGACGGGTAGATGAGGTGCTCAGGGACATGGTTTAGGGGCAGATAGGAATGGTTGGACTCGATGATCCAAGAGGTCTTTCCCAACCTGGTGATTCTATGATTCTATGATACATCAGTTAAATTTTCACTAATGAAAAAACTAATGACAATACTTGTCACAGAAAGGCTACCACAATTTTTTGACCTTTGTGTACTCTGCCTTTGAACCTCTGGCCATTAGGTAAAGAGCTTTGTGTTTTCTAGCAATCTCTAAAATAATTTAGTTACCCATAGAGATGTACTGAACACTTGGTTTTATCTTACAGGGGGAAAGAAAGGAAGAGAGAAAGCGGGGAGGGAGGGGAAAAGGCAAAAAGAGAAGAGGAAAGGCAAGGCAAGCAATTCAATCAAAGCTAACGAAGTTAAAGTTTGCTGGATGAAGTCTGCACTCTGCAAATATAGATGCTGCAATATGGTGATTTCATGCTATTATCTTAGCATGATTTTACAATACTGTTCTAGAAAAGCTTGATCTCAGGGCCTGGTGCCCAGCCCAGTACCAGAACTGCACCCATCTCCACTGAAAACCATCTCTCTTGCCTGGCAATCCATCCATAAGGAAGGGGAAGGAGAAGGACAGTTCTTTGTCCTTCCACCTGGCTGCTCCTTCCCATTGCTTGCTGGGTTTGTAACACTAGCATTTTGCAAAGCCCTGTTGCCTGATGATGCCAGATGGAAGCATTATGAGGGGAGGATGTACTCAGGTTGGGGTTGCCTAATAGCGTTGGCTGCAATTCAAATGCAAGCACCATCCAGTTAACTCGCTCACTCCACTTTAAGGTCAAGGCTTTACATGGCACTACCCTCAGTGATATGTACGTAGCACGGTCACTAGGGAAGGGCAGCCAGCTCACACAACAGTCCTTGAAGAAGCACTGGTGCAGAAGAATCTCCTTTGATAAAACTTAAAGGAGACTGAGGAACACATGACTGATTAGACAAAGCAAGTTAATAGAATTGATTTAAGACATTCTTAATTTTATTATTCCTGGCTAATTATTTTTTCCAGTAGGTAAGAGAGAAAAACAAAAAGTCAACCAGCCAGAACTAATGAAAAAATATTTTATGGTAACTATTTGCATTATTAATAACATGGAGTGTTATGATTAATCAGAAGGATAAAAACACAGCAAGTTAATTGCAGGTTGCTGATTACAGATTCTGAAACTTGGACTAATCCGCTAAGTGGACACTGAGCCAAATTCAAATATGAAGTAACATTGCTGATTAACCTGAAGTTTTCACCAGCGTAACACAGATCCTAATCTGACTTGTGTTTTATTTTTCCACTTGGTTTTAGACAGGTAATTAGATTAGCTGAATACCTTATTCTTTGGCTTCGGTCATGAATGGAAAAGCTTTGTTCACCAGCTCATTGTACACCTCACCCCACTGAAGCAAGGGCACATTCAGTCATTGACTCCAAGAAGTTAATGACTCAGCCCAATATTTTCTGGAAGCTGGCTCATCATTTGAGGGGCAAGGCAAGTTCCTAAAAAGAAGGGAAGTGATGGTCACAAGAAGGGTAAGAATTTTCAGTTGGTTTTGGCTTATGGGCATTTTGTAGGTTGCATCATTTCTAAGACACAAAAGCAACTGCTGTTTAAACAAGCACTAAAACTATGTCAGGGACTTTGGATTTCATCTTCAGGCCAAATAACTAATTACCACAAGGGTTAGAAAGAATTCTTTCTTCTCCTCCTCCTGCATCTCTTCCATGGTATTTCATAACTGAATGAACTTATTGGAATGGTTTTGCTTTCTGGTTGACTATTTTGCCAGTTTTTGGAAGAGGGATCACAGACTACAGGATTGTTCAAGTTTTGGCAATGCACATATTGCATTATAAAAGCTCTTCCAGCAGCACCTATGTATAGAAAAACACTAGTCAACACAGATTTTAATTGCAGGTAAGCATTGGTTATATTGTGATCCAATAGCTATTAATAAATTTTTAAACAATAGTGTATTACCCTGCTAAACGCATAACAATTAAACTTCCTAAATACCTGCAAAGAAATGAACAGTTCAATGTACTTTCATTTCTAGGCAGATGTCTCTGTACTTGAGATCATCATTTGCTTCAGGAGTTGATTACAGGAGGCACTTAGGGACTTTCTAAAAGTTAAGCAGGTATTTAACTGCTGTCCTGCAGTGGGATGGACTTCAGCACCATTGAATTCACCAAGGCAGAAACGTGGATCTTTTCTTAAGCGTGTCCTAAACTGAATAAAGACAGTGCCAGAGGGTGGGGTGCTACTGAAAAACAGGGTCAGGCTCATGTCTCAGTTTTGCTGCATTCAGAAGAGTTGCATCACATTAATTTTTAAACTCATCAGTCACAAATTCACTCCATTTGAGAACAAAAAAGAGGAATATTCATATGCAGTTTAGACAAAGTTTTTCCTGCCTTGCCAATGACTCTTTGCCTTCTCATCCCTCTGGGAATATAATTCCTTTCAGTGACTGCACCATTTCAAGCATGGTCTCATAAAGAAATGACACCATTTTGCCATTCCTTTTTCTGTGGCAGGGTCATCATATGAACGATGAAGGTCACTGTGGACTGGTGACCTTGGCAATTCTGGAGAAATACATGTTACATGAGGGAAATTACTCTCCAATGCCTGCGGAACAGTGTCTGGGTAGGCATGCTGCCCATGCAGTACAGCCCAGTACATCAAATTTACAGCCCACATCTGACTTATCTGCAAGCAAACAGCAGTCAGTTTCTGGACATGCAGCAGCCTGGAGTGCTGAGCATCTTGTTGCCACAAAAATACAGAAAATAACTGTCCCCTTATAAAATTTTCCCATCTGAGATCTGGGACTGGATCATCCATACGGGACTACATAATACAGGATCATCTCTATTATCAAGATCCAGCTGATGGGTCTCCAGGGTCTCTTCAAAGCCAGTGCCCTGGGAGCTCACATACTTGTACCCCTTAAGACTGGGCCCTCTATGTCTGTCCATCCAGACTTCCCATAATGAGTTTGATACTGTTGGCTTATTTCAGTTACAGTTATTTCACCTGTTTTCAGTTTAATTCAGAAATGGCAGCTCCAGAAATCATCATGGTAATTTGTCACCATTATCTATTGCTTCACTAAAGTTACCTAGGTAAATTATAATCTCAGCAAAAAGATTTTAGTATTTCCTTTACAACTTTGTTCAAAGTAGTCTAACCAGAATTAGATTAATAAAACATCTGTCTTTCAATATAGTTCAAAGTAGCTAGCAGGATATGTGCATGCCCATTAATTCTGCAGTTAGAAGCAGAGGTAAAAAGGCTCATTTTAGCTATCAAGACTTGTAGCCACATCTTCTATACTTCTGAAAATCTGCCCGTAAAGTAGGGTCAGTTCAGCCCCAAAATCAAACATTTTGGACTCAGTTAACAACATACTACATTTCAGTAGGCAAAAGTACTAACCCTCAAGGTATGTTGGGATCAAGAGTCATCTTTTGCTTTAAAGATCCTAAACTGTTCCATTTTCCTGTATAACTTCCCAATCTCTGCATCTGCACTGCTTCTATTTCTCTTCTAGCCCTCAGACTGCACAGGGAGCCTCTGGTTCCCCAAAGCTGTCTCTGTGTAATGTACAAGAAATACTTTCCTAAGATATCTTCTAGTTTATAGTCCTGAAGGCTTACTTCCAATTGCTCGCTGGCATCTAATAACACTGAGGTTAATGGGCAAATAATTGTAGCCTATTTATTCTCAGGTGCCTACCTTTAAGAGAAAATCCATTATGTTATCAAGAACTACATTGCCAATATTACAAAAACATTACCATAACCTATTGGTACCTTAATATCCAGCAAGACTGGACATTCTTCAAGGAGGAAGTCTTGTACGGGACAGTAAAAAAAATGTTTCTCTAAATATATTAGCAGCAAAAGGAGGGCTAAGGACAATCTCCATCCTTTAATGGATGCGGGGGGAAACATAGTGACAAAGAATGATGAAAAGGCTGAGGTGCTTAATGCAGATCATCTTGAGTTTCATCACGCAGCACTTACATTGTAACCAAGTGATCAATCAGATCCAGTCAGCACGGGTTTATGAAAGGCAGGTCCTGCTTAACTAACCTAATATCCCTCTATGACAAGGTGACTTGCTTAGTAGATGAGGGAAAACCTGTGCATGTTGTCTACTTAGACTTCAGTAAAGTCTTTGACACTGTTTCCCACAGGATTCTCCTGGCAAAACTGTGTGCCCATGGCTTGGACAGGCATACTCTTTGCTGGGTAAAAAACTGTCCGGAGGTCTGGGCCCAAAGAGATATGCTGACTAGAGTTAAATCCATCTGGCAGCTGGTCAAATGTGGTGTTCCCCAGGACTTAGGATTGGGGCTGGTTCTATTTAGTATCTTTATCAATGATCTGGGTGAAGGGATTGAGTGCACCCTCAGTAAGTCTGCAGATGACAACAAGTTAGGCAGGAGCGTTTATCTGCTTGAGTGTAGGAAGGGTCTACAAAGGCATCTTGACAGGCTGGACAGATGGGCCGAGGTCAGCTCTGTAGGGTTCAACAAGGCCAAGTGCCAGGTCCTGCACTTGGGTGACAACAATCCCACACAACACTACAGGCTTGGGGAAGAATGTCTAGAAAGCTGTCTGGTGGAAAAGAACCTGGGGATGTTGGTCAATAGCCATCTGAATATGAGCCAGCAGCATGCCCAAGTGGCCAAGAAGGCCAATGGAATACTGGCTTATATCAGAAATTGTGTGGCCAGCAGGACTAGGGAAGTGATTGTCCCCCTGCACTTGGTGCTGAATAGAATCATAGAATCATAGAATCATAGAATCACCAGGTTAGAAGAGACCCACCGGATCATTGAGTCCAACCATTTCCACCTATCTCTAAACCATGCCCCTCAGTACCTCATCCACCTGAACCTCACCAGCTGGTGAGGCTGCACCTCAAATACTATGTTCGGTTTTGGGCCCTTCACTACAAGAAAGACACTGAGGTGCTGAAGTGCGTCCAGAGAAAGGCAGTGAAGCTGGTGAAGAAGGGTCTGGAGCACAAGTCTACGAGGAGTGGCAAAGGGGATTGTTTAGTCTGGAGAAAAGGAGGGAATATGGAACCTGACAAGAGGATCTGTGAGTATTTGTTGGTGAATTCCAATATAAAGAAAAAAAAATTCATAACTAGTTGAAAAAGCTTTCTACAGTGACCTAGACCTGCTGCTTTAGAGTCTGAATCTCTCTGCTACAAGAATTAAGTCTTCTTACATGTTTCTGTGGAGTGTGTCATCCCAGTACCTAGCACTCCTTGGGAGATGGCCCTTAACAGTAGATGACAGCAGTATAGGATGTAGGGTAGCTCTTTTTCCTCTGGAGTCTACAAATACTGCGTACTCTTTTCTATATGTATTAGTGAGCCTAATATTTCAATAGAATTCAGTGCTTAAATTATCAGTAAACTGTGAGGAGTCTGATTCAGATCTGATGCTTAAGAAATGTTTGACAATTTTCAATTCTACCTTTATAAGCAAGTATTTCATGTTTTCAGGCATCAGCAATGACTTCAACCATAGTCTTTCCCTATAATCTTTTGAAGACATTCCCAGTCCAGAGGGGGGGAGAGGCAAAGGGCACTGAGAAGAAGAAACACAATCGCTACAGACTCCCACTGTTACCCTTCTGCAGCAAACATTGCCCGTTGGTCTGAACTGCAATAGGTTACCTGTGCTAATACAATGAACAAGTTAGGGTATCTGAGTATCTCATTTAGCCCCATGAGAAAGGACTTTCTTTTCCTTGCAGTCTAGCAGTCACTTTCATGAAACAATTGGCTTTACTAGCATCCACTGAATTGCACTCCATAAATAGGGAAGAAATACTCCTGAAGGCTTGAAGCAAGACTGAACACAATTTTAGAGACCTTTTTCATAAGTGAAACCAACAATCCATGCTAAGTTATTATTAGAAATTCAAGGTGGAATTTCTATCCTGGAAAAAAGTATTTCGAACACCCTGGATTCAAAGTCTGCAGTTGCTCTTCGAAAGGATAAAGGACCACATCACTTTAAAAGGCCCTATTTTTATTTTTTTTCTCTGCTCTGCCTACCCAACCCTGATGTATCTGTACCAGCTCCCCAGAGGGATTTCAGTGTTGTTGCAGGAACCGGTCAGAAGAGTGCAGTGTATAGTAAGAGAGAGTAGTAGTGGTGTCATGCAAGAAGTCTTGTGAGCCGAATTAATATCCTTCACTAGACAGGCTGATACAGCTCAATCAAAGTTATGGGTCCAAAAGCTTGCCCAGCTTTATCATCTGGCCCAGCAATGGTTACTACCTCTTCTTACAAAGGTCTCCTTGCTAGTCAGAGGTGCAGTAAGCACCTCCTAGTAAAAGCTTGGACTAGATGTCCTCTGTAATGCACAGTGTGCAGACTTCCTACAGTCCTTGATGAAAAGACACTGTATAAAATCAGCTCCATCTCAAGAACTTAGTGGAAGTTTCACAGTAGAGCACATCTAATGGATGCTAGTAAAAACAAACTCCACTTTTTTGTCACAAGAAGTAAATAGGGTGAGAACATCTACTACATTTAGGTACGTATATTCTCCTCTAATTCTAAACTAATGCACTTAGTATATAATTTTGTAACCAAGAAGTGTACTAAAATCTAATGTACTAATGCATAACACTTCATCCTGTATACTGAAGCCAGACAGCATTTTACAATTAGTACTACTTTTTCTTTTTAAAGTAATACATGTATAGTAATTAAGAAGTTCAATGTAATACAAAGGATGTTCATGCTTTTCCTCCTCTTTTATCTTCTGCTTGAAGAAAAAGGAAAGAAAAAAAAATCACCTAATGTAACTAGAAGATGCAGGCATAGCTAAGAATGAATACTGACTGTGCTCAGAAAAAAGCATTATAGCATTAGGGCAGGCATTAGTAATCCCACACTATGTACTTTAGAACAACTCACTGCCAGAAAGAAAGATAGTGAGGACAAAAATAAAACAAACAAGCACACACACACAGAAGGAATTTTATGATTTCTTCATACAAGCTACCTAAAGTATTTGTAGCAAAAATATGGGAATGTTTCAGTCAGTCACAAAACAGCCTGATTGAATGATAATCAAATTAATTACCTACATTAACTGAATAGTTGAGAACCCGGGCTGAAATTTAATAAAGCACACTCTGTGAGGATGCTTAAAGATAAATCACAGCTTGTGACTCTGTGAGCATCATTTATTTTAAAGCACTGCACTGTTTCTGCAAATTGCATTTATTAAAGCTATGTAAATGCTTCAAATCTTTACAAAGGTGAATGCATTTTGATTATGCTGGTTCTTGTTATTTAAGATGTATTTATCCAGTTACTCCCATTTCTGCACCCTCCCCAGTAATTCTTGGTCAGAGGCATTTGGCATGGATATGCTGCAGGAAAAAAAATGGGTCCAGCTGTTTGTCCAAACTTGATCCTGCCTTTCCCTATCTCCCCTCTTCATCTCATGGCCCCAAACATATTCATATCCTTCATTTCCCCAAGAGATACACCAATGGCTCAGACACATGACCCTCTGTGTATACGGCTACTCCTCATTTTTATTTGCCTTCCCTGTGCCAGCATGTCCAGGGTGCAGTCAGTGTGGTTTCAGCTACCCATAGGGGTGGAGGAGAGATTGCCACAGTGTCGTCCTACACAGAGACACTCAGTTCCTGCCCCAAATATGGGAAGGAGGGTGCCAAGACCTTGTAATAACCTGGGTCCTATCAGCCTTTTTAATAACAGCCCAGGAAACAAGGAGAAATGAGCAAACTGTGGCACAGCTTCTCCTCCTCTCCCAGCTGGTGAGAACCTGGGCAGTGGGATTGTGCCAGCATGAGGGAGAGCAGGATGTTTCAGGGTGCAAGAAAGGAGCTTCTCAACTGCAATTTCGACAGGATTCATGGGAGAGCACAGCACTACCCAACAACACGGCCTCAGCTTTGAGGGGCTCCACATTCTGCCCTGATCAAACACCCTCTGTCCTGACCACTGGGCATGTGGGTGATTGCTGCTGCCAGTGGCTCCCCAGCAGGGAAGGGTGACCAAGGGCATCATGGTAGCCTCGCACTCAGGCCAGGACAAACCCCGAGTCCCTGGGGCAGTAGAGTAGCTCCTGGTAGTCCTGGCATGGGAACTGCACTCTTGACTCACACAGGGACGTGGCACGCTTGCACACTTGATTGACGTATGTGCTCAGGACCCACAAGGTTAATTATAATGCCACCTGTAGGAGGTACTTTTCCACAAATATTAACCTTCTGTTTTTTCCATATGCTCCCATATGGTCTATTTTTCCTTCATAAGGAGAGCTGTAACGGAGCTAAGAAATGACAACTAAGCTTTACTTTTGTGCCTGTAATGTCAAAGCCAGTAGTCACCTGACTTTGATAAATCCAGGGCTTTTTTTAAAAAACCCTAATTTTAATTTAAATAAATGTCACCTTTGCCTCCCAAACTGTAACTTCTTAGGAATAATTTGCATTCACAAGACAAATGCAATTTGATAGACATTGTCACAAAACATTTTCATCTGTGCCTGGCAGGAGTTCAGTGAGAAGACTCACATTGCTTTATCTCAGTGTCCTTTCTGCAGCCTTCTCACTCTGCATCCATGTTGCAGTCCAAATATGCCCAGTTCTATAAATGTGGAAAACATTATGGGAATCAGATACAACCTCTGTTAATTTTGGGAGGATCAGAGGAACCAGCTGTATTGTGATGTAATGCAAAACATAGTATTAATCACTCAAATAATAGGCGAAATAAGCACACATATTCTTAATTGACTGCTACTGATTCCTACCAATAATCATAAAAAAGTAATCAGACAATGAAAATGCCCGAAGCTCCTCAAGTTTCTCCAGGTGGTGTCTGAAAACAGACTTTGTTAGCAGATTGACTGAAAACTTGCTGGTCTTAGAGATGTGCAAACGGTTGAGAGAGGAATGCCTGCAACAAATCACTTCTAGAGGAGTTTTGAACAATAAAGGGCCTCTGTTTTCCATTGAATTGTGTATATGCACACATATGCTCATCCATAATGTGGGTTTAAAATAATCCTGATGGGAGTGGGGGAAAGGGGGGTGGAAGTGACACATGGAAAAAACTAAGCAGACTTTGACCCTTTGTGTCAGAAAACAAAGCCTTCTAGTTCCAATCTGATATAGCATTTCCCAGTTGACAAGGTTTCAACAGACATACACACCTTCTGGCTTAAGCCTGTCCCTAAAGCATACTAAGATCAAGTAAAGCTTGCCTACAAGTCACCCAAGCACAACATGATGGCTTTTAGCAGAAACAAATGAATGGAGTAGATGTAATTAAAAATCCAAACTGAATTAGGCAAAATTGCTACAGCTTCACTTTACAAAATCAGTGAAGGGCAGGAATAGAGCATCTGAAGCAGCTATTTGGCATAGGGTCACTATGGAAATGAATTAGGGTTAATTTTCCACTGGAGTGTAGGTCAGGTGCTGTGCTATGGCAGAATGCTCATTTTACTGGGTATGTTTTGGCCTACTTACAACTTTAGAAAATAAATATTGCAATGTTAAATTAAATATGCTGTGTGACAAGGACTTGCAACATTGGGAGAATGTGATTTATATGCAATTGGCTCATATATATCACCTAATATGTTATGCATAGTGTAACGAAAGCTCAGGGGTCTGATCTGCAGCGCAGAAATGCTTTACAATCTTCTTTCGGGTTATGTGTTGTTTCTCCTGCCTCTTCTTCTTCTTCAGCTTGTTTTTCTTTTTTTTTAATGACTACATAAGTTAATTAGTGGTTATGTACTCTGTCTCTTTGCCTGACCTAGCTTATCCCTACTGCAATAAATATCTTTTCTTTCCCTCTCCCAAGGATCATTACAACCTTAGCCAGCACTGTCAACAAAACTAATTGAAAGCCACCTGGTTTTAGGATCACCTTAATGAAAACCAGTGAAGTTAAGAAACAAAATTAAATCAACTTTCTAATAGTCTATAATTTCCTATTAATTCACACAAATGCAGTGGTAGGAAAGAAAGACAGAAGATTCCCCCCCTTTTTTTTCACTGCTGGCCTTATTGTCCACTCCTCCTTACATCTGTATAATTAGAAACTATTATTTTCATAACCTAAATCTCTCATCACTCCTTGAAGTGGAACTAATAATATTATATTTCATCTATTCAACTGCAGCTGTACAGAAAAGGAAAGTACTTGCAAATAGTCTTCCAATTATAAATCAATCTGTTCTTTTTGCTAAATGTTTGTGTTCTAATCAGGTAGGCCTAGATTCAGCAGAACTTTGAAAGATGTCAAAGTCCACTTAAGTGCTGACAGAAATTATCTATATCTAATTGCCTTTGACAAAATTCAAGCATCTGCAGAAACCTGGGGAAAGGCTGAACATGCAGGACTGAATAGGTATGGGATTCCTGAGGGGGATGTTGGTCCCCAGACATGCAAAGCTCTTCAGAACATACTGAACCTCAGGCAGGTGAATAATTACTATTGAAGTTGATAGGAAATAAGCATGTGCTTCAACATAAGTACTCTACTACCACTGCACAAGGAGTACACAATTTAGTCAAGTGAGAATGAGTAAACAAAACATTCTTGAGATAGCTTGATGACTAAACTGTTTCCCATAAATAGTTTCCCAGCTTGTCCTTAATTGTGGAGAAATAAGCTTGGCTGATTTATTTCTCTTAGGCCAACTGAAGTAAAACACTGAGAAAAGGAAAAAAAAAGAAGGAAACCACGAGACAGACGGTACTAATGACAGATTGTGTTACAGCAGGGTTTAGATGTCCCAGCAAAGCCTGAGATCCCACTGCGCTAGATGCTGTGCAAACATGTCAGTGATGGTGTTCAGTAAAGGAGAGCTGCCTGTAAACACAACATGTGGAAGTGCCTTTAAAGTCAGCCACAACCCAAGCATGCAAGCAGTTTGTACTGCCAGGCTATAAGTTTCAAACTATATGATTAATTGTTATCAAGTGTGCTGAAGCAGAAGGCAGGGTCTCTCGCATTATGGACACCAAAGATATAATGAGCTGACGAAAAAAAATAAGGTCACAGTTAATATATTGGTTGCATTTAATAGTCCATTGTTTACTTCCTGGGAGTGTAAACATATCATTATTTTTCCTACTTCAAAAGGACAGAAACTCTGTTTAGATAAAATACATTTAAAGCAATTCAGGTGACAGGCAATATGGGATAAACGCTACCTTCATGCAAATGTATGCATCTCTCATTGATTATAGTAATGAGATGTGCAAAGAAAAGGTCAGAGCGATATAATTTGATCCTTTTTGGAAGCTACTCCAAAATTTATGCTTGATGTAGAGTGTGTGCATGCACAGAAGAGCATGAGTGAGTTGACTATTGTGGAGCCTTCCCAAAGAGAGCAAATGACTGCTGCTTCAGAGGTGGACTGGTGCGTGCAGAAGGTCAAGAGACCTAGAAGCAAGGTGAACGCCCCAGTTTGTTAGCCTGCAGTTTCAACAATGTAATTGTTGCTGCAACATGCAGAAAAGCATTAAAAATAAAGGCTCATGGAAGAATGAAAGGAAGGAAAAAATACCAGTCAGGAATAATTACCACAGTGTATAAAACTTTCCACTCCTTTATTATCATAAATTGCAAAGTTTTATTGATGCATATTTTATCACAGCACTCTTGCCATATGTGATCTGAAGATTCAGAGCCTGTCCCCAGGGACAACGGTACTGATATAGATAATCAAGAATTCCTTTTATGCTCCTCTCAACACAGCCACAGCTCAGATTGAAATTAACATCTTTTACAATGAAACACAAGTTTCCTGCCACAACTAGACATGACAGCTGGAGAAAGAGGCCTGCTTATCCAGTTATTCCTTCAAGTCTCAGTTTCATTACAACCTGTGAAGATGTAAACTATGTACAAAGCAATGTGGACGGTTGCTGAATACCAGAACACCAAATCTGCATGCAACCTGCCACATGAAGAAACAGGGGAGAAATGCTTTCAAATAAATACAGGGATGAAAAGCAAAGATCAGAGGCAGCCCCTAGAAAAACCAATGAAGAGGAATCAAAAAGCTTTGAACTTTTTCAGTATTTAATGCCTGCGTTAGACTAGGTGGTGCTCGCGCGCACATGTGCACACAGGAGTGGAACCGAGATGCCAAAAGAAACCCAGTATGGGACTCTGTCCTACTTAAATCCTTCAAAGCAAGGATTTTGCCTAGTAGAAACTCTAAGGCCACTTAGTGCTGGCACTTGTTCTTGGTCATCCTTTTTAGGTTAACAGTTTCCACTTGTAGACTGGGGGATATAGTTTTGCCCTGCCCCCTATGAGGTCATACATCACTATAGCATCTGAGTGCCTTCCTGTTGAGCATTAAACGACCAACATCTGCCATGTGTGGTTCTCCCTCTCATCCTACTCCCAAGGGAGAACTGGGTATGCGGTACAACGTTTTGTTTTGGCAGGACTTTGTTTTTGTTGTTTTAAATCTACACACTGCCATATGTTAGGAAGAAAAATAAAAGAAAGACCTTATTTGTGAAGGAGAAGGTGATGGGATTTGCAATAGTCTTTAGTTTTTGAGGAAGCTAGTGGCAAAGTCTCAGCCTAGCTTCCTGTAAGCTGCAGTTTCCCGCTGCTGGCTGCTAGGAAAGTACAAACTTCACAGACTGTCACAGGGAGCTGGAGATGATAAAGATGATAACACACTGGAATTGCATCTCTTTCATGTGTGAAAGTGGTTCAAGTCCAGCTTTGAGCACATGCCTAACTACCACAACATTTCGAAAGAGCCCACTGATTTGATACATTACATGCTGGGAAAATACACAGTAAAACTTACTCTATTGATCATTGTCATTTTTTCTTTTCTGATTATTGTCATGTCATTTAGAGGTTATCTCTAGTCACCAGAGAATCATAGAAAAGAGGATATCAATGTAAGTTTTGAAACATTTAAGTGGGCAAATGCTCTGTTAGAGATGCAAGGATGCTCATAGAATCATAGAATAACCAGGTTGGAAGAGACCCACCATATTGAGCATATATGAACCTCATGAGGTTCAATGAGGCCAAGTGCAAGGTCCTACACCTGGGTTGAGGCAGTCTGTAGTTTCAGTAAAGGAAGGGTGGCGACATGATTGAGATGAGCCCTGCGGATAGGGGCTTGGGGGTGCTCATTGATGACAAGCTCAAGTAAATTTTAGAGCATAGCTTCAGCTGACCTGGATTTCTTCAGTGTTGTACACACATGGAGTTTGCAACCTCACTCCAACTATGAAGTCCAGATTAGCTAAGGATCATTTGAAGAGAAATACAGCAATACTTTATTTTTTCTTTTACAAGAGATTTAAAGCATAGTATTTACAATTATAAACAATTTTTACACTATATTGATAAACAAGTTTTCCAACTTGCAAGAACTTGAAAGAGTATTTGGCATTTTACCCACATCAGGCTAAAATAATGCAATTTGTCTCTCCATTAAGTTTTTAAAAATCAGTTTAAAAAGGTAAAAATGTTAACTTCTATGTTATGAAATAAGTCATCTTGAAGTTTCAGAAATAAAATGTTTAGTGTCAGGTAGCAAGGGGGATGTGATGACATTGCTCCTTGACTCCACCCAAATGGCCACAACTGGGAAATGATACCCCTGACCCACTGGACTTTATTTACCCAAAGAGCCTTCTCCTTAGGGACCCACCAGGCATGACAGTCTCATGATGCTGCTGTTTTCAAGATGTTTCATACCACTGCAAAATCTCATCCCAAGTACAAAATATATCTGTCAGTCAGATTTTCTTCTGTGAAGCATTTTACCAAAAGGTCTACTTTCCCTATGAATATTTTCACCTATGAATATTTTCAAATTTAATGAACAACAGGAAAATAATTAATTTGACAGTTTTGTGATCAAACATAGTTGTTATATTACAGCTTGCCTTTTGAATTCTTTGAGTGGGACTATCAAGGAAGAACACTAGGTAAGGTCACTAGTATCAAGCTAGAGTCTCAATGTGATGAGTAGACAGAGACGGATTTTGAAAAGCATTTTAGATTGATCTTTCTTCACAACCACAAATTTTAAATTCTTTTCATCATTCTTTTCATAGTAACATTGGTTTTAAAAATATTTTACACCTGAGAATCAAGAAGCACACTGGAAATAAACACCTTTCTATTAAGCTCTTAATAAGGTAGGGACCTCATCAGGCATCTGTACAATGTCTGTCATGATGAATGACCAAGCCAAAGAGGGAAGTTCTCACTACAAAACGACAATAAGTATAAAGTAATTAAAAAAATCAGACCATCAAGCAATCAAAAAACCGTTGCTTACTAAAAACAAAATTCTGACCCTGTTTGAGTGAAACCTCATTGCAATTTCACCAGCATAACCCTATGGAAACCAGTGCGCTTGCATTAGTGTATTAAAGAGTAGAGTAACATAGAGACGTGCAATGTTGCAAAGATTTTTTACAATTTTCTTTGAAATACTGACATGGGTGATTTTCCCAGACACCAGTCTGTCCTGAGATAGTAAATCCTGAATCTTTAAGATAGATAGGGTGTGATTAAAACTAGAATATGGCCTATGGGGAAAAATCTCTCCTCATTCAGATCACATTGTTTTCACCGCTGAACTGGTGTAAATGGTATTTTTATGTATGTCTCCAGAAGAGAACTCAACTGCAATATTTCTTTTCTACTGTTGAAATATTAGCATTAAAAAAGCAGTATTTTACAAAAGTCATATAAACATGGTGCCCATAACACAATCAATTTTGTTGGAATTGTTTTACACCACCCTTCATCCTTGAAATGATGTCTCTTCTTTTGTGGAATATTTTAAAACTTAAAAATGTTATTTGAAGTAAGTTTTGACAGTACATTAACTGGTAAAAACCAAAGTACTTATTTTTTCCCCAAGCCCAGAAGAATTAGTTCTGTTGCCATTAAAGAAGGACACCCAAATTTTTAACACAAACTGACCTAATATTTCTGAAAACCCTGCTTATAATTAGTTTCTTGTAAGAGCCATCTTTCAAGCAGTCTTTTTCTGCCTCTGGACTCTAAAAGCTGCTCATCAGATCCAGTAAAATTAGGATATTAATAGAGAACCATTTATCAAGCTCAATAGGTTTGTTAGAGGCACACTTGTCTAGTTAACCGACACTACCACAGTATCTATTAAAGAAGAAAGATATTGTTGAGGCCCTTCTGAAGTGTTTGTCTCTACTCCAGGTTTTCCACACCAATGTTTCTCCAGCGGTGGGCTGGAACTAATGCTGCCCTAGGAAGTGGTGCTCAGAGGGCAGAAGGTCTCCTCAGAAAGGGAGCCCCTCCTTGGCTACAGGATGGTACTACGGCCTTATCCCAAGATGTCAAGATGTCAAAAGGGATGCTTGTTTAAACAGAGTTTATGCTGCCACCCCCTAGTGCTTTGTGCACATGGCATTACTGGTAGATGCCAAAAGTGATGCTGTCCTCCTGATCCCAGGGCTTGCAACCCATAGCTCAGAAACTCTGACCTAGGTTGAGAAGAGGAAAATGTTTGGTGAGTTGGGATGGCAAATTGGTGGTACAGGACTGGGAAGCAAGGGGCTGACTCTAGTGTTTGGCTTCTCCTCCTCTTCCTCTTTGGTGACTCACACTGTTCTCTGGGCTTGTCCTAATTTCATTCTCTCTTGTGTTTTTAGTCCACTGGTCAGAACTTGTTCAGTAACATTTTGATTTTTTTAGATACATTGTCCTTTAAGTTTATTTACCAGAAACATTCGAACTTCAGCATTTTCTGGGGAAAGATTTCTCAGATCAGGGCTCTTTCTTGAGACTGAGAAATACAAAACAAAATTTTGACCTGTTCATTCCTAAACGCAAACGTGCTGACACCTCTTTGGTCTCAGCATTTTCTAAAGGATTAGGTTCCCTTCTAAATCATGATAATTTTGAAATCTAAGCTTTGGTAAAACCGAACTTGATCTCCTAGCTCTGGTATTTGGATTGGAAACACTTCAATACAGCACTATGTCCTATGTGTACAGCACAGGGGTCTGCATGATAGCTAGCACCTGCAGGCACCTCTAAAACACAAATCATAGCTACTAGCAGAAGCTTTATCTTTGCCTGGTGTTTTAGTCTCAGAAACCTACATCACATGTATTTCCTAAGCACTCACTGTGTGCACAAAAGCAACAAACTCCCTATTGTGTCAGGAGATTCACAACCAAACTCAAATATCGACCCCCATCTAGACATGTAATACTATTATATCGTGAATCTTTGGTTTTTCCAATAGAGTGCCTAATAGTGGTAGAAGTTGTGGTAAAGATGGACTCTTCTTCCATCTCATGCCTACCTCCTTTTTCACCCAGCTTCACTTAACTGTGCTTGTGGCTCTCATTTATTGGCACCAGCATTGTACAAGTTTCAGATAAAGCAGCACCATTTTACCTCTCATCTGCCTTAAACATTTAACGTGTCACATCTGTGATTTTTCTAATTTTTTTTTTTTTGAGACAGGAATATTGAGGTTCTCTTATTGATGCTGGCAATACTCCACACATGGCAGAGGACAAGAGGATAAAACACTGGGAATGTTGCCTCTTTCCTCTTTCCCCCTTTCTCTCCTTTTTTTTTGCACTTCCTGGTAACATTACTGGAGAAGATTGTACTGCAAAGTCATAAATAAAGTATACTTGTCAGAAGCTACAGTCTTAAAATATTCTAACAGTTTGTTTGTGTTCTCTCCATGAATTGTTTATTGGTCAATATGGCCAGAACTTTCAAATGTATCCTCATTTTCAGTTTGCTGATGTTACATCCATTCTAAATACATTAATCTATCATTGAGCTTTTAAAAAAACCTACTTCCCACTTTTTTTCTATTGATGAGAGATTTTTCAATGCTGAATATTCAGATTTTGCAGCATTATATTTTCTTGTGTTTCTTATCCTCTCACAGACTGCTAGCATTAAAGGAGAACTGTATGACTGTTAGTAAAGTTAATATTGGCAATAGGGTTATGCAGCAGGGGGTTGCTTTTTGAGTGGTCTCTATCCATGCAGTAAAGCAAATCAGAAAAGAAAAATCTCTGTATAAAATATTGCTCTGATTTGTATTCTACTTCACTACATCATGTAAATGTTTTTCAAGTAACAGACTGACATTGTGAAATGGTACCCTGATGAGTAAATTATCATAGAAAGAAGTTCATCAAAGCAATGATTTCAGATGTGTCTGAATAGCCCATGAGCAAACAGAACCAAAGATGCCTCTTTTGCCAGAGATGACACCAAACATTAACACAGAAAACAGACTTTCTTCTAACTCTCCTGGAGCCCTGCAATGCAGAGAATCTTCCAATAAAACAATCATCCTGCATAGGATGATATTTTAAAAGAGAAGTTAAGGGTTTCAATCCCCTCTTGATAGTTCCAAAAGAGGCTAAAGAAAGACCAATGGATTTAAATTTTTTTTTAAATGCACATAATATGTGATAGATTGTATACTTACAGCTAGTAAGTCAAATATGTTATGACACTTCGTAATTGCTTCTTCAATAAATAACTTGATAAGATCCTGGAAAAAGAAGGCAATTTACCTCAGAATAAAAACAGTTTTGGTCCACCAACTCTTTGAGGACAATTTGGTAGGTAACTGTAACTACATGGGGAATTCAGATGCTCAGCGAGCATTAAAAATAATGGGAACTGATGTGTGCAGATCCCAAAGTATTTTCAAAGATCTTAGCCATGCACTCTTGGGGCAACCATTTTTTGCCCACTGCAAAAGTATTAATACTGAAGCACTTATATATTAGAAAAGAAAGAGAAGAAGCTGCATAAAAAATATTTTAAATGGTTATCTGCGAGTATTTTACTGATGTTTTACTAAATGGACACTTGAAGAAGAAAACAAATAGTCAAAGGGCTGATCAGCAGCAGGATTAAAGTGGCAACAGATATTAATCAAAATGCATTCCTTGATGCTAGGAATTTGTAGTAAAAAATAAACACCAGCCTGCCACACATCATTATATATGTTTATTCTGCATAAACACCTATGCAACCCAGTAAAGGATTACAGAGGTAATGCAATGGAGCATCTTCTCTCAAAACTGAGAAACAAATGGATAGGATGGAGATAGAAAATAGTATGAAACAGTTACTACCTACTCTGGGTATCATTACTGTTAGCCATAGTTCTCTCATTGCCTCACAAATAGTCATGTATTTAGCAGTCATCATAACACAAGTAAGTCTTAGTGGGATTTTCTTCTGTTGCCCCAGAGTAGCATGACAGCAAGCAAGAGGGCACTTGAAGAACTTATATGGGGCAAACAAGCAAGAAAAACAATCAAGCAAATACTGACAACTCAGTATTGAGCTGTTCTTTTTCATTCTTCCTCCCTGCCCTCTCTCCTCCCCCAGTATACTTTCTACACATTTGAATGTAACATCCAGTTTCTTAGACCTCAACTTCTTGTTGAGATGAACTAGCTGGATCCCCAACAACAGTGTATTTAACTCAGTGTCCTCAGCAATGCCCCTGAACTAACCCTAATGATGATTAACCCTAATGATGACTAAATTCTCCAAAGTCTCTACTATGCAAGAAAGGTTTTGCCATGATTCAGTCCATCATTTCTATATAATGGTTCCTTTATGTACATGATGCTAATATCTACAACATGTTGCTGACTGATGCCTTTCTCTTGACATGTTGATGTACGATGACTTGAAAATCCACAAGAAAATCTAGAAATCAGATTTTTATACAAAACTCCTCCAATACCCTGCACTCACCCTGGAGACTTCTTGTGGTATCCAGATGCTGTTATTCCAACCTCTATCTGCTACCATAACCTGCTCTGCTTTCTGCCATGCTCATTCACAAGCCTGTGAAACAGTTATTTGTCTTCTTTTTGTATTAGTCCCTCCCCAAGGCCCAGCTAAAATCTGTACCTGCCACCGATCAAATCTGTCCTTTTTTTTGTCTCTTATTTTATGAAGACATTTGCCAGTTTTCTCTCTGCCTCACTATACAAATCCTCTGGGGTTTTTTTGCCTTCCTGCAGCTTCTTTCTCTGATCAGTCTCCACAAGGTTTTGTTGCTATTATCATTGTTTTATAGAATCATAGAATAACCAGGTTGGAAGAGACCCACCGGATCATTGAGTCCAACCATATTTTCTCTCAACATGCTCACTGTCCTCTTGAAGACTGGTTTGACAGATCCTCTCTTGTCATCTGCTTGAAGGCTGATTTCAGCTCTTCCTTATAGCACCGTGCCTATGTGCCTCCTCTGCAGCAAGTACTTAGTGTGGAGGTTGTTCTGTGTCTGCTCGTCATGACCCTTCCTCCCAAGGAGGGTCACAGTGATGTAAGGTGTAGGGTGTGCAAGCCTGTGGGCCATGGGCACCAGTCTGATAATGTCAATAGCTGGCTGTCACCTTTCCAATAGGCCTGGTAGATCTTCCTGTTGTCATTATCGAGGATGTGCACTAGCCATTAGACAGGATCACCCCTGGGTGTCCATGGGGTGCCCAGAAAAGAGGACATTTTGGCTTGCTATCAGAATAAATATACCAGTCTGTGCTTGCTCCTGCTTGCTTAGAGACAGATGTTCATGAGGAACAGGCACCCCTAATCATTTGCATGGTGCCTGCCCATCCCTGTATCACTTTCTGAAGGAGACACAAGACCACAGCAAATCTTTTTGGAAAGGACAAATCAGAGTCAAGTGTTGTACTTCCTCTCAGCAGATACAGTAATTGGTTGATGCATGCAGCCTTCCTCTAACACTGAAAGAAACCGAGTATCCAACTAAAATGCACATGCACCACTGATACGCACTTTCCCTTTCTGGGGAGGCATTTGTCTGCCCTTCGCATCTACTCCATAAGGCATGCTGATTTCCTTATTATTTCTTTACTTTGTTCCTTAAAAACATATTTTTGCTTTAATATATTATACCTACAGGTCAAGCAATACATAGTACGTACTTGAATGGTTAAAGCCCTCCAAATTATGTGTGGATTGGAGGACAACTGAGGCAAAACTTCAATTTTTTTTTTTCTTTTGCAGAAAAGAAATGCTTCTTTTCTTTATGAAACTCCCCTTTTCAGAAGTTAGTCTCCTGATTCTTACTGAGAGTCAGCACAACTTTCCCTGTTAAAGTACTTCCTTCCTCTTCAAAAGTATCTTATAATTAAAAAATGGACTGATTTCAGCAATGGGCTAAGTGCACAGGAGGCAATTAATATATAAGAATCTAGTGAGGTACTTATACTATTCTTAAGAGATTTGCCAACTAGTGATCTACTACCAGTATTTTAATTTATGTTACATCATTATTGCAGTTCTAGATTAAACTTATACAAGCAAGAAAATTTGTAGTTAAGACTTTCATTCTATCCTTAACTTGCTTTGCTGTAAACTAAGTTACATATTGTCAGGGCTTTTAACTGCCTTTCACAATACATAGGCATGTAGAAAGGTTAATTGCCTAGGCTAATTTTTCACCTTTGATTTGCTTCTGAAATAGGCTAAAAGGAATTTGTAGAAAAATTCAGCCCTAGGGTGCTGTCAACTTGAGAACTGTTAGCACCTCTTAGGCTACGTTGTAGGGTGCTGCACAGTTCAGCAGGACAAGCCCTACACAGTTTGGTGAGTGCTTGCCCCATTGAGTATCACACGGAAGCACGAAGGGTTTCAGTCATTCTGAAAAGACTGAATAAGTTACAGAAAGGCTGAACTGAGAAAAAAATCTGCATGTTCTCCCCAGGGGCCCTATGACAGGCCTAACCAGCCCTATTCCTTCCCTCTTTAGTTCAGAGACATGAACTAAAGGCATGTGTTCATGAGAGCACCTCAATGCTGTCACCACTAGAAAAATAAGGAGACAATACAAGTGGAAAAAAGGAGAAAATCAAGAAAGAAATTCAGAAGGGAATCCTATACCTGAACACCTCAGCGTTTCACTGATTCCAGCTTGAGCTTGGACTGTTTTCAGTTTGGGGTATCAACCACTGCATGTTCAGGCTTTTGAAGAGCTATTACAAAAACAACAGACACAAACATTTTAAATATAGAGATTGCATTTGACTGTGTACCTTCCCCTTGAGATCTGAAATTCCTTTAATTCATTTCTTAGCATGTGAAATATACTTATGTGTTTCAAAGCAAAACACGTACTTTAAAAATTGGAACCTCCCGTGACTGCAAGAAATATTTCTTTCATCCATTCGTTCTTTAGATGAGGACCCTAGTCAGATTCTTCACAACAGTTATTGGTTCTCAAGTCTGCAAATGCTTTTCAGAGGTGAGGTCCACCTTTTGAAATACCATCACCACATGGTTAGTAGTGGTGAATTTTAAGTGTTTAACTTGCATCTGAAATGTATACAAGTGTTAAAAATTCCTCTGAAAAAGTAGGTCTTATACATGCGTTACAGTCACTTTTCACAGTTGTATCCTTTTTTAATTACCCAAGGCATTCTGATTACAGAGCTACAAAGTAATCTGTTTTAAACTGGGTTTTACAGTGATTTAATGGGCAGAAAAAGCATATGGAATTAGGAAACATTTACTTCTCTCCCCCTTCTTCTTATATTGCCAAATGTATTTAAATCAAACTTGTTTTAAAAACAAATAGTCCCAGGGTAAGGGCTTTCATTTCAACTTCTAGTTAAGTTGTTTCTGCTGAATTAGAAACCTCTGGCAATTTTTTCCCAATGAAATGTAAATGACGACATGTTTTTAACTAGCAGCATTACACCACTAAAATACTAAGACATGTCTTGCTTGTCTCAAACTTCCCTTTCCTTAAGTGCTATGCCTTAGAGGCAGCAGTGTTTAAATGGTACAAAGTACTCTACTACCACCAGCCTGAATCTTTATTTAGGAGAACAAGCTTCACATTCTTCCCTGCTAATGCAGTATATGGGCCTGTTAGGCTCCTCCATAAAACACACTCATACACTATTACTGTCTCAAATAAGGTACAGTACTGACATGACAGATTCATGTTCCCAGCTGTGACATAAGGGCTCTTTGACAATACCACAGTGAAAGCCCTATTAAGGAACCATGTGCCCGACAGTGCATCTGATGCAGTTAAATGCTATAAAAGATTTTCCAGGTGTTAATGAGTTACATGAGTAGACTGAAAATGAGATGGATCCATGTGCTTGGAAATTCTCAAGAAGCAGGAGTCAGGCTCTCAGAGAAACAGACAAACAGCGCTTTATAAGCATCACTGGCCACGCTCTGCACCTGACTGCATGAGGTGATGAGCGGCCCTGACTATTCACTAGGAGAACTGTTCATTGAGGATCGTTTGCATGGGAAAAGACAGACTTTCATGTCTTCCTGCAGTTTACTGCATCCTTTTTACTTTACTCTGTTTCTGAAAAAGCACTAGCTATTTTTCTCTTTTAATACTTTTTTTTCCCTGAAGAGAAGGAAAACATTATGCCTGTTACTTCATTTCTTGTTCTTACTTTATGAGGGATTCAGCTTGACCCAGTACAGAAAACAAACTGTCATTTAAGCCATGTTAAAGTGCCACTATTTACAGTTTATGCTTTTAAAAGGCAGAAATAAACTCTTTCACACACTTTGAAACAGCAGTAGGTGAAAATTTTCAAGGCATTGTTGTTGCTTAAGATATATTCCCCATAAGCTATGTATAAAATAAGATGTATGGGATGTCTTGAGAATTTCACCCACTGATATTTCAGTGTATGTGTATACATTATCTTGTACATCAGGTATCTACAGCAGAACTGTTTATTCATATAATCTGTTGACTTGATAAAAGCTTGTCTCATTTCTCTGGCATGCATGAATTTTATGATTCCTGTCCTTGAGGAACAACATTTTGTTTTGTCTACATAAGACAGGTATAGTGTGGGGAAGGCTGCAATGCAGATTTTTCCATGCTGTTGTGACCACAACCTCACTCTTAATTCTGGCATACAATTGTATCTAAAAAAAAAAAAAGATAATTTTGTCTTCATGCTAATTCTAGCATGTATTTCCTTAAAGGGGAAACTCCCAGTATATGAAAACCAATGGAGAGTCTCACCTCAGATTAATTTAGACCCATCTATTTTATTTCCCACAATGCCAAGTCAGCACTATTTTATCTTTCATTTCCAATCTAATACCCTAAGTCCTCTTCCCACTCTTCCTCCACCCCAAGAGAGTTACTGAAATTAACTTGGAGAACTAAATTTTCTTAAATGGATAAGAAGACTAGGTGGGGAGAATGAGCAACCCAGACAATAGCACATTGACACAGATGCTTGAAATTAATGTATTAAGGGTTAAAATTCCTCCGGCTTGCCTGGTGTTCTGTGCAAATGTTGCATTTGTACAACATAGTATCTGACCATTTAACCATATGTCAAACAATTTCTGCTATGACAACCAGATGTAGACATTGCCATGGAATGAAATTATCATTTTATTAATTACCCTTTAATTGGTTGATACAGCAGAGAACATGTAGTAATTTAGCCATAATTGGCCTGAGTGAGACTCAATACTTACAGGGATGGAATCTGTTTGTGAGACTACTTGTTATGAATAACAATTATGTCTGTGACAATGCAATTTTATTATGAAGATGTACTGTGCATTTCAAACAACTTTTACATATAAGATAGTATTCAGAATTTAATGATAATTTGATGGCAAATGACTTCTTGAGTATAATCCTCTATGTATTTTGCTAAATATGTTGTAACAATGCAAGAAAGCCCTTTCCCCAAACTTACTTAGATGGCCAAACTGTGTTTTCAATGTATTTTATTATAGAAATGAGGAGACACCTGGTAAATTTTGTATTTGAAAGTGAAGGAAAAAAACACTTCAAACTTCTCTCAAAATTTTGTTACTGGTCTTCAAGTTATTCCAGAGTTAAATGTGGAATTTGGGTGAAGGGCACACCATGCAGATTTTTAGAAACATTCTTTTTCAGAACGTTGCAAGCAGAAACTTGAGGAGTGTTTCTTATGTGATAATTTGATGATTACGCTTTTTGGATTTCTGTAAGGAGAGTAGAATATCCTTAGGTTTCTTGGCCTGGATAGGTGTGACTAAAGTTAGCAATATCCCCCTCTAGACTTTACCACTAAATAAAATGCCTCAAAGACATTCTTTCAATACAGCTTGCCATAAAATCAGGAATATTCTTCATTGACAGAATACTGAATATCACTGGTAGGACAAAGCACGTTCAACAACTTCATAAAAATGCTTCTAAAGTAGATTTTAACATTGGCCTTACATATTCAGTTGTTACAAGGGTTTTTTTTTTAACCATAGCTTTGGACAAAACTCTAGAGTCACCATTCTGTCCTTGCTTTTCTAAACACTGTGACCTAAGCAAAGACTGCAGTGTTTTATATTAGTTTTACACAGTGAGACAGACAACACGCCTAGTGTTTTCTCCACTTGTCTTTCCACAAAAATCTCACAAAGTGCAGGTCAAAACCTTCAACAAACTCAACAAACAGTAACAATTGCTTTACTTCTCAGTGTTGAATGGAAGCTCCCCCTTTCTTCCTCTCTCACCCTCCCTTTTTTTCAGGTAATGGGTAGCTTCTAGCTTTCTGCATGTGCAGTGACAGAAAATTAACTGAATTTCTGTTTAAATCTTGCCCAGTTTCAGTGTATTTATTTATTTATTTATTTATGATGGATGGATGGGCAGGCTATATGGATATCTACGAGTCAAATGAATCTATCATATAACTAGTCTAAACTCAAGGAAGTTATATGAAGGATGAATCTGTTTCCTTCAGAATTAGACTTTGAGCAATTCCTTTACTTTGCTCAAATGACTATGGACTTCTTCACAAGTTTTCTTTATTTTAAACATTTCAGTATTCCAATCTTTCTGATAATTAATCCACTACTCTGTTTCTTTATCATGATTTTATATATATGGAAAAAACATGCTGTGTAGAAAGAAAAAAAAATTTGCCTATGGTGCCATCTTCCAGTTAATAACAGTAAGTCATATTCTATTGCTTGTAAGTGTATCTTGCTCAACAACTTATAACCACCTCCAGTACAAATACACACAGGTTGTATTTTCCTGCTGTGTCACAGGGAATAGCTAACACAGTGTAACAAGAGATCATTTCATTAGATTACCATGAAAGAGTCATCGCTGCAAGGAACTCGAGTTGAACAGGGACACAATCACAGTGTAAAAAACTCAAAACAGTTTACCATTAAAACCTTGTGTGCCTGCTTGAAAAATGTCTTAGAGCAGCACAAAAGCTGGCACCATTAGCTTTCAGCCCTGCTGAGTTGGCAATAAAGTGCACACATAAGTAAAACGCATTAATTGGTATTAGTCAATCTAGTTAAGATGTTCATTCTCCAGGCATCTTCAGATTTCATTTCCATAAAATAGGATTTCTTTAAGTCTTATAATTTGATTTTGTCCAGTCTGAAACGATGTTGACACAGTGGCAGCAAAAGCACAATTACATTCCAGCTTTACAAAGGTGTTCTCTATGTAAATAGACTGGGACCCACGTGCTCCCAGTCTCAACAAAAAGAAAAAAAAAAAAGGAAAGAAAAAAGAGAAAAAGGGAAAACCTATGGAAGAGGAAAAAGTGATACATTTTGCTATCATTTTCCTATTGCTATTTTCCCTCCCTTTCTCCCCGTATTTTTCCTACTGTGCACTACTGATTACTGCACTTTAAGATCAGAATGAACAATTAACTGCCTAATTATTCCAGTCACACCAAGCCACAATGAAATCTTTATTCAGTGTTTACAGCAATCTTTGGCAGGGACTGTCTTGCTGTTTTTAAACCAAGAAGAACTGCTCCCTTTGGCTCCCCTCAGCATCAGCTGCCTGGGTTTCAGAGCTGGATGCCAATAATCAGCCTCCTTTTTCTCTTCCAAAGTGGCTATTTTTTTTTTAAGGGTGAAAAGACCTATTCTCATCAACTCCCCATATATTCTGCCTGATTTATGTCCCAGCCACTGGGTCTCTTCCTTCCGTATCTTTTACCATCTGTGTGCCCCCCGCACTCCCTCCCGCAGCTCCCCAAGACCCCCCGCGGGGTTTAGGGGAGGGGAGGGGGGTTTCTTCTTCACCGGGAGCCCCGGCGAGGCAAAAAAGGCAGGAAGGGAGGGTATTTTCCATCTCCTGCTGTGCAGCATCCCTCCTTCTTCCCACCCCCAATATATATATATATTTTTTTTTCTATAGGTTTTCCGCTTTCTGGAGAAAGCCCCCGCGGAGGTTCCGTGCTGTCTCCGCTCCGGGAAAGTTGGAGGGAGCTCCTCCGAGCCCCAGGCGGCTCCTTCTGCCCCTGCTCCTCCTCTCCGAGCTGCTCGGAGGTGCTGACAGCGCCGGCACCCACCCTGCCCTGCCCTGCCCTGCCCTGCCCGCCGCCGCACCTGCAGGAGGACCAAGATTGTCCCAGGCAAACTCCAGAGCGACCCGGTGTGGGCTTGCTCCATCCCTCCCCGCATCATCTTCCTCGCTCTCTAATTGAGGGTGGGCAGCTAAGGGGCCGGGGAAAGAAGAAGGTAAAAAACACAACCAAACAAACAAAAAAAAAAAACCCAACAAAACAAAACCAAAACAAACAAACAAACAAGCAAAAAAAGACCCAATAAAAATAATCTAATAAAAAGAACAGATATAAAGAGAAGGAGGAAAAAAGAGGAGAAAAAAATAAGAGAAAAAAAGAAAAAAAAAGAAAAAAGGAAAAGGGGGGAAAATAAAAAAATAGAAAGAAAGAGACAGAAAGAAACAAAAATAAAGAAAAGAGAAGGGGGTGGAAATAGAGGGGGGAAAGGCGAAAAGCAGAGGAGGAATCCCCTAGGATGGTTACCTGGTGCGGAGGAGCTCCGGCTGCCGTCCTGGCGCTGGGACTCCCCTCACATCCCGCTCCCCCCGCCGCTCCTCGCGCTGCCGCTCGCTCCCGGCTCTGGATGCGGAGGGAGGCTGGAGGGGGGGATGCCGGGGGAGCTGGGAGGAGGAGGAGGAGGAGGAAGAGGAGGAGGAGGAAAAGGAGGGAGCCCCGTGGCTGCCCCGCTCCCCGGAGCTGCCCCCGCTGGAAGCGGCCGCTGCCCGTGAATTGGAGCGGCGGGTCTCACGCTGCCGCGGGGACCCGCGGGAGGCGATTGGTGCCGGGGAGCTGCGCCCTC
Organism: Phaenicophaeus curvirostris; assembly: GCF_032191515.1. Lineage (NCBI taxonomy): Eukaryota > Metazoa > Chordata > Aves > Cuculiformes > Cuculidae > Phaenicophaeus > Phaenicophaeus curvirostris. The sequence goes on along the minus strand of NC_091394.1, from coordinate 29,210,079 downwards.
CTCTGCCTCCCCCACCTCTCCTCCGCTCCCCCTTCCCGGGAAACCCCCCCAACCCCACCCCGCTGCTGCCCCCCGGCTGTGGGAACAGCGGCCCCGCGCCTCCCCTCTGCGGGGCTTCGGGCATCTCGGGAGGGTTTGGAGCCGCAGCCCGTGGGGGGAGAGAAAAGGGGCTGATGGAGGGGACCGAGAGTGAGGCTGAGGAGATGAAGCGCTGCTTTATTTAGCAAAAAGGGCACGGAGATGAAAGCCGAGTTTCTTTAGAAGGCGCAATTTCAGTTTAATAAACATCCTGAGACTAATGTCAGAGCTACTTTTATGGGAGTAAACACAACAGTTTCCTGGAGAGTTCGAGTAAGACTTTGCAAAAACAACCAAATAATAAAGGGGTTTTACATCCACTTTTAAAGATCATTTTAGTGTTCATAAAAGCTGCCAGACTTGCTGAAATATTCCCTACCCGCAGAACGACAGCAGCAAAGGCAGCTACAGGACAAGGCAATCCTCCCTGCCTACCAGTTTGCCTCAATCTTGACCTGGAGTAACTAGGAGGGCAGATGATTTAATGCTGTCCCTGTGCTGGCCTTCATCGTTCTGCTCGGTAATGGAAGGTAGCAGACTGGTACCAACTTTGATGACATGTATGCGTGAAAGAGATGCGGAAACTTGTCCACTTGGGTATGAGAAGGTTATTACCTCTATAATAGCTCCCCATAGTAATAACTTCTTTTCGCTGCCAGCACAGAGCCCGTTCCCTGTCTCAGCTAAATTGGTAAATCTCAAGCAACTCCTCTAAGCAAGGAGCAGAGCTGTACAGTCTGGCAGTCTGTGGCCAAGCCAATGACTGGCAGTAGGAGACTCTCAATCTCATTATCAATTCCTTGGGATGCTGCCAGTCCCTCAACAATTAGATCTTGAGAAGAAGATTCAGATTATACAGTCAAGATTTAGGCTTTTTTTTCTGTCTGGATTTGCACTAATGATTGTTTGCAGAACTAAGGTCACACTGGCTAGTTTTCTAGTCCTGCGTATTTCATATTGATCATAATACAGTCATTTCAGCATAACAAAAGAAAAAGGGCAGTCAAATCTCTGGAGAGAGCTTGTTGGAAGTTTGTATGCTGGCCAAGTACCTAAAACGAATGATGAATTACAGCTATGATAAATGAATACTTTGATGTGTTGGGAAGCAATACACTGTTCTCCCAGTCTTCTCTACTGCATGTTCATCTTTGGGCTCCTCAGGCTGATTGAACATTTTTAGCGCAACAGTCCAAGGAGGAGGAAATGACTCTTGTTGGCATCACTGCTCCGTGTCAGAGACACAGTGTGCTTCTGATAATGATAAGGCAAAACATGCCCCTCAGTACCACTTTTCCCTAATATTAGGATAGAATACTTGTAATAGCATCCTGGAAAGTTATCAGTACACCATTACTGCTGGGAGTCTGATTACAAGGGCAGTGACCTCTTGCTAGAATTGAGCTGGTTACTAAATCAATGTGCTTTTTTTTTTCTAGACAAGGGTTTTATTCAAAATACTTGCTTCTTGCAATGTATGCACACATCTCTCTTTCTCTGCATGAATATAGTTTACTCAGAATATGTCTGATTATAGTTTAAAAGGCTTAACAGATGCCATTTGAAAAATCTGCATCTCAGTTTAAGTGTAGTCTGTGAGTTTGTATTTTCCCCCAAGCTGGACTGCAGTAAAAGAAAAAAAAATTAGATTAAAATATGTATGACAACTTTAATGGAGTGGCAGCTGCAGTGGATGCTCTTTGATTATTGCATATACCACAGACCTATGAGAATAAAATGCAGATGCTGTTTATTGTTTAAGGTTATAAATTAGGATTAATACAGACTACATAATGCAGTGTTCATACATGACACACAAAACCCAAGAGTAGTCTATGATGCACTAAAGAAGACATGTTTGCATTCTCTAGTTTCTGCCTCATATGTTGTCTGGCTTCACAGGGACACATTTCAGTAATGTGCGTGACTTATCTTTTCTAAGAGCTGTTGTGTGATATATGGTAAAATAGGAGTATCTTACATTTTCACAGTGTCTTGTGTCCCCTCTCCCCCGGTACAGGGCTGAATAATACAATTGGAAAAGTGCTCTCTTGTGTCTCTGAAGTCAGAGTTGGGAGCACATTGCAATGAACGTGTACATCAATTCACGTGTCTCAACATGACATGGTTTCAATCACCAGTTTTTTTCAGGAAAAATGAGAGAAGGTTTCAAATGTTCACATGCAAAATGCACATATTATGTACAGAACAGGTGGGTGGAGATCTATTGCCCTTCCTTTCTTAAAAGCAAAAACCAATATAGCACTTTTAAATTAGAGAAGCTGACCCTAATTCTTAAACCTTGCATTAACCATAAAAATCAGTTCTTGAATATAGAGCATTTTATTAAGCACAGTTTTGATTAAATATCCTTACATGAAAGGACCGAATCTTTTCTCTCTAATACTTGATGTTGTCCCCGTTACCATACTATATATAATGCTAAACTGATGCAAAACAGAGTAAAAAATACTAAAGAATGCAGCATGCTGAGTAGTTTTAAAATTTAGAGGCTTTCCGAGAGATGAAAGAAACATTTTGCTATTGCTGTTTGAACAAGAGAGTTTTGTCTGCTGCAAGCTATTTACACTGTTCTCCTACAAGGAAAACATGGAAGAAGCAGTATTATGTATGGATGTTGCTTATGTGTTCATATAGTTTTCTGTCTTGCAGGACTGAAATGAAGAATGAGTTACCAGTCACCTAGAAGGCAGAGATGAAGGAACAAGAGAGGAGAAAGCTGAAAACCAACTGTTTTCCACTTTTGTGTTGTCATTTCATGCACAGTAGCTTTTATGTGTCTGTCTTACACCCCTGCTTCACTTTATCCAGCTCATTTCAGGATTCTTCCAATAAAAAAAAATGGGTTTGGATTTTGCACATGTGGGTTGTGTTGAGATGTCACTTTAGAGGTCACTGACACGAAACACTCTTTACAGCTATTAGACACCAGGCAGTGTTGGAGGAACTGATGTCATGTAGATTTTGTAGAACCTTCATGGCTTTTTTGAATACTGAGTGCTCCTTTAACCATTGATTTGTTTTTGCAATTAATCATGACCTAAACTGCATTGGATTTTATTGTGCAATAAATCATGGCTTTTCAAAATGCAACAGTTTTTAAGGGTACTACAGAGTCTGTTTAAGAAAGGGAAAAGGTGAATATTAACTAAAAAGAATTCCATATCTCAAGTAATAAAATGAGGCCAACCCAAAAGCAAGAAGTTTCCAAAGCAATAAATCAAAACTGCACATTTTCAAATAAGTGACATATAAAAACAACGTGTATATAACAACAAGATGGTAAAAGGAATATGTATAGTCACAAAATCACATCCACCTTTGTTACTAAACCAGTAATGGGAATAGCTTTCAAGTTGTCATGTCCACAGGCAAGAATACCAGCTTTACTTTTATCCAAGAGAGCCCAAAATGTCACATGCTACAATGGTGAAACTCCTAAACACTACACAGTCTGTTTAAAAAGTCTGTGTGCACATAAAATCCTGTGGAGAACTTAAAATGACAACAGCGCTGCAGTAGTAAAGAATTACGTGGATGTACCTTGGAGCTCATCATTCAAATAAGCTCAAAGACAGTAGCTTCTCTACCACAAGCCTTTCTGCCTCCACTCTCCTTTTCTACCAAGTAACCAGTGATGAGTCCCCAGGTGTAGCTCAGGACTAGGGTGTGAATTTTCATCATTTTCAGGGGGTTACTGGAGCAAAACCACTTCTGGGCAAACTTTTTAAAGGTGTCCTCCCTCAGAGCTGTGTGTCTTTGCCCTGTTTTTTTCCTCGTTTTGCATTACTCAGTCACTTAATACAGTAAGTTATCTTCCACATTGCTTATGTAGGGTAGGGAAAGGTCAATTCAACAAGGCTTTCTCATTAGTTGCCTTTTCTTTGACTTTAATTAAAGAAAAACTTATTCAAACATATATTAAAACCTACTGACCTTTTGGCAACATGGCTTTGTTTTGGACTATTTCCTGCTTTTTAAAATAAAGCCTTTGTTTTTCTCTTACACCTCTTCAGAAACCTAATTCTCAGTTTATCATTTTAGTCTTGTTTTTGTCTATTGTCTCTTTGAAGGAATGTAGGATTCATCATCTCCTTTCTTCAGCTGTCCTTAGGGAAGGTATTGAGTTGGACTTCTATTTCTGCCTTTTACAAGAAGACCATCACCATGGTCTAGTCCATCAGCGTCTTCAGGTGAGTAAATTGCTTCCCTTATTTGTCTGAAGCCACTGTGGAAAACACTGTCTTTTCTCCTGCTGACAGATGCATTAACTTTTCCTTCACACTGAGTCTTTAGAACTCCACAGTAGTGCCAGGAAATCCCAAGAGTAAGTGCCAGCTTTAAAGCTCTGGACTTTATTAGTTCAATTTGAAACCTGATTTGGTTTCAAGACAACAACTAAAAACTTTACAGAGATCTGAAAAATTCACCCCAGATAGAGTGCACCATAAGGCTATAGCATCACTGAAAGTTTCAGAAGGAGCTGCCAAGGAATTTCCACAGCACTTTGGCCTTGTCCTGGCATGTCCCTAAGTGCACCGTTTCAGTTTGCCTCCTTTCATCATACAACAGGTGGAATTTCCAAATGCAAAACACACACAACTGTATTATTACAATTCTATTGACTTTTAACAATTTTTCTCCAACAATTTTTCTTATGGAATGCTGATTAGCAGCTTTTATGGTCTTCCAGCCATTTAGAAAACCACTTCTGAATATCTCTGACTGCACCAATTAGGCAAAAAGAGCAATTTGTTTACTGTGGTATGACTACCACAGTATATGATGTGCATACTATGGATACTACACAGGTAGCACGATGGCTGGTATATAAGCAATTGTCAAATTGCTAGCTGCACCCTTGTCTGCAGTGAGAGAACTGTGGGTAATAAAGGATTGTCTTATCCCCATGCATGGTGACAGAGGCTAATGGGAAAGGAATAAGGTGAAGAAGGAAAAAACACCTCAGATCTCTCTATATGAATATTAGCAGGAATAGGCTTCTGTTGTCAGAAGTCAGTGATATCTGTGCTTGGACTCCTCTCCCTGATTGCACTGAATGTCACAATACAAAATGCAGTATAACTCTGATTGCCCAGCACTGTTCATGTTCTCTCTATGGGAACTGGGCAGTGATTTGTCTTTGAATACATCATTTACAGCTTGCTACACTGATTCTGCAAAGTCAATACATATCCTTAGCACAAAGCAAAGAATGAAGGCCATTATGGAGAAAGAAAAATACTACAGTGACAGAGAAAGATGAATTCCACTACAGAAGCGCATTACAGGTTCCATTTATAGGAATAAAATTAATTCTTTTTCAAACACAAAGTATTTTTCAAAATACATGTAATATGGTTATATTTAAAAAAGTCTTGTCTGCAGCCAGCATATCACTACTGACATAAACTTTCTGGCAATATATTATTATATGATTATCTATTGTGCAAAGAAGATCTTTTATTGATTCAAGTCACATATATTTGCAAGGCAAGGTTTGTAGACACAGGTAATATTTTTTATTGGAACAACTGATTAGAATGGAAAGTAGATCAGGCACATGAGCCCTTTCAAGAGCAAAAACTGGCCTGTTTTTTTTCCCTAGGTACTCAAGCTGGCTTCATAAAAGATGTTATTTTTCGTCACAAACCTAGCTTCTGTTACAGCCTTAGATCACCGTGACTGTTACAATGCTGCGACTTATGTAATTATAAAATAGCTATTGGTGAACCTGCTTAGTACTCTGCATTACTAATGCTGTCTGATGTTTTCACTACTGTATTGGGAAAACGTTTAGACAAAATCTTCTGACCACCTGAAATAATCAAATTACAGCCTACAAATGCTGTGGAAGTTTATGGAAAGCAATTTCTAACCACAAGGTATTAAGCTATGCTAGAAGTAATTTGCTAGAAACCAGTTACATCCCTTGGACTTGGAGTAGATATATCCTGTCACTCCTGTGTCTTACTTCCATGGGTAACAAGAACAGTTAGCAGGTGAATCTACTAGCCTTATATTTGCCTCTTCCTTGAGATCACTGCTGTTGCAGGGAATGGCTTTGAGTCTCTGTTTTCTAAGAGAACTTTAGGACTAAATAGAGAATAAATGAAAAATAAGCCAGAGAGGGTCCTCAGTTTCTTATCCTGGCTCAGGTTAGATTTTGGATTTCAGATGGATGTGTTTGGCATTGACTTCAGAAATCCTCCTCATTTTTAGCATCTTTTTCCTCTTTAAACTTACCTAATAATCTCTAGTTAATTTTGTTGCAGATTAGAGGGACCTCATTAATTGTTCCCCTTCCCTGTTTTTCACATGTTGCTTAGGGCTTTGGTTCTGTTGAGGGCCAGAGGCAAAAGAGCTCAAGGATCTCTTGAGCAGAGCCATCTGCAAGTCCTGCTTGGCTGAGAGCATATGGTCTCATAGTGCAGATACAGTTTGGTGAAGAATGCAGGCATCCCTTGATGTCCCTGGAGCTTTAGTGGTGGTTCTGAGGGCAAAGTTCTGTTTCAGAGCTCGTCCTTTTTCTTTGACCAGGGAACGGAGCATGGGAGACCACTGGGAGATAAAAATAGGTGTGTTGGACTTCCCTCAGAAATTCCCCTGGGTGGTTTGAAGAACACTCACTGACTTACTATAGGCAGTGTAGTGCGAACAATGCCAAACTGTCAAGTATGTCAATAAGGAGAAGTTTTAGTCTCATCTCACCCCTTCACAATCCCCACTGACAGGCAAAACCTGAGCATGTCCTTAAAGCTAGAAGAGAGGAATTTATTTTCTAGTGTGCTACAGGCATAATCTAGATAAATTGTGCCAATATTTTATTTGAACCCATCACAATACAACATAACAAGGCATTTCAATTACCTCAACAAGCTACCAATACAACTTTACCATTTCAATTATTCATCCCTTTTCTACTACTTGGCATTTCTTCTATATATCACTGTAAATCTCATCAGTCCCAGCCCAGTTTAGGCTAATAAATTTCAGTCACACTCTCAAGCCTAATGAAAAGGAGACGTTCTCAGTGAAGAAAGCCAAAGGCCGTAGTTATTGCCTTGGGCCTTGAGCTCACCCTTCTAAACGGGGAAGTACATGGGCTCACTCATTCCAGCTCGCTCAGAGACGGGTATAGCGCAGAGAGAGAGGCAGAGCTGTCAGGTCCTGTTGCAATAAGCAGGGCTGCAGGGTTGGGCCACCCCCAGGAAAAGAACCATGTGTTCCCCTAAAGCAAAATTTAGGCAATGGTTTGAAACATGTCATGCCAGAGCACAGTCTTAGTTTGCATACACAGAGCCCAAAGACAAGCCAGAGCGATGCGTACAGGTCTGGGGCAACTATTAGCCATGGTGACTTTTATGGTCATCTAGCAGGCTATTCCTATTGTCAAGGAGGGGGACAAGTTAAGCAGAAAAACAGCTATTTGCTTATTAGCTGGAAATGCACAAAGATCCCAACAGACAGAGCAAGAGAAAACTAATTTTGTACCGTAATTATGTTTTTTTCTAAAAGGCAGTGATAAAGCCTAAGGTTTTCAAAGACTTTATGGATACACAGAAGAGGCAAACAACTTAAAATAATATGGCAAGTCAACATACTTATATTTTTATTAATTCCGACTAAAATTTCCCATCTGTGACTGAGCATTTTACTAAATAAACCCCACAAATTACAGATTATTACAGCTAAGAACGTACTGTTGCTTCAGCTCTGGTACTGAAATAGCTCCAATGTAAATTAATATTTACAATAAAAGTATGCTCATAAAAGTTCTAAAGCATTTTCCACTGACAGTCTGTTCAACTATTTAGTGATTTGAAAGAAAACTCTTGAACAAAAGCTCCATATCAGTGCAGTACATAAAATATAGAAATGTACGAAAAATGACAAAGGCAGTATGTTACTTCTGAGGTGCCTCTAACTTGATTGCTAAGCTGGTTGAAGTGGCTTTTCATAAATGAAATATGTCCTCAGTTTTCCTACAATAGATAGAATAAGAGCAAAGTCAACAAATAGTCTCTTCTTTATTTTCCTTTGAAGACATTACTTTTTCTGGAATATAGTAAAAATCTGTGTTCAGGGCACGTTAGCCAATTCTGAGGCATGTGTTCACAATCAGACACATAAGAGGCTAATTTACATTCTTAAAAGCAACTGAAACTTTGTTTTGCATATGTAAATGTACCTGCCCAGCGTAAGAAGTGGGCTTTCCAGTATGCCATGTGTTAGCTGGGTTTCAGGCTTAAAAAAAATTCTGATCCGCTCCTGCTGTCACTGTAGCTGTCATCACAGTACAATTCAGGCAGAAAACCTCAAGACACCTATCAGACCAAATCCTGTGGACCCTACTCAAACAAAAAATCTTGTTGATGTCAACAAAAATTTTCCCCAAAGAATTTGTAACAATTGAGCCTTTTTTATACATTCATATTTTAGTATCATTGAATATCGGCAACAAAAACAAAGTAGGTTTTCTGCTTTAACTCAGGGATCAAGGAACTGGGGAATGAAAAATAAAAAATACCCTCCTTTAGATCCAGATAGGGCCACTTTCATAATTTTAGGATACCTTAGAAGTGTCTGAGTTTTCAGGTGAGTAAAGAGAACTGTTTAAAGAGCAAGACTCTTTAAAGACAAATCGTGATGGTCAGATACAGGAGCATTAAGCACTCAGAATATTTTTTTTCCTATTGAAACAATAATTCTAATATGAGAGTCATGCACTTAATGTCCAAAGTGTTCAAATTAGTAACTGTTAGTCAACAAAACTATGTCTTGGGTGCTTTCTTTTTTTAGGACCCTCCCCAGACCAGGGCCATTCTATCAAAGATGACATGTCCTTAGGCTCTAATTCCAGCTAGGGTCTGTTTGCTGGAAATGACACACACCTTCAGTTTCCAGTCTGACCACCTCCCTACTGTGGAATTCAAATTTAGAGTTTTAACTGATAAACTGACAATAGCATAGGGTGTTTTGCCATCGACAGCACCTTGGGGCACAAGACCTGGAGAGAAGAGAGAAGAACACAGCCAACTTCTGTGGAAGAAGGGTGCCTTCTAGAGATAAATCTAAGAGGATCAAAGAGAACATTTTCAAGAAGCATCTTACTGCTTGTCATAGTCAGAGCCTAGCTGAGAAATCATAAAAGAAAAAAGGACCTCCAGAGAGTTCAAACTACTTTAAAATTTAGCAGACGTTTTTAGTAACGATGAAGAGGAGACAGGTCTGGACATTTTCAAATGATTTCAGAAATGCTGAAATAGTCTCCAGTCCCAAACACCATCGCACATTTGAAGGTGTTGTTCACGTTTGTTTGAAAATGAAAGACTATCAAGAAAGAAAATTAAAAGATAAAAGATTTAAAAATGCCCAATGTGTTCTAAATGAAATAAGACATTAATTTAAAAAATATCTGCAGAAGAGACATTACTTTTTACTAAACTCTGCCGGCTATTAATTTATCATCATGTAAATGGTTTAATTAATGTTTAATGATACAGCACTTTCCACAGGAACTGATCTCCAAACACACTGCTTTGGAAAAGTGATATCATACACTCAGAAATACATTTATTTGAGATGGGACGAATGCATGGTTCATGTAAATCTTTTTTATACAACAAAATCAAGAGAACGATGTTGATTTCCACAAGTTTACTACCTGCAAATGATATTACAAATAACATATATTATCTTAGCGCTTATCTCACACATCTCTGTGTCTTAGTAGCTCTATTTGTTTTCTGATGACACAAACTGACTTTGTGGAATCACTGAATTGCATTATTTGAGGCAAGTATTACACTTGTAAGCTACAATTTTTGCAGTGCGACTCTCTCATGCTGTGTAGTCTGATAGTAAAAGTCACCAGTTTCGTAGTTGCTAAGTTATGTAGCAACACTCACAACAGAAAATGGAGAGACTATAAAAAAGCTCAGTAATATTACTTAATAAGGTAGCTTACTAAAGTAACCTCAGAACTCCAACTGCTGAACTCCCTGTAGACATAGTAAGAGAAAATTCAAAATCATGCAAAAGGTTCATATCAAGACAGATATCCTCCAGTTGTACAGTATTGTAAACATTGAGTGTACCATTGAAAGATTTGAGTACCGTTTTCAGCTTTTCTTTCTTCATTTAGTATTTTTCCTTCTCTCAGATGACTTTTTTCAAATTTCTTTCTTCCACATGATGAGGAAACAAAACAAAAGACATTTTCACTTCTAAAGTTCTCCAAAATGTGGAATTGCAAACAGATACACTTTTACAAGTGATTTGGAGGCTGTGTCACTCACAGGGCTATTCTTAGTATATCCACTGGCAATCAAAGACCAAAGCAGAATGAATTCTGGAGCAAGAGGAAGACCAAATGCTTCAAAGTCACATTCTAATTGAGTGGAATTATCTGTAGGAAAGAGTTACTAAATCAAACTATAATAGCGTTTGGCTTAGAATCGTCTGGCAAGTGGAGAGATACAAGCTAATCTAGGTGCTAGGATTTTATTTTCTTGAGGTATACCTTTAAATATCAAGACTTCTGACTTTTTGCATTGCACTTTTTCATTTTTAGCTTTTGGAAATGTAGGGATGTTGTTTTCAGCTAAGGTAAATCTGCTGCTCCTACAGCATTAGTTCTACCCTTACCTGTACTGGCTGTATTGCAATTCAACTAAAAACTGAATTTCAACATCAGTGTAACTGTTTTCTGAATTAGTTACCCACATGCAAATTTATAATTTGCTTTCAATTTCTTCACTGGTTCCATCACATGATACATGTACTCCAGACAATTTAAGCTAATTCAGCCAGTTTGTCTCCTGCAATGAAGGGCCCATTTCCTTCAGTGACAATTTATGTTAATGATAATCAGATGCTTTTTTAATTAACAATGACCTACAAGCATCCTAATATATTTCTCTCTCTCCTTGATGGTAGTTTTTTACAAGATTGTGTCACTCCATTTCATTTGAAACTTGAGGGCTCTTATATTTATTCAGACAGCACAGGTCCCACAGCCCCTTCATTTTTGCTTTCACAGCATTTACATTTGTATTTCCCTGACAGTGTGTGTAGCCCTAGAAATGGTAGCATGGCAGGGGCCTGGGAGGGAGCTATGTTGCTCCATCAGTACAGAGTTGATCGTCACATGTGCAGTGGCTCTGAAATTGCCCAGATTGACGTTACTTCCTATGCATACCTAGAGTTGCTTCACATTACATGTACAGAAGTAAGGTTGCCTTGGACATACTACCAAAATGGAAAGTTATATGTTATCAGTAATAGCATAGAAGAAAAGCAGTAAAAGTAGGGAGCAGAGACAGTAGACATATATATACACAAAAGAATGCAATATAAAATGTAATTTCTTTTATTCTGTGACATACCTATTTCTAAGAAATAATACTATTTATAAATTGCTTCAATGCCTAAGAATACAGTCCCTAATCTTGCTTCCTCTACAGAAAAAAACCCAACTAGGCTTATATTTCAGAACTATCATAATTCCTTTTCCAGAGCCTTTTTTCTGCACTTCTTGCCTGTCAGGGCTATTGTTACCCAAGAGACAGTGCAGGCGGCTGCCTAGGACAACAGACTACAGGGGGCAGCAAAAAGGTGCCTGTATCTCAGCTCTCTCATGTCAAACTCTGGCATGTTAATACAAATCCGCTTTCCTCTTTGACTTGTACTAAAAATGAAGGAGTGTGACCTGTGATGGCTGTGTTGTGCTCCCTGCCTTCCCTGCTACAAACGCAAGAGCCTCCTGCAGACAGTCGGACACATGTCTGGCTGATGCAACTGAGGTTTGGACATCCGCATGCCAGCAGTATCTAGCAGGGTGTCAGCACCTTTTGATATTATCTGATTGTAGCCTGATCATGCATCCAGAAGTCTTGTTCTGAAGTCTCTTCAAAACAGGATTTCCATTTGATTCTATCTCCTAGCCAAAGGTGTGTGGGTGCAACAGTTTTCCTTCAGTAGCAAGGGAATGGATATGAGCTCATTCATGTCCTAAGGCACTATTTAACAAGAGAAAGGGGAGACAGAACTGGATGCTATTGTATGCTGTTAATTCAAAATTTAGGAGAGTCAAACCTCTTCTCAGGCATGTGTATCCTTACTCTAGCCTGTAGATACTCACTATTGTTTTTTTTGGTTTTGGACTGCTATTTAGACAACTGGGGCTCTTTCAACACAACTCCTGTAAGTTAACCTACAGTAATGAAGGTCCCGGTTGATGTCATACAGTCCTTACCATGTCACTATAACAGAAAATCTGCACTTAGCAAAGAGATTCTGGAATATTTATAGATCACGATCAGGGTCTAGAAGCAGCAGAAAGATGACTTTTGTGGCTGCTGAAACTGATGCATTGTTTTAGGTACAGGGAATTTTGTTAACCTAGTTGGGAGCAGATAAATACCTGATCTGGATCACAGGAACCAGAGACACACTCAAGAGAAAGGATCAGCATTTCCTTGAAATCTGAAGCTTCTATACAGTGTGTGGATGTGGGTGGGCAGTGTTTTGGTGTGCAGTCATTGGCACTAGCTGATCATCTAAGACTAGCTGATGATTCAGATAGCACCCCAAACTTTTATCCCATTTTGACAAATTCAGTGGTATCCTCCACAGACTGGTAGAGAACATTATACTGTTTTTTCTTTTAATTTGCCTTGGCAATCATGGACAAACTTGCATAATTTATGAATCTGCAAATAAGAGTCTTTCTGGTTTTTGTTTGTTTGTTTTTTTTTTTTAAGTAAAGTTACACAAACACAGACTTAATCAGACTTAATGTACTAGTCCAACAATAATTTTATGTGAAGCACATCAGAAACTCAGATCATGGACAACTGGCTGCAATTGAAACAGACAATTACTGCAGACAATTCCTGGTACTAGGACTCAGGAGGAGATATTAAGAATCAGAGAAGGAGCAATCAGAGAACCACAAGGCCTGAAGATAAAGGTCTTCAGACTCTCAAATGGTTGCACTAGCTGATATGTTATCATTTATTTTGAGTGTTGGGTTTGTTATATGACATGAGCAGACCTCAGATTTTTATCTTGTCTTAAATTAATCCAAGAAATACTTTGCATTTTGCCAGATCAGAATAAATTGTTCAGTTTTCACTTGCTTTCTGCAAGTTACCTAAAACCTATAAAATAAAGCCATTCCTGAATAAAGAGCTGGATGCTAGACAGCTGCTGAGAACTTCAGTGATTCTTTCTTGTCTCTGCATTTGCCCACCAGCCTGCACGATATGCGTTGCTGATGGGGGAGGGGTAGGAAGGAGACCATAGACGGGCAATCCTGAGAATCAAAAAGTGAGATTCAGCAAATTACACTTTAGTTTTTTTCCTGAGCTCCAACCAAGACATGACAGCACATTGGCTAGTAATGGACATGCCTACTATTTTTCAACATGTTGGCCTTCTGTATTTGCCTATGTCTAGCCCTACTGGAGGCAGGCAAAGAGGAAGACATGAGAATTGAGGCTCCCAGAATCTTGGCCTTGTCTTTGTATTTGTCCTTGAATTTGGAAATATTGAGAGGGTTACATGGGCCTCGAGTATTTATGCTTTTAAATGCATTCTGTAGACTTTTCTCAAGCTCATCATTCATCCTGCACAATACTCAATGTTCAATTCAGTTCCATTAACAGCCAAGTGCTTGTTTTGGTGTTTCTGTTTTGTTTTGACAAAAGGTGCCAGACTGAAGGCACTAGATAAAAAAGTCCTTCACACATTTATACTCCTGCAGTTGCAAACAGATCTGGTACAGACATAAAGATCATGTTTCAGTTTGAATACACAAGAACTACTCCACAGGAGAAGTGTTTATTCACTTCTGATATTCTTCCGTGCCTCAAATCATACAGGACTTAACATAGCTTAATTTCGAGTGTAATTGATTTCCTGAACAACACTGCTTCACTGACCTGAGATGTCAATTCAAAGCCATCAGCAGTCTATGACATTGACACTAGTTGTTTTTGTGGCAATAATAAAGGTTATTAAGGACACTAAAAGACAAAATGGAATCCAGCTAGGCAGGTAAATATTTCAGATGAATGCAAAGAAAATGTAAAAATACAGCAAAGCAAACATACGATTAGGAGTTTCTGCGCTCCTGCCTTTGCTGCTCACCTTCCTTCCATCCTTCCTGTCCATCTTCTGACCTGCCTGCATTCCTGCCTACCTGCCTTTCTCCTTCCCTGCCTTCCTTCCTTCTTGCCTGGCATCCTACTTTCCTGCCTACCTTCCTTCTGTCCTGCCTGCCTTTTTGAGCAGCCAACTAGGCCAAGTAGCTTGTACCATTCATGATTTTGCCTTCCATAAATAAATTAACTGAAAAATCCAACTTTTTCCATAGCTATAACATTGAATTTCTTCTTCGCTTGATCTGCTACACTCACACTCTAATTAGAAGATTCTTTCACTATAGAACTCAAAAAGTTTCTTTCCCTTCCTCATGACAAACAAAAATAAAGCATATCAGTATATACACAGCCTTTTTCCTTCTATACTTGAAAAAAATTTTCAAGTTAGAGTTCTAGGAACTGTTACTGTCCTTTTCCTTTAATAAAAGCTGGCAGTGTACTGTAGCATTCTTTGTAGAGATCACTTTGTAGGTAGATGGCAGTTTGTAGGATCTGGTCCTCAATAGCCATTACAACATATCATTTTCTCTGTAGCACAACTAAGAAAACTATATTTTTCAAAAAAATATCAAAATAATTTTGTTTGATGTTGGGCGCCACCCCTGTCCCCCCAACAAACACTGCTTGAAGTTTCTTAAGTGCACTTGACAAGGAATACTTCACTATTCACAAATAACACGTGTGGTTACAAGACTGAGGAGGATATAAGAAGAAGGTGACATACAAAAGGCAGGGGGAAAAGAAATCAGTATTATTGTCACAAATGAGATTTTTTAGGATAAAATCCATCTTTTCATAAAGTGCAACTTCACAGATTTCAATGATAAGGTTACACTATTCCTTACTACATTGAGGAAACAATGCAGAAGGAAAACAGGGTTATATGCATTTATACCTAAAGGATTATATGTGCATGCCCAATTCCCTATGTCACTCAACTAATATTTAAAATTATCATTATGCTTATCCCTAATTCACTTACATTCCACCTTGCCATCTGGTATGAAGTCCCTCTAAAGTTCTGATATGAGGTTTTGCAAAGCAGACTCTTGGGCATCAGATTTTATGAAATACCTAGTTTAATAGAATGGTACCGAAGCATGGTTAACTCTGGGAAGAGAGGCAGACATGAACAAAGAAATTCCTGGGCAATTATACCCTTGCAGACTATTTACCCACCCTTCACATGATGGAAGAGAACTGCCTGTCATGCAGTCAAGTTGCTGTCCAAGGAGGATTCAAAGAGGGCTTACCAACGATCTGTCATTGCTAAAAAATATTATTGCTTTGAGGGACACCCTTAAGAGGTGCCCCAGCACAAGAGATCATTCCCATGCAGCCACACTACCTATCAGGGAGAGCTCAAAGAAGGCTCCCTTAGGCTGTCCTATTTATGGGATAAAAGTGGTTGACTCATAGTAAAATAGCATACAATAGGAGAGGTATGCACAAGGCTCCTTATACACACAACTTATCAGTGTTCAATATGTCCCTATGCTACTTGTGAGTTTCCTAGAGGTGTTCTTGGCATGGCTGCAGCCTAAGCTTTTACCTCCTTTAGAGCCTGTGCTGCTGTTTTGATTGGTTTCTGGCTGGTTTGGCCTGAGAGGAATAGATTGCACAATTATGCCTTCCTTAATGATCAGTGAATCTCAATGCCAGGGTAACTTTACCTGTAGTCCATTGCCTTTTTTCCTGTGCTGTTGTGAATATGCAGAAGGCAAGGGTAATCTGTTGTATTCCAGTTCCCATGCAGTAAATATTATTCATGGTTTGGTGACAGCAGGCAATGTGATACACCCTCTTCCCTCGAGCAATATTATCTAGTTTTGCTTCGAGGCTCCTGCAATTAACACATCTCTGACGATTTCTGTTTTGTTGCATGAACAGGCAGGAGGAGCATCATAAGAATTCACTAATCTCTACTCTCATTCTCTGCAGTCTGCAATGTGTCTCGCTAGGAGGACAATTTAAGTCATCCTTGACTGAGGAGTCATCATTGGTCATATTACACTGAGGAGTGCTCCAAGCTGTTCAGTCTTTCCATGGGAAAAAACCACTCTGCCAGAAACATAGCCCTCCTTGGAGGATAGAAGTCTTTTTCTTGCTCTCAGTTTAGCTTGATTCCCTAGTTGATTCTACTTTTGTTTGTAGCTGTGGTAGCTGCCACAGGATCATTACTGGAAACTCAGAATTAAGTTGATATACAGACACTTTCTCTACTGAGTTCTCTAATCTCTGAATAGGAATAAGCAAAGAATTCCCCCCTTCCTCAGCTTTCTGCTCATTTCGGGTTCTGGGTAATTAAGCCAAGGAACTAGCTTTCAGCATGTTCTTTTACCTGCCCAGTAACACACACAAACAGAAAGATTGCCATCCTCCATGTCTCATTTATATCTGCTCTCAATTTTGAAGGTCTTGTGGGTCTAAAAGTTGGTCATGGATGAACAAGTGTGACTTAAGACACAGTGGCCATTGCCATAGTTCTGTTGTATTTTCCCCCTCTCTTCTGGTTATTTCATTATGAACTCTGTCGCTTCCACAGTATGACCTTTCTATTGTCTCTCCCCAGCTTTTCTGTCTATGATGACTTTAACTGAGTGGATCCCAAACATGACTGTCTCCAAAGCCTATCAAATGAAGGGAAGGTTTATCTTACATTTTGACCACTTACCCTTATCAGGCTAATGCAAAGTAAATAACAAAAGAACTTTGTGCTTCTTAGCACAAAATCTGGTGAACACCAAAGTCTGTGAGGTCTGAATTATAAGGGTGTGTGAAAGACTGAGTCACTTCACTGGCAGAGTGTTCCTACAGACCTGCAGACTATGCAGGACTATGTCTCCTCGCGTGGAAACTCCACCTTGAATCATAATAGCGAGAGGACTGAAAATATGAGAGAACCATGACAAGGACACCAGCAGATGTTACGGATGATTCTCATCAAAGATGTTGAGATTTATCTGCCTGTTTCTGAGGAGTGAAGCCCCTATCTCCACACCTCCAGAGAGCAGTAGATGGTGGGCACCTCTGTTCTCACAGAGGCTCTGGGCTCACCTGGGATGCCATAGAGATGTCTCACTGCACACTCCTGAGGGCAGGATAAAGCCCTCTGGAAAGTGCTTGATAGTAACATTTTTTTTTGAGAACTCCTTTAAAGATTATATAAAAATATGAAAGAGGAAGATGTAAATCAGAGTGTTTACTGTGTTTCAAGATGCAAGGTATTCATATTATTATTATTAGTATTCACAAACATCATTACAACTGTGTTGATACTGTCCACATCCAGATTGTTTTGAAATAAAGTACCAGAAAAATAAATGCCAGAATTTACATAACTCTGAAGCATTTATCATATGATATTATTACAGCCCTCAATTGCCAAATACATACCACTTGTCTGAGACAGTTTAATGTGACCCAGAAAAGTTTTGCATTAATATCTTCTTAGGCTAGGTCTACTTTAACAAGTAGTGCTCTGTGATAGGAGGGGGATCAGTAGAGTGAAACAGCTGATACAGAGGATATGACATGAATGCAGTACACCTTTTGGAAAGGTTTACTTTGGACTAGGTCTAGTTTGATCCTGTGAACTGAATGCCTGTTGGTGTTTAGAGCATATCAGTGTGCAACCAGACTGTATCTTCTAGTTTATTTTCATCCACAAGTAAGTGTGTTTTCAACACAGCTATGAAACAGAGCAGAGTAAGGGTGACAATGGAGGAATTTGCTTAAAGAAAAATCATTCCTCATCTGAACTATAACTTTTATGTAGAAGCACCTTAGAAACCAATTGGTTTTCCACATAAGGAAACAAAAGAAATCTTGAAGTCAGAGAATTCGTACCATGAGGCTTTACTTGATTCATTTTAATGCTGGAAATGACTGACAGTGTTCCATGCGAATTTTACTACGTCTCAAGTGGCTGTACCTATACTCAGGTCTGGCACCCAGATGTGCACCTTCTGGAGTGAAAGGGAATGTGGTCAGAGAGTGTGGATGGTGGGGAGCGGGGCCCATGCAGTGCAGGACAGAGCCCACCTGCATCTCACAGCTTATCTCAGAGGGGGTTGATTTGGTTGAGGCCAAGGTGTTTAGTGAGGAAAAGAGAAATTATTAATGTTGATCATGTCAGCTTCATAATGTGTAAGTAAGGACAGGCTGCAACTCTCAGTCTAAATGAGATATACTAATGTACGCTTCTGAATAGGTGGGAGCTGCCTGAAACACTCCAGCTTGTGAAACATTTGGAATTTGGCTGATGGATGCCAAGAAATAAAACTTTTAAAAATGTAGTACAAAAAGAGGAGAAAATAAAAATGCTCTTAGTCATTCCCTGGAGAACAAACAGCCTTTCAAACACTATTCCTAGTAAAGGTGAGATTTAAAGCTCTGTGCATGGGGCAGATATTATAAAAATCAAAGAAAAGTTCCCATTTCCATCTCCTTCTGTTGCTAGAGCCTTGCTGGTGACTGACGTAAAATCTCATCAGCAGAGGATAACTGAGGTTTCTGGAGTCTCTGACATAAATAATCTTTAATAGGTGTAATAAAACATGTCTGTTATAGCAACATTGGAATTGACATACTTGGCCAGATAATTTCTGAGGTGGAGACCACTAGAACCAGAGATACTACTGAAGGTGAAGGCTTGCTACAAATATCTACATCAGTGAAGTATTTTCAAGTTTATTCTCCTGACCTTTCTTAATCCAGTCAGTTTTGTGTTTGTTTCTTTCTTTTTTTTTTCCCTTAATCTTGTGTCCTTACTTTTTTGGCTGAGGTTTTCCATTCAGCAGATGTTTACACTGAGGTGGCCACTATGCCACATAGGTTCTCCAGGCTTCGTCTATCTAGAGTCCAGCAGAGCTTATGTGTTGTATGATTTCCATCCTTTCCACCTGTTTTCATCAGACAACACATTATTACCCAAATGTTTACCTCTGTCTTGGATTAGTTTATTCAAACTTGTATTGAGATCTTTGCAAAGAACCTTCCCTTCTGGATTCTCATGTTCAGTTATCCTGAAGGACTCTGCTACTGCCTGAGTATAAAGGGCAACATGAGGGCTTGATCCAGAGACAATGGGGCTCTTTAGGCTGATTTCAACAGCTTTTGGATCATAAATCAAGCAATAAATTCCTGCAATGTTTAAATTCTGTCAAGCACTTTGGGTAAGCTTGATATAAGCACACCAATCTGCATCTCGGGTCCTTTCTGGAGAAGCAGAATTCTTTAACCCACATAATGCAAAAACATAGCCAAATAGACAAAAAATAAAGCAGTCAAATATAGGTTTCCTGGCTCTCTGATGACAGAAGGAAAGAAAAAGAGCTAACCCCCCCCCAGCTACTAGCTGCATCACATAAACCACTGCTGGACACCATTATATTCCAGAAGTGAGATATTATAAGGCTGAAAGATGACAAAAGGTGGAGGAAACCTGCATATCTCCCATGACACCAGAATCAGAGCATTCTGCCCTCCAACATTGCCAATGACATTAGCACCTTAGTCGTCTGTCTAAAGCCACTGCTAAGCAGAAGGTAAACTAAAACTGGCTGTTTTAACATTCCCATCTTGGACCCTGCACAGCCAGGAGGCTACCTGTTGCAGATGCTCCTATCATTCCTACCAACAGGTGAAAACACAATCAAATGCAATGCTGCTCTCAGCTGTGCTGGACCTAACCCCAGATTAACCATTGTGTGTCAGTATAGTTAATTCAGATATTTATGAATTTAGCTGAGAACAAGACCTGACCAGTACTTCATATTAAAGACAATGCAACTGAAGTAATTGCAGTTACCTGGATATAGTGAAAAGGAGAGGTTTCTAACAGATCACCATGCTGCCAGCTTTGCTGGTGGCTCGAACCTTTACTCTTTAATCTAAATTGCAAAACTTTCAATTACTCCCTTCCTGTCTGAATTGGACAATAAGGTGATTTTCTGCTCACTGAAAATTTCATAATCTCAATCTTCTCTTTCACTGTTACATCTCGTACCCATTATTGACTCTGCAGACATAGTGTTCTTAATCTTGACTTTTTCATCACTGAATCTCAGGGTTGCTACCTTATTTGTAAAAATCAGCTGGTGAGTGACATAAAACAAAACGAAATAAACCAGAAACAAACTGGCTAAACTGCTGGTAGTTACATTTGAGAATTCAGAACATCAGAACATCTTTCTCATATTTTTTTTTGCACCATCCAGTGACTTAAGGGCAAGTTTGAAAAAAAAAAAAAAGAATAGATGAGAAACAGTGTCTACAATGTTATGCCTTATTATATAGCACCTGCTATACTGAAGTCCTGTTCCTTGGTCTTTGCCATTTGCAAGTGCCTTTGTGTTTTCTCAGCTGGGGTAACTCGTCTCCCTTTGGCTCCTGGTTCACGCCCATTATCTTCACATCTGATGATGAGTACATTTGCACACTTTTTTTCATTTCAGTCTCCAAAAAGCAGCCTAGAACCCCTTTATGCATGCTTTTGTATCTGGTCTTGCTTTCTTCTTGCCATCCCTCCACTCAGCAGGGCCCCCAAAATTCAGGTGCTGCCTAGCATGCCTGTTCCCCGCTCTGCAGAAGTGGAGGAGGCACTGTGGTCTGGCGCCTGCTAGCAAGATGTGCTGTCGGTTAGCCATTGAGGGCTTAAGACTTCTGAGAGAGCCAACTCATCGGTCTGTGGCCAGAACCAAACAGCTTTGCACAACTCAGATTCGCAATACACAGCACGAGCTCTGTCCTGGGAGCTGAGCATGCTCCTGAGCTTTTATTTCCTTACAACAGAAGGGCTTACCATTAAAATGCCCAGCTATAATATTTTTAGCACACAGCTCTCTGCAATCACAGCCAGAGTAACAACTACACCAGAGGCTCAGACAGCATGCTGCAGTTTTGCTTAAGCTCAAAGACTTCCTGCCCAACCTCAGTATTGCTTGCCTAGGGAGGCAGTAAACCTTACAATATGACTCTGACATCTGTGTCCTGGAAGTCCTCTCTGTCACAGCCTGCTGGGCTCACTGCCTGGCTGAGAATCCCTCAGAGGGAGCTGGTTGACCTCAGGCAGCCCCAGTCTCTTTCTTCTCTGAGAATCTGAGAAGGTGACACTCCTGTCTGGGTTGACAATTTCAGGCAACTGCTGATAAACACTACCTCTGGTGATACCGTGGCAATTCACAGCCAGCATTTACTGCCATGGGTAGGTATAGTTTCTTTTTACAAAGCAGTGGTGGCCTTGGGGCCCTGGACTCACATCAATCAGGGGGGTTGTTTTGCCTTAACTGTCACTTTGCATATATGTATTTCCGCAGATACTCTGGCATCTGTTCCAAACAGCCTAGGCATTCTTGTTTTCAGCAGAACAAAATGTTACGCCTATGGACTAGCCATTGTCAAAACCAGTTACCTTCCGATTGTCTCCCTTCTTAATGCACCTGTGGATGCTGTTTGCAGCGAGTCAAAAGTCATCTCACTTTCTTCTTGTTTTCCACAATCCTGAGTAATATTAAGACTCTACATTTTGCTTCTTCCTCTTCCTCCACTCAGCACAATATACATTTTGATTGCTTTTTACTTCTGGAACCATGGAGCTCTCAGAACTCAGTTAGTGCTCAAACTGCTTCAGGATGATTGGCTCCAGCCTTTGCTATTTAGGTTGCTCATTATGTCAGCAAGAGTTTATGAGTTCCTGGCTCTGCCTTACTGGATTCATCCTGCTTAGCTGAAACACCTTCAGGAGAAACTTTGTCACTTCATGCTGCTTCTTATAGCTATATGGGAAAGGAGAGGAGGATGGGAGCTGTTCTCTGGAATATCCTCTCATTCTCCCCACTTCATTAGCTGCAGGAGGAGATAATGAACACAACGAGATAGGGTTCCTCTTAGAGGTATCTCAGAGAACTGAGATGGAGATGGGCCTGTGATTTTGGAGTGGTTTTGTGTGGGTTTTTTTTGGGGTGTTTTTTTTTTTTTTTGTAGAACTTCTTTTTAATTCAGCAAATGGAACTGGAAAAAAGTTACCCTGACTGTTACAGTTAAACACCTTGCCACATCAACCTTTTATAAAAAAACTTCATGAGGCAATTGACTTACTTAGGGTTGGGGATAAGAGGTGTTTTTTCAGTTTCTCAGAGGCAGTCAGATCTTTCCCAATGAAAAAGTTATAAATCACAGTGAGCAGAAGGTACACAGAGCCTGTTATCTTAGCAAGCATATTGCTACCTTCAGTTACACTAGGCAGCGTATCAGAGTCAGCTTTTTTGGGAGGGGAAAAAAAAAAATTTCCTTGGGTAGAGATAAACTCAAAGAGCTATGTGTTCCCTGCAGCAGCAAAGACTAAGGCTCAAACATACTGTTAATTCTGCTTTTATCCTTGACGTCTTAATAGAGCAGGAACCTGGCATTTGCAACCTCCTTGCACAGTCATAATGCAGAAGAACAATTGGGAATGAGAGATGCACCCCACTAGCTATATGCACAACAGGACACTGCAAAACCAAAGTGCTGAATGCTACTAAATCCTTGTATTTTCTAAAAATAAAATAACAAACCTAACAAGTACTTCTTGGTAGAGTTCCCACCTTGTCAGAGAAGCATATTCTTCCTGCCCAGTGGATGTACACTGGGCTGGACAAGAAGCACTGCTTGCTTTTTTTTTTCTTAACTGTCTTCTTGTGGACATTCACACAGGAACATCAGCAAGTCTTTAGCTGACACCTCTGACTCTGGGTGTCAGCTCCTCAGAGTAGCACCTCTGTGACAGTGGCAGGCATGAACTTTTCTTTTTTCTTCCCTGTGATTTGGTAGGTTTCAGAAGAGGATGTTGTTCCTTCTCAGGGAGCTGTTGATGTTCTGCAACTGATGCCTTTCTGGCTCATCAGTGATGAGTGTTGTACCATAACCAAATTATCATATGTAATTTGAGACAATACACATCTTTTTCTCCCATGGCTAAATACTACAGTCAACAAGGTACAGATTTGGATCCTGGCAATTTATCTGCTGCTGTGACATCACAGAATCACAGAATCACTAGGTTGGAAAACACCCACAAGATCATCAAGTCCAACCATTCCTACCAACTACTAAACCATGACCCTCAGCGCCTCATCCACCGGTCTTTTAAATACCTCCAGGGATGGTGACTCAACTACCTCCCTGAGCAGCCTGTTCCAGTGCCCAATGACCCTTTCTGTGTAAAATTGTTTTCTGATATCAAGCCTGAACCTCCCCTGCCAGAGCGTGAGGCCATTCCCTCTTGTCCTGTCCCCTGTCACTCAGGGGGAAGAGGCCAGCTCCCTCCTCTACACAACCTCCCTTGAGGTAGTTGTAGAGAGCAATGACGTCTCCCCTCAGCCTCCTCTTCTCCAGGCAAAACAACCCCAGCTCTCTCAGCCGTTCCTCATAAGGCCTGCTCTCCAGCCCCTTCACCAGCTTTGTTGCTCTTCTCTGGACTCGCTCCAGAGCCTCAACATCCTTCTTGTGGTGAGGGGCCCAGAAATGAACACAGGATTCAAGGAGCGGTCTCACCAGTGCCAAGTACAGAGGGAGAATAACCTCCCTGGACCTGCTGGTCACGCCGTTTCTGATACAAGCCAAGATGCCATTGGCCTTCTTGGCCACCTGGGCACACTGCTGGCTCATGTTCAGTCGGTTGTCAACCAACACCCTCAGGTCCCTCTCCTCCAGGCAGCTTTCTAGACAGACTTCTCCTAGTCTGTAGCACTGCATAGGGTTTTTGTGCCCCAAGTGCAGGACCCGGCATTTGGCCTTGTTAAACCTCATGCCATTTGACTCTGCCCAGCGGTCCAGCCTGTTCAGATCCCATTGCAGAGCCTCCCTACCCTCCAGCAGATCGACACTCCCACCCAGCTTAGTGTCGTCCACAAACTTGCTAAGGGTGCCCTCAATGCCTTCATCCAGGTCATTGATAAAGACATTGAACAGGGCTGGACCCAGCACTGAGCCCTGGGGAACCCCACTTGTCACTGGCCTCCAGCTGGATTTCACACCATTTCACACCACTCTCTGGGCCCGGCCATGCAACCAGTGTTCCCCCCAGGAGAGTGTGCGCCTCTCCAGGCCAGAGGCTGACAGTTTCTCAAGCAGAATGCTGTGAGAAACTGTGTCAAAGGCTTTACTGAAGTCTAAGAAGACCACATCCACAGCCTTTCCCTCGTCCAGTAGGTGGGTCACTTTGTCATAGAAGGCGATCAGGTTAGTCTGGCAAGACCTGCCTTTTGTGAACCCGTGTTGACTGGGCCTGATCACCCGGTTCTCTTGCATGTTCTTCATGATAGCACTCAAGATCACCTGTTCCATGACTTTCCCTGGCACTGAGGTCAGACTGACAGGCCTGTAGTTTCCTGGGTCCTCCCTGTGACCCTTCTTGTAGATGGGCACGACATCAGCCAGCCTCCAGTCCAGTGGAACTTCCCCAGTTTTCCAGGACTGCTGGAAGATGATGGCCAGCACATCCGCCAGCTCCCTCAATACTCTTGGATGGATCCCATCTGGCCCCATGGACTTGTGAGTGTCTAGCTGGCCAAGCAAGTCTCTAACCACCTCCTCTTGGATCATGGGAGCTTTGTTCTGCTCCTCTAACTCCTGCGGATGTACACACAGGGAACAACTTTCCTTACTATTAAAGCCTGAGACAAAAAAGGAACTACATACCACAATCTTGTCCTCATCCTTTGTCACAGTTGTTCCATTTGCATCTGATAGAGACTGAATATTCTCTCTGGTCCTCCTTTTATTGTTAATGTATTTATAGAAAGATTTTTTTGTTATCTTTCACTGACTTGGCCAATCTGAGCTCTAGTTGGGCTTTAGCACTCCTGTTTTTTTCTCTGCACAATCTCACTTCCTTCCTGTAGTCCACCCAAGACATGTGTCCCTTCTTCCATAGTTCATATATATTCCTCTTCTTTTTGATGTCCCTCAAGATCTCCCTGCTCAATCAAGCTGGTTTTTTTCACCGATGGCTCCTTTTCCGGAACATGGGGATGGCTTTCTCTTGAGCTGCTAGGATTTCCTTTTTGAAGAGCACCCGGCCCTCGTGGGCTCTCTTGTCCTTAAGGACTGTCTCCCACAGGACTTCATCAACCAGGTTTCTGAACCGTCCAAAGTCTGCCCTCTGGAAATTTAATGTGACTGCTCTGCTAATCCCCCTCCTCACCTCACCTAGAACTGAAAATCTAGGAGATAGTGGTGGACAGACCTTGACTGGCTGCCGGGCACCCACTAAGCTGCTCTCTCTGTCCCTAATAGGAGAAGGGGAGAAAATAAGGTGGAAAAGCTTGTGGGTCAAGGTAAAGACAGGAAATTCCCTTACCAACTACTGTTGCGGGCAAAAGAGACTCAACCTGGGAAAACTTAATTTGTTGCAAATGAAAATAAAGTTAGCTTGAGGAAGAAGGCACTTTGTTTCCCACTTTTCCCAGGCTGAACTCCAGTCCTTCACTCCAGACTCCTCTACCTCCTCCCCTCAGAGCAGCACAGGGGGATGGGGAGCAGGGGGCTGCAGTCAGCCCATAACAGCTCCTCTCTGCTGCTCCAGCCTGGCTCCTTTCCAGGGGCTGCAGGGAAACAATTGCCCCATCAGGGCCTCTCCCGCAGCTCAGCTGTGCCCTGCGCTGGGGCCACTGGAGCTGCCAGGACCTGGCTATGCCCAGCAGCCACCACCACTACTGCCAGCAGGGGGGCACCTGCATCAGTACAGAGATTTACAGATGTTTTCCCCTACATACAAAATACATGTATGTAGTGTACATATACATGTAACATATAATACATATGGCTTCATTACACTATAAAACCAACTATTACTAATTGCTTGCTCAGGGACCTAAGATACATCTCTTATCTCTTCCACAACAGCTCTTCTTGGACAGACCCCCAGCTCTCTCAGACTGGGTACTGACAGAATTGTGTCATTTCACTGCGCAATCACCACAAAAGAGGCCTCTACAAGTAGTGCTAGAGTTAGGAGCTATATCAGGATGAAGTACCCTTCTTCCTTTCACTGACTACTTAGGTAGCTCATCTAAGAATTATTTGATCCACTACAGACATTCAATTAAATATTTTATTTTGGGATATTGGTTGTTATTTAAGATTGTATGATCTCCAAAAACTGCTAGTGGGATGTTGGAGTTTCTGTACTACCTCTCCTATTAGCACCCCATATTCCTAGGTTATTATTTTTGTCTACAGTTTATCTCCATGCAATTTAGAGATAGAAAACAGACATCAGCTAATCCAGTACATTTCTTATAAATATGCTATTGCTCCCTGAAGTGCCCTGTATAGGCTTTTTTTCTTTCTTAAACACACACAAATCGGGAGAATTTTAATGGAATTAAGGAGATTTCAGACTGCTTTTGTGAGATTTTTTTTCCTTGGGTCACATGGCTCAAATCTGCTTTGTGTCTTATTTCCATTCACTCTGGCCAAAACTTAAATTGTGTCCTTATCATGCTTAAATGCTGTCCTTATCAAGAGCTGAATTCCTACACTTTTAGTTGCCTGGACTGGGACCGGTTTAGAGAAGACAGCAGCTCTCTGTGTATACAGGGGATTTCTTCTCAGCATGGCTCACATCAGATCCCATTCTTCTGGCATGAAGGTACAACAGAGATACACTGCAGCAAATGGGAAGCATCACAGGATCCAGAGCTTAGAGTTAGCCCTGGACTTAGGATCTAGCCCTTTACATCCCATTTGAAAGCATTTATTTGATAAGCCTTTTGGTGCCAAGACCTACCCCTTTTCAGGTTTGTGATATCTTGAAGGATGAAGGAGGCACCTGAATGCAGAAAAATATCGTTTTTATTATGCACAAATAAGATGACTCTTTTGTTTTCCTTAAAATCATCAGTCATCTTTCTTTTTCAGTTGAGAAATGCAGCAAGAATTAAGGTTCACAGTATCAGCTTGAGAACTCGGAATGCAGATGTGCGGCATGCTCTTATTTTTCATGCTTAAACTGCTGTAATTCTCTTTTAACTGGTCTTCCCACTAGGCAAATTTAACGCCTTCAAGCTGCACAAAACTGTGCAGCTCATCTTCCCATTGGGAGTAAGCCAAATCTACATATTTTTCCTTCGCAGCCGTAAAGTTCTGCAGTGTTTTCAGAATGTTATCACTCACATTTTTTAAAGCTCTCTGTGGTCTTTCTCCAGGACCTGCTGATAGCATATTCCCAACAGTTCAGGCAAGAAGAACCTCTCAAGTATCATCAGACTTAATCAGAAAGACTTGTCAAAGCTTCCTCATTTGATGCACAGACATGGGAATATTTTTAGAACCATCTAATATTTGACAGTCGATTTCCTCTTTGCATTCCACACTAAGATGAAAGACTTTTTTATTATTGTTATTTAGCCTTGAGTATTTTAACTTATAAGTGGCCTATCATATATTTTTTAATGTGGTTTAAAACATACTTCAGGGCTGATAACGTCTCTGCCAACTTTTAGCCCAGATTAAATTTTTACAGCTTTGTGGGGTTTATAAGGGAGGCATTGACACAATCTTAACTTGGTAGCAAAAATAAGCCTTTTATACCTTTTCACCTGGAAAAGTCAATTTAGGGTTTGTGAAAAGATGCTGGATTGAAAACATTTGAAAATTCTACCTGCTCATTATTCATAGAAAGAAGCAAACTGCAAGCACTAACATGTCAGTATTCCCCTAACTGCCTGAATAATCTGTTTTATTTCTGTTTTGGAAGAACAAACTATGGTCCTTTCATAAGAGATTAATTCACCTCTGTGCCCAGTCTGTCTTTGGCTTCCACATTGAGGTTTATGTGAAGAATGCCAAAAGTAACAATGGGATAATTTTGATGGCAGAGACATCTGTCAAATAGAAATTAGGCTAGAACCATCATGCATATTACACAGGCCACCCAAAGGTAATGACTATCACTTACCATTGATTTGGAATACATTTGAACTCTTGGCCTCTGAAATGAGAGTCCTCATACCAAATCCCAGCCCACATAGGTGTCTCATTCACTCATCTGTAAAATGAGGCAGCTTGACTTTTTTTAACTATTATATTGACATCATGTGTTTATTCAAAATGTTATCACTCACATATTTTAAAGCTCGAGTATATTGTATATGTAAACTGTATGTACAGACATACTGGAAGATTAGGCTGCAGTCAGGAGCATTCAGAGTTCAAGTAACTTCACTGTGCGAAGATAAATCACTACAACAGGTGAAATGACTCCTTTAATGCCTGTGTGTCTTGAATGGGATTATCTCTTTTTAAACAAATTTAACAAAATAAGTAAACACCAGATCACTCTATGGCTTCTCCTTGTGGATGGATATGATCCTTTTTAGATGTCTACAATGTACTTTCTGTAGTATTGAGGCTCACAGAAGGCCTGTCCATTTCCTTCCTCATAAAAACAAACAAAAAAATTTTGCGTTCTGGTTAAACCCCCAAATTACTTTTGTTCTCTGATTTAGATTACAAAGGGCAGGTGTGGTGGGGATGGTGCAGGAAAGGAGAATCAGTGAGAAAGGAAGGGGAGGAAATCACTTAAATAAAGAAGTTTCCATTTGGAAGATGAAATTTTCAATGGAAAAAGTACACAACATCTTTAGGATCCTTTATGTCATCTTTCCAGATGAATGTGAATGCACTTAAAGTAAATAACAGAGCAAAAGATGTGAATGGAAGTTAAGTAAAGCCCCAGGAAATTTGAAACCACTCCTTTAAGAATTATGCGCTGAGACATTTTTGTCCTAAATTATAACATAATTTTCCAAAATGTAATTTTGAAGACAAAAGAAGTGAAATAAAAGAGAATTAAAAAAAATGCTTTTAGAAAGGCTGGAAAGACCCATTTTATAGTGCTTGATTATTTTATTGCTATCTTCACTTTTAAACCAGACTATAAAATTATTGTCATTAAAAGAAACACTGTGCTGATAATGTTCAGAAGCACTTCAAAATAGAATGTTTTGATACTACTGAAAGGATTCATTTACTGACCCTCCCCCCAAGTTTTCTCATAACCGACATATTCCCACAGAGATTGTTTTGTTTTGATGAAATACCATTTTCTGACAGGAAATGTTGCAGGAAAAGGTTTCTGACCAGCTCTAGCACTGAGAAGAAAAACTCTATGAATATTTAAGTTTCACTTTAAACTTTCATTCCACCTGATCTATCTTTTTTTATCTGTTTGTTGTCCGTAGTTCTTTTTAAATAACTCATTTAATATTAAACAAGTATTTTAAGAAAAAAAAGCTGCAATTTAATTAGCTTTGTCATTTTCCCCCAGCCCGTTAGTGACTTTCAGAATGTTGTATTTAAAAGTATTTTTTTAAAGTACTTGAATGCCCAACTTCTTAATTATTTTAGTGAGAAATACCACAGCACCAAGTGATATGTTGTTCCAATATCTCATGCAGGGTTCCCTGGAATAACTTCTTCTGAGGCACATGGATTGTTTAAGTTTTAGCTTGAGCTAGTGTGACAAGACCACTGACTAGACAGGAGGCATAACATTGTGATGCATAGTGATATAACGGATCAGCTATTGCCCACAGTATTTTTCCTTACTGTGTAACTTGTAAAAGATACCAGAAAACAATGTTAATTGCCTCTTGGGTCCATTGTGGAATTCTGTGCAGACCTGCATTAGCAGAGATGAGTAAAATGCTACATCCATTAGTTGCATACTCACATACCTTTGACCCTGCTTACTGCCTTGTTGGCTTCCCTGGAATTTTACATACTCATGGGCTTCCTTCTTACATCCTCCTTGGCCACCTGTCCTAACCTACCAGGCATCTTCTCATTCCTGGGTAGAAAGGGCTACACAGCCATCATCAAAACCTGACCTTTGGCTCCAAGAATTCAAAGGCCATTGCCTCACTTGAGCTGACAGCTTCCACTGACTATGTATCTAACTAGTGCATCTTAATTAGGGTCTTGTATGTCACCCTCCAGGAAAAAAGATGATGTTTTACAGGCAGGTTAAACAGGACTAGTTCTAAACTGTGCATAGCTCTATGTTCATCAAGGCTGTTTAAGAGGAAGAAATCAGATGAAGCCATTTGCCCATGATCTGTTTTGAAAGATCAGGGGTGGCCTTGGTGTGTGATGTACATACAGAGAGATTCATCCTCCCAGTTCTTGCCAGTAGCCCTGAGAAAGCTCTGAGTGTTCTTCCATAGTTGCTTTTCCATGTACGTGGCTGAACAGGCTGGGTATGGCCAGAACTGGTACTGTACTTTTAGTGCTGCATTTCCCATGTGTTGGGCAGGGATCCTAGGCTTGCGGGAGAAAGATCATAGAGAACTGTCATGTTCTGGTCACAAAATCAGAAAATACTGTGTGCAATTCCAGAGGAAGGAAGGGAGAATGACATCAGTGCTGCTGTTTCCTTCGAAGAAAAGCACAAAACAAATTGAGATGTTGCTTTTGTGTACTGCTTGGGTATGGACTCACAAAGTTGCTGGTCTGCTGCAAGATCAAAGTAAACAAATGGTAACATTATTTCAATACCACCAGGTTTATTTTCCACAATAAAAAGGCAAGTTGTTTTATACAGATGTTACAATGGAGCATTTAGTCTTCATCCTGGAAGAAATTTTCTTGGATTTGCCTAAACAACGTCCAACATTTGGTGATTTTCTGTGGCAACTTTTCACTGTCTAGGTTAATATGGGAAGCAAAAAGGGTGAGTGATAATTGACTACAGCTAAATCTCAGACAATTTTAGCGTGAGGCTTTAGAGGTATACAGTGAAGAAACAGGAGTAGCAAGAAAGGATAGTGATGCTACTGCCATGGAGGACAGAGATCTTTAGACTAGCAAGGACTTAAGCAGGTTCACCTAATGCTACTTCCAGACCTAGCTTGTTGTGTGGAAACATCTAGGGATCATAGAGATTGGAGCACAGACTATTTGCAGAGTGTGTAACCCCTCCTTAGGCAATTAATAGGTAATTTTTTAATCTTTAGACAACACCCCCAAATCCACTTCCCTGTAAGGTTTTGAAATTTGTGATTTAAGCTAAAGTAGCGTTCAGTTTCATCTCAGTAATTGTTTTTGAAAGGTAGACAGGATGCCCCTCTGAAAGCAGGTTTTCTTTCAAGCAGTGTTTTTCCAGGCACTGTCCATTCTTTGGAGATGATAATGTCTTGTGTTCAGTGTGGTCTGTGTTGAATAGAGGTGTCTTTTTCCACGATCACCTCTGTTTGCAGCATTTCCCCATCTCAAGGGCAAGGTCAGACAGAGCCAACTCCAAACAAACAGAGTTTTGACTGCTGTGAGGTTCATAATAATGTTAAAATGAGTCCTTGGAAAGTGATAGAATGGGCATAAGATTTCTGGGTGAATTTATACACATGTGTGTAAGTGGGAAATACCTTCTGTGGAATATTCGTGATTTAAGCTAAAGTAGGATTCTGTTTCATACCAGTAACTTAGAGCAGCTTTTGCTGATGAAAGGGGCTCCAGGAATGCTGGAGAGGGGCAGGGATAGAATGAGGGGAATAGTTTCAAGCTGAAGAGAGAGGAAATTCAGATGAGATCTTAGGACGAAATGTTTTCCTGTGAGGATGGGGAGGCCCTGACCCAGGTTGCCTGGAGAAGTGGTGGTGCTACCCCATCCCTGGAGGTGTTCAAGGTCAGGTTGGATGGTCCTTGGGACACCCTGATCCAGTGGGAGGTGTCCTTGCCCATGGCATTGGGTGAAAATGGATGGGTTTGAGGTCCCTTCCAACACAAACCATTCCAGGATTCCGTGGATCATTGGGCTGGCATAGCCTCACTGTCCCTGCTTAGAGGGTTCCTGCTGTCCCTGCTTAGAGGGTTCCTGCTGTCCCTGCACAGAGAGGATGTGTGAGCGGCACTCAAGGGTTGCAGCAGCAGCTCCAGCCCCCAGGCCTCCAGACATCCCTGGCCCGATCGAGTGCCAGCACACGGTGCCCATGAGCCCAACCTTCTTTCCTCCCTCTGGGCCCCTCTTCTTCTCCTCCCCTGGGCAGTGACTGCAGCCCCTGCTGTCGGCTCTACTGCGGGTGCTGTAAGGCACCTCTCTCCAGGGCTGCTTGTGCTGCCCACCCGCACAGCATGACCACGGCTCCTGCTGGGACATCTCTACCCGGCCTTCCTTCCTCCATAGGTACTTGGACGGTATACCAAGCAGGTATGTGGAAGTGCGAACCAAAACCAAAGATTCAGAGGTGGTCCTCAAACCAAAAGTATTAATAAGATTTGTATGAGTTTTTGTGACAGAAGTGTCCTGATCTATGATCCTGGAGTGCTTTGTAGAATATTTGTGGGATATCTTGTAGTGGCAGTCAGCATGGGCTATTATAACAATAACCTCTACTTTTCCTCGTACATCTTGAAACTGATTTTACCATAGATCATTAGATTTTTGCTCTTTGCACTGACCCCATGTCTGTGAAAAGACATAGGAAAGACTCTAAGGCATGATCACATAAAGAAAACTTGTAGCTGGGCCTCATTTTCTAAATGGCCCTTAAATTGTCATCATAAATAAGGATAATAGAGAACTATCTGATTTGTGAATGCAAACAAGAGCTGTGTTGACAAATCAGACATCTAAACCAGACATTTGCTGCTGCACCTTACTGTGCGTGCATAATAGAGGTCCATTTAAAAAAAATCTGCCTCAAGAGGTACGGTAATAAAGAAGGTACATTGGAAATTTGTTGTAATACTTCTTCGCTCATTTATAATATATTTTTCAATACATCTGCATTTAAATAGGTTCTATGTAATATGGTTGTCTTGGGCTGATTAGCTCTAGGAAGGCTGCTAATAAAATAATCCTGACTCTTGTGATTTATATCATGTGCACTGGTATCAGTAAGGACTTGTGCATTTTTCCTTTTTTAAAAGGTCATGTATCTCTGGGCATATAATCTGAGGCTTTTGTAGATGCTGACTGAAGATAAGCAATACACAGAGATGGTTCTCATGCAAGCACTTCTGTTAAGAACTGCAATTAATGATGAAATTTGTATTATGATAGTATACATATGGCTTTTCATATAGAGGGTACTCAACAAACTTTGCTCAGATTCTTGCGATTTGGTTGTACTTGGACCTATTGTCTTCTTTCTTGCTAGGTCCAAATATGGTTTGCCATCTAGCCACAGAAATCACTTGAACCCTTCTGCCTTACAGTATGGAAAAACATTGTTCTCTGATTAAAAATATTGTATGAATCCCAGCTCCTAAAATCAAGGAAGAAATACTTCCCTGCCTACCTCTGTAAGCCTTACAAAAAATGCAGAAGAGTACTCAGCTGAACTTGGAAAAGCTCAATCCCTCATACAATCTTTTGTTTTAAACAATACCTGGACAGTAAAGGTAGATGTCTGCAGAAAACTTTCTTTTAAAATTATGGTATTGAGCAACAAGTATAATATTTATAGCTGACTGATTTATGTAGTGCCATTTCCTCACTTCCTAGTCCATCATTGATTTCAAATTACAAACCCTTTACCAAAAATGTAGCCCTTTCTGGAGAGAAAATTAGTCCCTCCCAAGTTGGCTCCAGAGCACTAGAAAATGTTGGAGCAGGAAATTGGATGGGAATATCAGTGAGCAGAATTATTTGTCTGTTGAGAGCTCAAGTATAGTGTTACTTGCCCTGTGTAAAACAGAACAAATCAGAGTAAAGTCGAGCCACAGAGGGAAAGAGTGTTCATTCTTTCTGGCTTCCGCCTGCTGTGTTTCTGCATTGATGTGCACCACTCACTTCTCTCCCTGTGCTGCTCAACTCCCCCTTCAGGAGCTGGAGAGGGGAGTTGAGAATCCCTTGCATCCTGAAGCTGTCTTGCCTTTTCACTTCCCAGCCCAGGCACATCAGGTGCTTCATTGCTTAGACTGTGGCCATGGTCATGTGAATGTCCCTATACTTGCCTGCATCCTGCTGAAAAGAGCCCCAGGGAAACTATCTCACCTGTGCTCATCTACACAGACCAGGAACTGCCCATGGTTTAGCCATCCATAGCATTGCAGTCTATTATTTGTCTTTTCTAACCTTTGTATTAGTCTCCTGTTGCTAATCAACACTATATTAGGTTGCTCTGCTAGTAACTTTCACTGAATAACAACTCTGAGACAGAGCCTTCTTTTGCTGGACTTAGAGACAACAGTGGGACACGCTCCATACCTCTGGTTGGTTACCAGGAATGCAAACCCCTGCCTCTGTTTTGGCTTTTCAAAATATGGCAAAATATGGCTGCACAAACCCATAAATGAAGTCTGGTGTGCTAGTCCTCAGCTTATGACTCTGTAGTTACTACCATTGCTCCAGTCTTTGTCCTTTAGTCATCTTGCATCCAATAAATAATATGTAGGGTGGTGATTAGCATTAATTTTATGTTGATATGAGTTTGTTTAACAAATGACTGAAATTCTGCTGTGGAGAAAGATTAGGAAAACAGCCTTCTGTTCAGTATTATCTGCCACTGTAATTCACCATTCTAACCAGAAAGTCAGAGCTTTCACATTAAAAAACACTGAAAATTCTGTAATTTCACATAGTAGACAAATGGGCATAAAATCATGATAAAACTAAGAAAGTAGTTTGATTGCATACATGCCTGAGAAGGAGGAGAGTTGGAAAAAGAAAGACCGAAAGGGAACGCCTTTTCAGACAAAACTCCCTTTTATCTTGATTTTCCTTAGTCTCCCGATTTTCTGAAATTTGGCACAAACAAGAAGGTGCTGTTATTATAGGAGGTGATGCTGATAACTTTAATAAATCATTTCTTTAAGGCTGAAGGCACAACTGTTATGTTCTTTTTGCAGCAAATAGTAGTTAGCTTTTGACCATGTGTTGTCTGAGTACATCAAACCATCTGCCTGCCTTGGCCGTGCCTAGGTAACTTCAACTAGATAATCAGAAATTTGCTAATAGCATCTAATGAATAATCTTCAGTTATTTTTTGTTATATTTATTAAAAGGGAAGATGATCAGGGTAGTTTATAATGTTTTTATCTATAAGAAACATTGTTTGAGTGTGTGTATGCACATCTCTAACACAGGTTTGCATTGTGGTGCATTTATAGCCCAGGAAAATGAAAAATATAAAATTAACTTTAGTTTATGACAATATTTATTTAATTATTAGCTGATTAATGGAGATAATTCAATAAACCTGTTAAAAAAAATCAATGCCTGCATTTTGTGCCTGAATAAAGATAAGTCAGTGATAAATAATTACATCCTGATTTGCAGGGAAAGCCAGATGCTAGAGAAAACCATACTGATGTGGAATGATCCGGATCACTGTTTTCCTTTAAAATGCACAACAAAAATTTTAGCACAGAGCATTACACTCTGCAATAATTAAAATGAGACTAAGCAAAGCCAATATTACTCATTTCAATATTGGATTGCTTTTTATGGAGCATGATTAAAAGGTTCTTTCCAATGCACAATACTCTTCACTCCAAGTGATTGTTGAAGATCGGTAAAATGATCTCCACCAGTGTTAATATCATTTTTTCTCTGCTTTGAGTGTATCTGGCAAATGGCATTTTGTTTGCAACACCTACCGCACGGCAAGAGAAACAAGAGGTAGGAGAAAGCTGTGAATTCCACCCCATCTCACATCCTGTGGGTGTAAAGTGTAAGGCAAATGAATAAAATATGTCTGTGACTTGGCAAATGCAGCAAGAGCTTCCAAATTGCAGAAGCAAGCATGGTAGTTACTCTGTTTTTTGCTTTATCTATGGGCAGTACTTACAAAAGAGTGCCCTAATTCACCATACTAGAAGGTGTAAGCACTGAGCATTTACTTTCACAGGAGGCACAGATACTTTTTTGACTGACTATTTGAAAAAAGCCAGAACCTCTGTAAATCATCATTTGCAGGGATCAGAGCAGTGTAAATTGACAAAACTATCTAAACACCCAAGAAGTCTTTGTATGAAAATTCAGCTATGAAGAATGATTTTTTACTATACTAGGTGGCACTGGTTTGGGCTTCCATCATAATCAGTCTGATTACTGATGTACATAAGCTGTTGCACATGCTTTACACTTTTCAGGCTCAAAGAAACTTGGTTAGAAGGTAAGATAAAATTTATAGAAAAACTTCAGTCTAGAAATTCCAGGGCTTAATCTGGAAGACACTTGGGCTAAAATAGCAACAAGGGAGATTCAAGTTAGGTGTTATGAAAATATTTCTAGCAGCAAGTATTGGAAGAGATATTTCTGGGGGAGGAATTGTCAACACTGGAGGTTTTCAAGAAGCATTAAGACAGAATTCTGCCAGGAAAGGCTGAGGCATTGCTGTTCTTGTCTTGGGATGGATAGGTGTACGAGAGAACTTCTTAATTTTCTCCAGTTCTGTTGCATTAAAACAGTACCACGTCAACTGAAAAAAATCACACAGAACACTGGCAAACATTAAGGGGAAACATTTCACAGGAGTTCATTATGCACCTCACTAACCACTTTAATTATGTATGAATTTATTATTGATGAAAAATTAGTATTATATCTCAGCATCTTTTCTGACAGCGAGGACTATATAAAATGCCTCAAGGCCTAAAATAAATGGTATAACTGGATCTTTTTTTCCTCTCAGCAAAGATAAAGCATCTCATCATTATCAATTAAAGAACTAGGGAAGTCTTTGAAAAGAGGACTTGTTTGCTTAAAGTATGTGAAGGTCATATTCACCCTGTAATAGTTGATGAAGAGTAGTCATTTGTTATTTTTAAGCAGGCTGTCATTTAGCCATTATGAAGATGAATAACGTTTGTTATTACCTAATAATCTTCCTGTTGATTACAGAGGAAAGACACTTGCAGACACCTTATGTACCTTGCTTAGGTTTTGTAGATTATTAATGTTTTTGATTAAACTCTGTAAACAAAAAATTACTATCCCTGTTCTCCAGATACAGTGACTAGCATGTAACGCCAGACACAAGAACATGTCCAATCTCTAACATTTTGCTCTGCATATGTTATTGGCCTAATACTCATGTAACATAGTAAAAACAAAGTTCATTTTTTAATATCAAACAGATTGTCAATGGATCGTATGCTGGTCTATTAAGGTTAGTTTTTGGATGCCTGCCTTCTCAAAGAGAGTTAATGAAGCTATAAGTTACCTGTGTGGCTTCATTTGGAGTCAGGCCTAATTATCTGGATCATGGCCACATTTTGGAAAGTCCGAGCCTCATTTCCAGAGCAGATGGAGTCAATCAGGAATGACTTCATTTGTATTAATTTGTTACACTGTCTTCTGCTATTCATCTTGGGGAATGTTCCTACCTTGGCAGTCCATCAGAAATGGAATTTAATAGTTAATTTGGGATTTTTTCCTTTATATTTTAAAATAAATCTGTTATCTTCCTCTACAATTATGAATGGTGAAGTGCAAAGACAATTAAGTGAGGTCCAGCCCATGGCCATCACATGTTGCAAGATGATGATTATGTCACCAAAGATTTATGAGGCTTTCACTTCTTGGAACAGGTGAAATGACCAAAACAGTGACCCAGCAGCTTTATCAAGATAACCTATGGAGCACTTCAGATTTGGTTTCACAAGTGGAAGGTTTTTGATGTCAACCTTAGCACAGCAAGAACATCAAAAAAGGGTAAAAAAAGATATATGTTTAAGGGCATAGGAACAAGAATAGTTTTACTGATGTTTTAATGCCTTTGTCTAAGAGAAAGGATAAATTACTCCAGTAGAGCAACTATACAACGATTTCTGATTTGATACAGTTGTTCATGCATTGAGCAATGGGATTATATGAAGTAGAGACTGGTTGACTCTAAAGTCATTGCACTACATTTCTAAGGTTAGGGCATAATGCAGACTAAAGCCATGGGAGTTTAAAGGTATCTGTGGCACAATTACTGTGCTGTATCATTGCTGACATATCTTGGCCTGTCCCCTTATTAAATGAGGGCAATTCTCAGCTCCGTTAATCCTTGAAATACTTCACCAATCAGCATTACTATTACAGTTTTGTGCAATTTGTGAAGAGCAAAAGGAGCAAGGACAAATGAAAACAGTGTCAAAGGGAAAACTAAAGAGACACTGGTTTTGTATCTTGTTATCATATCTATATCAGAGCATCCCTATCTAATCAAATTATACTTGCTGAATATCTTCTGCAGAGAATGTGTGATAGTCTATTTTTCATAATCTCAGAAAGTAGATAGATATATCATAGAATCATAGAATCATAGAATAACCAGGTTGGAAGAGACCCACCGGATCATCGAGTCCAACCATTCCTATCAAACACTAAACCATGCCCCTTAGCACCTCGTCCACCCGTGCCTTAAACACCTCCAGGGAAGGTGAATCAACCACCTCCCTGGGCAGCCTGTTCCAGTGCCCAATGACCCTTTCTGTGAAAAATTTTTTCCTAATGTCTAGCCTAAACCTCCCCTGGCGGAGCTTGAGGCCATTCCCTCTTGTCCTGTCCCCTGTCACTTGGGAGAAGAGGCCAGCACCCTCCTCTCTACAACTTCCTTTCAGGTAGTTGTAGAGAGCAATGAGGTCTCCCCTCAGCCTCCTCTTCTCCAGGCTAAACAACCCAAGCTCTCTCAGCCGTTCCTCATAAGGCCTGTTCTCCAGCCCCCTCACCAGCTTTGCTGCTCTTCTCTGGACTCGCTCCAGAGCCTCAACATCCCTCTTGTGGTGAGGGGCCCAGAACTGAACACAGGATTCGAGGAGCGGTCTCACCAGTGCCGAGTAAAGAGGGAGAATAACCTCCCTGGACCTGCTGGTCACGCCGTTTCTGATACAAGCCAAGATGCCATTGGCCTTCTTGGCCACCTGGGCACACTGCTGGCTCATGTTCAGTCACTGTCAACCAACACCCCCAGGTCCGTCTCCTCCAGGCAGCTTTCTAGACAGACTTCTCCTAGTCTGTAGCACTGCATAGGGTTGTTGTGCCCCAAGTGCAGGACCCAGCACTTGGCCTTGTTAAACCTCATCCCATTGGACTCTGCCAAGCGGTCCAGCCTGTTCAGATCCCTTTGCAGAGCCTCCCTACCCTCCAGCAGATCGACACTCCCACCCAGCTTAGTGTCGTCCGCAAACTTGCTAAGGGTGCCCTCAATGCCTTCATCCAGGTCATTGATAAAGACATTGAACAGGGCTGGAACCAGCACTGAGCCCTGGGGAACCCCACTTGTCACTGGCCTCCAGCTGGATTTCACACCATTTCACACCACTCTCTGGGCCCAGCCATCCAACTAGTTTTCCACCCAGGAGAGTGTGCGCCTGTCCAGGCCAGAGGCTGACAGTTTCTCAAGCAGAATGCTGTGAGAAACTGTGTCAAAGGCTTTACTGAAGTCCAGGAAGATACATCCACAGCCTTTCCCTCATCCAGTAGGTGGGTCACTTTGTCATAGAAGGCAATCAGGTTAGTTTGGCAAGACCTGCCTTTTGTGAACCTGTGTTGACTGGGCCTGATCACCCGGTTCTCTTGCATGTGCTTCATGATAGCACTCAAGATCACCTGTTCCATGACTTTCCCTGGCACTGAGGTCAGACTGACAGGCCTGTAGTTTCCTGGGTCCTCCCTGTGACCCTTCTTGTAGATGGGCACAATACCAGCCAGCCTTCAGTCCAGTGGGACTTCCGCAGTCTTCCAGGACTGTTGGAAGATGATGGAAAGGGGTTTGGCCAGCACATCCGCCAGCTCCTTCAATACCCTTGGATGAATCCCATTCGGCCCCATAGACTTGTGGCTGTCTAGTCAGACTAGCAAGGCTCTGGCCACCTCCTCTTGGATCACGGGAGCCTCATTTTGCTCCTCTAGCTCCTGGGTTTGTACACAGACGGAACGACTTTCTTCACAATTAAAGACTGAGGCAAAGAAGGCATTAAGTACCTCAGCCTTTTCCTCATCCCCTGTTACTGTTGTTCCTTCTGTGTCCAATAGGGACTGTATGGTCTCCCTAGTCCTCCTTTTATTATTTATATATTCGTAGAAAGGTTTTTTGTTATCTTTCACAGACTTGGCCAATCTGATTTCTAGCTGAGCCTTAGCCCTTCTGATTTTTTCCCTGCACAATCTCACTTCCCTCCTGTAGTCCTCCCAAGAGACCTGTCCCCTCTTCCAGAGCCCATAAACATTTCTCTTCCTCTTGATATCCCTCAAGATCTCTCTATTAAACCAAGCTGGCTTTCTCCCTTGCCGGCTTTTTTTCCAGAACATGGGGATGGCTTTCTCCTGAGCTGCTAGGATTTCCTTTTTGAAGAGCTCCCAGCCCTCCTGGGCTCCCTTGCCCTTGAGTACTGTCTCCCATGAGACTTCGCCAACCAGCCTTCTGAAGAGATCAAAGTCTGCCCTCTGGAAATGTAATGCTACCGCCCTACTAACAACCGTCTTCACTTCTCCTAGAACAGAAAACCCTATCATCTCATGATCTCATGATATACAGGTATATTTATATGTTGTAAATGGTAGCCAAATTATTAATATCAGGTTTCTGTCATTCTAGCCTTGTGGCAACAACTTCTTGTGATCACGCGTGATTGAAGACCCAGCGGTATCTGGGATGCTCCCAGACTATAACAGGCTTCTTCTACCAGCTCAGGAGCCATCTGAACAGTCATGGCCAGTGCTCTGCTAAAAGCCAGCAGGGCTACCTCTGTGGCTGGGCTGAAGGTGAGGGAAAATTTCACTCAAGTAAAATGCAGATATCCAAGGCTTCCACTTTTGTGACTCTTTTCATGTTCATTAACCCTCTGGGAGGAGGGGAAGGGACAGTAGGCCTAAGCTTGCCCTAAGCATAGTCACTTGCATATAACAGATACCTGAGGGAAAGGAGAGGCAGAAACAGAGGAAGAACATCTTCTTCATCAGAAGAACTATTGGTAGAAAGAAAATGTAACATTTCTCATGGCAGTCTAGAAATTTCAGTGGACAAAATGCATACACTGACTATGGCACAGTAATATGAAGGAAGAGATGTAAAAGGATGGAGTCATTTGGGGTGCGAGGACAGAAGCAACACTTGCACGGCAACTGAGCCCCAAAGTTTTGCATGCTCATTTATGACTCCAGGAAAGGTCAGTCATCATTTCTATTCCCTTGCAGCATAAACATCCTGTGCCTATTGGCACTAAGTACCTCCTGCAGGTTTTTAATCACACAGAAACAGAGTTATAAGCCTCCAGCTCTTTGTGTTTGCACATCAATAATATTCATGTCTTCTGACTATCAAGGCAACAAGCAGAGGGCATTCCTTTGGTCTGGCATCTTCTTTTTGAAATGAAATATTAAAGCTTTGATTTCCACAGGAAGAAAAAATCAACCATATGTCTTCCCCCGTTTCTGACGCTATTAATTGCGCACAGGCACTTCAAATTGTTGACTGTTGGAAGCAGAAGGAATAACACGTTTCAAAGTGTTCAGAAATGCCCTGCTATGTCGGAGAACATCCTTTCTATCCTGAACAGTCAGTTCAAACTGTAGAAAATGCTAATGCACATAATTAATTATCTCTGCTATCTGTGACAATAAAGGCCAGATGCCTCAGCTGAAATCAACAGGTTAAATACTATTCTGATGGGAATCAGCTACGAAATTGCTTTTTGTGAGCCAAACCCTGAACTCTAGTTTTGTGGAAGGAGCAAAAGAAACAAAGGAAATGTTGGGTGGTGAAATGGGGGAAAGATTACTATAAGAGTAAGATCTGACATCCTGAAGACTGCTAAAAAAATCATACATATAGAAATAAACACTGTTCTCAGTTATTTCTGGACTGTTCGTCAGAAGGAGTATGGACTTTGATAGAAACAAACCAAGGACGAAGTTAGGTAAGTTCCATTTTGAGCATTTGAATGAAACTCACACAGTAAAAGAAGTCAGGTTTACCAAAGACACTAATCCTACTTTCTGAAATGCTGGAATTTACTTTTTGCTCTTTGAGGTCACTATCTCATTATGCACTGTTGAAGTCGCAGTTGCTTCCCTAAGGACAACAACTTCATTTTACTGGGAACTCTGCAACCTACTTATACTACATAGTTACTCCTTATTTTTAGGCTGAGACCTTGAACGTGCAAAGGATTTTTAACGTATTTGTAAATTATTTCTGCCATATGAACAGACCCACTGCCCAAGGGGCTGATGTCTAAGTATGCAGAAGATAGTATTTGAAGAGAGATTAGAGTTCACTTGATTATGGGAACAGTGGAAGAAGATGTTTGTAATAGTAATGTGAAGACATAAGTTTCAACAGGTATTAGAGAAATAAATAAAGTAAATGTCTACAGCATTTTAAATTGTTTTCTAATGGGATCATAAAGACAGATTCATAGTGGGAGACATAAGTCAGAGGAATTAGAAAATTTCTATGCATTGGGAATTTTTTTTCAGTACTGGGGTGATGACCCAACATTATGATTTGCATGTAGTCAGGTATGCAAAACTTAAGTTCTGCATTTCAGTGTTCCAAAGCAAGGAATTGAATGAATGAGTGAATTGGACATGTAATGTGATGTCTGTTTCAGAATTGTCCAAATGATGAATTCTACTTTTTGGTTCAAAATGTCCTCAATTTTAAATTTTAATAATTTACGTTAAAGGGCAGCCAAAC
This sequence comes from Phaenicophaeus curvirostris, assembly GCF_032191515.1. NCBI lineage: Eukaryota > Metazoa > Chordata > Aves > Cuculiformes > Cuculidae > Phaenicophaeus > Phaenicophaeus curvirostris. Next base: position 29,167,187 of record NC_091394.1, on the reverse strand, counting down.
ATAGGAAGTACCTTAGAAAGGTCAAAGCCAGGCTAAATATTAAACTGAATAATTTTCATTTAATTTACAAATTTTATTGATTTTTTTTAGTTATGGATGTTATAATTTTTTTGACAATATTGTAGAAATTCAAGATAGCAAACATTACCTTGAAAGGGAAAAACTGCTTCACTGAATTCAGTCTTCAGGAGACAGTAATTTTGCCACTGGACAAAGCAGGTTTTTATTTCATGTGATCATCAAGTCATTCAATGTATTTTTCTTTTACAAATGAATAATGGAATACAATTCTTGAGGGGTGTAAGACAGATTTTTATTAGTTAACACTTTTTATTTGGAGATAAAAATCATCTACCCTTAACTTAGATGTTAGGTGTTTCTTGAAATTCATTTTCTCCAAGTCTCTCAAAGCAGAAATGAGAAATGTGGATCAGGTTAAGGAGAGTGAGACTAAAATCTTTCATAAATGTAACCTTTGGTGTCAATGAAGACTGTGGATGGTAGTATTTCAGCTATTGTATTATACAGTAATCTTAAATTCCTCTTCTTGCTCTTGTGTATAGATTCTAAAGGAAGATTGCTTATTAAAGTTATGAAGTTTAGTAGAAGCTGAAATGACTCTTTTGGATAGGCTTATTACATGGGAAAAAAATAGACCCTGAAGCACCTATTTGGATTTAACTTTTTTTTTTTTTCATTTTTAAATTTTTCCTTTAGTTGAATAACACCTTTGAAAAATAAAAGAGCTTGACTACTTTTTAAATTCGAGCGCCTAGTACAAACTCACTTGAATATAAGACTTGGTAATTCATTTATTACAGCTTTTAATTAAAGGCTTGATGTTCCTTCTCTCAGTTCCTGTACACATTACTCCGTTTCTCAAGAATGACCACATAAACAGTTATCAGATGTTTAACACAAAAGAAGTGAGATAAAAGGGGAAAGAAGAGGGGAGATGGCAGGACCTTCCTAAAGCACATTTTGATGCTGGAGTAGAAACAGCTTGTTACTTTGTTACAGCTTAACTATTGGCAGTTCCTTATCTTCCTCTGCTGGTGACACTTCCAGCTGACGCTTTGCACCCAATGCAGTTTCTACCAGAGGAGATCTCCACCTCCTTATGTGGTAAATGCCAGATAAGCTGCTGGTGGATAGAGATCCTCTAAGTGGAAAACAGTTTCCTGCAGGGACTGATTGGGAATTATGACCTTATTACACTTCCTTCCTTCCTTCCTTCCTTCCTTCCTTCCTTCCTTCCTTCCTTCCTTCCTTCCTTCCTTCCTTCCTTCCTTCCTTCCTTCCTTCCTTCCTTCCTTCCTTCCTTCCTTCCTTCCTTCCTTCCTTCCTTCCTTCCTTCCTTCCTTCCTTCCTTCCTTCCTTCCTTCCTTCCTTCCTTCCTTCCTTCCTTCCTCCCTCCCTCCCTCCCTCCCTCCCTCCCCTCCCCTCCCCTCCCCTCCCCTCCCCTCCCCTCCCCTCCCCTCTCCTCTCCTCTCCTCTCCTCTCCTCTCCTCTCCTCTCCTCTCCTCTCCTCTCCTGCCCTCCCCTCCTCTCCCCTCCTCTCCTCTCCTCTCCTCTCCTCTCCTGCCCTCCCCTCCTCTCCCCTCCCCTCCTTCCTTTTCTTTCTTTTCTTTCTTTCTTTCTGAGTGACTGGTTGCACGTGTAAGGCAAAATTAACATCTGTACTCCTATCATCACAAGTAATCTTAGAGCAGTAATTTCATAAAAGTTCAGACAGAGGGTAAATTTACACAGGTGCACACCAACTGTGTGTTTGCTGCAGGCAGAGCAGAAGTGAGTGGTTTCCATCTGGAAGCTTCACATCTATCTAAGCATGATGTTGAGTTCGAACCTATGGACTAAATTTAGGTCCAGTGTTTTTTTAACACAGTTATATGAGTCTTGAACTGATTTAGAATATAGCTGTGGGTTTCTTCCAGCTAAATCTGTGAAATGTAGTGTAGGTCCTTATACGCTTTTGAAGAGATGTGTTTCTGTGGTATGTGGGTAATGTCACAGTTTTTAGACACTTACTCAGGTGACTAGCTACTTTACTGCCATATTTGTAGAAAAGAAGTATAGCCCAGACCCATTTCAGTTTTTACTTATTTCTTCATTTTAATAGGAGAACAGAAATAGAAGTTGACAGACAAAGTACAGATTGTTGAAAAAATCCTATAATTTTAGAAGCTACTCTAGGGAAAAAGAAATTGATTCTTCTAATTTTGTCTGAAGTGAGTGTTCCATAGAAATCAAGACAGATAATATGTGCTAAATGGCCTTTTAGCTCTTATTAATATGTTGTATCACCAAGGGGCAAACCCCACATTACTTCCCAGGAATATTACCTGAATGAAATACATATGTATATGTACACAGCTCATGTGCATTATTACAGCAGAAACTGCAGGAGGAATCCAGTGCTGTATTGTGTGATAAGGCTCTTCCAAATAACTGGGAAATTGGACATAAAAGGACCTTCATTCATACTTACTTGGAAGTCATTTGTTCATCTTCCTTCATGCTACTTTTACACACATTCATGAACAAAATTAATTAATACAGCACCTTTTCAGGCATTTTCTAATTACCTAGGAACATGGATCAGCATCACAGTAGCTGTAAGTGCCAAATGTTGTATGTGGTATGGGAACACTCAAATACTTTGTCAGCACATCACTATGTGGCTCTCAAAACTGCTTACAGGATTATTTCCTATGTTGCATTTTTATCAGAGTATAATGCAATTGTTTACATGATTCTACATGACCTGTAAGAAGTCAAGAAACAGCAAAAAGATCTAGTCTAACATCATAAGATCAGTCGAAAAACAATGAGAAAAGTAGCTGCCAGACTACACCTAATCGCTTTCATCCAGTCTTCTGTCTCAGACAACACCCAGTACTGGATGTTTCAGAAGGTATGCAATATTCATGGCTTAACATGCTCACAGCTCAGCTTGCTTCCTACCTACCTCTTTTGGCTTTGAGTTGGCACATGCCCTGAAGCACGAGATTGTGTTTCCTTAATTTAATGTTATCCCATCTAATATTGGATTATCAGTTTTTAAAACCTCAGGGGAAATTCTGGCTCTACTGCAATAGATTTCTTGGTTCAGCAGATATTAGGCACTGCAGAAAGCAAATGGTGTTTGAGATTCTGACAGGTGAACTAGGGCAGACTGGGCTGTAGTGGTTTGCAGGGTTATCACCCAGACTGTCTTCGCTAGACGTTCCTGCCCTCCTGCTGCATCAGATGTGTACTGGTGTGCCAGTTGCCCCTCTTCATTAACTGATTTCTCACCCCAAATGTCATTGGTCTTCTGAGCTGTTATGCTAGACTGTGATGGTGAAGCCTTCAGCTGATTTGTGTACGAGGCTTGTAACCTGTGGTGGAAGGAGGGTAGGAAATGGGAGGATAACTTCTCACAAGAGGAAATGGCCTCAAGCTCCGCCAGGGGAGGTTTAGGCTGGACAGTAGGAAAAAATTTTTCACAGAAAGGGTCATTGGGCACTGGAACAGGCTGCCCAGGGAGGTGGTTGAATCACCTTCCCTGGAGATGTTTAAGGATGGGTGGACGAGGTGGCATGGTTTAATGTTTGATAGGAATGGTTGGACTCGATGATCCGGTGGGTCTCTTCCAACCTGATTATTCTATGATACTAATCTCCTGGAGCTTTGTCTGTAGGAACTTTGCAGCTTCTGTAACTCAGCATGCTTAATGAGGAGGATCCCAACCCAAAAAACTAATCTGAGATAACCATTAGAGTTTACAAGTCACGTCTAAGCAAAAGACTGGAAAATTGTGGCTATTGTATTGCCTGTACAGCACAGATGTGCAGGAAACAACTGTGCTTATGGATGTGTTATGTCCCAGTATAGCAAGACTAGAATAGTAACAGTAGTGAACTTGTGTCCCCTGCTCACCCAGCAGCTAGTACTCTCTTCATCAGCTCCATTTTGACATCCTACCTTTTGGGCTCCACATTGCCTGGCAGACTTATATCTCCTACACATGCAAGCTGCTTCCCTTTGTTGCTTTGTGGCTGCACAGTGCCCTGCTGGGGTGATTCTCAGTGGCAACTATGGGCTTGGTGGTTCTCCTGCAGAGCAAGTTGTAACAGCTACACGGAACTGACGGAGTGCTGCCTATATAAGCAGGGCAGATTTTAAGATATTTGCAGGAAAGGCTTTATAGGAGTGTTCCATTTTTTTTAAATAATGATTTTCACTTTTTCTAGTGTCCAGAAAATCTAGGGCTTACTCAGACCTCTAAATATAAGTTCCACTTTGTTAATTAACCACTCCATTCCTTCTCTGTTTTACACATCTTTACTGTCTGTTAATGGTCTATGAGAACCGGTTATGCTACTGACAGAGATCCACTTGCAGTGTTTTGAATGTTTTCTGTCAGTGATCTAGGCTGGAGTTTTCTCCAGTTGGCTATTGTATACAGACTGTCTGCCAAGTAGGCTTGGATCACTTTAAAGCCATATTGATTTCCATGTAGACAAAACATGTTTTCCATCATGTTTTCCATCAAGTAGAGGCAGGCACCTTCTAATTTTACCTGCTAGAGAGGAAAGTGAATTTTCTGGCCCCATCTTGTTGGAGCTACAGGCATCAATCTGCCAAACCATCCCCTAGCAAACTGTGATGGTTATGCTCTCTGTGGTTACTCGTCTGACACAGAAATTTTACCAATGATTTCCTTGACTCAGAATTAAAGAATTCTGCAACATTGGAAGTAAAATAAGTAGCCCTGGAGAATGCAATATCTTTATTACTCTATTTTTTGTATTGCTCAAAGTTACACTGCAGGAAGCATGACCTTCCTTGGGGAAGTTATAACTTAACTGAAGAACAGAACAAATAAATATAGGCAAAGGTAAAGTGGAATACAAGAGCAAGCATGCACTCTAGGTAGGCAGATTGATAAATATTTCATAACATAAGCATACACTGGAACTTCTGGAGATTTATAGAAAAGATTATAAAAAATACAAGGAATATCTTGCTGGGTGGGATCAATGGTCTGTTTAGCCTAGGATTCTATTTCAGTGGTGGGAATACACAATGCTACTTAAAGAAAGGGCATAAGCTTGGCCACTTCCAACAGTCTCTCTATGAAACCACAGGGTACCACAGTGCTCATCCACTCTGACCTACATGACATAAAACTACAGAGCCTCACTGAATTAATTTCTCTTTGAACTAGAAGAAGACGTCATGCACCTTAGTGACACTCAGCTGCTTAACACCAGCTGTGGATTTACCCAGAGACATTTGTGGCTTTGTTTTCCCTTTGTTAAATGTGTTTGAAATGTTAATGTGCTTCTTTTTTTTTTTTTTAACAAGTTATCATCACCAACATCAGCACTTTTTTTTTTTTTTACTTTGCTAGTTTTTACAGCACAACAATAGAAAGAAGAAGAGAACTGCCATAAAACTCCAGGTTTCAAATGGTAGAGGATAGTTCCCCAATTACAAAAGTTGGGAGTGGGAAGGGCACAGACTCCTTACACCTGAAGCATTTTCTGTACACAGCTCAATGTCCATCATACTCCTAGAGTCATAAGATAAAGTCACTATTACCTGACATTTTTGAGGAGGGATCCATGTTTCTGCATGCCTAGGTTTTATATATTTTATATTTCAGGCTGTTTTTTTTAAATCTCTGTGCATGTCTGTGCCTGTATATCTGTGGTTTTTTTGTTTGTGGGTTTGGGTGTTTTTTTTTTTTTTTTTGATTACTGTTTTATGCTAAGTTATTTAAATACTTATGTATCAGTTTGCCAATGAAAGGATGTAGTGTTACATCCTTAGGGTAGTTTTCTGCTTCTTCTAACCCCACAGAAAAGGTTTATGCATTTCTTAAACAACTCTGAGAATTATGTGCCAGATCCTTGGTTGATGTAAACTGGCTTAGCTCTGCTGGGGTAAATGGAGCCTGCTGAATAATGGCAGCTGAGGCACTTAAAACATATTTAATGAAGTGTTACACAGAAATGCACAGTTCACAGAAGCATTGCAATCCCCATACAAAAGGGTAATAAACGTCTGAGAGGGTTTTCTTCAGATATCTGTGATTATCTCTGGAAATTCTTCACTCTACAGTTTGCAGAACTTCTTTAATTTTTCCCCCTTTCTTTTTTGTTTTAACACTGCAATGCTGAATATAAGCCACTAGAGAGAGGGAGGGCTATTTTGAACAAATTCCTCATCAAACTGTGAAACAAGTGAAAGGTAACATAACCTTTCCTCTCTCAGTGACTTTCCAAAGGGGCTGCCTAGCATAAACAGCTTGGGAAATATTATTTCATCCCAAACAAAATAAATCATTCAACATGAGAAACTGTTACAATATTTCATTTCTGTCATGATTTACCAGATGCAAACCCAAAATATTTATGGTTTTCTTGATGGGTTTACGTTTCTTTTCTTGATGCTAAGGGAAAAACTTCCTGTAAATAATATAATTTAAAATGCTGTTCAGCTGTATCTGAACAGTATTGCTCAGTATTTCCAATAGTCTTTGCACTTTGCATAGGTGCTTTTTCTTTCCACTTTGTCATGAAGGGATGTATTTCCAAATTTATGAAGTGCATTATGTTCACTGGTATTATATTTTTACTTTTCAGATTTTCAACATCTCCAATAAAAATAGCTATGTACTTATTTTAATTATGGAAGTGGTTAGAGGCCATGCAAAGCAGAAAGCTATTGCACACCAAACTATCAGAGTTTCCAGTCTATGCCGAAACTAATTGCAAACTTAAATTTCAACAGATAGTTCAGTAACTTTCTAAAGAGATGACAGGGCCCTTCCCCTTGAGTCAGGCTATAGCAGAGGTGGGTGGAGGGATCACTGCATGGACAGCTTCATAGGAGTCTTGGGGAAGGCAGACCTCAAGTTGTGTGCATGTACCTCAACAACTGAGTGCAGCTGCCGTCCTCCCTCCATCAAGGAGAGCATCCCAAAGCTCCCAGCAGCAACCAGCTGATGAAAGTCCAGCTGGAAGGAGGACTTCAAGTACTAAGATGTCTTTCTATGACTCAGACAACCCAGACTGCCTTTGTTGTTTCTTTTCTGGATGGTTTAATTAGAAATCTGTGCAGATATGGAGGAGTTTTGTTGTTATTTTACAAGGTAGCAGAACTCATATCACATCCTGCTGTTGATTTCATTGTTCATGTCAACCCTGTATTTATGTTTGCTGAATCTGGAACATTTCACAGTTCAGATTTTAGCCTTCTGTTCAAAATAAAATAGATGTTGGTGGCTTTGGCTCAAGGTTTACATAGTCTCTGCTAAATATGGAAAAGCTGCTATGACTTCAGGGTTTGGATCTTTGCAGCTGTCACCCTTATGGGGCGGGTGTACCCAATTATCAGCTCCTGTGTGCTGCAAGGCTGCAATGTATCATCCAGGTCACAGTGCCATGGACTTTTGGAGTTCAACATTACATGTTGAGTCCTTGTGGAAACCCATTAATAAGCAGCAGAGCCCTCCGCTTAGCTATGAGCCAGGCTAGCACTGAGTTTTAACTCAGTTTTTCTCATGTGGTGGCTATGGAGACATTCCAGTCACACAATTCATCTGCAAAGAGAAAGGCTGTAAAAAGCAGTTTTGCTGCAAGCTCCAAGAAAGTACACTGCGATCTGTTCTTCACTGGTTGATCTGCACATGGGTGGCATCCTAAGACAGGATCCCACTGCATGCAGCAGTGCAACATGAGAATGAGAAGGAAGAAATGAAAAAGAGTTCTTCAGTCTTCTCTTTCCCAAGGAACAGATCTGAAGCAGGCTCCAGATTGACCAAGCGAAGGCTACAACAATCTTGGGACGCCTAAGTGACAGCCAGCAGCCAGTGGGGCTAGGGGGCTGCTGGTCATTTCTGAGACAATGGCAGGAAAATGGATATGATATGGTGGCTCATTTGCTGATCCTTAGTTTTGGTGGTTAGCCCAGGATTGGCAAAGGCAGGTTTATTGGCAGGAACTGCTGGCAGTGAAATGGGAAACAGCCACCTCAGCCACTGGACCTAGTTCTGCTTTTTAACTGACTGTTATCTGAGGCCAAACAACTTCTCTGTTGACCGGAGCATGATAAAATTTCCCTAATGAGAATGTATTAATGTTAGTGAATTCCATTCTAGTCAGCCATGCTCAGAAATTGGCTATTAGCTTTTTATTTAGATTTCTTTTTTAAAAAAGGGAAATGCAATACCCCTGTCTAAAACTCAGGGCATGAACAAACAAGACATTTTAATAAGTGTGCTAATGTTCTGATTAGAAGCCTCTTGGTGCACCAAAAGAAAGCTTTTCCTCACAGCTCAATTATTTCCATTCACTCCAGCTGCACAGGAAAGCAGGAAAAAGCAGATGAGCTTCAGAAAATCAGTGATTTTGAACACTTTCAGGTCAGGGTTGGGAGACTGAATCTCTAAAGGCATCTCAGAGATTATGCCCTCCATAGTCTGTCCTAGCTTTCTTTCTCAATCTCAGGCTGTTAGTTCAAGCAGCTCTGCTCATTTTATTTCCCATAGCAGAAGGCAGAGGAAGAGACAGGGAAGGTCTCTGCAACATCTGAGTTTGAGGCAAACCATAACTGTATATGTTCGTATTTGCTGTATGGACGACTGCTTAGAACAGAAACAAAATGGAAAGCAAAGCAAGATCCACATCTCGTGCCAGTTTTATTGCTTTGCTTCCCTGGAGGCATTATGACACTTATTGTAGCATTTTTGGTAGACTTTGAAGTTCCTTTACTTCTAATTGCAGAACTCATGTCATTTGGGAAATTTGAAAACAGCTTCTTTTCATCTTTTCCAACAGTTAGATGTTACACGTTAACATTTTATTTTGCATTTAATGAATTCAGAAATATAGAAATGACCGGCATTTTGCCTACACACCTAACTGTGATTTCCTCAGCTGAAAAATACCTCTTTGAATGCTGACAGCAGGTGTTTACTACAGAAAAGACCTTCAGAGCCATACTCTTGCCCCACCAGAGACAGCCTTGCTGCCCTCACATGCAGCACAGCACCTGCTCCTTTAGACCTCTGCATCTATGTGTCATCCCTGTGACAGATGCTTGTGGGAACAGGCCGGGGAAAGATGCCTGGAGCTGCCATCCCTGTGCAAGATTTTCCACTGAACAAAGCAAGGACTGGCTTCTGTTAGCTGGTGTGAGATCACTGGGGCAGGGATGTGCCTCTTCTGGTGAGCTGTGGCTGTAACTGAGCAAAACGTGGCTATCAGTAGAGTTTAAATGGTAAAAGGAATAATAAATTGCAAAATCAAGCCCTGTAATGAAAAAATAAATAATCTAGATAGAATGTCTTACAGTGTCTAAGTCTGATTTATTATCGATTCTGTCTGGCCATTATTATTATTAGGTGAGCAACTTGCAGTGATTTTTCACCTGATGCTCTACAAATTAACTATGCTACAGGATGAATGCAGGAGATTTGTGTTTATTGTTTTATGAAATTACACAGTAGGTAAAAATTCCCTTGGAACAGAACAACCATCACTTTGCAGTTTTATGACCTATAGTGCAACTGACACACAGCAGGACTACTTCTCAACACAGATGAACAACAACATCAGTTTCACTGGTCATCTGGAGCAGTGAATAATAACAACAGGAGCAGAGCCAATGCTTGTTTCAGGTTGGCACAGAAATCCACTCACCTGCAGGTTATTCTCATGTTTATTCCATGTGAAAGAGCAGAGGGAGGCATTAGCTTTGCTGACACATTATATGCTGATGCTTTCCAGGCCAAATTTCTGTGCCAGGTACCCTAATGATGTACAAATTCCCTTCCATCCACCCCATTTGCTGTGACAGATGAATCACTGGCTGTGTTTATTTGCCCTCCTCAAACAGGATGCAGCTATGACCCTGAGGAAAAAATGCATTTGCATAGGCAGAAGAAGCTGGTGGCAATTTGTATTCTGGTTTAGCTCTTATTGTAGTAAATGACATTACTGTATAGCCCAAATATATCTTTTATGTCAGATTATACTTACTGGTTTCCATTTCCTAGAGTGAATACAGAAATCAATCATGTCAAAAGGAAAATTCAATAAGAAAATCCTTTATGGCATAAGCTTAATTATAGATATGTTTTCTTTTATAAAAATAGAAGAAATTCAAGTACCAGGGCTGTTAACAGATATTTCTACATAATATGAAGTAGCTGTATTTATATATAAAAAATTACAAGTGAACTTCTATTATTCCTTACATAAAAAAAACCATGAGAAAAAGCCTGAAAAGATTTTGTTCTTGACTAAATCACTGCACAATGTCATCTTAACTGTGCTGTCAGGAAAGGAAAAGCTTTGCAAATTAAGTATGATACAGCAATATTTAAAAATCTTGATGTCTTTCCTGCAACACATTGATTCAGTCATTAAAGCTCATGTATTGGAAGTGGTTGAGAAAAATATTGGGAACTGAGCTGCCCCTGCTGTCCTCAGATCTATAGAAACTATGTTTTCAATCTTTTAATTATCTAGCTAACGTTTGTTGACTTGAGAATGATGTTTCATATGAGTCTTGCTGGAACATCCTGCAAGTGTGGTGACTTTTAAGCAAGGAGGGATAAAGGTCTAGTCTTGAGTAGTATTCTAATATCTTATAATTTTATGAGGCTTTTTTTTGTGTTCCTCAGTGAAGTAAATGTATGTGAACTATTACTGGCACTAAGCAGAGCATCAGAATCTAGCCCAGCATGAAATACACGTTTTATATGAGGCTAAGGTTGTTACTCTAGAATTAAGATCTCAAGAAAAATGTACAGAAAATGATGCAACTCAGTATGCTCATTAGGAGTGGAATGGCAGATTTGGAGGGCTGAAAAAAAATCTTTAAATTCAAACCTCATATGTGCATGCTTTTGGAAAGTTAGCGTCAACTTTACTTTGAAAATATCTGAAAGTTCACATCTAATTTAATCTCAAGAACACCACCTACTATATGAAATCCTCTGTACTTTTTCCCCCTCCTTTTTGTGTAATTTTCCCTAATTCTCCCTATCATTCTCAGAGCTGTAACCCAACACTAGTTACCTCCTTATAGCATGTAGATAGCAGTGATGGAGTATAATCTAATCTTTCTACTCTTCTGCATTGTCCTTTGTAAGATTTTATGTGGGATAGTTAGTTCAGTGCAAAAGCATACTTTCCCTATTCAACAAGACACAAGACCAGATTTTAATATCTTAATTTCAAAACTGCACATCCATCCTAAAAAAACCACAGAATGAGTGCTGTGCCTGCTGTGCACAGATCTATGCTAGGGGCAGTAAGTTAGACTCAGTAGAACAGGATCTTAAAACTATATTCTTGTTCCCAGACCAGTGCCTAATTTTCTCCTCCAACAAGCTCTGTCACTGATGCTCAGCTGTGCTGCAGTGTCTGCCTCTTCCCTTCTCTACTTGCCCAGACTCAGGGTGTGACATTCTCACTCCACCTCATCCCAAGTATTAGCTGCTCTTCAATCAGCACAACCCTGGCTACCATGGTAGGCAAATATATCCCAGACTTATTATATTTGGCTAAACCTGCTCATGACAGCAGGAACAGAAAGAATGCAAAACCAGTAGCCCTTTATTATCTTCTCTACAAAGTTACTTTCAGTAAGGAACATAGCAAAAATCAATGATTTTCCTTAGCAGAAATTGGAGGAACTCAATACCTAATTAATTTGTGCCTTTCAGTTCCTGTAACTGCTAATGATGCTGGATGCAACACTGCTAGAGTTTGTTACTGTATTCTTTTATTATGTCTCTCACCTCCTACATCACACCACATATATGATCTTTTTTGATATTTCCTTTTTATACTTAAGCTTTTCCTACCAGTACCTTTCTTATAAACCTCCAGAGGAGGTTTGTAATTCCCAGAGGACAAAACCCCACCAAAGTTTGCATTGACTAAATATCACCATGGCTTCATGCAAACTACGAAACTGTCAGTCACATCCAAACCCAGATTCAGATTAGCCACTGCTGTCAGAAAACACCTTCATAAATAAAGACATTATAGAATTTTCAAAAAGCCAGACTTGGGAGGTGGTTGATTCACCTTCCCTGGTGTTTAAGGCACAGGTGGATGAGGTGCTGAGGGGCATGGTTTAGTGTTTGATAGGAATGGTTGGACTCGATGATCCGGTGGGTCTCTTCCAACCTGGTTATTCTATGATTCTATTCTATGATTCTATGAAACATAAGACTGTATCTTATAGGGTATTATCAATGGTACTTTTTTTTTTCCCCTCCTGTTTCTATTTTGGTACTCTATTGATATATAATAAAATATTTAAAACTATTGCACTGCGTCTAAATACACTGTGTTTTCACCTCTAAAGTCCTGATAATAATATCATTTTAGAAATTCACCTAGTGAACTCCAGAGGTTAATCTCCAAGGATTTACTGAAATCCCATTAACTTTACCTCTACCCTTCTGGGTCCTGTACTGTGAGTAGGTGAGCTACAACACTGTTTACATTGCTCTATTGGAGGGGGGGCGGGAAAAGTCTGGGAACCCTGTTCCTGTGTTCTGTCACCCTCACAGTAAAGAAGTTTTTCCGCATGTTCTCGTGGAACTTCCTGTGTTCCAGTTTGTGCCCGTTGCCCCTTGTCCTATACTGGACATCACTGAAAAGAATCTGGCTCCATTGTCTTGATGTGCATCCTTTAGATATTTATAAGAGCCTCCCTCAGTCCACAATTAGTATGCAATAGTAAACACTTGATTCCTCAACACAGATGGGATTGATTTTCTTTGCACTAAAATCAGTTAAGTAACTTACTCTAAGAGACTGACTGAGTGAAACGTAGCTTTTGATAGTTAAAGTTTACTAGATGAGTTACTTAATCAGCTTTTCTGATCAACTACACTGGCCAGTGTTTTTAGATTGTCACATGCATGCTGAAATCAGGACTGAATTTGTGCATTTGCACATTACTGAAGAAGGTACTACCTTGACAACCAATTTAAGGGCTCTGAAGAAACTTTGATCTCATGAAAATCCAATGAAGAAACTTCCAGAAACTAAAATAAAAATATAGAAATTTGTGTACTGGAAGAAGCAAATGCTACTCTTTCAGAAATTATAAACTACAAATTAATAGAAAAATAATAGGATCTAGGAGCAACTTCTTAGCTTAACAACCTGTCTACTAACATTTACACCACTCTGACAACATCTGCCAAAGCAAGCTGGAACGCGAAAACAATCCTGAATGGGACTACTAACACATGCCACACACCTTTACTAACGATAATGTATATACAAAATACATCATTAACCTTCTTTTAAATCCTTTTTGAAAGCACATAGAGTCATAGAATCATAAAATAGTTTATGTTGGATAAAACCTTAAAGATCATTTAGTTCCAAACCCCCTGCCATGGGCAGGGACATCCCACTGGATCAGGCTGCTCAAGGGCCCATCCAACCTGGCCTTGAATACCTCCAGGGATGGGGCATCCACAACTTCCTTGGGTGACCTGTTCCAGTGTCTCAACACTCTCACAGTGAAGAAATTCTTCCTAATGTCTAGTCTAAATCTGCCTCTCTCCAGTTTATACACGTTCCCCCTTGTCCTGTCATCACAAACCTTTATGAATAGTCCCTCTCCAGCTTTCTTTAGGCCCCTTTCAGGTACTGGAATGTCGCTATAAGATCTCCTTGGAGCCTTCTCTTCTCTAGGCTGAACAAGCCCAACTCTCTCAGCCTGTCCTCATATGGAAGGTGCTTCAGCGCTTGGATCATCCTTGTAGCCCTCCTCTGGACCTGTTCCAACAGCTCCATATCCCTCTTATGTTGAGGATTCCAGAACTGGGCATAGTAGACCAGACGAGGTCTCACAAGAGTGGGATAGAGGGCAGAATCACTTCCCTCGACCTGCTGGCCATGTTTCTTCTGATGCAGCCCAGGATACGGTTGGCCTTCTGGGCTGTGAGCGCATACTACCGGCTAATGTCAAGCTTCTCATGGACCAATATATAAAGTAACATAACATATTTAAGTGGAACCACTGAGTTATCACATTCAAACATTCAGTTAATACGGAAAGGACTTGGCTATTGGCACTCTGAGCTACTCATTGTCCAAATTGCAGCTGCTCTAGTAACACGTAGGATAACACCAGTCAGTAGGGATTCTGAAATGTGATCCCTTCCTGCAGGACATTTACAGAATCACAGAATTTGTTTTGTTGGAAAAGACCCTTAAGATCATTGAGTCCAACTGTAAACCTAACACTGCCAAATCCATCACTAAACCCTGTCCCTAAGTGCTGCACCTACACATCTTTTAAACACCACCAGGCATGGTGACTCACCAAGCTACCTGGGTAGCCTCTTCCAGTGCTTGACAATCTTTTCAGTGAAGTAATATTTCTTAGTATTTAGTTTAAATCTCCCCTGGAAGTTTCCGATATTTGGATACCATTTCCATCCAGAATTACAATGCAAAGTTGAAATAGAGACTTAAAAAGGAACTGAGAAACTCTGCAAGTTTTCTTTCAAGAAAATATGTGAAGGAAGTCTGCTTTTGCTTGAAGTTACAACTTAACTCTGCTCCTCTGAGGGTGCAAATTGTTATTCTAAATCACGCAGTCCTATTCTCCTGGATGTGATGGTCTTTCTGGCTTGTCTGCATCTCCTGTGCTATATTTTAGTCAGCTGTTACACCGTCTCAATTGTAGTGGGGAAATGGAATAGAGAGAAAGCAACTGCAGTGGTTCAGTGCAGAGATTAACTGAATTTCTACTGAATATATTAATTTGGCTTAAGCATATGCTAGAAATGGGTAACTGCCATCTCTTTGAGTCACAAAAACTGTTCAAATTCTTGTTTACAAGTAGGGTGATGGGGCAAATCGCCTTGCAGGAGACAGCTTATGCTTCTGAGCTCCTTTCCAGTACCTTTTCCAGTATCTAAAGGGGGCCTTCCAGTACTTGAAGGGGGCCTACAAGAAAGCTGGGAAGGGACTTTATACAAAATTTTGTAGTAATAGGACTAGGGGGAATGGGTATAAACTGGAGAAGGGCAGATTTAGACTAGACATTAGGAAGAATTTCTTCACCATGAGACTGGTGAGGCACTGGAACAGGTTGCCTGGGGAAGCTGTGGCTGCCCCATCCCTGGAGATGTTCAAGGCCAGGTTGGATGGGCCCTTGAGCAGCCTGATCTAGTGGGAGGTGTCCCTGCCCATGGCAGGGGGGTTGGAACTAGATGATCTTTAAGGTCTCTTCCAACACAAACTATTTTATGATTCTATGATTCGATGATTGCATGATTCCTTTCAGGTCACACTCTAGCCAAAATAAAATCTACAAACTCTTTTTCGTGAACTTCTGTTGCTTGACTTTGTTCAGGGTTTTCCTCCTTTGATACACCTACCTCTATGATGGTGTCTTAGTATGCCTCTTTCACTTCTTTTTTTTTCTGAATCTCTGTCCCTGGACATTTGCAAGGCTTAGATAGACAAAACAACACCTTACCTGATCTAGTCCTGGCAGTTGTTAAGCCTCGAGCAGCAGTGAGATGGATGGGGTATGTGATCTGCAGCCAGCATTGTTGTTTCTATAATGCAGAACACGCATGCACCGATGCTGGGAATGAGCCTTGTCCAGAAAACCATCATGTCAACCACAAGCTGTGCAGGAGCTTCTGCTGTATTCTAGTTCAGTGTGTGATATTTTTGATAAACAAGGGTAAGTTTTCTCATAATTACCTTCTCTCCTTTATTTTATACTCTGCCCTGGAAGATCAGCAATGGTGTTTACATTTTGGAGAAGTGTATTCTTGCCATTATTAGAGATGATTTCTTTCATATGCTGGAAAATTTACTTAATCTGCAGTCTAGATATTGAAGGTCATCATCTATTTCAGCTATCTTGTCTTTCTAGTAAATGGTATGCAATTTCAGTTTTCATCTTTATGGGCTTTTTTTACATTCCTATTATGAAAATTGAATATGACCTTCAAATGACATCAAAAATTTGCCTATGTGCACAGGAAAAACTTGAATCTGCTGACAAATATATGTCAGTACTTTATGAGAGCTTGGTATGCACTGATGGTAGGATATATTTGACAAGATTAATCAGAGACCAGCTCACGGAGGTCTTAGCCAAAGTGTGCAAGTATGAGTGAAAACCACTCAAACTTAAATTAACTCAATAAAAACACTGTTGCTAACACAGCATAGTGCACTAAAGATAAAATACAGTGACTGGTCAAAGAGGAGAGCACAGCTAAGCATTTAGTCCATTAACTATTCAATTTCCAGTCTGGTCACACGGTGTGATAGATAACAGTGCATTTTATGAAGCAACTGAACAAACAGATGGCTCACTAGTAAAACCACAGTCCTGTTTTGTTGAAGTCTTGTGCACCCAGTGTTGAGTAGACAACAAGGCAGTAGACAAAAGCTGTTTGGTATTATCAAGTTGGAAAGGCGCACCACCAAATTCAACATTGGTCTCTTTCACACTCCTCATGCAGGAAGTCCCACCTTTACACTCCAGCAAACTCCTGGTCTGTGAACATCATCTTACTATGTTCCGCATACCTGCTTTGCTGATATGGCCATTCTTGAAAATCTTAAATTGCATTTAGGGCCACCTTAAAAAGTACTCAGTTTTGGTCTCTGCTCTCATTGGAATGAATATCAATGTTCTAAATGACTGGGAGAGTTCTCATGTATTTGTGAAAATGATCTCTTTTTCTCTCAAATCTGTTGCTTTTTTAATAAAAAACAATATTTTTAAAAATTCTTCAAATGGCAAAAATCTCATCCCTTCAACTTTGGCTGCTTAAAAAAGCCTCAGTGTTTGAGGTGTCTCAAAACCTAGTTTGAACTGGTTAACATGTTGTTGGCAATCTTCACTTTTACCTTAAAAAAAAGGAAAAGAAGAAAACAGGCATTTCATAAAGAAATATTTTTTCTTTTTAAAAAAACTAAACATGCTGATGGAAACCATTTCATTATATGTAAACCTTTTAGTGGTTTGAAAGCATGCTGTGCTAGACCAACCCTGAGAAGAGCCACAAGAAGAGGAGAAAGGTTTTGTATTATCACTGTTGCAAGGCATCTTTGTTTCATTCTGCCTTATATGAACTTATAATTTTGCTTTAGTAAATAAAAATCTTATTATTGTAAGAATGTTGCTTCGCTTGGTTCCCCATGGAAGATGAAGTTATGCATTTACCTAGGTGCGTGATCTGTGTCCATTTCCTCAGTATTTTCTGGAACCACTGGTCTGCCAAATCAAGCTGAAACTACTTTCAAAGACTTTAAAATCCAGCAAGTTACATGAAAACTGGTGGCTGAGACAAGAATAATCCTATTAGCATCCCTGCAGAGGAGAAAGTTGCAAGTAACTTCACCTTTTATTCAACACTGGAATTTAACAGGGCAGAAACGTTTGATTGGAAAATGGCTCTTTCCATTGAAGAGACATATTGAAGTAGCACCCACGTCTTGTTAAATGCTGAGGAACCTGACTGTGAGATCTGACACCATGAGAAAGTAGGCCTCACTTTGTTCATTGAGTTTCTTGTTAAGAGATGCATTTCTTCCATTGCATTGCTCTTTGTTTAACCTCTCCCTGCATGTTCAGAAAGCCTGATACACGGAGCAGAGTGACTGCAGCTGTGCATCAAAGAGGTTTTGGAAGAAAAATGACAGTGAAATACCTAAAGCTTTAGATACGTTTGTCTGTGGGGAGACAACTGTAAAGGAAAGAAGGCAGTCTTGGCAGAAACCATGCAGATATGACAAGTGGTCTGCCCATGGAGTGGGCTGAGCAGGCAATTTCCCAGAGCAGTAAAACATCCTTAGTGAGTAGGGTCATCACTGCATTGGAAAATAGTCTTGTACTGCTGTGACATCTATGGACAAGGGTAGACAAAGGGCATCTCTTCTCAGAAACCCATTCTCCCCTCACCCGTTAACAAGTCTCACTCCTGCCTTGGCTCTCCAAAACCACTGCCATTCCCTCACTTTACATTCTTTTTGAAGAAGTATCTTAACTTCAAATTTCTCCCTAGTTCCTCTCACATCTTACAGCACCAGAACTGGTTTTCCTCACACTTCTGAGAAAACTTGAGGTGGTTCAGGACACAGTGCAATGGAGACAATCCAGAGGAGTAAAATGGAGACAAACGAGGAATACTGCACACTGGGGACACGAGGAGCTGTCTCTTCTCTTGATAAGTTACACCGAAAGATTTACATGCCATTTTTAACAATCCTAAATTCAGGCTAGTGCTTCAGCAGTATTAGAACATGGGACCCGATCTTATATCATGGACATCAGAGAAAGGTTTGCCACTGCACTGAATAGGAACAGTTTAAAAGCAATTAAGACAGATTACACTTTGTGACTTTGGACTGTAAATACATAAACTCTGTGGGCATTTAAGTTTATTTATTAAACCTGTTGTAATATTAAGGCTGCAGAAGCTGAAACTATTATTATTTGTCTTTGTTGCTTGGCTGTTTCAAGCTTCACGACCTGATACTTGTGCAAAAGTTGAGCAGAGGTGTTATGGAAAGTTGCTTATTAAGTGAAAGAATCATTCTGATTGCACTTCAAAAGTCCATTCTCATCCTAGCGATGGTACTGATCCTCCTGGTGCTCCAATTTTTTGCACCGGTAACTTCAGTAGAATCAGTTGTCTCTGTGAAACTGGAGCAAGCTGCGCATTCAAACCCTGTGGGAGAACTACGCAGTAATGTGGCCTTGGGGGAAAAACTACAGAGATGAACCAGCCAGGATTCATCCAGTATAAGCAGTTTGAAAAACACAGGAGCTTCCTCCTCAAAAAGGCAGGAATAAGACAAGGTCCCTCAAAAGGACCCTCCCCTTTGCCTCTGTCTTCCTAGATGTGCATAAAAGAGCGTTCCCATATGGCAAGGGGATTTCTCCTGCTGAAAATAAGCAGCTGAGGGATGAAGCTGGGGTGAAGAGCTGACTGGACTGCAGCTGTGAGGAGCCACTGTAGAAGACACCTGAGCACCTGTGGAGTTTCTCACTGCCCAAGTCAGCCTCTTGCAGCACCAAGCCCTCAGCCTTCCTCACCTTCACTGCAATGGGACTGCATAGAGGTACTCAAACATGTTACCTTATATAACCTCTTTGACAGAGAGCAGGACTCACAGATGAATTAATTTCCACACAAGAAGAATAAGCTTGATGGAGAAAAGTGAGTTTTCTTTGAGAGGAGAGGACATTTTGGCTAAAAGAACAGTTCTATTTTTACTTCTTCAGTGAAGTATTTTGGGGCAAGGGGGACAGAAGGGTTGTGCTAGTGTAGGGGAAAGGACTCCTTCTTCATAAGCAATATATTTGGAATACAATCCTTTGTTTCAGACTCCAGGAACAGGGACATAATTTCAAATACAGAAAGACTGATTGTCTTTCCTAATTGTGGGTATGCACCAGAACCACTACAATGTTAAAACTTGATTTATGAAGTGTGAAAAAGTGATGGGATCAGTGACCTGTTTTTCACTGATTCTTGCATATGAAATATATGCAAGGTATATATTATCAAATAATGCTTGTAAGACTGGTTATTTTCAACAGCTAATAACACACTTATTTAATGATCCCAAGCAAACTCCAAGTGTGCAAATATGCTAATGTTACACCAAATCAATCATTAAATGCTATAATGACTACTTTTTTTGAGTTTAGTGGTACCATACTAGACCTAGTATTTAATGGTTTAAAAGTTTTATTTTTTTACAGAGAAAAGCTTCTACTGTCTACTGACTGCAGAAGAGAAATCAAGATTTAGTTTCTTTCCCTGTATGAAATATTGGTTTCTACTTTCCTTAAAAAATTTACAATCTACAATATATAATTTCCTTTCAGCTTATTTGCATCAGCATATAGACAGGATGTGGGTAGGCACTTAGAAACTCGTGATTAACATTCATGGAGCTACAAATTTTCATTTACTAATAAAGAGAGAGAAAAAGAAAAATACATCCCCTGCTGTAACTTAAGCGAAGGCAGATTTTATTATTAGTTTGGTAACATAGTTTATTCATTCACAGAGTATTACGGCATGCATGGTGGCTGAGAGCTGTGAAGAGGATTGCATTCATCTTCACGAGTGAGCTAAGTGATAACTTATTACTGGTACAGCCAAGAGTGACTTATTAGATCACTCCTCACAGATAAAAGGTTAGAGCAGATTGCAGCCATCATATCTTTTAATGTCTCTGTACATTCAACAGTGAATATGAAAATATAGAGCATTTTTTTTTGCTCCATGCCCCAGTAAACTATTCTGCAACTTTTCCACAATTGTCTTTGTTTCTCACTGTATTTTACACCCAAGTTGTGCTGACTGCTGCTCAGTTTTCTCTTTTACTTCTCAACATAATAGTTACTCAGCTGAGTGGAAGATCACCTGCTGTTTTTTTCATAATCTGATATTTAGTGGCACCAAAGAACAGATAGCTAGGAAATCTTATTGGCTTAAGTCTGTTGTTCAGGGAAAGGGTAATTTACATGTGAATTTAGCCTGATCCTTTCACTTTAGCATGACCTTTTCATTCCAACTTCAGAGTGGCTCTCGAACAAAGACAGAAAGCAAAGCTCGTTTTGTCACATAGCACTGTGGCTGTGAGCACTCACCAGACCCAGGGCACTCAAGCAAGACCAAACAGCCTGGCAGGGTACAGATTTGCAGCATCTATATTAAAGTGCTAAAGTCATTTGCTATTCTGTCTAAAGTCATGTGTTTGATAATAGATGTCCAAAGATAATGTGAATGTTGCAGACATCTGTAGTAGTTGCTATTTTGGCTGGCTTGCCACAGGCTGACCAAAGGGGAAAACAAAATCTACTGCACCCGAAACTAAAGAAGCACACCTTTCTTGTAGCCATTGTAAAGATCTCCACTGTGCTGTCCTGGAACTCAAGCACTGAGAAGGATCTGATGCACTCACTCATAAATGCATTCTGCAATCATCTAGCTACTTACTACTTTGCATTAAATAAGTTGTTTGCAGCAATCTATTGTATTTTTAAATTGAAGAATCTATTATTGTAGCATCTACAATGCCGCCTGTAAGTGAAGTCCTGTTATTTGCAAGTGTTTTATTTATGATACTTACTAATAAAATCCAGGTAAAAACTGTTACCTCAACTAAAGCCCATATATAAAGCCACACAGATTACTTTCTTACGTCATTCACTTTGATTAAGGACGATTTCCCAGGGTTTAAAGAAGAGGAGTGAGAACATAGGGTCCTGATTTACATCTAATGATAATTAATGGAATTGGATTGATTGCAGCTGTATTGATTTCTAGTAGGCTTTCTAAACAAGACAATGAAAGCCGCCAACCTGTCAGGACTCATGCTGGCTGCATTCTGAGCAGCAGTTAGACAAAAGAGGTTTCACCTGTTTTTCAGTAAAAGAAACAATCTGCTTTTGAAAACATTTGTGTACATGTAGTAACTTTTGGTTTCCACTTGTGGAGACAGGGCAATGCTTTGTACTACAGCTTTCCTGGAAAAAAAAAAAGTAGTATGTGCTGTAAATTAAAAAAAACAGTGGTAGAAGCTCATTTCACCTTTCTGCAAATGATGTATGTGTATGCATTTCCCATCAAGAGCTTTCAGTTATAAAGCTAAAAATACAGGCAGAGTGAGAGAGGACAGAACAGATGAGATTAAAAACTAAACCAAAACACACTGTAAGATGTGATTAGAAGAACGAGGCAGGGTTGACAAGGTTTATTAACTATCAGCCTTCCTGCAACTGTACTTCAACCCCAGAGGCTTTTGTCAAAATTTCTTATAGAAAGGTGGGGGAAGGGGTCTCATTTTAAGAAATTGCCAACATGCACAACTTCAATGGAAGCTGTAGACCCTCATAAAATGAAGTTCATGGTCTAATAGGTTCCACTTGCCTCTGTTCCTGTCTGCAGGTCATGCTGTAAAATTACAGCAGTCATGCATAGCAGGTATAACTCTAAGAGGAATTGACGTTGCAGCACAAAAGCTGTCCAAGGTTAGGGACCCAGACAGGTTTCTGTAAAGCACCAGATTATCAGCTATTCACAGTGAAAAATGAAAGGGAAGAGGTAATCTTATCTTCAGGATTTGGCATCAGTCAATTAGAAATCTTAAATTGGAAAATGAAGATCTAATGGTGAATAAATTGTTAGCAGCCTTATTGTACATACCTATTCTGGGTAGATTTTTCACACAGGACCAAAGTAATCTATTTCTTCTACTCTGCTCTTCTCTAAGGCACTATATTGGACCTAAACCCTGCAAGAGAACTAGGGAGCTTTCAAATCAATTTGATCCAAAATCTCTGGGAGGAATTTCTGCATCAGATTTTCCAACGTGATGGTCTGCACAGTGACCGTACCATTACAGGCCTATCCATTTCAGAATTGTGTTTGGCATAAAAAAACTTACTCTACAGCCAAAAAGAAAATAAAAAAACTATGCCCCAGAAGAAAATACAAGAGACCCTGAGAAATGCAATATAACCTTGTGCTATTTTTGGTTTTGGGAGAGGATTGTTGAGACCTTACTCCTTCTGGATGAGTGTGTTTTGAGTGGAGTAGAAACAGTTGCGAAATTTCCAATTAAAAAAAAAAGCTGTAAATTTAATCTTTCTAAAATTAAAAGATATTCAAAAACTTTTTAATAAAGTTTTTTAAATTTTGTAAGTGTTGAGAGGACTGATTTTTCTGACTGAATATACAGCTTCTCGTCAATGAAGAATGTAGTTTTTTGTTTTTTCAAAAAACAGTCAGTAACTTGGTGACTAATGAATACACTTAGGAGCCAGAACAAATCATTGTTCTTTCTGGTTCAGGCCAGAGGTTTGATCTGAAGTTACTGACCTCCAAGATGAATGCCCATGTCATTGGGTTATGATGCTCCAGTCCTCTGCTCCAGGTGCCTGTATCTGAACTGCTCATGGGAGAGCTACCGCACTTTCTACTGCACAGAAGCCTGACACCTTGACTTTCCACGCCTCATGTGCACAGCATAAGTGCTGGGCTAAAGAGTCAGTCTCTGCTTCACTGAGCATTTCAGTAATACGAAACAAAGGAATCTTGACAGTGACAAGCAAGAGCTCTTCACTGCTCAGCAAGTCAATAGCCTGATTGCTATCACCATCAGTGAGTGATGGATCACCTAAGAAAGAGTATATATTTTCTTCTCCCACTTGAGAAATAGAAATAATAGAACATCTTTTCCTGGTGTTCAGGGTATTAAGATAAATGTAGTGGAGTTGTGAGGATGCTTTTGAAGATGGCTAGCCACACACTCAATTAAAATGACTTTTGAAGCACCAGTGTCACCAAGATGCAGCTATAGAGCAGTATGCCAGCACAGACCTAGCCAAAAATCTGTGGTAGCAGTTGCATTGGGCATAAACAAGAGTATGCTGATCAATTAGAAGAGAATCAAGGAGCCATTGTTGTAATCAGACTCCAAGGACACAGAAAGTGAAATCTAATCTCTAATTATCCTGTTTTAAAGATCATATTTACTAACATTTCTAAATGATAAGAAGAATACCTTATAGACATTCATCTAGGAGTCTAAAGTGATAGTAGAGCCCCAGTTTCCCTCTGTAACAATTTTATGCTACTGTAAAACCATTAACTTCAATAATATTACTCCTGATTTACCCTGGTACAAAGTTTATCAGAGCTTTAAAAGAGGAAATTGTCATACTACCATAGCTGTCAAGAAGAAGCTGGGAAAGCAGTTCGGAATTTTCCAACGTGATATGTTTGCATCAGAAGTTATTGATATAATATCTCTCAGAAATACCATTTAATGCTGTCAATGAGACACAGAAAGGATTTTTGTCAGAAATCTGCCTGACTTCTTGCCAGCTCATTTAAACAATAGCTGAGACTGGATTTCTTTGGTTTACAAATGTATGATGGCTGTTGTGTGCAGCATTATAAATGTACAGAACCTGAAAGTCCTGAAAAGATCACATCTAGCTTCTCATGAAACTTATGGCTTCTGCAGAAGGTGTGCTGCTGCACATTTTTTTCTGCAGATAATAGGAAGCTGGAACCCTAGAGTAGCCTGTTACTGCAGCAAAAGGGAAGATCCTACTAGTTCTGGCTGCCACACTCTTAAAATGAGTACTTTCTATTCCCTCTCAATGATTCTTGAATTTTAACATTTTCTGAAGTAAGAGTACTTTATGCTCCCTCAACCCCCTAACAGTTTAAAGTTTAAAATCAGCAAGTTTTTTTGCTTCTTGCTCCCTAAACAAAACAATTTGACCTCTCTTTGCCACATTTTCCCCTCAATTTCTCTCAACCTCAAGAAAATGGATCAGCAATGCCAAACTCAAACACCTGAGTATTCGACTCATTGTACAGTAGTTAATTGTACCTCCTTTGTTGGTCAAAACATATACCAAACCATTCACATACATACATATTTAAAAAAGCATATGTGTATAAGTATGCCTATCTGTGCTTATATTATGTGTGTGAATATGCATGTGAGCATCTATGTCCATATACCGTACATATATACCTTGCATTAGCTTGTATATTCTTCTATTTGTAACTTTTCAGTTGAAACTTAGCTTGTTGTCAGATTAGAGGAAATAATCAAAGAAGAAAAAATGCAATCTGAAGTAGAACATTTTTTTCAATCACTGCAGTCTTAATATTTAAAGATTATGGCGATTTTGAGAGAGGAGACTTCAGGTAACCAATTGGTAGGTAGATCTGGGGTCTAGTCATCCACCAGAGATAAGATTGAGGCTATTTCTCCAATATATTTCATACACATACACAGACTAAGGCTTTGTTTCCCACACATTTTGCATGCCTTCATGTGAGGGCTTCTGTCTTCTGTGAGTCCTTTCTCCCCTAGGCAATTCACTTACAAGAACTCTTGGCTGAAGATGTTTCTAAATGAACCAGACAGTGCTGCAGCGTCAGTGTAGGAGTTAATTTCTGCATTTGTGACTATAGGTCATCATTCAGGGATTTGAATGTGCATTGTTCAGTAGCTCTGATGTGCTATTTAATTTCTGAAGAAAGTGCATATCAGTGTTAGGTAAATTGATCCCTTTATCACCTAATTTGCAGTACCTCAATGAGATATTTTGAGGCTTAATTGATAAATGCTTGAAAACATCATCACATCCTTTTGAAGGGGTAGAGTGAATGATGGTACATGATCAGGATGAATATTTACAAGGACTCAGGATGGCAACTTGGGTTTTTTTGATTCTCAGCTGTAATTCATATGTGACCTCTGCATATGCCCGCTGACAGAAATCCCAGGCCACTTTCTCACTGAGGTAGTATTGTCAGTAAGAGGCAGAATAACTGAGCTGCAGCTGCATAGCACTGACATGAGAAAATGCAGCAACTGAAAACAGCACCCCAAAGCAGCATATTTAACGCTATCAAACAGCACGGGGCTCAAGAATAGATGCTCACCCCAAAGAGCTTAAGTAGATACAGCAATGACATTCCCAAATGTGCAAACCCTGAGACAGAAACACGACTGAGAAGGCTGACACTTAAAACCCTTCATAAGCAGAACCAGATCTGCAAAGAACAGCACTGGATCTGCATGAGTCACTGAATGATTTTAGCCAAATTGCCCATCCCCCATGCCTAGAGAAGCAGAGGAGTCCAAGAGAATTACAGGTGAGAGATGGTCATGGCTTTCTAGCAGGGAGGAAACAGCTGGCAAAGCAGTTTTGGGGCTTGGAAAAGTTTCCAAAGCCCTATCTGAAATGGATTGAAACTGGCATTCCCACTGAGGTGTGACAGCAGCCAAAGCACAATTTTCCAGGATCTTGGACAGAAACAGTAAATTAGACTTAAGGTTACACTTTAAAGACCTTTTTGGAGGTGGGTTGCTTGCTGTTTCTCAAACCTAGAGTGACAGTGCCAAGTAAGAAAAGGTGGGGAATCTCCCTAGCATGCAAAAGCATTACATTAAAATAATGCAAAGTAGAAAAGAGAAACACTAAAACCAGCTTTAGTATGCTAGAAATAAGATCACCAGCTGCTGGCCCAGGGGGGATTTTCCTTGTCTAATTTGAATGAGCAGAGTTCTGCAGGAAAAACAACAGGCGAAGCTGCAATGAAAGATCATCTCAAAGTCCCTGCTCACAGCTGAGCTGAAATAAGGGGGCACAAGAAAACTTTACTTCATTTTGTAACTTCTTGATTTGAATGTATGGCCCAGCGACCTCAATTTGTGTGGTGGCTGGTGGCTTTTTAACACATCAGCTTTCTTCTCATGTACTTCATTATACAAAGATGAAAACAGTAACACAAAAAAACCTTTGATACCTGAAAACCTGTCTAAGCATACCAGTTAGTATAATAAAAAGATATCTTTTCTTTCCACAGCTTTAGTCATGAAAGCCTCAGGTTATAGACTAGAAAAAAGGAGCACAGCTACCAACAATCTAATATTCATAAACCAGCATAAGTTGCTGATATCTACAATCCTACACACCTTCTTAACACTGATTTTTTTTTTAATCATTAATAAACACTAGAGACTGCATCAGGTGCTCTGCTAAAGTGCAGGACTGTCCTTTGTCTTCAGATATAGGACTTTGCACCACATAGACCAGGCAACTCTCTACTGTGGCTCAGTGATTTGAGAAAAGCTCAGGCTGGCCTTGGAAAAGGCATGAAATCCCTTAGTTAGTTAACAACTCAGGAACCCTAAGAAGAAAGTATCTTTTATTTCTTTTGGGACAAAAGGAATAATTTTAATGGGCAGTAATGCTCTACAGTAAAACATTATGTCAGTTGGTTTATATCAGTATGCAGTCACAGGAGGATACCACTGAGAAGAATCTCTTTTTAATGCTAACAGAGAAGTTTATTTTGTAGTTCAGGCCTGAGAGAGTAGCACTTCCTCCAGTCTGGAGATAATTAACTTCAGACCCCTGAAGTTCTTCGTACTCCACTTGTGAGACAGTACTATGTGCCAGGGACATGGCAAGTCCACTTACTTAGTAGGATAGCAGCTGACTGAAGCCAAGGTACCTTCAAGAATAAGGGCTCCTTCACTTGCACCCTTCCACAGTGGAGATCTTCCTCCTGTTGTGTGGCCACACTCGCCAAGCTCAGCTGGATGGTAAATCAGATGAAGTTGGGCTGGCATGTTACAGCAGGCAAACTGGAGTGTGCAGCTGAGCATGCTACACTGCAATGCATAATGTACCAACCTAAACAGAGGAGTGAGCACAAGATCTGGGAGATCTGTGGGGCTTTCAGATAAGTATGTGACACTTACAGTTTTTTTTGGTCAGAATGGCAGGATAAACTCTAATTTCAAGTAATAGATATTTAAAATTATTCTAAATGTCATGTGCTGAGAAACAACAATCGAAAAATTAATAGTCCTGTTCAGAGGGAAGATGTATCTTTTCCCCAAGAATGAAATTCTTTTGGCAAAGGTTCTCATTTCTATCTATGTCTATGGTATATCTCCTATAGAAAACTTGGCAGAGTGAAAATAACTCATGGATGTCTCCTATAAATGTTTCAGTGCCCACAATTGCTCCCTTAGCTGAGTAGGGAAAGCAAAAGAAAGAAGGAAAGATTATCGTGCTTTACATCACTTGCAAACTTCTAGGGCTGGGCTGGGCAGCATAGAGTAAACAAAGCCTGAGTCATACCTGATAATCTATTTTGTTTCTGTCCATACCATCTGAAAGACAAAGACAGAAAAAGGCAAGTAATTGTTGCCTTACTCAGTAAGTCCCGCCTACCTCTCTTGCACCGGTGAGATAACAGAACAGGGAAGAGGCAGCCAGTGCCTGTTCAGTGAGGAACAACATCTCTCCTTGACTTATTTTGTCATGACAGATGACCCCCCCAGTGCTCTGATAGCAGCTCCTTGTGCCAAATTGCAGCCCAGCATCATCTTGCCATTATGGTATCGAGTAGCAGGAAGGGCAAGAGAGCTTGCACAAATTTCTTCCAAAGCTACATCAGTATGCAGGGAAAGGTCTGCTGAGAAATATGAACTTGGCAATGGAGGAGGGGACTGTGGGGAACTACAGATGTAATGGGCACTCTGGGGGGGGTCAATGCTGAGGATGACAGAAGGAAGGACCGTTGCCAACGATAGCCACCAGTAATAAGAATGAGGACCAGCACAAAGCATATGTGAAGGGGATTGTGAGCCTGAGGAGTGGGTGGTATCTGTGGGTGTGGGTGGGTAGCTGTGAAAAAAATCTGCCTAAGTGAAGATATGAAGGGAAGACAATCTCAAAAGGACAGCTGCTGGGAGCAATACTGAATGCACAAAAAGTGGGAGAGGATTGCTAATATGTTGGACACCAGCAAGGGGAGTTAACTTGAAGGATTGTGTCAAGGGAAGGTTTCCTCTTGGAGGACAAACTAAGGAAGAACATGTGGTCACAAGAAAGAAAGAGAAAGAGAATGGAAGGATAAGTTTGACTCATCCCTTGTGAAGGGAAGAGAATATTTGAGCACAGAAAAGGCGAGGATAAGGCAAGATTTCCAAACAAATGACTACAGTTTCTTAAACATACCTTCACAAGAGGCACATGTGGCTTTCTCCCATTTTATGTGTCAGATGAAGTCTTTTGGACTTAATGGGAAGAAAGAAGATAAAAGCTTACTCCTTGTTTTCCTTGTCATGGATGTCACAGCTGGTGGGAGTAGTGGCTGTTTCTTTCTGTGGGAGCCAGAGACACTGCCTGTGCTTTTCCCTTGACAGCCTGGGGCATTACTTTGTACTAGTGTGTAGGGTTCTCTGCCGTTTTGCTCCTAAGAGAAATGGCACTGGAACTACCTCTTTCAGCTGTGATTTCATGGGCAAACCTCTTGCTAGATTTTATAAACTGAACTTTTTTCCTCAGTGAGTAAAATTTTTTTAAACCTGGAACTGTGTACAGAACATCATCTCCATACTCCTGGACATCACTGCTCTTTGTTGTGTGCAGACAGGCAGCTGTCCATCCCTTACCCACTCCTTGGCAATGTTTACCTTCTAACTCTAAAATGAAACAAAAACAGCGTGGGAAGTCTTTATAAAGTCTAAATCACACTGGCTACAACCTACTTCATTCACACTTCTCTGCAGAAAATCTGTCTTATGGGATAATAAGAACAAAGAGGAAACGCTGATATTTCAATAATATTTTCCATCCTACACCATAACTAAATATTTAAATACCATAATTCTTTGTAAATCAGAAGTTTCAAATATTTTCAGTTTGTGAATAGTTTCAGTGTCCCTGCAGCAAAACATTTCAGTGTGATCTGTTTGCACAAATTGGTCTTGCCTTCCTTTTTTTTCCTCCTTCAGAAAAAAGTTATCTACATTAAAATGTATTACCCTGCAGTCGTTTGCTATATGATGAGAGTCATATTCAAGTCCCTTGTCCCCTGAATAAGTGGTATTTTCCACGTTTTACTTCATATATCCGTATTTCATTTGATCTCATAATGCAACAACATGCTTAGGTAGAAGGGAAAATCAACAATATTTTTCATTAGGTAATCTGGCTCTGGACTCTGGTTCTCATGGCTACATTTATACTTGTAAACTAACTGGCCAAGCTTAGTGTCTGTTACTGAGACCAACAGACAGAATGGCATACAAACAGACCATTAAACTCTCTTATCCTTCAAAACAGGATAGCCACACATTAACTTCCTATTCGGGATGGTCCTTGGCCCACGTAGCTGTTCAGAAAAAGTGTTAATAGGATCAGGCCAAAATCATGCCAAGAAATATTTTTACAGTTTTATGATATAGACAATAGCATTTTAGTGTCTGGGAACATTCCTGGCAGCTGCTTAATTTGTTAGCATAGAACCATATGCAGCCCCGAGTTACAGTTCCTTTAAGACAGAATTCCACATTATGCAGTTTAAAGCTGAAGGGAAATATTGTTTAGATTTTCCCTGAGAAACAATTGAAAAATGTTGAAGTAATGGATATTTTCTCATACACAACACTGACTGCAGATGCTGCACTTTTTCTTTGAAAATCATGAATGAGCTACTTGTACTTAATGAGATACTAATTTTAATTGAACAATGAATTCTTTAGGCCTTTTTCCATGTGAACTTTGCTATAGTATTTTTTTAGTGTTTCATAAATAATCATTCTCAACTCTTCTGTGAGTACAGAGTAGTATTACACAAGTTGGAGAATGAGTTTCAATGAGATCAAAGAATTGCGCAGTGTTGTGCAGGTTAATTCCTACTTAGCTTACACAGCAACACATTTGTTTCTCACAACAAATGAGGAAGGATGCTGGGAGAAAAGATGGAAGTTCACTATGGAGTTCCGTTTCACTTCCAGGGCACGCTATAGCCTATCTGCAAGTGCAGCAGGAGTCCTTTGGAAACTCCATTTGGTGATAATGCTGTAAAAGGTTAACACTACACAGGGCAGTTAATTCACAAGACTAAATACAGTTTAAGGCAACGTAATTCTGGGTATGTCCTCAATTCTGTGTGAGCGACAGTGACTTTGCACACTATCATTCCTTTAACATAATCTTATGCCTGTAAAATGATTTTGTATTGGGGTGTGACTGTGTATGAAGCTTTTGGTATACCAGTTCAGATTTCTTTTGCTAAGAAGATTTAATTACCTATAAATAAAGTATGTGACCAAAGGTTCTAAACAAAGTAAAGTACGTAAAATATGAATCTATAAATATATAAAACTGTATTAAGAAAAAAAAAGAACGTAGCTAAACTAAGGTAAGGAAAGCCAGGTTATCAAGTTGGGGTATTGTCTGAATACACAGTGAAGCAGACAGCTAATGATTCAAAGGTTACTGGAGCAGGGATAGCTCAACTAGATTCTGACTTAAGGATAGTATGCACTTCATGTTTGAACTCTGAGGAGAAGAGGTGATCATATAGCCCAAAATATCACTGACTTCCTATGAAGATTCTGAATCCTCATCATATCCTTTACCAGGACATCACAGTTCTGTCTTTTCTGTTGCAAGCTGGTTGTATCCATTTAGTGCTTAGAAAGAATTTTTCAGATTTGAGAGGTATTTGAAAGTTGTTAAAATATTGCTGAGGATTTTTGCAGGCTTTTTAAAGTTTTATTTCTATTTACATGGCTTTTATACTACACAGCCCACAGGGGAGAAGAGGAGGGAAAATCTGATACGAATGAACACCGCCTGCTGCCAGTGCATGGAAGACCTCTGAGTGATCCATCTATTTTCAGAACCCAGTAAATACTGATTGAGCTAACCGGGATTGTTTTGTGAGTACAATTTTCTTGTCTATTTGGGTTCTCTTCTTGGTAGAACCAAAATGAAAACTGACCTGAACAGGTTGCCCAGGGGAGTTTGGATGTTCCTGTAGGTGTTGAAGGCCAGGTTGGATGGGGCCTTGGGCAGCCTGGTCTGGTGGGACGTGTCCATGCCCATAGCAGGGGGGTTGGAACTAGATGATCCTTAAGGTTCCTTCCAACCCAAACTATTCTATGATGCTATGATTTTATAATTCTATGATTCTGTGAATTTGGATACTATTTTTTTCCACCTAAGTCCCTATGTTCTGTAAAGGGGCTCAAAATTAGTGATAACTCCAAGCAGGAACTGTTTGTCCATAAGTAGTCTACCTCAATTGCACACTACATGTAGACATTTAGCAGTGATCTAATTTACATACTGAGGATACAGAGAGAGAAGAAACCCTCCGTAGAGCCTGTCAGAGCCAGTTATCCTTATCACCAACTATAGCCCTGAAAGGGAGACCCTGACCATGAAGGAAACCTTTCAAAAACAGAGAAAGACTTATTTTGTTTAATACACATGCACACACATATATACTTGTGTAAACAAAATGATCTATATATGCTACTGAACTATATCAGAAATAAATGTAATCATCTTGTTTCCCTCATTTTTATCCTTTCAGTTTCTTATGTGCTCTCATGCAGTGCATCAGTAAGAGCCTTTAAATCTCATTTCCCCTTCTCACCTTCCATTCTACTTCTTGCTGTCCTGAGTAGGTTTAACTACTTGCCTGCTTCCCAAATTTTCATTATCGTTCCATCTCTGTCATTTCCACTATGATTCCTCTTTCTTATTCCAGTGTTTCCATTAGGGATCCCAAAACAGCTCTCTCTGCTCACAGTACTCCAAACTCTCTTCCCCTGGCACCTTCCCCAGCCCATCACCCTTTATAGTGTCCATTACCAGTTACTGCTATACACAGCAACACATTTATTTAAGATTGTAAATAGGTCCATTCCTTGCTGTTTTCAGTATTTTAAAAAAAAGGAAAAAAAATCGCTGATCCTTAAACCCTTCCCCATCTCCCTGCTCCTGTTTCATCCTAGAAAATAAATATAATAAATAGCTTTAATAGGGTTTTCTGTTTGTTATGTGGGCTTGGTTTTATTGGCTCTGTTTGGCCTCCTATGTTTGCAGTACAGCAGTTAAGTAAAATGTACTTTATGTCTCATGTTAGGGGACAGAATGGAGAGGCAGGACTGATTAAATTTTACAGGGACCTTATTAATTTTCAGTAGTTCAGCCAACTCGTCTACCCCTTTTTTCTTCTCTGGCAGGATAATCTGGGGCTATTTCTCAACACATTCAAATCCCACCAAATCTCTGGAGAGAACTCATGGCAAGTACAACAGCATCACTTTTGTGTTAATCCAAACCTTTTCCCAGAAGGGCTGAATGTATTTTTTGTCAGATCAGCACCAGTTATTGTGCAGTTTTGCATTCTATTGTCCTGTCCCTCTTCCTTGCCTTTTGGCAGGTTGTCAGATATCATTAAGATGATCTCAGTGATATAGCATTGTACATTTAGCTTTGTTTATCTTTTGCTTAAGAATAAAGTTGCAGTAGGACATGAGTTGTGCATGAAAAGGGCTGAAGAGCTTTAGCCTTTTCTTCTCCATTCACTTAAATGATATTTTCATGTGTGTACCTGTGACATACAAATGTGCATGAACATACATGCCAGCACCAAGGTGGGAAGGCCCAGGGAATCCTAAGGTACCACTTGATTCTCCTGAATCTTTAGCTGTTTGTGCTAGGAAAGTCCTAAAAAAATGTCTAACAAACTGCATTTCAAGTAAAATAATAAATTTTATGAGTCACTGTTTTTGTAGGAAAGAACTCTACTTCTGTAGGGCTTAACTGCTTCAGAAACAGAAAATGATGAAACTTCCATTGCATTCAATATACAATCTGACAGATCAGTCAAGATGGTTAGGAATACTTCAAGTGAGAGCTATTGCTACTGGCTACTGTAATTAACTGTAGTAAATATATTTGCGGATTATTGAAATAATGTTTCATTAATGTAAATCATTTGCTTAAGCATGGGTAAGGGAATTGTACACTTTAAATTAATTTTTGATGAAAATAAGAACTCAAAATATTCAGAGGAAATGAAGGATTTAATTTTCAGGGAATACATTTCTTTCATTCTTGTATATTGCACCATCTAAAACACACTTGGAAGTTTTCTAATGGAATGGAAGGGAAATGTGGAAAAAAAACATTTTAATATATGAAACTATTTGTTCAGGAAGTGTCAGAACAAGATTTTCTGCCATATTTTAAAAATATTCTTTGCCCTACTGAACAATTAAAAACCCCCAACTTGTATAGATTCATGGAAGACTTTAGCATCACAAAATGTGTATTGTTTTGCCCTCAAGATCTCTAGGACGAATATATTTGCAAAAGTCTGCCTCTTACCAGACAGAAGACTTCAGTTATATAACTGTTTAATCCACATCCATTTCCTTTGCAGAGAAGCGCAGACTGTACAAACTTTTCTTTTTTGACTGCTTGTAAATTAGATACACATTTACAAACACATATACAAACTTTTACCTTGTTGCTGAATCTCATTACCCACATTATACTACGAGACCTTTATAACAGACTCAGTTCAAGGAAATGTACTTTTTGTCACCTCACATACAGCCCATCACTGGCTCCTCATCAGCCTCCAAGTTTATTTGAAAACAAAGTGACCCTTGCAATTAGACCATGATATTACAAAATGCTTTTGTCAAACCCTACCACTGTGCTCCCATGAAGGTCACACACTCTGATGTGTGGGCAGCTTCGAACACGACCTGAATATAGTTAAAGGACAATCCTTTCTACTGTGTAAGAAGCCTCAATCATATTCCTAAACCATGCTGTAACATTTAATAAAGAGGCTTTAGCATGGTTGAAGGCAGAATTTAGGTCCCTTCTGCAGCAATAGAGTCATGCTTTAATTGCATTGCAGGGATAAAGATATTGTAATTGGGTCCCTTGGAATATATTTTTCTTTAGATATAGCTGAATGTAAGGCCTTAAATCTCTCAAGGACATAAGATGTCATTCTATCTGTTTCAGTACTGGTATGAGGCTAAAGGATTGTGAAAATTGTGAAAAAAAAAAGGCGCAAGAGCATATTCCACAGAAGAATGTTGATTTGTACAAGTTGAAAAGTTGACCCCAGCCTAGGTGGTACAGTCATTTTATGCAGCCAAACAGAATAAAGTGGGTTTTAGTAAAATAAGTTTTCATTAAAACTTAAGATTAATATTTGTCCTTTACCTTCAGACAACTGCAGAAACAAATATATATAAACATATATATATATGTATACACATATAAACCCAGAAGATTTAACTTAGGCTATATCCTAGCTCTGTTAGTTCCTAGTAGGTGGGATCTGTCATCTT
The DNA here is from genome assembly GCF_032191515.1 of Phaenicophaeus curvirostris. Classification (NCBI taxonomy): domain Eukaryota; kingdom Metazoa; phylum Chordata; class Aves; order Cuculiformes; family Cuculidae; genus Phaenicophaeus; species Phaenicophaeus curvirostris. Next base: position 29,132,418 of record NC_091394.1, on the reverse strand, counting down.
TGGACTCCAAGGAATCTGTTTCAATAATGTTTCTTTCAGATTTCCATAGTGTCTGCAGTTGGTCTCTGTAACCTCTGTAACAGGCTTTCACTCTCTAGCATGGTGGACTCTTACTTGACAGTTCTCCCTAGTGCTTCCACATCTCAACATGAAGACCACCCAGTACTTCTCTATGGCATCCTCCACTTCAGCTTCTGACCCAGATGAGAAATAGACTCAAAGATCTTTATTTTTCTTTTGTATAAAATATACTGAAACAAAAATGAAAGGACTGTCTATGTTTCTATTTTAGAAGTCTTCACTTGTTCATGAAAGCATTCTTGCCACTGCCTACCCAACAGAAAAAAGACCCAACAGGGAGTTACAAATCAAGTTATGCTCTATGCTTCTGGCAAATGATGGGATTTGTCTCACCTAGCTTTGGCTGTCTAGCACCTAAACATTTAGCTTAATCTAGTTGTCAGGCCTTCTGTTTCGCTAGAGTACAGATATAGGCACTTTCTGGGAGCTAGTCATCTCGCTAAGTTGTTTATCTTAAGATGGGAAGGAATGCCGTTTAGAGATATCTGTCTTTCTGAAGCAGCCAGAGATGGAGTTTGGATATCTAGCTTGTACTAGATGCATCTTTTAAGGCACCTCAGCCAGGCAAGAGGAATCCTGACCTCAAGTCTGCAATCAGGCTTTTACTGTAAAACAAGCACTTCTCAGTCCTATCTCAATTAAAAACTGGGCTCTAAACTAGAACAAGAGCCTTCTTACAGAAGCCAGAAGCTTGATGTTGTTTGTTTTGCATCAGGAATGCCGATTCCACAAAGATAAAAATAGGAATGAACTTCCCAATCTGTTCTCCTTCACCTATACAACAATGAACAAGAAGATGGGTCAGTAAGAAGAACAGCTGGAGCTCAAATGACAAACAATAGACCCTTTAGGAAGTCATGTTTCTAAAAAGTCAGTTTTCTACTCCTAAACATATCAAATCCTTCATTTTTCTAAAACATTTTGTAACCTGCTTCTTTATATTACTTCCCGACTTTCAACAAATGTAATGTTTTATTTTGATGTTGTAGACAACACAGCTATGTGAATCTCTGGGACCCTGAGGTAGCTTTTTACTCCTTCCTTCCAGCAGCAAAATGCCTGGCAACTGTTTGTGTTCAGCCCCAAACTGTGAAGGATGCATACCCTCCAGTTAGCCTAGAGGATAAACATGAAACAAAACATACTGGAGCTGATGTTGTTAAATACAACCAATTGCATCATAACCAGTTCTACTATGCATTTCCACAGCAGGACCACGGAAAGACTTGAAATGGGTAAAGTGTGATGGGGATAAGTCATTCCTGGCTTTCATATATAAGCTACTGCCCGCAGGTGCAGTAAGAGAGAGACATGCTTTTGTGTCATTTTTCTCCTCCCTCCTCTAGCTCACACTAGGTAAGCTCTGAGGTGGCTGGCAGAAGTTTCCTACCTACTCTCAAGACTACCAAGTTGTAACATACATTTCCTGAGAACATTATAGGAAGATTTCTGGCAAGCAATCCAAAGACTTCCACACATGCCAGATACCAACAGCACTGCACCACAAGTGCCAGGAGAGATTCTATTCATCCGTCAGTGACTGTATCTGTTTGCAAATTAATTTCCTTGAATATATTCCCATTACCCAAAGAAAACAAATTCACTGAGAAATGTGTGCCCTGTAGATAATCCAAACAAAGCAAATTTTACAGATGGAATATTAGCTAACAAAATCTGAGATAATGCTGTCTCAGCTCAGTGCTAGATTACTGGTGTGCATCCCCTTCTTACAAATTAACACAAGAAACAATTACAGGATTTAAAATGTGCCTTTTTTTTTCCCCCTCAACTCTGTCCTTGACAGAATGTGTAAACCAGCTCTTTGGTTGGTATAAATCTATGCATCTGCACCAAGAGCATTATCCTTACTTGTACTCTTTTAGAAGCAGAGTATAAGGGTTTTAGTCAAGACTTTCTTGTAGAGCTACTAATAGAATTGCAAAGCTCTTCAGAAGAAGCAACCTAGTCTAACCATGAAAGCACTAAACTCACTGTCAGGAAGGCTAGTTTGCATCTGAAAACAAACTCGGATATATCACTTGGTCTTCTTAATCCTCTGCTTCCTTCCTGAGAACTGAAACTATTTTTACCTCTTAGTACTTTTCTCATTACCTTTTAAGGCCAAAAAAGGTCTGACAGAAAACAAAGAATCCCTTTGCTGTTGCATGAAGAAATCTGCATTAAAAAGCTCTACATCAAATATTTATATTCCAGTTGAGTCGTATTATATCTTTTATTTTTTTTAAAAAATGTCCTATTTTGATTTTTAAATTCAATTAATAAAGGATCCAATATTTTATTAATTTAGTTATTTCATTGTTTAGTTACCCCCCACAAAAACCCCATACCTCTTTTGTGATCCAAACTTCAGCTTCCTATCATCAGACCTCATCAAGGCCTTGGACATACATTTCTGTCCTTTACTGTATCATACAGGCATGTATACAAAGCATGAACAAATATTTCTGATTTATAAACAAATAACAATTATCTTAAAGTAGGACTGGAGAGAAATATTGAATTGCATATTTGCTCACACACTGTCTTCTTTACCTGATGCGAAAAAAGGAGTATAATAACTCTGACTTTGTCTTCACGACAAGACTACTACAACATACCCATTTACTGGTAGTAAATACAACAGGCCACAATCCTGTCAAGAGTCTAAGCACAGGCATACAACATCAGACTAATGTTCTACCCGTCCTACTGTATTTGCCACACTGGCCAAAAGACAAGTATAAAAGTAAGGAACGTATACATGCTACTCTCAAATACCGTTTCAGCCTTCAACAGCTTGTAGCTACAAATTACCTAAGAAAAAGGTAGCTTTATATATATATATAAAACTTCTCCTTCTATAAGCTTATCCTCTCCTTGAACCCATGATGAATTTTAGCTACCATGACTGCTGTGAAAAAGAACTGCCCAGCTAACCTCATATGTTGAGGAACCACCCTCTTGTGTTTATTGTGAGCCAGCCACTTGGTGTTTTTATTTGATGTCCCCAAGGTCATGTGTTGGAAAATACTGAGCAATCAACCATACTGAAACAGTCTGTGATTTTGTAGACGTTTACTCTCACATAATCAGCTATCTCAGGATGAATCAAATGTCCTATTTTCCAGTTTGAACAATCCGAAGCTACTAAGTAGTTCCTTGTACGTAAGACACATGATGATTTTCATCACAGAGAAAGCCACAATCACTTGTCATCTAACTTTTAGATGACAAAAGTTAGGAGAGTTGAATACAACATTTTATGCTCAGACTTTCCAGCAGAGTTGAGTGCCTCATTGCATATGCTGAAAAACAAAGCCTGAGCTTTAAATGGAGAATACACATACAAATGGACAACATGAGGTTTTGTTCATTGAGAAAGATTTAAGATATACAATAGCAAGAGCCTTGGGAACAGATATACTTATGCATGCCAGTGTGTATCCCCTAAGATCTTAGCAGTGGTGTAATGCTGTAAATGACAGCAGAATCAAACTTATGAGGTTTCTATTTAATAACCTTGCAAGAACATGCACACAAGTCCCAGTGCTATAAATATTTCTAGAAAGTATGCTTTGAAAAGTGTTTGATCCCTCTAATTCCTTCCCTCCGGTAGATAGTACGGCATGATGCATACCTACAAAGTCCCATTAGCCAAGTCATTCCTTTTTGGGTGAAGATTTAAAACCACCAGTTGCCAGATAAGGATCCAAAATCAGATAAGGATCTTGAAACACAAATACCATGTCACAGACACAAAGAAAAAAGAAACTATTTTTCCTTGATTTTCTTTTGAAAACAAACGTGAGGAAAGAAAACCAGATAATTAGACTGCTTGGCTTATTTAAATAGAAATTTTGCATTGCTATAGTAAGTGACATATAAACAAAATCGGGCAAAAGGCCTAGCAAAAGAGAAAAACTAAGATTACTCTATGGCAAAGCCAGAAGTTTATTAAATATGCAGGTATAATATATCCTGAAGATGCTGAACATTGGTCAACGTATCAAGTGATTTAATCTGTTCCTCTGGCATCCAGACACCACTCTCTTATCTGGACATTACTAAAGGAAAGAGTGAGAAACAGGCAAAGAAAGAGATCCAAGAGGTAGAAACATTTTGGAATATCACCTTCCCAAATGAATTATCTATAGAAATGGCCAAAGACAAAGCTATATAAAATCTACTGGTTTAAGTCATCTAGCTCCTGAAAAATAGATCTGATCAGTTCTGGTTGAACTACGCATTCTGGATGTAAACAAGCATGCATAGTTATACCAGCATTCATCCTTTTCTGAAATTATCACTTACCCTATCTGTGGCCAAAAATGCCTCCCAAAGCTATTACATGGGTGTAGAATTTCTTTCTGCTACTCATTTCCCCTCTGTTTTCTTGCACATTAATCAAATCTTAGAACTGACAGTGTGACAAGAGGTGTAAGGGATGACAATGTCTTTGAGAAGGAAAATATCTGGAGTACAATGCCCGATACAAGAATTTTTTCAATGACAGGCTTTATTTTATTAAAAAAAAAGACGTACACTATATGATTACTGTAATCTAGTAAATGTGTGTCTTGGCCATGTTAAAAGGTACAATTAATGTCTCTCTTTTCTGTTCTATGGCCTAATGCATGCAGCTGCAGCAATATTTACTGAAGCTCAGGGGATAAATCGCAATGAAATTTTATCCAAGTGAATTCTGTTGTCAGATGCTACAGGTAAATAAACATTTTATTTCAAATGATCGCTGTATTAGTGTTTCATTAAATGGCAAAAATTTGTATTCTTGAGAGAGCCTGCAGATCTTATGTGATTGAATATTTATTAAAAAAATTTTAAAATTAATAAATAACGTGAAGAACTATCAACACTAGCATTTTTTAGTGAAAAATATATTTTTAATTAAAAAAACATTAATGTATTTCCTTTTTCAAAATGAGTTGGAAATAATTTACTGAGCTTCTCCCCATCTCTAAATCCTTCAAATATCACTCTAGGATTTCACTGGTTTGATTTTTTTAAATAAACCAGCAATAGCCTCTCTGTTTTCTCTAATGTCAAATTTATAGGCAAATCTCTAGTTACCAGACATTTCTGATACTGGAAATCACATATGCAAAGACACATCGGTTCAGATAGAAGGTTTGGAATTTTCCAGGGACAAAATTCTCCAATTGCTGTTTTATTTTCATGCCAAATACTTGTTTTCCCAATATAATCCTCCGATTAGGACACATAAAATGGCCTTTAGTTTCAACTGCATGTTGTCTCTTTGCCCTACTAACAACATTTGATTTGCAGAGAAAAAGGCCTCAAGCTAGTATAAATCAGTAAATTTCATTTCAAGCCATCATCCTTTATCTTTCCACACTGGGCATCCGCAACAAGGACAATTCAAAATGCTGGTTCATTGCTTTAGGAACTGCAAGTTCAAAGTCAGTCTCAGAGAATGCAGCATTTCAGGAAGAAAAGAACCTGTAGCTGAAAAGCAAGATGATTTTACAAACCTTTGACTATCTTGGGGATGAGATTGCTTTTATGTTCTTTCTTCAGTTTACTGTTGCTAGTGCACTGCTACTGCTACTAGCAAGAGATGAAATTCTAACATAACTTAGGGGTCTTATCCCAGTGCTGTATACGTTACTCTGTGCAGGTCCAGGAAATGGAGATTTAAAAATGCCAAGAACTTACTTAAATTGGACACTCATAAAACCATAATAAATTAAAGGTTGGAAGAGACATCTGGAAGCCTCTCTTCCAACCCTCTGCTCAAAGCAGGGCTAACTTCAGAACCTAGATCAAGTTCCCCCTGGTCTTGGACAGCTAAGTTGTGAAGACCTCCAAGGATGGAGATCCCATGACCTCTCTGGACACCTCATTAAATACTTGACCAGGTTTAGCAAGACTTTTTTTAATCCTCTATTTTATCTAGTTGAAGTTTCCAATACTGCAGCTATTGAGCATTGCTTCTTGTCTTTTTGCTGTGTCCTTCTGAGGGCAGTATGACTGGGTCTTCTCTGTGATGTCACTTCTGATAGTCAAAGACTGAAATTAGATTCCCATAGGGGGTTCTCTTTATGGGTAAACAAATCCATCTAGAGGCCCAATACTGGGCACAGGGCTACAGCTGTGGCCTCACAAGTGCCTGGTAAAGAAGAATGATACCTTTGCTGGACCTGCTGGTGGTGCACTTGATGGGGTTGTCAGGATGCTATTAGCTGCCAGGGCTGCCAGGGCACTCTACAGGCCTGGTGTCTCAAGGTACAAAGCTATTCCATAATCAGTCTGTACCCATCCTGTATTGCTGGGCATCCTTCTGTCCTCTGTGTGGCATTTGGCTTTTGGCACTTTTGAATATCAGAAGGTTCCAGAACTGGACCTGAAGCTCCTCGTGATTCTTCTAACAAGCATCGGGCATCTACTGCCAAAACTTGGGACAAGGCCTTCTTTGCCTATCGCAGTCAAAGTCAATCCGAACATACAAAGAGAAATGTTAATACTCATTAATAGCACATAATCCTCACATAGACAAACTTTATATATATGCAATGACTTGGAAGCAAATAAGCAAATCAAAAGCTCAGCCTGTTCTGTATCCATGAAAAAAGATATTAACTAAAGCTTTAATATTTTTCTTGCCATCAGCACAACAAACTACCTAAATACAGTTAATGGACTCATCAGGTTTATGCGTGACATTGATAGGAAGTGAAAATTACCTCTAGACTTATCATTTACAAGAGAGCACAATGAATCTTAAGTATTATTAACAGTCATTTCTTTAGACAGAAGAACAGTGCAAGCACCAGCTTTATAGCTGGCTCCCTGAAACAGCTGAGTGTCACAGACAAGAGTCAGCTTCAATAAGCAAACATCATTCCACAAAGGGGGTAGTGGGCACCTCTCTGCAGCGCCAGAGACCAAGCCAGCACTTGCACGAATATTAACATTACTGATGTTCAGAGTCATATTAAAAGTCCATTCAGCTCACTCAGTGCTTGGGAAGATTCCTGGGGTCAACACTGTATTGCTACAAGAGGATTATGCAAATACATAGTAGTAAGCGCAAGAAAATCTCTAGTACAGAGCAGGGTGGAAGTGTACAGAGCTGTGAAGGAAATGTAGGAGAGCACTGAGATTGTAAAAGTCTTAGATAAACCAACCATTTCAAGGAAGCTGCAAGGCAAGAAAGAATTTTTTTTATAGAGTCATTGCAGCATCAAGTCTCTTGTGTAATTTCATCTCTGATTCTTGAGTGCATAATACAAAGCAAAGGAATCTCTTGTTCATAGACACATTTAAGACAGATCAGCGGTGCATCCTGGCACTGGTAATTCTCTAACCACACAGAGATAACAGTTAGTTATCGCTGCTCTGTTTGCAGAAATAAATGTTTTTTTCCTTAATATACAGCTGATAATTGTTCTGTGGAGCCTCCATGAATGCAAATGTGCTCTGGAACATATGTCTTCCTCTACAACATGGAAGCATAATTTGGGATTAAGAAAGAATTGCAGCTATCCCTCTAATCAAGATGTTATAGTCATAAACGAAGCCTACTCTTGCAGAAACAGGTAGGGCCTGCTCTTCACTGAGTGGCACTCCGGTAAACTTCATGCTGTAGTTGAGTCAGCCAGCATCAGCTACAGCTGAAGGCCTGATTTAAGGGAATTTTGTGGAAAGGAATGCAGTGGTCAACCCAGACATGCAAGTCAAAATAGTGTCGTCTGTTACAAAGTAAATAGAGGTTAAATGCTCCCAGCTATTAGGGCACATCTGCAACAAGACGCAGGCTTCAGGAGAATTAAAGTGAGAGATATTCAAGCGAGTGCACTGCAGTGCAGAATACAGAGCATGCATCTTAAGCTCATTGTTGTAAACCTTCTCAGATGGCTGAACTCCATGCTAAGAAGCAAGCCCTTAGGCCTACTAGCTGTTTCTAGATAGTACATCTTATTTGTGCAGAATATGAGCTTTGTTTCATGACCTTTGAGATAGAACGTTTCTTACGAGGAGCTGCTGAGGGAACTGGGGTTGTTTAGCCTAGAGAAGAGGAGGATGAGGGGAGACATTATTGCTTTCTACAACTACCTGAAAGGAGGTTGTAGAGAGGAGGGAGCTGGCCTCTTCTCCCAAGTGACAGGGGACAGAACAAGGGGGAACAGCCCCAAGCTGCACCAGGGGAGGTTCAGACTAGATATTAGAAAGAATTTTCTTCACAGAAAGGGTCATTGGGCACAGAAGCAAGCTGCCCAGGGAAGTGGTTGAGTCACCATCCCTGGAGGTATTTAAAAGATGGGTAGATGAGGCATTCAGGGGCGTGGTTTAGTGTTTGATAGGAATGGTTTGACTCAATGATCCAAGAGATCTGTTCCAATCTCGTGGTTCTACGATTCTATGATTCTATGACAAAAATGAAGTAAGAAATCCCAGCTCATGTGATCTCACAGAAAGGGTAACCAAGAAAATGGATTTCAATCTTCATTCATTTACGTAGCCATAAAAATTTCAGTACATTTTTGGGTATCTGAATAGTAAATGTAACTGTACCAGCTGCCTCTTTAGAGGAGCAGCTCAAGTGGAAAACTGGTGAGGTGGGTCAAATGCTGGAATCCACCTTGATGCTGAAACATGCTTACAACAATTTTCAGAAGGTAAACATTTCCAAGACAACAAGAAATATTAGACAAAGCTATGACTGAGGTTATGCACCCACAAATAGATTTTTGATACTCAATTTAGCTGTCAACAAAGCAGAACAGGCACATGGGGAAGAACTGAAGTGCCTTAAATTCTACCAGGGAAAAGATATTGGGAAAAAAATTCCAATGAAAAGGTTATCAGGTTACTCTTCATGGGAACTGGCTGCCCAAGGAAGTGGTTGAGTACCCTGGAGGTGTTTAAAAGATGGGTAGACAAGGTTCTCGGAGATATGATTTAGTAGTGTGCAGGTGCAGCTAGACTCGATTATTTCGAGGTCTTTTCTAACCAAACGATTCTACGATTCTATAATGCCTTACATTCAAGAGCTCTCTGAGCCCTGACAACTGTTTGTTCATACAGCACTGCTTCAATGTTTATGTTTGAAAATTTCTGGCTGCAAGCAGCAAGTTTCTTTTGTGACTAAAAAGGTAAGCACTAGCAAGAGCGGCATATTGCATCCTATGCATGCTTCCAAGAAAGAGGATTTTCTATTGAAAAAGTAATTGTTCTTCTAAATCTCATTCTCCTCCCTTGAACCTCACTCACATAGTCATGGGATTCCCAAGAAAAGCATCTCAACAAGCCTCAGAAAGGGTTGGTTTTATACTTGATGGATGTTTCGACTTTTTGGCACTGTGGGAACCACTTTTTCTCCCTGTGGATAATCTCCTGAGAAGACCCGGTGTGAAGAATGTTTCTCACAGCAGTGGGAGCATGGCAAATGGTCCCAATCTGAGAGATAAATGACTCTTCTGTTTTTCTTTCTCAAAATGCCTGTTTTATCTCAGAACTCTCTCCCTTTATAGCCTAGGCACAGCCTTGACATCTTAAACACAGGCATTTGTAGGGGGAGCCACACAAGGAAATGAGATTTTCAGATGCTGAATTTATTTATAATGTGGTTAAAGTGATCAGTTGCTTGAGCTTTCTCACAAGGCTCTTGTTCAGCTGGAATTCTCTCAGAGGAACAGAAAGCACAATTAAAAGACATTTTCAACCTTAAACAGTTTTTCTTAGTTCTTCAGAGACATTTAATTGGAATTACACTGCTCTCTGTAAGAGATTGGTAAGATGGAGTTTTATTTCGCAGGTCCTGATTTCACAGAATTGTTAATACTGTTTTTCAACTCGTACACTTGGGACCAAATTTCCCAGTTAAAAAAGTCAATCGCCTACAAATCAGGGGTACCTGTAAATCAGTGCTGTAACTCAACTGGAATCAGTGGACTTTATGACAGTTTTCTCTGCCTTGGGATCCAGCCCAAAATCGCAAATGTAGGAAGTGCTCACTGTCTTCCAGAGGAAAACAATGGCTGTGGTAACACCATACAAGAACGTAACTGGAGTATAGGTTTGTTCTTGGTTATATAAATATAATCCACTGATGGTAGGACAAGGTTTAAAGGGTTAATAAGGACAGAATTGGCACACACTCCCATAATAACATTTTGAATTCAAGGACGTTGCAGAAAGCAGCCTGGATAATGCAAGGGCTTTTAATATCTATTTCTCAACATGAATAAACTATGCTTAGAGTAGTTCTGACCCAAATTCGCTAATGTGGGTTTGGATTTAGGGCACTTCACTGAAGCTTACAGCATGAGTTTTTCAAAGTTTTTTTGTACTTAGCCCTCACCAGCCACGCAAACTCCTGTCCTCTGTGTGCATGCCAAGACTACCCTGAACCCATTTCTCACCCATCCTTCTGCTATGTGGCCTGCCCAGAGAGAAATACGGCTTATTGTATGCATATTGGGCTCAATACAAGGACTCCTACTGATGGAAAATACCGGCTGTCACAGTGGCTCTGTATTTTTAAACAACCACACAGAGAGGGCTAGAGAAGGGGCTGATGTCAGATGTTTGGGGTTACTGTGCAGAGACAGTGAAGAAACCATGTAAAGTGAGAACTGATTCTTATATCAAACCTCATTTCTAGATTACAAACAAAGCCTAATGTGTTAGTCATATACCTATGGAATCACACATGTTACAATTCTTTTACATTGAGTAAAATCCTCTACACAGATCATACACTAGTTCTCCTTTAAGAAGAAAGGTTTACTTGAATAAAAAGATCATAATCTAACTCCATACTTTTACGAAGGACTACTTTCTGATTTCTCTGCTTTGGAGACAGAAATTAAGCATTTTAAAGAAATATGTAGATGCCATAAGCTAATGCAGAGCTCCCCTACTATGAAAATACATTTATAACAATGTAATATTGTGACCACATTTGTGGATCTAGCATTTGCTTATTTTATCTCTACTGACTTATTAACCCTTCTGTGCTCACATCTCTAAAAATCTATGGTAGGTTACATGTTTACTCAGGTGTCGGCTTTGCAAGAACTGTTTTCAAATAGTTGGTTGACAAAAAAGGAAAAAAGAACCTTCCAGTGTCTGCATCCTTTCCACACAGATACAATCTGTAAAATGAGAAAGAAAAAGAACAGGTTTAGAAAAACAACCCAGAACAATACCTATATTCTGTAAACAGACAATGGGGGCTCATGGCATCATTCAAAACAAAAACGATTGGCCTGAAAGTTCAAGTTTCTACCTGAACTAGGTATAATATAAACAACGGAAAATTAATTTACTGTCTTTCTTTCACTCTACAAGTACCTATATTTAAACATCTTTATACAAAGTCACCTCTGTTGTATGTCATTACTGTGAGAAAAATAAGAAACACATTCTCTTATGTTCTAGCAATCAATAGAAGTGACTGCACATTTCAAAAAAACCCCTTAGTATTAAAACTAAACAGCTATAAAAGAAATTGAAAAATGGGGCTTAGCCCTATCTGGAACTCATTTTTGTTGTAACAAGACACAACCACATTTACTTTTTTTTTTTTTCTTCCTTTAAAGGGCAACATGTATTTTCAACATAGTTTTAATGAAGCTGCAATGGATACCTCAAAATACGTTTATAATGCAGCATTTTGGAATTATGTCATCCATTCAAACTGTTTCCATTGGACGCAAAGCAGGTTACTCAAACAGCCTTGCTGTTTACGTATTTCTTCCTCTTCCTGCATGTACAGCAATTTAAATCATAGCCTTCTGGACCGATATTAGACCATTCTACAGTGAGCGGCTCTGTTTATAACCCGTGCCAGAAACAGTTGTACAGTATAGTATCCATGCCAGGCTTGTAAAACTCTTCTTACTTCTTTATCCATGACAATAAATGTTATTTTTGACCAGCAATCAAAGTATCGCTGGATTTTGCTTTTCCAGTTCTGAACAGCTTCAGGAAAAAGAATAGGAAAAAAAAGAACACTACCTCTTCCTACTGCACAAACTGCTGCAGCTTGCTTATGTGGTTTAGAGTTTACTCTGAGGACAGAAATAGAAGCCATTCTGAAATCAGACAGCCTCCTGCAAAATACGTTTCCATGCTATGGGGCTAAGGAGGACTGCCCACCTTCCTGTGAAAATCTCCTCCTGCTTTTTTTCACATACATCTTTAACATGTTTAATTGGCATTTAAAGTTCTCCCATCCACCATAATTAAAGAAAGCAACACCCAGTGTTTTGCTGCCACTTTTTCCTCCTCCTCTGTTTGAGTCAGTTGTGGAAAGGCCTATATGCTTGCTGCTCTACGGAAGATACAGGACTCCTCTGGTAGCATGCAGACCAGCAATTGGCTGGAGCCGCAGGCAGCTGTGCAGATGGCTTGTGTCCAGTCTGTCTGAAGTGGCTGGCTTGTTCTCTGGGAAGTCATTTCCTCTGGATCCATTTTTAATTTTAGGGAACTGGCACACAACCCCTCTATTTAAAAGTTAAACTCCAAGAACTGTTGGTTGTCACAGTGATGCAATACTTAGTTTTGAAAGAAAAAAGCAGTACATTTTATTGTCAAGTTGCTTTGTGAAATTAAGCCATCTTGTTATTAGAAACTGCTGCTTACAATAATAAAGTTCTCAGGCTTCCTTCTTCTTCAGTTAACTCAGCCTTTAGGCTGAACCTGAATCTTCCGCAATCTGCTGTTTTCCCTTTCAAAATTTCTAGACACTGGTGCTTAACTGGACTGTAGAGACACTCAGTCTTAAGTACAGCCTCCTCTTTCTAAAAGCTCATTAATCTGTGAAGATTTTACAAGAACAGCAGTGTACATACAGGTTCATTTGTGAAAAATTGAACGTGAAAGCTAGCCACATGCACAATTACTAATGAACCCACAGAACTTACTGAAAATTAGGAGAGAAAAATAGAATCAGTGGCTACAGCATGCTTATGTATGTGTGTACATGCCTGTGAGTGATGGAGAAGTCAGGGTGTGAAAGGATGCTGGGAGGTTTTCTTTGCTCTATTACCCGTGGCCATTTTCCATGAAAGATGTTTGTTACCAGTTCATGCCAGTATCAGAAAAAAAACCCAAACCAAAACAAACAAAAACCCCAGAAACTCTTCCACTCAGTTGATTCATTGAAATAGGAAGGAAAGGAACCTGGATTGAATTTTTGTATCAACTTTATAAGAACTGTGGCTGTGCCAAGGGCAATATACTGTATGAAAGTTTAAAGGAACAGCGGATGGTTTCTTTCTGTTTATGCACTTTCCCCCTTTCACACCAATGTCAATCAAATAAGCAGGGAAAACTTTCCCAATAGTGAAAGTGAAAAGGAAACTTACATCATTATTCTTACTGCAACAGCTTGGAAATTGGTTGTATTATACATACTCATTAGGTGATATTTGGGAAAATATAGAGGACTAGAATGCCTGATAAAAATCTTGTCAACATTGACACATTTGATTTATATGGCTCTTTCCATAACAATTATATGATTTTTAAATTAAACCACATTTCCCTACCAAGTAGACTGCAATCTTTTTCGGTCTTCTTCCATATAATTTTTCTCCAAAGTGTCTGTCTTTGTAACATGTCGATCATTAGAATAATGCATATTTGATGAAAACTTGCAATAAATAATGTTTTGGACACTGTTTCCAGTCACTGATTGATGTGCATATTATTTTGTCTGCTGTACTTAACAGACATGTCTCAATTTTTCCAATATCCGAGGGGCACACAGAGTATGGTAATGGAGAATTCAGATGACCTATTTCCAGTTTCTCTTACTGAAATAAAAGATTCAATAAGTTGTAATTTTATACAGGGAAAAGCAGTGTAATTCACTTGGAAATCCAAGCTCACTAGTTTTCACACATGCTCACACAGACCAGAACAGAAAATATATTAAATAAGAATCTGTCCATTTGTAAAACAGTGAAAAACCTAGGTATTTATGGAGACACATAAGAGAAATTTATAACAGAACAACTTCATTAGCAATGGTAGTTGCACAATTGCATGTGATGACCTTGAGATATGTTGGTTACCAATAGGTTTGTCTCTATCCTAGAGTTGTCAGATTCCTCACCAGAAGAGGAATTTTTTTGTTTGTCTATATTTATTTATTTATTTATATTGTTTGTCTGTAAAGTGATAGACTGAAGGTAAATATACAGGTTGGTGCACTGTGTTTCCTCCTAAGTTAGTGGGCACATAGGTCTGGGACTGAGGCTGGTGAACAAGATGCTCACTGGTATCACCCTGTATGGGCTGAGAGTGCAAGTTCTGTTGTCAAAGAAGAGAGCACCTTTTGTCCATCTTCCTGTGAAAGTCACTTTCTGGAGCTTCGATTTTCTCCGAGTTAATGCTGGTAAGATGATATATCTTAAAAACTTGAAAAGTGACTGGTAACTGATGGGTTCTTCCCTTAAAGGCACAGAAAGAGCATGAGGAGAGTTTTGCAAGTCTTGTGTTTTGCAGAAGAAAATTGCAAAGAAAGGGGAAAAGAAAACTTTGGAAGTGAAGAAAGGATGATTTTGTATAACAGAACTTCTACAAATGTGTATACTTTGCATCCGCTGACAAGAGTTGCCTAAAGCATATGACTGCTTGTAGCCTCTCCCAAATCCAGTTCATTATAAAATGGTAACTCTGTTTAGGGCAGAAGCTTTTATAATTCAGGCTGATATACATAGGGTAAAAGGGATTTAAATGGAAATGCTCTTTTATCCTTTTACCTAACATCTACAGGAGCTATTGTACATGACTGATATTGCAGATCTTTCCCAAACAACTCCTGTAGCAAAAAATAAACTGCAAGGTACATATTGGCTTTTTTTTTTTTTTCCTTCAATCTAATATTTCATACCTGATCATTTTTGCATGGGGCTTTTAGTGCAAGTAAATCAATACTGACAAACTTTTGAGAACATGCATTAAAAAAATGATTCAGCTGAGCACTGAACGTATCAGCTCTTTTTGTGCTAAAGCCTCTCTCAATCAACAGGATGAAGAGTGCCTGGATTAAAAGCATGACTAAGTTACATTTATTTTGTTATACCACACACTGGCTTTGTAGCAAACATCAAAGACTTAATGGACATGCTCCATTTTTTTGATCTTTTTTATTAGAAAATCTAATACTTCTGGATATTACATTATCTTTGCAACTTGCAATTGAACAGTGGTATAGTCCTTTAAAAAGTTTGCATCCCTAAAAGCACCATTTACCCTCACACTCTGCAAGTATGAATCAGCAGCTCTTCAGTAATGGAACACAGGGGAAAGTAGGGACACAGGAAGGCTTTGTTTGAAAATGAAGGAGAAATAATGGTGTGTGTTTTCTCATTAGAAAGAAATAGAATTGTCTATTTTGGAGTAGTAAATCTATAATCTAGTCTGAACTTCATGCTACAGATGATCAGGCAAGTCTCAGTGGATCCTATAGTTGAAGAGCTGTAGAAATAACAGGTAGTCCTTACACTACTGCAGTAACAGCCTGAAGAGGCTACATTAGTTGACCAGGATAGGAAGATTAGTTCAGTTGTGTTATTTTGTTGGGCTTTTTTTTTTTTCCTGTGCTTTCTCCCACCTCAAATGAATGTGAAATGTAGAAGGCAAGAAAAGTTAATGCCCTGTATGAGGCTGGTGCTACGGATCAATACATTAGTAGGATCTCACAGACTAGGACTGCCGTACAAAAAAAGCTTGAGAAGTCACATGTCATTATAAAGTGGTGTAGTAGCAACATTCGCCTAGCCTCTCTACCCTTAAGTCAATTTTAATGGGTCATTGATTGATGACTGTCTGGAAATCTCCCTATTTCTCACCTACTTCGTCTGAGACACTGTCAAAAAAAAATAAAAGGAAAAAAATTTTTTTCATTTTAGTTAATTTCAAGGCACACACATGCAGAATAAGTCCCTAAAATCAGGCCACAGCACCTGAGCTATTGATATGCCTTTATGTATTATTTTGTAAAAGTGATGGCAATTGTTGTATCTTCAATGTATGTATCAGTCCAAACAGCTAAATAGTTTGGGGAAAAATACTGCAAGAAAGACTAATTTTGAACAAGTTCAGTTACTGCCTCCAGTAACAAAGGTCTTGAAGTAAACCACAACTTTCAGGTTTGATCATAATGAAACATCACACCTCAGGCCATCATAAGCAACAAAACCTCAGCAGAGTTTGTTATACTCTAGGGTATGCCTACAGAGCACAGATTTGCCAACTTATGATAACTATTACTTGGAAGAATTGTATTTCTAGTGATGAGAATTGTTACAGAAGGTGGAAAAGTGAGATAAGTATGTATACACTTCTGCGAAGAAAAATGAAAAATTAACTTAGCTAAGACTTCCATTGACTAATGAACTCAACAAACAGGCTAATATCCCTTATGTAAGTGCTCTATTGACAGAAAAAGGTTTGTTTCTTGATTACTGCACAACAGTGTCTACATTACACAACTAAAGATAAAATGCTTAACCTTTGATTTCAGAAATTCAACTGAAGTGCTGAAGACTCATGCCAGATATTAATTCCTTGCACCCACTAGCAAATCAGGATTAAACATTTCTTCTGAGCTGCTTATCAAGTGTATAATCATCTGAATAGGATGAAAATGAAAGCAAAGACATGTTGAAGATAAACATCTGTGGTAAGCATCATTCTCTAGTGTTCCTGAAGGTACATTGTATGTGACCTTGCCTCTATACCGCAAAACTAACCTCTTAAGTAAAAGCACCAGGCCTCAAAACCTCAAGCAGAACCTACCCAATGAAACACTAGGTTCTGCTAACGCAAAATAAATTAACTTCATTGGTCATAGCAAGCACAAGTCCACAAGGTGAAAGTCCTGATTAATTAACTTAATTTCCTCTTACGATAAGGTCATTCATCTAGTTGACCAAGGGAAGCCAGTAGGTGTGGTGGGTTTGGATTTCAGCAAAGCTTTTGATACCATTTTTCACGATATCTTTCTGGACAAAATGTCAGGCACACAGCAAGACAAGTCCATAATGCATTGGGTGACAATTGACTAATGGGTCAGGCAGAGAGAGTTACATCAGGCTGGCTGCCAGGCATCAGTGGGGCTCCCCGGGGCTCAACTCTAGGGCCACTGCTCTTTAATATTTTAGTAAATGATCTGGATGCAAGAATCAAATGTACATTAAGGAAGTTTGTTGACAGTACTAAATCAGGAGGAGCTGTGGACTTCCTGAAGGGTAGATAGGCTATACAGAGAGATCTGGACAAACTAGAGAGCTGGGCAATCACCAACCATATGAAATATAACAACAGCAAGTGTTGTGTTCTCCACCTTGGATCGGGTAATCCTGGTTATACATACAAATTTTGGGACAAGAGACTAGAGAACAGCCCGGCAGAAAGAGATCTTTGGGTTGAAGGCAAGTTGAATATGAGTCAACAGCACGCCCTGGCAGCCAAAAGGGCCAACCATGTCATGGGGTGTATCAAGTGCAGCAGAGCTAACCAGTTAAGGGAGATGATTATCCCACTGTGCACTGTGCTGGTACAGCCCCCTCTTGAGTAATGTGTGCAGTTTTGGGCACGTCAGTGTAAGAAGAACGTCAAAATATTAAAGTGTGTTCAGAGAAGGGCAACTGAAATAGTGAAAGGCCTTAAGGGTGATACTATGAGGAGCAGCTGAGGTCTGTTGACTTGTTCAGCTTGGAGAAGAGAAGGCTGAGGTGTGGCTTTGTCACAGCCTACAGTTTCCTAAAGGAGGCAGGGAAAGAGGAGGTGCTGATCTCCTCTCTCTGGTGACCAGTGATGGGACACAAGGAAATGGAATGAAGCTGTGTCAGGGGAAGTTCAGATTGGGCATTTGGAAAAGGTTCTTCACTAAGAGGTTGGTTGGACCCTGAAACAGGCTGCCCAGAGTAATGATCATGGTGCCAAGCCTTTCAGAGTTCAAGGGCCATCTTACTTATATGGTTTCATTTTAGGTAGTTCTGCAAGAAGCAAGGAGTTGGACTTGATGATCTTTATGGGTCCCTTCCAACTTGAGATGTTCTATGATTATTTGGCTAAGATGAAAGAGTAAGATTTTCTATCTAGAATAGCAGAGCTAACTTAGGAAAAGAGAGATGACAAAAGGGATGGAGGGAAGATTGGCAACAGAGGTGTTGATTTTCCACCAAAATCCAACTGGCCTGCTTAGTTTAAATGGCTTGTTACATCCTGCACTCCACATAGGTGCTTTGATTACCCTGCTATTTGTATAGTTGGAGGCAAGGATAAGGAGAAGATGTAAGCGATGTCCCTCCTCTCTCTGTGAGGCACTTTTAGAAATGTTTTGGAAAAACCTGAATGAGTTTCCTATGGCAGAGACAGTACTTGCAGTAGTTGTCTACAACTCAATTCAACATTTGTTATTTAATCTCATAGAATCAAGACTCATGGAAATAAAGCAGACTTTTTACTTCACAGCTAAAGGAAATTTAGAAATAATAAAGCTATTGAAATTGGGGGGGGGGTAAGGATATTTTTTTTTATTTTGACTAGTTAAAGTTTTTGTGTACATCTTCAATTTGTGTAATACATTCAAAAGCTATGTGAAAAATAATGATCTGTTTGGGATAAACATATTTTCCTCTGGGAAATTGAGAAGAATTTAGCTTTCTGGTGGAACTTTTATAAGGGTGTATTTTTGCTCAGAATCACACAAAAACGGGAAGAATACTTTTTTAGCACATTCCAACACTTATCAGAAAGGGAGCAGTAGGCATCTTTGATTATGTAAAGAATGAAGACAAAGGAGTAGGTGAAGAGTATTTCTCAGAACCATGATAAAGTACCTACCATACAGAAATACCTAATGACAAATGAAGGAATGAAGGAGGTCGTGTAATTACTACATAGTATTTGGGAAGCATGTAAGCCATGGATGTGTTTCAAGTATTAAGCACCAGAACATTCCAAATCTTTTATTTTTGTGTATGTGAGATTTTCATTTTACTACAGTGATGCATCAAAATGTCTTCTGGTCAAGACTTGAACCAGTCCTCTTCATTTAGTCTTTAAGGAGCAGCTAAGATATTACCAGATATGACTTTTTCAGGTTAAGCATTGCATGTATACTGTCAGAGCCAAAGACTGTCAAAAAATGCTTAAGACAATTTTATTAATCTTGTCTAATAACATATATTCTTCAGCAGAGAATGCCAAATCTATTTCTGAGAGTACTTGAGACATCATACATGTGTCATAGTTCTCCTCTATTTTCTGTTTAGTGAATCATTTTCAACCTCCTTTCTTAAACGGAAGCAAGCAACAAAAATCTAAGGTAGCTTTGCAGGCTTTCGGTTCATGGCTTGCATACTGCTTTGTATTTTCAAGTTCCCCCTGCAGAACAATGAACAATAAAACAAAGTAAAACCTTTTCTTCTCCCTTAAGGTACTTCCTATCCTGCTGCTTCAACTCGAAGTGGAATAAAATATTTAAACAAGCAAATGAACACAGAAGGAAGAAGTGCAACCAGGCTAAGCGCAAGAGCTCCTCTTACAGCAATTTCAACATTACCAAACTGCCCAACTCCTCAGTGTTCTTCTTTGCATATCCACCTACGTGCATGCACATATGAAGCCAGAGGGCATCACCTTTTTAGCAACGAAAGCTAATCTCTTAGCCCCTGAAACAGTTATACAGCAATACTGGTATCCAGCAGAAAAACAGCTGGAAACAAACAAATTGTAGTCTACATATCAGAATTTGAGGAGCACAAAAAGCACTAGATAAGTAACATAATAATGGTATTCTAATGTAATTTTAAAATTGGGGGCAATGTAAGTATAGAAGACTACTTGATAGTCACAATGTTGTGTAGAAGCTGATCTATATAAAGATCTGTATAAAAAGAAGTGTACATCTATGTAGAAAGTGTCAGCACTGAGGGACTCATGGAAGAGAGTGCTTCAAAGGCACCCGGATCCTCCATAATATTAGCACTGGCTAAACCTGCCTGGGTGCATCTCAGTGACAGCAGGCACAGTTCACTTCCCCTAGTGAGCCCTGCAGTTACCCTAAGCCCACACAACTTCTTTGGCTAGAAGTTTTAAACCAAGTGTATCATTACCAAGTGACTTTTTTACTTTCTAGGTCATGAAGATGCAAGAGCTAAAGAGAGAAAGAAAAATATTTCTTCTCAAATTTCCAGTTCAGTTCACATGTCCTTTGTAAGCCTACAATGTTGATACTTTTTAAATTATGTTTTATCTCAGCACTTACTTTCTCCATCCTTTTTAGATGATTTTACTATGTCAGATATCAAATACAAACATTTGCCTGTCATGGCAAATCCTTCTAAACCCTCCATTGTTCAGCTAGAAAACAGGCAGCTTCCTACAGCACAGCTAAGTCTAGTGAGCTGTCTCAAGAGGTAGGAAAAAGAAAATACCATGAAGCACCAGATTGTAGTAAACTTCAGTACAACAAGCATTTAAATAGTGGGAAGACACAAGTTGAGAGAACAACATGCTTGGGACTGTGAACTTTTCTGATATCTGTGTTTTTCAGTGATCAGAGATCTTCACGATGAGGAAAGTTTCTTTTAGTACTTTCAGTTTCCCACTGATTGCTTCAAAGCCTAAGCTTGATGTTGCCTACACTATGCATTTTCTCCCTGAAAGATCTAGACCTCAAACTGGACATACTGTCTAGTGTGGCCTCTTCAGAACAGCAATGTTTCTGCCATGTTGGCAGTATCCAATCCAGAAAGACCTGAAAGGGAGATGCAATTCTCCATCTGCCAAAAAACTCAAACTAATGTGGCATATATGGGTGGATCTGATTTCCTCTCTTGAAATGGGTGAATTAAGAGAATTTCAGGAGGGCAAAAAGAGAAAAGATTTAAGGGCTAGATGCATTAGTCCATTGGAAGTAGTACTTAAAATCTTTCATCCTTAGTTAGGTCTGTCTGCTGCTAGTCTTGAAAATGGTTTATGAATTTTGACTTCTTGTAAAGCATCAGTTTTGGCTAAACCCACAGATGAACCTCCTGCCTAGCTGATATTTGCCTTTTGCACATTCTGCCAGTGATACATTTGCACGTTCTGCCATCACAGTACAACGTGAGCTTGCTGTGCCTTTGCTATCTCTTGCCTATGCTAAAGTCGCTTTGAAAGATTAATAGGGCTTCATTCTTCAGCACTGTCATTTCAGCACCTTTTACAAAGGTCATTCATGCTAAAAATGAGACAGAAAACAGTTAAGCATCTCTGGCAGAATGACTTTTAGGTCACAGGATACTGAGGGCCTCAGCACCGGTGTGCATCACTCAGATAAAAAACTAGTAATTTACTGATAACCAAAACTGGCATAATACACACATGCAAATTAAATAGAAAATAGGAGCATTTTAGGTGGATAACATTCATTATTACAATACTGCATATGTTCAAGACAAAGCTGACAAGTTTCATGGACCTTTTCCATGGTGAAAATATTACATTTTATGGTTTGTCACAGATTAATGAGAAAATACTTTAAAGTGCAGTCTTAATATTAAGAAATTAGCAGAAATTTAACGGTCCTTATTTAGTTGAGTTAAGCAAAAACAAAAAGCCCTTGAACAAACATCAGGTTGTGAACTGTGCTTCATTAATTCCTTTCACATGGCTAGAAAGCAAGTAAGGAAAAGACAACATCCAGCAACAAGTGCCTTCATGTGAAGATGGATCTTTTTCTTTTTTCGTTTGTTCTTAATGCAGAATGTGAGTAGAATCCACAGAAATGTAATCCTAATAAATTGAATTGACCTAACCTAGGTTTTATTCTGGAAAAAAACGAAACAACCCAACCCCTGCCAACCTGAAGAGTGTGCAGAAAGCGGGCAAGCTCCATTTCAGTGTGGTAACTGTTAACACTTCCCATCTTCAGAAGATCATGTTGGTGTTATTCACAAGGAAACAGCAGAAAAGAGTTGAGGTGAAATATAATTATTGCCTCCCTTAACACTGAAGTGCCATTTACAACTATAAACTTGACAGTGCAGCATTCCTATCTGTCAACTGAAAGAATTATGCCAAGTCACAGCTTCAGGATTTAACTTCACCTACCAATAATCCAGTGAAAAAATGTGTGGCTCCTTTCCATAAGGGGAAGCAAAAAATCCTCCACAAAATGTTATATGGAAGTTTCGACCTGAAAGGCCGCAGGATTTCTGAAGGCAGCAAATTCACTGTGACTGCATGGATCAACCATCAAATTGGTGACTGCCTGCACAGCTATCACAATTTGGATTTCCAGAGATTTGGTAGCTTTGTTTGGAGAAATGGAAACGAGAGAATTGTACCATATCTTTTGAGCCTCATTGTAACTGTGAGAGTTGCATAGAACAGGTTGCCTGCAAGTCCTAGATATCCACAGGAAAGCCTCTGTTCTTTCCTCTGTAGCCACTGAAAGTATGACACACAGAAAATAACATGAATTTACATATTTTGGCATTATATTAAGATAATATCTATGTTTCTGGGTAAGTGAAGGCTTTAGGATGCTCAGAATTTTGCTCACAGGAGCCAGT
Organism: Phaenicophaeus curvirostris; assembly: GCF_032191515.1. Taxonomy (NCBI): domain Eukaryota; kingdom Metazoa; phylum Chordata; class Aves; order Cuculiformes; family Cuculidae; genus Phaenicophaeus; species Phaenicophaeus curvirostris. The sequence goes on along the minus strand of NC_091394.1, from coordinate 29,109,769 downwards.
TTTACAGTAACAGCTTAAAATATTAACGAAATCTTTGCATGTATATTTTGATGATGTATTGTGGAATAATAATTAATATGAAGATTTGTGTACTTGGATATTGTATTATATATCCTTTATAAGGTGTTTTCATCCTGCCCAAGTGCTCTAGATAAGATTGAATCTAGTGGGACACATTATAATTTAAAAAGTCTATCATTTTTGCAACTATACTCATGTTCTTAAACCAGATTGAAACACAGTTCAACAGTTTCTTGTCATGGATATCGCTGGTTTGAAGTATAGACAGGTCAGGTCTTCCTGCTGTACTCTTCCTCCATCATTGACTTTTTTTCCCAGAGAAGAGAGAAATATTAAATTTCAGTGCTTGAACATAGCTCTTAGTCCAAGTGAGCACAGGGAAACACTGGATGGAGTGAAGCAAAGGAAGATCAGGATGAAAATGAAGGAAAACCAACAGTGACCAGTGATAGGCAAGGCCACAAATTATTTCGTTATCATAGAATCATAGAATAACCAGGTCGGAAGAGATCCACCGGATCATCAAGTCCAACCATTCCTATCAAACACTAAACCATGCCCCTCAGCACCTCGTCCACCCATGCCTCAAACACCTCCAGGGAAGGTGACTCAACCACCTCCCTGGGCAGCCTGTTCCAGTGCCCAATGACCCTTTCTGTGAAAAATTTTTTCCTAATGTCCAGCCTAAACCTCCCCTGGCGGAGCTTGAGGCCATTCCCTCTTGTCCTGTCCCCTGTCATTTGGGAGAACAGGCCAGCACCCTCCTCTCTACAACCTCCTTTCAGGTAGTTATAGAGAGCAATGAGGTCACCCCTCAGCCTCCTCTTCTCCAGGCTAAACAACCCCAGCTCTCTCAGCCGTTCCTCATAAGGCCTGTTCTCCAGCCCCTTCACCAGCTTCGTTATATACAGATTAAGGCCCCCTAAACAAGCACTTCCAGTTCTGAAATTCACTTCTGTATAGCACTACTAGTAAATCAAATACCTCAAGTGTTTGCACAAAACAGACATACAAAAGGATTGAAGGCATCAGCAGTCACAAATCCAGATATTCTAATGCACAGACAAAGATTATGCCCCCCTGCACATACTATTTTCTCCCTCCAGATAGGAACAAACCACCTGCTCTGTGAGAAAGCTCTGCACCAGCACCTATATTTCAAGGCAAACGCTGTGATTCAGCCAGCAAGCAGTTAAAAGTACTGTAAATCCTTATATGTGTCCATAATAATTTATCTCCTCTCCTCACACAGAGGATGATTCAGAAGTTAGTAAGGACAAATACTGAGGTTTTAAAAGCTTTCTCTTTCCCCCCACCCCTGCCTTTAAACAGGCGTAAAAAGCAACCTCACAAATTGAAGAGCCAAACATATAAACTAAAACCGAATTCTGGTTTTCAGAGCCTGAGTCATTTGGAAGACTCAGCACACTGATGATAGGAATGGTTGGACTCGATGATCCTGTGGGTCTTTTCCAACTGTGTGATTCTGTGTGTGATGAGACTTGGAGTTTTGAAGCAGCTAATGTCACTAGTTATTTTGGACTTTTTCTGCTGAGAGGCTGCAATCAGTGTGGTTGTGCCTCAGACTCCTGAGTCTGCTCGGGACAAAGGATCAACTGAAGTCATAGTTCATTCATGAATTGTCCATTACAGCTTGTCCTCAGGAGCCCCTACCTCAAGCCATTGCTTCCAAGAAATGCTGCTACCTGAAAGCCCCCTGCCTGCTAATCTGGCTTCCTCCTCAGTCCTACAGTGACTGCTGTGTAATATAGTCACAGAATGGTTTCATTTGGAAGGGACATTAAAGTTAATCTGCCTCTAACTGCCCTGCCACAGGCAGGGACACTTTCCACTAGATCAGGTTGCTCAAAGCCTCCTCCAGCCTGGCTCTGAACACCTCCAGGCATGAGTTCTCTGGGCAACCTATTCCAGTGTCTCACCACCCTTACAGTAAAAAATTTCTTCCTAATAACTAATCCAAATCTACCCTCTTTCAGCTTAAAAACATTTTCCCTTGTTTTATCACTACACTCCCTGATAAAAAGCCCCTCTCCAGCTTTCCTGTAGGCTGCCTTTAAGTATTGAAAGGCCTCAATAAGGTCTTCTCAGAGCCTTCTCTTCTCCTGGCTGAACAACCCCAACTTTCTGAGTCTTTCCTTGCAGAAGGCATGTTCCATCCATCTGATAATTTTTTTTGGCCCTCCTCCGGACTTGCTCTAACAGATCCGTGTCCTTCCTGTGCTGAGAACTCTAGAAATAAATGCAGTACCCTAAGTGAGGTTGCATGAGAGCAGAGAGGCAGGGGAGAATCACCTTCCTTGGCCTGTTGGTCACACTTCTTTTGATGCAGCCCAGGATGTAATTTGCTTTCTGGGTTGCAAGTGCACATTGACAGCTCATGTCCATCTTTTCATCCACCAGTACACTGAAGTCCTTCTCATCAGACTTGTTCTCTATCAGTCCATTCCCAGCCTGTATTAGTACCATGGGTTGCCCTGACTCAGGTACAGGACTTTGTACTCATCCTTGCTAACCCTCATGAGGTTCACACAGGCACACTTCTCCAGCTTGTCCAAGTCCCTCTAGAGGGCATCCTGTCACACAGGTGTGTCAACCACATCACTCAGCTTAATGTTGTCTGCAGACTTGCTGAGAGTACACTCAATCCCACTGTCTCTGTCATTGATGAAGACATTAAAGAGTGCTGGTACCAATACAGACTCCTGAGGGACACCATTCATCCATGTTCTTCATCTGGACATTGAGCTGTTGACCACCATTCTCTGGGTGCAACCATCCAACCAATACCTCATCAAATCCATTCAGCCTCAGACACAGCGGTCTGCACCCAGACTTCCCAGCAGTTTTTTGACTGATTGAAAGGACTAGACGGCCCTGGGTGTCAGTCTTGCACTCGCTGAAAAAATGCTGATGCTGCTACCAAGGTCCTGGAGATGATCTATGAATGCCTTTATAAACACAGGATTCTGAGGTAGAAGTGAATGCCTTGGTACCTTAAACAGAGATAACACCACCAACTGCTCAAATATTACAGCACCATATTATTTTGGTTATCTGAATCATAATTTGATTGAATAAAATATTGAGAGTAATTTTTTAAAAGAAGAAAGTTTCCCCACGTGTATTAATAAATAGGTAACAGTTTCTCCAGATCATAACCTGAAAAGACAAAGTAGAACAGGTTATCATTTTCAGCTTCAGCTATCTCTGCCAGGCTGTAGCAGCTCATTGAGGCTGTTCTACATCTAGTGCTTTGCTAGTAACTGCAGAAGATTCTGTGTGGAGCAAGTCTAACGTATTTATGTGCTACAGGTAATAAACATGCCTCCACCTGTCCCTCATTCATATAGAAACACCAGAGGGTTTGGTAGATGAACCACTAGTACAAAGAGTGTCCCAGACTTATTATGTGCTAGGATCTCTTTCAGAAAACAACATTAGGTGGTCTTCCTCCAGAGTGCTACCCTATTGAGCAGAAAACATATCAATGTGGAAAAAAAGAGGTGACTAATTAGAGAAACAATAAGCAAAAGCTGAATCAACTTGAAACACTTACTGCAAACACGGAGAATGCCAGACCGCTGAGTTTTGCTGTTTTCCTCAAAAGTGTTACTATTCCTTGACAGTCATGGTATGTCTACGGTACCTGTCAGTCAGCCTGAGCATCTACTGCATCAGAAATAATGCAGCATAGAGGCGGGTGAGTGGTTTGATTGTGAATATGAACAGCTGTCTTTAGCAGAGAGGTGTGGTAAAGTACCAGCTTTCTGGAATTAGGAGAGCAACCATAATACTTCAGTGTGTGGTTTCACAGAATCATAGAATCACTAGGTTGGAAATGAACCAAAGGATCATCGAATCCAACCATTCCTATGAATCACTAAACCATGCCCCTCAGCACCTCATCCACCAGTCTTTTAAAGACGTCCAGGGATGGTGACTCAACCACCTCCCTGGGCAGCCTGTGCCAGTGCCCAATGACCCTTTCTGTGAAAAATTTTTTCCTGATGTCAAGCCTGAACCTCCCCTGACAAAGCTTGAGGCCATTTCCTCTCGTCCTGTTCCCTGTCACTTGGGAGAAGAGGCCAGCTCCCTGCTCTCTACAACCTCCTTTCAGGTAGTTGTAGAGAGCAATAAGGTCTCCCCTCAGCCTTCTCTTCTCTAGGCTAAACAATCCTAGTTCCCTCAGAAGCTCCTCGTAAGACTTGTTCTCCAGCCCCCTCACCAACTTCGTCGCTCTTCTCTGGACACGCTCCATTGCATTGATAAAATCAAGTCAACTCATTTTGTGGATAAGGAGAAGATGAATATAGTGTTCCTTGCCTGCATAGTAAAAAAAGGTTCATTTAAACATAATACACATACTCTCTTCCATATGGTCAAGAGGCAAGACATGAAAGTTGTGTTGTGCTGCTTAGGATTCCTAACGCGAACAGGTAGGACAACCCAAGTGTTACGACAGGGTCAAACAGTACCAGCGTTATAGAATCAAAATCAGGTGTCTGAGCAACTAGAGTAATACATCTCTGCCTTAGGTCCTCATCTTGTAAAGACTTATGCAGGTACTTAGCTTTAAGCACAGACAAAGTGCCACAGCTTTCAATAGAGCTATTCATGTGCTTAAAGGCTGAGAGCTTTAGAATGCTGATTCCTTGGGTCTGGGATTAGCTAAAATTTATAACATCAGTAATTTTCAAGAAAGGCACAAACACCTGTCTGGCCTTATTTATACCAACATTTCTTCCAGGTGCATGGAATTTCTTTAGAACAGAAATAACCCACACTGAAAAGCCATATTATTTTTTTCAATACTGCCATAGCCTGCAACCAAAATAAGACTCTTAATATGACAAAAGGTCAAGATCACTAACATAAAATTGGATTAACATGAAAGAATATTGGCTTGGTTTCATTTCCCCATTTCTTCCCACAACTGGCCATTATAACTAATCATTGGAAAGAATGGTTAGCCTTCTAAAATGCTAACAGAAAAAAACAGATAGCAAATAAAATGCAGAAACATTTATTTCCAACATGGTAAGAAGGACTGCAGTGACAAGATTACTTCAGTAGTTTTCTACTTTTTTAATGTGAGCTAAAGCAGAATTGAGTTTCTAAATTTTCAGCTAAGCCTTGTCTAAGTAACTTCATTTTCTGAAAGTTAACTACATGTTTTCAGACAATGTCTGTCTCCAGAAGTGATAGCACTTAAAATTTGTAAATATCACCAAAGTAACAGAGCATTGGTATGCCATAAGGACATTGTTTACATGTATCTCTATAGAAATCTAGGCCATCCTTAAGTTGGTGAAATGCTGTTAAGTCAAAGGGGTGAAATGAGGTTGTACCTGCAGGGAGGAGTGGACAGTACAGGAGATCCAAAAATGACCAGCGGAGTATTCAATTGCATATATGTCACATTTGGTATAAAATGAAGGGATCACAAGGGTCATCTTCTTTTACGGCCAGAATCTAATACAGACCTCATCTATACTTCTCACCCTGATTGGATGTTGAGGCTCTGGAGAGAGTACAGAGAAGAGCAACAAAGCTGGTGAAAGGGCTGGAGAACAGGCCTTATGAGGAGCGGCTGAGAGAGCTGGGGTTGTTTAGCCTGGAGAAGAGGAGGCTGAGGGGAGACCTCATTGCTCTCTACAACTACCTGAAAGGACGTTGTAGAGAGGAGGGTGCTGGCCTCTTCTCCCAAGTGACAGGGGACAGGACAAGAGGGAATGGCCTCAAGCTCCGCCAGGGGAGGTTTAGGCTAGACGTTAGGAAAAAATTCTTTACAGAAAGGGTCATTGGGCACTGGAACAGGCTGCCCAGGGAGGTGGTTGAGTCACCTTCCCTGGATGTGTTTAAGGCACGGGTGGACGAGGTGCTGAGGGATATGGTTTAGTGTTTGGTAGGAACGGTTGGACTCGGTGATCCGGTGGGTCTCTTCCAACCTGGTTATTCTGTGATTCTGTGATTCTGTGATTGCGGATCCACGCATTTCTTAATCCAGTCCAGCTCCTGCATGCCACTGAATCCAGTCCAGGATGTTTCCCTATGGCTGCTCTGCAGCATCTGTGGTGACATATAGTCATTGGAGAGTTTGATTTCATATAAAACCCATAGAATCAGAATTGTTTGGGTTGGAAGGGACCTTGAAGATCATATACTTCCAACCCCCATGCCATGGGCAGGAGCACCTCCCACCAGATCAGGCTGCTCAAGGGCACATCCAGCCTGGCCTTGAACACCTCAGGGATGGGGCATCCACAACTTCCCTGGGCAACCTGTTCCAGTGTCTCACCACCCTCAGCATGAAGAATTTCTTCCCCAATGAATAATCTAGATCTTGACCTTTCTAATTTAAAGCCATTTCCCCTTGTCCTATCACTGCATGCCCTTGTCAAAAGTCCCTCCCCAGCTTTCTTGTACATTCCCTTCAGGTACTGGAAGGCTGCTATTAGGTCTCCCTGAAGCTGTCTCTTCTCCGGGCTGAAAAATTCCAGCTCTCTCAGTTTGTCCTCATAGCAGAGGTGCTCCAATCTGATCATGTTCTTGGTCCTCCTCTGGACCTGTTCCAAAAGTGCCACATCCTTTTTATGTTGGAGATTCAAGAGCTGGACACAATACTCCAAGTAGAGGGAGAAAATCACCTCCCTCAACCTGTTGGCCATGCTTCTTTTGATACAGCCCAGGATATGATTGCCCTTCTGGGCTGTGAGTATGCATTGATGGCTCATGTTGAGCTTCTCATCAATCAGCACCACCAAGTCCTTCTCTACAGGGCTGCTCTCACAGAATCACAGAATAACCAGGTTGGAAGAGACCCACCGGATCATCGAGTCCAACCGTTCCTACCAAACACTAAACCATATCCCTCAGCACCTCATCCACCTGTGCCTTAAACACCTCCAGGGAAGGTGAATCAACCACCTCCCTGGGTAGCCTGTTCCAATGCCCAATGACCCTTTCTGTAAAGAATTTTTTCCTAACGTCTAGCCTAAACCTCCCCTGGCGGAGCTTGAGGCCATTCCCTCTTGTCCTGTCCCCTGTCACTTGGAAGAAGAGGCCAGCACCCTCCTCTCTACAACCTCTTTTCAGGTAGTTGTAGAGAGCAATGAGGTCTCCCCTCAGCCTCCTCTTCTCCAGGCTAAACAACCCCAGCTCTCTCAGCTGTTCCTCATAAGGCCTGTTCTCCAGCCCCTTCACCAGCTTTGTTGCTCTTCTCTGGACTCGCTCCAGAGCCTCAACATCTTTCTTGTGGTGAGGGGCCCAGAAATGAACACAGTATTCGAGGAGCGGTCTCACCAGTGTTGAGTACAGAGGGAGGATAACCTCCCTGGACCTGCTGGTCACGCCGTTTCTGATACAAGCCAAGATGCCATTGGCCTTCTTGGCCACCTGGGCACACTGCTGGCTCACATTCAGTCGGTTGTCAACCAACACCCCCAGGTCCCTCTCCTCCAGGCAGCTTTCTAGACAGACTTCTCCTAGTCTGTAGCACTGCATAGGGTTGTTGTGCCCCAAGTGCAGGACCCGGCATTTGGCCTTGTTAAACCTCATCCCATTGGACTCTGCCCAGCGGTCCAGCCTGTCCAGATCCCTTTGCAGAGCCTCCCTGCCCTCCAGCAGATCGACACTTCCACCCAGCTTAGTGTCATCTGCAAACTTGCTAAGGGTGCACTCGATGCCTTCATCCAGGTCATTGATAAAGACATTGAACAGGGCTGGACCCAGCACTGAGCCCTGGGGAACCCCACTTGTCACTGGCCTCCAGCTGGATTTCACACCATTTCCCACCACTCTCTGGGCCCGGCCATCCAACCAGTTTTCCACCCAGGAGAGTGTGCGCCTGTCCAGGCCAGAGGCTGACAGTTTCTCAAGCAGAATGCTGTGAGAAACTGTGTCAAAGGCTTTGCTGAAGTCCAGGAAGACCACATCCGCAGCTTTTCCCTCATCCAGCAGCCAAGCCACTTTGTCGTGGAAGGTGATCAGGTTAGTTTGGCAAGACCTGCCTTTTGTGAACCCATGTTGACTGGGCCTGATCACCTGGTTCTCTTGCATGTGCTTCATGATAGCACTCAAGATCACCTGTTCCATGACTTTCCCTGGCACTGAAGTCAGACTGACAGGCCTGTAGTTTCCTGGGTCCTCCCTGTGACCCTTCTTGTAGATGGGCACGACATCAGCCAGCCTCCAGTCCAGTGGAACTTCCCCAGTCTTCCAGGACTGTTGGAAGATGATGGAAAGGGGTTTGGCCAGCACATCCACCAGCTCCTTCAATACCCTTGGATGAATCCCATCCAGCCCCATAGACTTGTGGGTGTCTAGTCAGGCTAGCAAGGCTCTAATCACCCCCTCTTGGATCACGGGAACCTCATTTTGTTCCTCTAGCTCCTGGGTTTGTACACAGACGGAACAACTTTCTTTACAATTAAAGACTGAGGCAAAGAAGGCATTAAGTACCTCTGCCTTTTCCTCATACCTTGTCACTGTTGTTCCTTCTGCATCCAATAGGGACTGTATGGTCTCCCTAGTCCTCCTTTTATTATTTATATATTTGTGGAAAGATTTTTTGTTATCTTTCACAGACTTTGCCAATCTGATTTCTAGCTGAGCCTTAGCCCTTCTGATTTTTTCCCTACACAATCTCACTTCCCTCCTGTAGTCCACCCAAGAGGCCTGTCCCTTCTTCCAGAGCCCATAAACATTTCTCTTCTTCTTGATATCCCTCAAGATCTCTCTATTCAACCACGCTGACTTTCTCCCCTGCCGGCTTTTTTTCCGGACCACAGGGATGGCTTTCTCCTGAGCTGCTAGGACCACCCTTTTGAAGAGCTCCCAGCCCTCCTGGGCTCCCTTGCCCTTGAGTACTGTCTCCCATGAGACTTTGCCAACCAGCCTTCTGAAGAGATCAAAGTCTGCCCTCTGGAAATTTAATGCTACCGTCTTGCTAACCACCCTCTTCACTTCACCTAGAACAGAAAACCCTATCATCTCATGGTCGCTTAGTCCTAGGCGTCCACCTACTGTCACATCCCCTACAAGGCCTTCTCTGTTCACCAACAGCAGGTCCAGGAGGGCACCCTCCCTTGTTGGTTCATTCACCAGCTGTGCGAGGAAGTTGTCTCCCACGCACTCCAGGAACCTCCTAGACTGCTTCCTTTCTGCTGTATTGTACACCCAGCAGATATCAGGCAGATTGAAGTCTCCCACAAGAACGAGAGGCATAGATCTAGAGATTGACCGCAGCTGTTTATAGAAGAGCTCATCAGCTGCTTCTCCTTGGCTGGGTGGTCTGTAACAGACTCCCATCACAAAATCTACCTTCTGGTGGGCTCCTCTGATTTTGACCCACAGGCGCTCAACCTCCTGATGGCCACAATCCATCTCAATGGAGTCCAAGTCCTCCCTTACAAAGAGGGCTACCCCACCTCCTCTCCTACCCTTCCTGTCCTGCCTGAAAAGCTTATACCCCACCATAGCTATACTCCAGTTATATGAGTCGTCCCACCACGTTTCCGTGATGGCAACGACATCATAGGCTCCTTGCCCTACGACAGCTTCCAGCTCTTCCTTCTTATTCCCCATGCTGCGTGCATTGGTGTAAATGCACTTCAGCTGAGCTGCCGAGCCTTCAGCCCTCCTAGAGGGAACAGGGTTCGTTCCCAACTGCCTGGTAACTGGAGTAGTTAACACCAGAGTGCCTGCATCTCCCTTAGCACCCCGAGGTGTGTTCTCCCCCACTTTTTGTGTGGTGAGGTACTGGTGGTCCTCACCCGCGCACCCTCTCCCAATCACCAATTCCCCACGTCCAGGCTCGTTCATGTCTAGCCTGGGCTCAACCCCCTCCCCCTTCACATCTAGTTTAAAGCTCGATTTATGAGCTTGGCTAGGTTTCTAGCAAGGGCTTTAGCCCCCCTAGGTGACCCATGTGTCCCGCCCTTAGCGAGAAAGCCTGGGGGTGCGTAAGCCACCCCATGATCAAAAAAGCCAAAGCCCCTCTCCTCGCACCAGGCTCAGAGCCAGGTATTAATCGAACTCTTCATCCTGGCTTCCCGCTCCTCTCTATTTAGCATTGGGATGGAGCAGAATGCTACTTGTGCCCCAGAGCCCTCCATCATTCTCCCAATGGCCCTGAAGCCATTATTGATGGTTTTGGCCTTTTTGTTTGCTAGGCCGTCGTTACCAGTTTGGACTACTATCAGAGGACAGTAGTCCGTCTCGTGGACCAGGGAAGGGTCTCAATCACTGCTCTCAATCACAGTGTCCGTCATTCTGTAGTGAAACCATGGATTGCCCTGTCTCAGGTGTAGGACCTCGCACTTGACCTTATCAAACTTCATGATATTCACACAGGCTCACTTCTCCAGCTTCTCTGGATCCCTCTGGATGACATCCTGTCCTTCTGGACAGGCAGTTCACATTATCCAGGTTTGCTGCCATTTTCATTCTACCTTCAGGACATAAGTAATTTTGTGAGGTTGGACAATAAAAGGATAAGAGGTTGATTATGCAACTCTCTCTACTGTTACTCCACCCCTGCAGCTAAAACTGTTGCTTTATTTCAGTCATCTCCAGGCTGGAGGATGCAACTCCATTTTCCACAGTGATTGCCTATTCAGACTTCACAGTGTAAGTCAGACATATATGTTGTTGGGTATCACACCATATTTTACTCTTTCAGGACTGACAACAGGAGTTACTGAATCCAGTAAAAATTTTGTCTGCCTAAGCTCTATAGTAGTCACGTCTCAGACTCATATGTGTTAACTCATGTGGATACATAAAAAATGTGGTGTCTCACATTTTACCCCAGCTGCAGCATGAACAATTTCTATGGATGATTCTTCATTTTTCATCTGTTGTTCTAGAAGACATATATCCCATAACTGGGAAGAAGACAATCTCCTCTGCCCATTGTATTTTCCAATAACATTATTTTTGTATTAAAAAGAAACCTGAGGTAAGAATTACTTTATAAGCAAATGCCAAGTCAAACAAACCAACAATACTGCACAATTTGTGCTAGGAATGTCTGGTGGTGGTTTATTGACTCCAGAAAGCTTCATCATGAAAATTAACATTTAATTCTCAGAGGACAAAATATTTCTCATTTCTCAAAATACCTCCTTTTACACTTTGACTTGAAGAAACCAGTCCCCAATATCTGCTCTCAGCAACTTTTGTATCAGAGACAGAGTGATAGCTGTTGAAAGCTCTGTTTCTCACTCTAACGAGGTTAATCACCTTAGCAACTTCCACAACATTTGCCAGTGCTAGTCATGAGGATTTTTGGTACCTCCTTCTTTGAAAGCAGGAAGTTCACTCCACATTTCTTCTTAAGTAAACCAATAAAACTGTTGATCACCCCCCCGCCCCAGCTGGAGAACCATCAGTCACCACAGCTGTTATTTTGTCAAAGCCACCGAAGCAATTCACAGTGCCCTTCACAGGATTAAAAATAAAACCCTTTTTATAGTGCCATTCAGGGGTAACAGCCTCAGCCATTCCTTAAGAGTCTTAAAATCCTTGTTAATTATAATTTTAAAAAATTAACAATTGATTTAAAGTACAACATTTAGCTGTGCACTTTTAAGCAAGTTCCAAAGAATGAACAACTCCATTATCCATTTTCTGTTTCAGATTTTTAGTCAAAATCACACATAGAGCTAACTGAGGTGACATTTGTCATGAAAGGGACAGATTCAATTTCTGTTGTTGTTACTAGTACTCCCTCATCTTAGGCACATGCTACAGCATTGCTATATGACAAATTCTGTGTCACCTAAATCTATTCTTTGGCTATGTGACTGATATACTTTAAAACATCAGATATACTAGTTTTCTGGTATGAAATCCTGGCTTCATTGAAGTCAAAGGCAGAAATCCCATATACCTCAAATCTTGAACAGAGCCAGGGTTTCACTGCTGGCTTATGCAACCCTCATAATGTTGAACTCCCCACTCCAAAGAAAGAGAATCTCTGCCCTGACAAGCAAGCTCCACTTCCTCTACATTCATTAGATTTCTCCAGTCTTAATGAAAATAACCTGGCACAACATACTGGGCACCTTCTGACCCATGAATAATGGGTCCGGTAGATCTATGCTACAGCAGGTCAAGATGTACGGGGTTTTTTTTAATTTCTTCTTTTATTTTCCTCTCACAGTGTTGCAGTTGTCTAAAAGCTCTTATTTTGCTTTTGATAGCTGTGACTCACTCCACCCTGTCTATTATAAAAGCAATGATGGCCATTCATCTATTAAATGACCTTGCTCACAGCTAGTCTCTGTTGGATTATTGGAAACCAACCTTAGGAGCAAACCCACATTTCCCTCACATTTGACTGGGAGAATGATGGCTGAGTTATCAGGCTGTCGAAAATCTTACTGCAACACGGAAAATGCCTTCTTAGCATATACCATAACCATAGACGTCTTAGTGAGTAAGGAGATCAGCTTTAGAGTAAACACTGGCTGAAATTTGCCCACCCCTGTCAACGTTTGTTTAAAAATATGTCGACGTATTGGACAAGGTTATAAAGATTTCCCCTATAAACAGAAAATATGGGCTAGATGATACTGTGAGTGCCAATTCTGTTTACATTTTCATCTTTCCCTATTTTTTCAGCCCGTGGCTCACTTCTGAGAAAGCTGGAGAAGAAAGGGAAAGGTCACCAGAAGGGCAATAGGTTACAAAAATAGGGAAGCAGCATGATGCACATCAGCAGCCAGAAAAGGATGTAAAAGGGAGCAAGGACTCTATTTCTAGATTGACCTGTACTGCTAATCCTTGGACCCTGGTCGAGGAATGCCCAGGTAGGACAGTTTAAAGAAAAAGTGTGAAGAAAGGTCTCCTCCCTCTTCCAAGTATTCAATATTTTTTTGTAACTTAAACAGAAGACTTACTGAAATGTAAATATCTAAGTGCAAATTATTTTTTATTGTTGTTTCAGTGGTGATTAAAGTAAACAAACAAATATGCTGCACTATAGCAGTGGCACTCAAAATTCAAACCCTGTCAGAATATGAAACCTGGAGCTTGAAATGATAGAGAATAATACATAGTAACTTCATCAACCTTGACTGGCCAACATAAAGGAAAGAAAAATAAATAAACTTGAAAAAAGCAAAAGCAAATTTAGGCTGTTTCTTATAATTATCTAAGCAATCTAAGATTTTCATTGCAACATAAGTAGGAACATTTTATTTTTACCAATGAAATTTTTTTAAACCCAAATCTGTAACCCTTTTTCCTTAGAACAGTACTTTAAATTGCAAAAGATGAGAGGGACATCTTTCAGCATTAATAAACTGAGGAATATTTATGAGAATTAGCTTGGTATCTTCTTTGAAGCACGAGACCCCTGAGATGAATATGATGGGTACAAGGCATATCTATTACCGGTGTGAGAGATGCTTCAGAATTTGTGATGTGGCGTCATTCCAAGGGCATGCAAGCAAGCAGAAATGTACCAACTCACTGATTTCACTCTGATGAAATCAACTCTGGTTTCACTCTACTTGTGCTGGAACCAGCTGGAATATGCTTTGCTCAGCTGTGCTAGAGTATGAGACCCTCATATCTTCAAGACCTGCCTAACGTTAATCCTCACAGCAAGAGGAACATAAAGATGCCAAAGTCAGGACAGGCTTCTAGGACAGGTGCCTGTGTCTGTGCAGGCACATTAGCTTTGAAAGTCACATATTGTTATTTTACGGCTTTATAATGCTTCAACAAAGAAAGCAGAATGAAACAGAAACTCACCTTTTTAGCAAGAGAGATAAAGAATGAGAATAAAGTATATAATTAAACCTGATTAAAAATGATTACATTTCCATTTCATTATCCATGCTAATAAGAAAGAAAACAGAAAATAGAGGAAGTGCTATGAATACAACCTGTGATTAAAAAGAAAAATGGACTATCCTTACCTCCCTTACATTTAATATGAGAGATGGGCTGCCTGGCTTTTAGTATTTTGGGCTCTTTTAACTGCACCACACCACAGACTGCTAAGAACACCAAGATGAAATCTAAATAATCTGTTCATAAGAATAACAACAACAAAAAAATGCTGATGACCTTTCAGTATTTGTTGGGAATGAACTGTAAGCTGCAGTTTGAAGATGAAAAGTAATTGGCACTGCACCTTCTTAATTATTTTTCCAGTTTCAGCCCTTCAATATAGTTCTGGCTCTTGCCGACACATCTAAATGAGATTTACAGAACCCAGAGCATCAATTTTGTGCTCATTAATGGAGAGGCAGCAAGACAAAGGCTGCAGGTATTATTTGCTTCTTTCACATAGTTTAAATCACCACCCACCCATGATTCAGACTTCATACATGCCAGTGGGCTGCTGAAATGGAGCTTCAGACAAACATGGTACTAGCAGAAAGAAGACAAGTGAGATGACCCCTCTGAAACATCTTGTTTAACTAATATGTAAAAAGCTGCAATCTCAATGTCCATCAGAGCATGATAAAAATAAGCAACACCATTAGAAGAAAACAAATGATGCTGTTTCCAGGAGGGAAAAAAAAACCCAAAAAACTACAGCAGAAATCACAAAACCAGGCCAGTCCTCTGAACACTGTGTTTACAGACCTGTACTATCTTTGTGTGTAACAGAAAAAAAGATATCTTGGCTAAAATAACCAACTGTTGGAAAGCAACATGGCTTATTTAGGACAAGAAAAGCAATGACAAACAGAGGAGCAACAGAAGAACTTGTGCTTCTGCCTATTCTGTAAAGTCATTGGGGGTCAATATATACCTTCTGAATTTCTGATGTGCCAGTGCAGTCCTTATAGTGCCCCCAGTTGGCCTTCAAAGATACTCCTGCTGCTTGAAAAGGTGATCATTTCCTCTTCTGAAGCTCGCTTCCTCTGGAAGGTACTCAGACAGCCTCGGTGTGAGAGAACGCTGTGTGTCTGCAACAATACCAGCCTGATGGCTGTGAGGTCTTCCTGCTCAGAAGAACCCTTCAAGAGGAATTTCTCCCCATGGGCTACATAGAAACCTAAGGGAAACAGGCCCAACTGAGTGACCAAGATATCTCCATTACTTTAGCTGAGTGCTTAAAATTAGACTGTGTTAAGTACCAGCCTCTTGTTTTCCTTTGTGTAAGTAGTGCTATTGCAGCATGCACAGTTGTGTCAAAATTACTGTCAGTTTATTTGTTTTGAGTGCCAGTGACAATATACCAAGGGCAGCAGAGACTTGAGCACTGGCTATGGAAAGTGATCATGAATATCATGATATATACTCCAGTGGTCAGCTTGAGACAGGGTTCGATTGCTGTGGTCTCATTCTACTTGTGCTGGAGCCAGCTGGACTAGGCTTTGCTCAGCTGTACTGGAGTGTGAGGCCCTCATATCGTCAATTAGAGTACAGATGGACTGGTGCTGTCTTTCATGAGTACCCTGGCTGAACAATGGCCTGTAAGCAGACCTGACCCCACCCAGAAGCAGCAACAATTTAGAAGTGTTGCAAGTGAGAAGGAGAGCAGAATGGGGCTGCTCCTGATGGTGACAGGAACAAGTAGGATGTCTTGATATATAGACCAAGTCTGTGGGGATAATTCCTAGGAAGTGTTATCCAACTTTTTTCACTTTTGTCAAACTTCTCTTGACCTTTCTCTCCCTTTCTGAGGAAGCAACAGGTGAAGGCTTAGTGCCATTCACTCTTAGGGATGTCAGGGCAGACCATACCCTTCCTTATGGAGTGTCCAGCTCTGGTCAGGGAAAGCATGAAGAAAGTTGCATCTAAACAGGTGGATAGGTATGACAGAGCTACATAAATGCTTAAACACAATTTTTTATCATCCCTTCTAATACTTGGATTACATATAAAGAGTGCCTGGAAAACAGTAATACACTACCATCACAACATACAAGACTCTACTAGATGAAATGCTAGAAGAAATAACTTATCTGGGAGTTTTAGAAAAGAAAAATATGGTTTCATAGCACCTGCCTCTTCTTATGAGTAACCTAGATTGGAATACCTTTCAATTCTGTTCTTATTCTATTTGTTAATAGGGAGGTGAGAAAAAAAGGGAAAATACCACATGCAGCAGGCAGCCTTCAAGTTTCTTGCATTTTGAATAACTGCTGGTTTAGAAGATGCTAGAAAATAACCCTCATAAGAGATTACATCATCAACTGAACTCATTCATCACACTTGTGACAAAATATGGTCTTTGTACCATAAGGAAATAATGTTGAATATACTCTTCTTGGTTGAATGCTCCAGTATATTCTTGTTCACAGAAGATGACTGGGAACAAGGTGACTGGCATCTCAGTCCCTCTTGCCAAAAGCCTGAAGGGAGCTTCTGTAATGAACTACCTACCTTTATCTTTCCTTAGCATTGAAATGTCAGTGCTGAAAGTGCTACTGTGAACAGCACATGTAGGAATAGTATCAATTGAGATGATGGCAGGCATTATTTGAAAGGAGATTATGTCATATGAAAAAAATAAACCTAAACAAATAGCCAGTCTGCTGATGCCTGAACATTCCTGTGCTCTGAAACACAAACCTATCATTGCCCAAGTCTGTTTGGGCTGAATCAAGAATAGTTCTGCCTTTAAGCCAAAGCAGTTTTGTACAGTGAGCTGGAGCAACAGAGATGCATTTTTTTATCCCCCTCTTTCATGTGTGGAAAACTAGAGAAGAGAGGAAGTGAAACATAATGGAACATAACCGCTAGTTTTTTAGCTTCTTATTATTACTTGTTTGGCTGCATGAGTGTAATGTGATCCATAGTTATGAAAGACAAGTAGTGCAGAGCTGACTATGTGGTTAGATGCCAGAAGCTGGGTGGCCATGGTCTGGTTTTGGGTTGCTGTTGTTGCAAAGGGGGCTAGAATAAGGGGAACGTGCTATTCATTCTGCACATGTTGCAGAGTGTTGCATCCTTAATGGCTCAGTGGCTAGGGGATAGTCTTCAGCCTTGAAATGGAGATGGCTGTGAACCTATGAAGAAGGCACTTTTCTGCATGACCCACAGAAAGAATGAGGATATGAGCTGTGGCAGCCCAATACGGGGGGATAACTCAGGGAATGGTGAATACTCTTCTCCTATTTGCATTCTAGAGAACAAAGATGTATTCTAAAACCCCAAATCTAACTTAGCTGGCCAAGGGCTTCGTTGGTTGTCGTCCTCATATCATGCTTTTTAGACATTATTGGCAGGAAGAATTAAACTGACTTAAGTAGAGTATTTTGCTATACTTCAGTGTCAAACCTGGAAGGAAAAAATCTTGTACTGTGGCAAAGACCATACATTTATTTTTCTTGTATTTAATGTCTACCATAGTGCTACCTCTTAAAAAGCATGCTGCTAAACTGTGCATCCTGTAAAACAGACAACAGGAGTTATGTGCACAGTGTGAAATATCCCACAATTTAATTTGCATTTACACCATTACTGAGACACTTGTGCAATTATGTGCTGCATTACTTTTCTAGCTGGAGACCAGAGATAAAAGGGATGGTATTTCAGAAATACCTATAGACCAACCACAGTCTTTAAAAGTGGATTAGCGATTGAAAGACCTTGACTTCAGAGCCTGCTCAAGTAGAGGAAGGGAAAGAGCACAAAAGGAAAGGTGTGTTCAGCACCTCCTGAGAGCCAGCTCTTCCAACTTACCTCAAGCTGGGCATCCTCATGTAACAGGCACTTCTGAGAGTTTGGGTCCACAGAAAAATATAGACCTCAGTCTGAATACAGACCTTGCAATGATGCCTGAACAAGGCACAGTGTATGCTGCACTGCTACCAGGGCTGACCATAAAGCAGACACAGACCTCACCTCCAGCTCAGTCTAACGCTATGGAAGGGCAAGGATCGGGGCCGGGGAGCCATGGAGGCTGTTATCTTCTTCAGACTGCCATCCAGCTTTTCTACAGGTAACACAGGAACAAGAGGAAGATCTATAATTTTGGTCTCTTGTACTTTCTTGCAAACTATGTCACAGAATGGTCCTTACTTTGAGGTCATCCTCTTCTTGCAATTTCCTATTTTCCCTCTGTAATACACAATAGCAACCACATATTTTTTTAATAGATGTTACAGGGACTATGCCATTTATTCTGTGTGGAGAAAAGGTTTATGTCCAAAAGAAAGACTTTTAATAACTCTATTGGCTTGGATGGTCTCTTCTATTGTGGCATCGTTTTGCTTGAACTATGGGGCCAGAGTGCAGCAAAAAGGAGTCTGCTGCTTGACTGACAAATGGCTGGCATAAAAAACATCCACTGTGATGTGAACAATCATATCTTCTAAGGGCAATGTGGACTGTTTCTCTCTGGCTCAGTTTTATCTCTGAAGGTGAATGCCTACTCACCTGCAATATATTCTGTCTGCAAATTGGCAAATGCCATCATAATGGTTCTTATTTTATCTTTTTCTATTAAACCTGAGGAAAGAAGTGATGAAGAAGAGGGAGATACGTTTTTGTTTTCCCTTCAGCATCTCCTGTATAAGCAAAACTTATCAAAGGGCACTGTTTATCATTTGATTTGAAATAATTTTGCCATTCAACATTCCTAGAGTATGTCAAGAGGCATACAGACTTGAAGGAAAAAGAAATAAAATGTCCTCTTGTTATTTCATACAGTTCAACATGTAAGCTTCCTAAAACAAAACCAACAGCTTAAGAAAGATGACCAAGTTATCAAGAACCACTTAGGTACACAACTGCTGAAACAAAAAAAAAAAAGCACAAGATTATTTCCTGTGCGAATGATATGCACACAAATACCATTGTACACAGGTATGTGTTTCTGTGGAAGGTGTAAGTAATCCTTGGGGTGCTGAAATTTAACCCTATGATATAAGAAACATCTTGGCAGCCTGCGTGCCCAGGCCTCAGCAGTGGCAGAAATCATGGATACCCGTCTTCATGTACTCCCAGACTGGAGGATCTAAAAAAGCACAGTCCTTATTGTCTCCCACATTTGATCCACAGACCTCCCTGAGCTGTACCAACCCCAGGTACTCATCATACCATGCATAGTAACCTCTCTGGTCACAGTGTGCAAGTCTGTACTGGCTGATCCCATGCCAAACTGTAGCTAGTATTGTTTCACTTTTTAATGCTAAAATGAGATCCTTGCATAAACCCACAATTAGGCAAACCAAAAATGAAGAAAAAGGAGTTCAGTCCAGCAGTGCATTGCTTTGCAGGTCATATTCTTTAATGCCACCTACCTACACACAACACTCAAATGTATTTCCATTGCTTGTGTTGACTACAAGTATCTTTGCTTGTGAGCTACTTTAAACACATAATGAGCTTACACTCAGATCCATACAGGTTTTAACTTAGTTTTGGTAGTCTGGTAAAGAGACATTGAAAGACCTAAAAAGCCCCACAAACTATACCATAAAACAAAAAAATCTCTACCCCAAGCACAGGAAAGTGGCAATAGTATCATCATGCTGTTTTACTCAGCCATAATATAGTTCCCTTGTCAAGACAAACTACTCAGCCTTCAGCCTTATAGTTTATCTGCTCAGGAACTGGGTTACTGCCTCATAAAACAGTGCAATGGTACAATTATCACTTCAATATTAGATAGGTACTGCAAGGTGCTCTCACTGTGTGTTAGGTGGGACACTTTATGGTAGCCATAAAGCCGATGTGGCTTCAAGTATTTGCTACGATGATAAATTAAGGAATCATACTGTGGGCTGTGCCTTTAAAACAGTGGAATAGCTTCTTGTCTTCAACAGGCACCAAAGGTATGTGAGTTTGTACGCAAGTGGTACAGATGTCAAACTGGAGAAGGAGCTTTGAGATGAAGATTCATGGGGCTGAGAGGGAGGCATATGTTTGATACTTCATCAATGAGCATTTCTGCCAAATTTTACATCTCCAAATATCTTCATTGTGTTTCCTTTATCTCTTTATTTAGGAATGATCAGGTGCTAAATTTTGTACAAGACTGTGGGACTCTTTGGACAAGGTAGAACTTACTGTTTTTTTATATTAGATGCTCACAGGCAGTAGGAGCATGTCTGTGAGGAGAGCAAGAGATGCCTCCCACATCCTGGGATGTGTCTGGGCTGGGAACAAACACTAATATGTTCCATTTTCAGTGCTAGGTTTGCTTGTGGGAAAAAGGAGTAGTCCTCACTGCAAAAAAACCCTATGTCATTGCTTGCAGACTGGGTAGATGCAGAAGGATAGGGTTGTGCAGGGAAAATGTTACATGTTATACAGTATTTTCAAAGTCTAGAAGAGATGGTGGTAACAACCTTTTCTGTAGATGTATTGCTAGTTGCTGCAATGGAAAGAATATCAGAACAGCATATGAAAAATGGTTTGGGGTTGAAATATGACAACATCATATGGTAAAAGGAGAGATAAAATACGTCTGAAGCAGGTAAGTGGAAAACAGACTGAGGTAAGCTAGAAACCTCCTTACTATGTTTGGTTTGGTTATCAAGGATATCAGCTACTTTCATGGACTTGCAGAGAGTGCTTATTTGGGGTCCTTTTTCCTTTTTCTTCTCACACAGTTTTGAAATGTTCTGGAAGTTGTTTTTTTTTTTTTTTCAAATGAAATTTGAAATGAAATATTGTCACAATCAATCATCCATTTAAAAAACTGTCCTTAAATATTAGCTTTCAATCTCAAATCATCTGAAAGGGCATTGAAACACCATTTATCAAACCCTGAAGTTTATTACAGGGTAAATTGGAGAGAAAATCAAATAAAGTGGAAATAATTTTAAGAATTTTGCTAATTAAAAAAAAAAAGAGAAAAATTGTTCAAAAGCACCCAGCACCCTAAAGATTTTTTAACAAAGGGTAGATTATTAATAGCTTAAAGCAATAAGATCCAATATGTCATATGGTTTTTATTTTAATAAATCAATGTATGTCAAAGAGGAAAAGGTGTTTTAGATGAACGAGTAACAAAACCATCTTTGAGATCTGGCCTTCACAACTACATTTTAAAATGAGTTCTTGTCTACTTTATGTGCTTACTTAACTTGAGAGTTGTTCAAACACTCCCAATCTCTTAGCTACATTGTGCATAAAGATTCTAATGGCATTTATTGATCCCAATACATTACATCTAGAGATGTCACTACTTGTAAGGAATATAAAAAGATACTGTAAATATGCAAAATACGCATATATCAGAGAGAGCTGTCTCGAAGCTCGTCAGAAATGCAAGCAAATGCAGCTTCACTTCCAAAATGAGGAGGAGGAGATGGGAACAGACTGAAAATAGGCTTCCCCTGATAAACAGAAGGGAGAGAAGAGAGCAAAGGGGCTGCATCTAGGATGTCACCGTACCCAAAAATCTGGATCTGTCACTCCAGCCACTGCTTAAGGAGTGGTGCAGAGACAGCAGCAAACATTTTGGAAGGATTGCTCTCCTCCCACACCTGCATATGCCCTTCCATGGCTGCGGCAAGCACCCCAGGGCTGCAGTTTCTGGCTGCCTTTGAGCCCAGTCTGTCCAGGAGGTAGTAGGGCAGTGGCAACACAACCTAACTTGGGACCTTGGACTAGACCCAATGTGAAATAGAGTATGGCATTTAAGGACATACAAATGATTGTTTCACAACCTTCTTTCCAATTTTCTTTTGTAGGACGCAGGTAAGTGATCTCTCGAGCTGCCTTAATACCCTATTACTCAAAAGCTGAAAAGTACTCAGCCTTTAGACAGACCTCCCATTAGTTTAAGCAGTATATAAGCCTCTCTTTTTTCTGTGGTTCTTATATACAAATCCTCTGAGAGGAAACATGCTGCTCAGGCATTTTAAAAACTGCAGTGAACTTGAACTCGTGATCTGATTGATGTGATTCTCACCACATGCAAGTACTTGCAGGACTTAGAGTTAAGATTTAAATTGCCTAAACCATTTCCTAAAATCAAGGAACGCAAGGCAATCTTCAGTTGCATTCAGCTATAAGCTTATACCTGGACATGGGATTTTGCTTGAGCGTGGTGCCTCATCCTCAGGTGGTTTGAAAGAATAAGTGCAAAGGCAAGATGCCTGGTCAACACACCTTCACATTCCTCTGCTGAGTCCAAGCAGCATCGCAGTATCACTGAGAAATGAGCTGGCAGGTGGTGTGGAAAACTGCAGAGCAAGAGGGACCCATTGCACTGTGGAAATGATTGTCCCCAGCCCAGGAAGTGGAGCAGCAGCATCTGTGGAACATTTTCTTGATGAATTTGTTTTTCCTATTTTTTTTCTTTTTTCAGGAGCAACTGAAAGTTCGTTCTTTTAAAGTAATTTGAAAAACTAGTGGCCCTCTATGCATCCATCACTTCCAAGAAATGGACTTATGTATTTATACTAAATTAATTTTCAACTCTGCAATTATGCCCTTTACTTATTAGTGGCTGGACATATCAGACTCTTAAGGTCAATTTACTTCATTTTTCCCACTTCTTGTCCATCTTCCTTTCTCATTCCTGCTAACCCCACAATATCCTTCTAGCAATCACTCGCTGCGGTTGCCCTTGCTGTACTGCATGCTTTCTCTGCCTCAGAAAACAACAGCACCAGAAAACCCTATATATGAATTAAACCCCAATCTTTTGAGATGAGCTAAATTTGGTAAATGCTGAAAAAGCAGAAGTAGACAAGTCTTATTTTTTTGCTGCTATGTAGGTCTGATTTTTATTATAATGGATTAAAAGAAACATACACACCACGGAGCTGAAAATGACCTTTTGGGTCCCTTCCCATTCGTCTGGATCTTCACATGTTTTCTTCCTCCGTCTCGTTCTCTTTTCTGCCAAACCCACAGTTGAGGAAGAGGTACTAATGTACCTCACTTCACTCCTCTGTTCTGACCTTTGGGTAGACACTATCCATGCATGCAAATTGGGAACAGGACATTAATCAGCTGAAGGCATTGAGGTTTACTCTTCACAGTAAAATCAATGCTTAGACACCAGAGGCAAGTCTGATGAGAATAATAAGCTAATGTAACTTTTCATTTATTTCAGGCCAATTCCTAATATTGCCAATGAGAAAACACTGTTTCAAACTGAAGGAAAGCCAATTCAGAAATTCGGTTGTTCTATTAATCAAAATATAGCCACAAAATATTTCTAGCTCTCCATGCAGTATTTATCATTAGAAACCAGAGGAAAAGAAAATTTTGGGTAAGAAATGGACTTTTCAGTGTTCACACTCACTTATCTCTATCCCAAATACTACAAAGCCAAGACATGCTATGAAAACTAGCAAGTCAGATGGGACTAAGATAAAAAAAAAAAGAAAAAAGAGGAAGAAAGAGCAAACAAAACCCCAAAGTGAGTGTGTTAAACAAAGCACTTAAAACATTGGATCAGATTCAAAAGCTTGTTCAAGTTGCTCTTCCACCGGAGCAAAGCAGCTAGGCACATAGTTGAAATCACTGACATCACTGCTGTTGTGCTTTCTTCCACCCAGTCCCAATGTGGACCAGAGACAAATGTAAAATGCTAGTGCTAGAAATTCTGGTCCCATTTGACACTGTAATTCCTCTCTCTTAACAAATTACCAAGTGTGGCCTTGCTACAACTTAGCCGTACCTGCAGCTACCATCAGCAAATCCAGCTCTAACACACATAAGCTCGCTTCACGGCTTGTAAAGTCTTGACCTAGATGTAAATCTTTCAGTGGTAGGAACAAACTCTCATTTGTAAACTGCCAAGCACAGCATGGATAATGGAAATGAAGCTCTCCTAACCCCACCATACAGACCATAGGTGAACAAACTGAAAGTTACATTCCACACATAGTCTGAATAAGACCCTGCCACCATCCTTTCTGAAGTTGTATATACTACTCTTCCCTTTTTACTATTTTAAGTGAAAACCATATAGCCTCCAATCTCTTGAGCAAGGAGATTTCAAATCATCTATATTTCATATGATAATACATTGTATGCAATGGAAGTTGTGAAAGACTCCTTTGCAAGAGCTTTGAGTTAGATGCAGGTGTTACAAACAGCTCCCTCTCTCTCCTCTCACATCAATGTGATTTATTTACACAACATATGATAAATTTCACAGCAACAAGTACGTTTTTAAGGAAGAGAACAACTTTAAAGTTTGCACTTCCAGAATGAATTGAATGTTTTCTGTTTATTTTCAAAGACATATCAACCTCGCTAATTCAATTTCTAATCTCACAAATGTTGTTATCAAGGTATTATAATTGAGGTTATGTAAGTCTGTTTCTGACCTATTCAGAGCAGTCAACCACTTTAAAATATTTCTGTTTGGAAACAGACATTGCATTTGAGCAACAGGCAAAATCTCTTTCAAGAGATGCTATTCTTTTCATCACCTGCTTTGTGTAGAAACATGCTTTATTTGGGCTCCAGGAAAAATGACAGACAAAAGGGAGAGATATAATTACACGTATGCCTCCTATCAAATTAAACCAAAGCAAAGCAACTCAAAGCAAATAAGCCTGGTTTCCAGTGTGTGAAGAAAACTGCTATCATGTTCATGTGTTTTAAGAACAGCAATAAAAATGGCTTCAAAGATATCATATGTTATTTGATGTAGACTCAAAGCTTGAAAAATAGAATCATTATATAATGCCACTTTATTACTGAAGAGTTTGCACCACAAAGAGATACGATATAGCGAATTAAATGCACTTGTTAGCTTAATTATGAACATAAAGGCAAAAGCATAGCAAAATGAATAGTGAAGGGGATGTGAGTGAGACGAAAAAGCTTAATCTGAAGGTTTTCTTACAGAAGTTTGCAGAAACTTCCAGGGGCATGATAGTCCCTTGCACTCTGTAACAGCCCTGTGAAGCCCACTTCCATCTTCCATGAGAGGTATTTCATGGAATCAGCATGCAAGAGGTGCCTCTGTCTAGGCTGTGATAGTTATGGCTCAGCCCCCATTTCTCCATCAACAGGAAAAAATGCAAATGACTTCATTAGCATATTCCTGTGAATTAATGTCATTTATCAGAAAAGACCCAAGTGATAATCATACTGCTTGAGAGCTAATTGAATGCAGAAATCTTGAGAACGAGCTCGATGTGAATTCAGTACAGCATGAAAGTTTGGTGTGCAATGTCATAGGCTTTTCCCTCCTTGGCAACTCAGAAGAAGTAGGAACACTGCACCAGACCCCACTCTCTCATCCTTCAGCTGAGATGGACCACGTGAGCTAGAAGTTAGGCTTATAGTCCAAATGCCCATACTTCTTGTCTCATGATGAGTAGACATCCGGGTGCAGCATGGGGGCACCTGTAAAACTGCCTAAGCAGCCTTGCCCCAGGCACAAGAGTGGTATGGAGGCTGAATCTGTGGGAGTCAGCACAAAGCCATCCCAGACAAATCTTATCATTCAGTAAGGGCAGAGGCTGTTGTCTTCTGTATCCCCTCTTTGCCCTCCTCCTTAATCCTACACTCTCCCCTCTGCTATGAATGTGAAATCAAACCTTCAGAGTGGCAATAGTATGGTGTTTGTTTTTTTTCTTCTTGCAGACATCTTCTGGCTTCCGTGTTTATCTGCAACAGATAAGAGAGCGTTTCTCTCTCCTCAGACTGTTGTGCTACATTGCCGGGAAAACACATCGTGAGTTCTGCTTGAATTTGAACATAGTGAGAGTATCTAGAGAAAGGGAGTGAGTCAGTTTTCTACATTACTTCTTTCAGGACTGTTTTATGCAAATCTTCTCCCTCTAACCTTTGAAATAACATCTCTAATGAAAACTAAGGAACACTAAAAGTTTTCTACCACCTGGAGGTAGAGCCTTTAGGTGTCCTGGATATGAAGGCAGAAGGACTGCCAAGCAGTGAGGCAGTGAGAAGACAGACTTGCTTTTTACTCCCTCTCCAAGGTAAATCTTAGCTAGACGAGACTATTCAGACACTAATCTAAACCTGTGGTCCTTGTTTAACAATTAGGCATAACACAGGCTGAAAATGTGGTGGCTGAAACTGCTCATAGTAAGGTGTTTCCTGTAATTTATCTGTGTTAATAATGTCCCTTTATTTTGTCTTCAGCATTTTCTTCAAACACAAACTGCAGGAATAAAAAGCATAATTGTACCAACTTACTTAATACGTATAATTACATTAACTGTAGAGATACTGGTGCAAGAATATTTTTTCTTCCATTCTATTGTTATTTCTCTCAATTTGTGTCCACTAAAAGTATTTTAAAATTGAAAAAAACTTTAAACACAAAAAATACTCATAAACACAATAAATGGAGGTAATTATATCCTGTAGTCACCTAAATTCAAAGTGATTCACATATGATAGTCACTTGACTTCTCTCTGGATTTGCTCTGAATGACACATCTCTGACTTGAAATAATTTTTGTTCTGAGCTGTTATGAAACCATTTATATTAAATGACGGCAGCACTTAAAAGGGTAGCTGGGAATAAGTTTCTATGGTAAATAGTGCTCTCATTAAGTGAAATCATGACTTGTGTATGTATGTGGCAGGGTTTCTTGTCTTTTTTTTTTTTTTCATTTTCTGGGGGGAAATAGCTCAGTATAAAGACCACTGTGGAAAGCTTGCAAATCCCCTAGAAGGTTACTGACATGTCCTTATCTGACCTCAAATCTACTGCCTCTGAAAGTACATTTTTAAACCTCTCACCCCCAAAGAGCAGCAATAAATTACTTGACAAACACCCACATGGCCTGCAAACCACCTCTAATAACCAGTGCCTCTCTGGGACCTTCTGCACACATGCCTGAATATCTCATATACACATCTTAGGATCCCGATCTTTGTCCCGTATCCTCCTAGCCCTACAAATTTCCCAGGCCCCACATTCACTCAAAGAGCTCTTGGACAAAATAAAAATATCAGAATCCTTTCTCACCTTCTTTGTGCATACGGAGTAAGATAGGAGCTGCAGAAAGATTCTGTGTAGAGGAGCACTTGATTTATTCTCATTATGGCTTCTTTTTTTTCCAAATAAATTTACAGAGGAGAAAACGGGCAAACTGAATATTCATCAACCACCAACGTTTGTAATTCTTCAAGAGCATCGATACCTGTTTACAGCATTGAAATAGAACTGGCTTGCCTTATAGTACAGTAGTTTATCAGTTAGTACTCAAATGATAAGGATTTACTTTCATTTCTAAATTCAAAAGTAAAAGCTAGCCACACTAGGGATGAAGCAAAATGTAGCACCAAAAAAATTTGATGTGACTCTCTCTATCCTCCTTCAAGAGTGTGATGTTTCTAGCATATTTAAAGTTGTTGTTGGAATTGTCTTTGAAGACTGAAAGAATCTATAAATTTTCATGAGAAGTGAGCTATGCTGCAGTTACAGCAAGAAATGTACGTGCATTGTATGTGTGTTAAAGGTACCCAGATATACAAACAATAAATAGAAAACAAATTCTCTGTGAAAAACGTTTCTTACCTTCATCTTATTGTCATCAGTAGGATACTGAAGAGTGTAATTAATACAATATTAAAAAAAAACCAAAAAACAAAACCACAAAGGAGGAGAAGAGACAAAAGTAAGTTCAAGGGAAACTTAGCCTGAATTTTTCTGAAGCTGGAAGTAGCTGCTGTGGGTGGCTACCTGGCTCTGCTCTTTTGAGATTGATGATCACTTTCTGCTTTTCAAAGTAATGGTGAACAGCTTGGCACAACTCCAGCTGAGCACAGCAAGGGGTTAGGAGCACTCCTCAAAACCTTTTCCTTGCTCCTGAGAAATAACACTAGCACTCTGCATAAGTCCTGGCTGCCTGAAAGTTAGCATTAGGACTCAAGCAGAGTCTGTGGTCAATGCCAAAATCTGCAATTGTGAGAACAACTGTCAGAGGCCATAAGAAAATTTCCAGCCCAAACAGGATCAGTCAAAACCACCTACTAATTCTGTGGAGAGTATATTAAGAGAAGTTCCATGCACAACCACATGCACATTTAACGCCAGTTTTAAAGTTTATGTGAGGAAATCACAATACAAAAGCATTTTGTTCTGCATTTACCTTGGCTGCCACATGTGTCTTCTATGAAACTGTGTAAATATTTGGGCCATGATAACAATCAAACAATGAACTGATAATTATATGCTCGCTTCTGCTAAGTGATGTACATTCACTTGAGTTTCATGTTGAGTATCTATTATGGGATTTTTAAGACATTCTTGTGATGGATTCACAAAATAATTGAGTAGTAGATTACTTTTTATTTGTTAACTTCTTTTTTAAAATGGGCCTTAAAACTCCTTTTCCCTTAGGGCTAGATCGTGGCTAGGTAGCGTTCACTATTTTCTTTCAACTTTAAAGCTGTATTGCTATGAGGAAAGTGAGGCAATCACATACATACTTAATCTCCATCCTCCCATGGATTCTAATGCATATTTAACATTAAGGCTTCAAACTGTCCCACTGAAGTTAATGCTATTCTTTGCATGCTTAAAAGTACAGAAAGTCTATTGATTCAAATTAAGGTGACCTGGTTTTATATCAGGATATTTCACTGTTGAGCGTGACTGAATTCTAACACTGCTTTCCATGCATATTCACAGCTCTTCGCCTCTAGATCTCCTAATGCAATAATATAATGAGAGCATCCTAACACATGTCACTATCAATCTTGCCCTTTTCGTAGAAAAAAAACCCAAAACTCTGACTAAAAAAGTATACAAACTAAAGGACTTTAACAGGCAGTTAAACTTGGATAGTTGGTTACTCTGACTGGTGTTCTGGGTTACCTTTGTGAAGGTGCTGACCTTTACAAAGTTCAGCATAAAGGACATAAAGTGTGGCTGCAGTACCCCTGTGATCTTTGTTTAAGGGCTAAGCATATTTTCTGTTTGGGTAGATGAGCCTTGCCTGTGCAGAACTCATTGCAAAACAAAGGCATTAAATAATTTCAAATACCTGCTTTAGTAAGTTAGTTTTACAGTGGGGGTGATGGAGCCTCACAGGCTTTGCCTCAATCAGTTCCCAGCAAAGAGAAAAGCTGGGCCACAGGGATGTAAGCCCCGGTTGCATCCCTGGATGTACAGATTGGACTCCTGAGAGTTACCTCGGCTGGGCTCTGTCAGATGTCCAGTCTCTCTTGGGAGGTGATGGCTTTCCTTCCTTCTGCTGGAAAGACTGATCTCAGCAAAGGCAGAATTGCAACAAGAGAGAGTTTATCAACTCACCCTGAGAAAGGATGGAGAAGACTTGGGCACCTGAGTACGAGAAACAACCAAACTCATACCCTCAGTGGCAAAAGAGGTAATATCCTTTCAAGTGGCCAAAGGGATTTCACCAAGTTTCTTGGATAGAAATATAAATGACCAGCCTGTCTGAGAACAGAACATTTTTACCAGAAAGGATATTTTTCCCCTCCTTCAGTAAAAAGTAAATCTATTTGTAGGATGATGAAAGCTCCAAAAGTAATCAGAAGGGTATTGCTGGAACACCACCATAGGCCATACATTTTTTTGTGTTTTCTGTGGGACTAGTTTGGTTAGTTTTTATTTTATCTTGATGCAATATCAAGACCTTTTATGCTCCCTCCCCTACAAAAAGCATCGCTTTCAGCTGTTCCTAAATGTATATTTATTTCCTTTTACGTGGCAGCCCAGGTTTTAGACCAGTAAAGAATTTTTAAGAACACAGTCAAAATGTATAAAAATGGCACTAGCAAAAGAATTCCTCCCTACCTAAAATATCATAGTTCACAGCCTCCAAAACTACCACATCTTCTCGACTTTGCTGTGTAAGCATAAGAAAGCTGACAGCCTTTTCAGAGCTCTTCGATTAATAGAGCCACCCAACCCACCCAAGTAAGAAACACATACTTCACTGGAGTGGTGTCACTTAGCTAGTTAATTTTTAGAAAGCCTTTTAATATCTACAGATGAAAGGCACTGTAACAGTGCAAAACATTGCTGTTATTACCTATGGATAGCAAGAAGTTGTCCCACAGCTGCCGTGTGTATATAATGAAAATCTAAAGGTTGGCAAAGCTCCTGTAACGTAACAAAAGGAGTTTCAGCACTCTTCCACTTAGTCCAGCTCTGAACGGTGAGGGTTTTAAAGAACCATGTAAAACTCCAATAAGCAGCAGTTTCCCAGCAGATCCAGAGAAATCTACATAATCTGTCTTGCTTTGTTAACTGCATTAGTGTCAGACCTTCATGTCGTGGTCTCAAAGACAGTTTTGCTAAGACTCCTCATCTCATGCTCTAAATAATTTTTTTTCCACAACTACTGTGAAAAAAGCTCTGATCTTCATATTTGCTATGTCATTACCTTCCCAAATCTCTCTGCTTGGGATGACCCCCAAACTCCATCCCTTGGATGTGGGATCAGGGAAGCCTGCGCTTGGATCAGGGGACATACACATCTCCAGCATGGCACAAGGCAATGTGGCACTTAGTATTCCTGCTGGCACAGGGCTTTGAAGGGTGGTACGCTGAATCTCCTCATTCGCAGGCTGCACTTCACATTGTCAGGTAGGCAGCCAGCCAATGAATCCTGGAGCAGACTAGTAGGTTATATGCAATGTGTTATATGCAAGCTGGGCTAAGTGGGGAAGAAAGAGCAGGGAGCTGAATTCTGGAGCTGGAAGTTGGGTGGAAATAGATTTCCAGTGTTCCTTAAAGAACGGGAACACAGGCACTGTCTGGTTTGCACAGACCCTCAGACAAGAAGAAAGGACAAAATATTATCTCTGGATAGTATGTTTTGTGGTTCTGGAATATCTGAAATAATACTAGAGAAACAACGTTAAAACTTTAATTGAGTTCACAATCTTTCATCCTGAGATATTTTTTGCTACTGTGAATGCCACTCACATCACTTCTGGAGCTAGCCAAATGGCAAAGGGAAATCCAGTCCAAATGTAAAGATGAAGTGATGGGTACACACAACAGACCAGCAGCCTTGGAGCTTTAAGTCCTAAGGGCTTTTTTTTGTAACGTGTATGGCACAGGTATGATTTAATTCCATCAAAGACACACACATAAAACAAATCAAAAATAACCCCCAAAACCCAAACCAAAACAAAAGAGAAAAAAAGGTTATGCCCTCTGTTGGTACAGAGAAGTATTATTTTGATTTCTCAGGTAGTTGGGATACACATGTTTTTAAAGATAAGCCCCACATAGAAACCAATCAGACTGATATGGCCTGGAGAACTCAGATGGCAGTGTGAGAGGCAGCTTGGTCTAGTGGACTGAAAGGCAACAATTCCTGAGGTCTAATCCTGGCTGACACAGAGCCACTATGTGGCCTTGGGCAAGTTCCTTAAAAAGACATGTCAGGTCAACTTAGGCCTAAAATTAAAGTTTCACAAATATATGGGTTTGCAAATACTTACATCAGTAGAAATGAATGTCACCTTCTTTTTTATTTTTAATTCCAATGGGGAAGGGTGAAGGAAGGGAAGCAGTATTTCCAGATAGAGGTCTGGGAGATACTGTTTTCTGCCCTGTTTGCAGCCTCAGTTCTCTGCTAGAGACAGAGTGTGAAAGAAAAACTGGTCAAAACCTGCGTCTACACAGAAGAAAAATACTCTGTCTATAAGAAAGCATAATCTTGATCCAGAAAGCTCCTCAGCAGTGGATGCTTGGAAGAGTTAAAAACTCATTGTCATTCAAGGAACACTAAATAATAATGAATTAAGTATATGCTAAGTAATAACTACAGTTCAAGAACCAGATTCTGCCCTCTGGTGAGTGCTTTCCATCATCCTTGCCAGCTTGAATTAGAAGTAAACTTAAGACCCGAGAAGCTGCCCGTGACATTAAATCCAAGGGCAGCACGGATAGTGTCTTAGAACTGATAGAAGATTGTATGATAATTTATGCCCAGTGTGATACTAATCTGTTAATATTTATCAAGTCACTACAGCTTCCTATGATTCCTGTTTTCCCTAAACTGCTTCATCATAATGACCGCTACTGTTAGACCAGCCAGCAATGAATTATGAATGGCTCTTATTTAGAGAGAGTTTGGATCTGTGAGACATCTCTATTTGTGTGGTGATATTACTGCATTGTTACTGCACTCCCTTAAGTGATGAGACTGCATCAGATAACACTGCTTTTTTCAGTGGGTTTGGGGATGCTCTGGAAAGAAGCCTTCCTCTCTTCCCAGGAAAGGAGCTCCTTGCTATTGTTTCGTACAACTCTGTGTAGGTCATGACCTTTCCAGATGGACCTAGGAATTCAGAGAAAGGATTTGCCTTGGAAAGAAGGCCAAGGCTATTGCCTTGCAGCAGTCAGGAACAGCTGCAGGTGGCCTAGCGTCCGTAGCTAATATGACAAGAGAAAATTGGCTGTCAGGTAGGGAGACATTACAGGAATTAGTATCTTTCTATGGTTTACAGGTAGAGTGGGGAACACAAACCCAGAGCTAAAGTCCCATCATTGGATAGAAACTGGCTCTAAGACAGAAATTAAAGAGGAGGAATAGCGGTCAAAATAAAGTGTGTCAAACGTTGTCAGTGGTTGTGCCAAAGCCCTGCAGTTGTGTTAAACATTGTCAATGGTTGTGCCAAAGCCCTGCAGTGTGGCTGGTTTACTTGTATGACAGATCTAAAACTGAGTTGCAAGGTGGCAAAATGCTGCAGATGCCACAAAAGTATAGAGGATACTTAAGAATAGAGAGACTGTATGGCACTCTAGCAAGACAGAATAAAGCTGACTGAACCAAGAGTACAACAACACGTAAAATGCAAGGTAACACAAATTTTGACAAAGCATTTGACCTACTTGTGCACACTGTTGACTTTTAAATGAACTGTGGTGATTTTGGATGATGATCCAGACATCAGAAAAAATTAATGATAAACAGAAACTCCACTGCTTAGTGCACAGTGATGACCCACTGTGTCAGGCAAATTCTTGAGAAAAAGTACTTCAAAAGTGGGGGCATAGCTACCAAAGGCTCAAAAAAGGATTTGTAGAGTGAGAACAAAGATGGCATATTTAAAAAGAACAAAGATAACAAAGCAATATCTGATGGCTTCTGGCTTACAGAAATTAAATCAGGTAAACTTTATCTTAGACAGAAGAACCTAACAGTGAAACTGAAACAATGGCAATGAGACCATTTTGCAATTCTATTAGCATCTCTAACGAGGAGTTATAAGCATGTATACCTCAGGACATAACCTAACCATTAAAATGTCAACTGTTAGGAGAGATTTTCCCAATGAATAAGTTGTTCCAAAGATGTCCACAACTCTCTTTCTTGCTTTTGCCTTTATAATATAAACTGTTGGCCACTTTCTTGTTATCTAGACAATGCTGATTGCTATAGTGGGTCAGAGCATGTCTTGCTGGTTTAGTGCCTGAAAGCAGTTATTAAAAAAACAAGCAAAACCAGATTGAAATGTACTATTTAAAGCTACTAAATGCCCTAAAGGCACATCTACTTAGCCAGCTATCATCTCCCACTAAAAAGCTGTTGGTAAATATCAATAGATTTCAATCCATTTCTTCAGAAAAAGAAAGAAGAATGCTATTATGAGAATTGTACTGTTTTAAGTGCGATAGGAAAGATAGGGGACAGGTGTTCAGTACATCAGACAAAAAGCAGTTATAGAGGGTTGCCCTAGGCATTGTTTCATTTATCTGACTCAGCACAAATGCCCAAATATCAAGGAGAAATGAACCAGAAGAATCAGCTCTGCACTGCCTGGGGTATGTTCACAGGGTTGTAAGTATTAGGTTGCCTCTTTTTTTAATTAATGCTTTCCCGTTCTGCATTACACTGGAGACTGTGACTGAACTTTATTCCTCATCAGGAGGCTGTGACAACTGACGGAGCCCTCTGGGAAAACTGCCTGCCCAGAAGTGCTGAGGAGGAATGAGGAGAAAAAATGGATGGAGAAGAAAAGCTTCTGCAGAAGGGCAAATTATTTTATGTGGACTGATCTTGGGATTAGACTCTTTTCCTGTCTATGGATAGCCTACTAAAAGATAATGTGATATGTATGAACTGATCTGCCATTCAAATATTTCCTTTCAGATACTTGGTGAGAACACATTTAATTCAGGAAGTTTTCTGTGAGCTGGTGTACCCGAGCGTTTAGGGTTCATTACTGAAGCACCTTTGTCAGTCATTAAAACCGTGTAGTGACATTTTTGCTACTCAACTGGCTCGTCCATATATCTGAAAAAAGGACGACTCCTGGAAAGTCAACAGACAACAGTGGAACAACACTGGGGCTTTCATTCTCTTCAGAAGGCGGGGGCTGAG
Source organism: Phaenicophaeus curvirostris (assembly GCF_032191515.1). Classification (NCBI taxonomy): domain Eukaryota; kingdom Metazoa; phylum Chordata; class Aves; order Cuculiformes; family Cuculidae; genus Phaenicophaeus; species Phaenicophaeus curvirostris. The sequence goes on along the minus strand of NC_091394.1, from coordinate 29,075,534 downwards.
AACAACAAAAAGGACGCATGTCAGAAAAAAACAGCAAACCCAAAGACTAGATATAAGTCATTTGAAATCTTGTCTTGCTCCCTTATGTAACAGGATCTCACTCAACTGGAGCTCTGCTATATGGCATTAAGTTGTCTCTCCAAGATTTATGTACTTTTTGAGATGGTGCTACTCATTCTTCCTACATGCTCTAATGAGTGGAAATGTGTTTCATATTTTTGACGTCTGAAGTATCATTGAGATTGGAGGGTATGTCCACAAAAAGCAGCAGAGGGAGTCACAGATGAGTGCTGTTTGTGCTCCAAACCAGCAGAGTGTGAGCCAGTACAGGTCTGGAAGCTATTTAACTTAAGGTCAGAGTGGACACAACTAATGACTGCCTGCACTGAACCACAGAGATGTGTCCTGATGGTTGGCCTGAAGGAAACTACTCACATCTATTTTTTTGGGCAAACCCAGTCAGGAGCTCCTGTGTCTGAAACAGCCTGAAACAACACTTAAAAGAAAGAAGACAAAGGTAGGACTCCTTACAAGTCCTTAAACTTTCTGAGATGCAATCAGTTCACAAACAGGGTCATTCTCCATTATATCCCTTTCTCCTTTTGCTTGTGGTATTGGTGATGGAAGACTGTTGGTAATGAAACAGTCTTTGCAGCAGTCTTCCCAGTCTTTGATTGCTCTGAACTTTCATGTCAAAAATCCTTCATCATGCAAAAGATGAAAAATAAAATCTCTTATTCATGCTGAAAATCTAGTTTTCTGTCTTGTGTTTCCCAGAAAGTGTCTGATGGTCTTGTAGCCCACAGATGTTCCAGTGGATCGCTGTCTCTATAGTCTAGATTTGTCTTAACATTTCTTTTGAACAACAAGCTCAGAACACAGTCTTGAGCTCAAACATTGGACACTCTCTCATTGAATTCACACTGTACAGTGTCAAAGTAGATTATCTGTTATTCTTAAAACATCAAGCAGCCCATTACCTTGGCATTCGCCACCATCACCCCAAGAAGGGACCATCTTTCACTAACACTCTTCTACCCACCATGAAGAAATTTAAATCTGCACTACTATCTCCCACACAAAGCAGCTTAAGACACCCATCCTTTGCTTTGTTGTATAAAGTGTGATTTAGGATTGAAAAGCAGAAAAAAAACTTCAAATCAGACTGAAACATTGAGTTGTATACTCTTTTTTTTAAAAAAAAGACTGCTTTGATATCCATGTGCAGCAGTTTGAGGTAAATTAGAGTCAGTTTTGTGACTAACTCAGTTGCTGAAAGTAACTTCATTCTCTGAAAATTAATTGCATGTTTTTGAGATAATGTTCTGGGTAGAAGGGGGGCACACCTGTGAGGAGGGGCAAGTAGGGCAGGTGACTCTAAACTGACCAACAGAGTAGTCCATCCCTTATATGTCATACTCAGTATAAACTTGAGAGATCACAAGCGTCTCTCACTCTTCTGTGATGACTGGTGTCCAGCGAGGACCTTGTCCGTCTGTTTGTTCCTTGTCCCAAATCCGTGTGTTCCTGAATCCAGTTCCTGAGTCCAGCTCCCTCCTACCTTTGGAACCATTCATTCCCTCTGCTCTGCAGCAGTTGTGGTGACATAATGTCAGCGAGGATTCTCCGTAGCTTCAAAGCAAGTAAAATATTAAAAGTCAGAGAAAAATTAACTTCTGGTTAACACGGCCTGTGCTCTGAGGTAGACTATGATTACCTACAGAATTTTGTGTTCAAGTTCACCTTCAAGCTTCTTTAAGGATCCGAATTTCTTACTTAGTATTTTATATCTTTGATATAAATATAAAATCATATACTATGTGATTCATGACATAGTGCTTCCCTCCCCTTCTATCCTCCTACCACAGCAAACACAGATGAATCATTTGGCTCTTGATCTGAATTTAATTTCTGAGCATTCATATATTAGGTATTGGATTTGGCCCCATCCTTACTTTCTACAGTAATATCTACATTTTGAACTCTCTTGCCACTTCAACTTTAGAGTCCTTTTGTCCCTCCTAGCCTCACCAGAGAGTGGTACCTTGGGAAGAAAGGCACTTGAAGCCTTAGGGTGAAACCTAAGAATTGTTTTGAGGTATTGCAGATTCCTCAAGCAAATCAGATAGAAATGCAGAAAAATTGGTCCTGAGCCTGCTTTTGTTGAAATCGAAAAACAAATCATAAGAAGGATGAGGACAAAGAGAAGGGATGAGTCTACTAAAAACAAATCACAGATTAAAATACTATAATGTCTATGATGCTTTAAGACTGGGCCAGCATCACATTGAAAATTGTAACTTTCACCCAAGAGTTTTACCTTTAAGTTTCTGACACCTATTACACCTGAACTTAGCTAAAAGATGTTGACGTTTCTTGAAGCAACAAGCACCAAGGTAACAAACAGGGTAGCTGTTGAGTGAGCATCTACGTTTTGCACAGAGGATAGTGAATTTTGCCCTCAGGTGTTCTCTTAGTGAATCAGTGTTACATGCTAGCTGTAGCATCCATGTTCATTTGGTTGAATATTGGTAATTTTATATTACCTATTACAAGTTATTTTTAATTTCCAGCAGTTTTGTGGTTGCATAGACCCCTCCTCACAGCAAATAGCTTACTGAAAACATCAAAAGCCAAGAAATAACTGTCAGCTGTTTTTCACTTCTGTAGCTAACAGCAGGGTTCTTTTTATTTTTCAGATAAAGTTAATGGATGCAGCTATTCCAGTGCGACATTTATAAAAAATTTTGTTTAGGAGCTGCTAAAGAATGCTTGCAAAATATCATTTAGGGAGTGAAAGTATAGTATTTATGCAATGTAGTGTTTATATCTGTGGAATGACAGACATGCTATTTAAGGAGATGTTGCTTTTCTGTCAGAAATTAAACACTTGGTTATGCTCTACAGTTATTCACTCACTTGGTGGTAGCTGTTACTTAAGTACCTCCTGTCTAATCTCTGTGTGGAGAGTTGTAGGCTTGGGAACTAGCAGAGGTGGCTGGCATCATTTGCTGAGAAGTAATAGCCGCTCCTGGCTCGCCTCTCTGCCACGGAAACCCAAATATCATATTGATGTGTTTTTTTATGTCTAAATAATCACTCTCTTTCCTTTGGTTATTCTTCCCATATTGAATAATTCTGTCGGTTTTGTTTTATGTTTTGTTTATTAAGTTTTACAATCACGTGTATATATGAATCCGCCTCTATAAACATATATTTTACAAACACTTGTAATTAATGGTAGGGGAGTAATAAATGTGCATTGGTCTTTTACAAATTATCTATGAAGTTGCACCTGCCAAAGTCTGTCTCATTACACCCAAGGAAGCATCATCTCTGTGTAAATAAAGAGGAGTTTTATTGCCCTTACTGTTGATTAAATCCCTGGCAGTAAGGGTGTAAGGCATGTTTTTGAAAAGAATGCTGTTTAAAGGGAAAACTGTTGTACCTCTGATAAACCTCTTCCAAAACACCCAAGTAAGTCCTCAGTTAAACGCGTGAAAGGTTGTAGAGAGAGAGATGGGGATAGAAGATTAAATAGTGATGTAGGGGGAAGGTTGGGGTAACTGGGCTATCAAGTTAAAAAGGAGCAACCGTGGACAGGATGAGGCACAAAACAAGGTTAGATCACCTGAGTGTGTGTAGAGCTCTGCACAACTGCTGAGATATAAGTGTTTTCTTTTGCTTTTAATAATTAATTCAAAGGGTAAGCACATGAAAATACAAAACTTTCTTCTGAGATATAATTTCCTTTTACTAAGAAGGCAAATCAGGCCCCCGAGTATTGAATCATTTACTAAAAATCATGATTTCCATGGGTTGTTTTGAGGAGAGTAAAACATTTTGGCCGTTTGAAATCAGATCAAGCTGCATTTTCGTTTACAAGCTGTCAGTCCGGATCCATGTTCTTTTTAGTAACAATAAAAAACATGTTCAGTTTGTCTGGCTTTTACTTTTTATTTCTGTTGTGTCATAAAGACTCAATTTGGACTAGGTTTTGGATGTTTTCTTTCCCCTTTAGCACTTCTAGAGAAAAAAATGGTTTAGATATAACAACAACAACATGTTAATATACGCAGTTTGCCTGCTGTCCATACAACTGCTTTAATGCATAGTTATAGAATTGTCTCTAAGATACAAACTTAAAAATTGGAAACTATATGGCACTCAAGATCTTCATCTGGTGTTAAATTAGCACCTAAAAAGTATGCTGACTCATGTGAATTAAGTTTCTTCTTCCTAATCCTGCATGTTAGACTCAGAAAAAGCATTTCAAAATAAAAGATCTGAAATTCTGCTTCTCCTTCATTTTCCTGCTTGTTACATAAGTATTGATTAAGCACATAGTGAAGTAGACTGAAAAGCAATCTGTAATATATGGGAGCATTGGAACAGAGTAAATCCCATAAAATCCAAATGATCTCTGCACTGTAGGTTATCACTTCTCACCATTGGTACCTAACAATTTTGCTGATGTAGGATGCCAAGTGGAGGGTGTAAAGTAACATACTATTTGCAGGCCTGGAGAGGATAAAAAATTGACAGTGGTGAAAAAAAAGGCTTCTAGAGGAGGAAACTTTTATTGTTGTTAGCCTTCCCAGAGGAATGTTGTAGAAATATCAAATGTGTAAACTTGGACCACAGTTTATACCTTGAGGAAGGAGAATACTCTAAACAAAAGTAAAAGCAGAGTTTACCTATTTTTCTAGGGAACTCTTCTGTGCTCAGAACAAACCAACTGGTAAATGCGATTTCACTGTAAACAGCTGTTCTTGGTGTCTGCCTTTCACTCACTGTTCTGTTGGGACTACAATACATTCATATGCCAGCTGCAAAAATCAGCTGGTATTACAATGTGCTTCTGTGTATTTGCAAAGTGGAAACAAGTACTGCAAAATACATGCTTTAAGTTCCCTGTAGCAACCAAATACCAGAGGACATGTACCAAGGAAGAATAGCAAGAGAACAGGATCTTGCAGTGAAAATTAGTATTGGAAAGGTAATGAAGTTCATGGCAAAGTGGCAAACTGACGTTTCTCAGTAACACTGAGGGTTGCTTTTATCTCCAAAACCTGGCTAAAGTTGAGTGAGGATGAGTGAAAAATTCCCACAGTTCCATCTCTCCACCCTCCATCCCTGTCATTTATTGTTGCTAAAAGGAAGTTTATAGAAAGTTGCAATGCTCATTAAAAAGTATGACTCTCAAACATCCACAAAGTATCTAGCCCCAAGTATGCACAAACATGCCAACTGCATACTCGTCTGTTTTAATGTTGTAGAAGATCAGATTTGCTAAGAAAAAGCAAACAACTTTAGCAGCAGGTGGCTGAAGCATAGCCTTCAGAAAGCTGTTAAGAACCATTTTTGTCTGGGAAATAAAACATAGTTGCAAGCTATGGTATTTGCACTTATTGATTCAGGAAAGGCGTCACCTTATGTTTAATTCAAATTGTAGTCTTGGCTTGGACAGGCTTAGAACAATTGAGTTTTAAAAATCCATTTGTTTAAGTGACTCTTGTGGTTGTTGTTCACACAGTTCCCTAGGTTGCTTTTAGATTAGCTCCCTTTTTACTGACAGAGACAAGAGCTGAAGCAGTGAAGGGGTAGGTAAGGAAGGAAAAGGGAGAGAATGGTCCTAGTATCCATAGGAAAGGAACTCACATAGCTGCAGGAAGTAGGGCTATGGGTCAGTGTCAGATCAGGCAACCAAGATCTCAGAAGGTTCAAGAGGCAGCACGGTCCTTTTCAACCATCCAAGTCCACTTAATGGAACATTCAGCATTATATGTAAAATCAATATCATCATTGCAAGTTGTATCACATATCAATAAATATTTCTTTTTGCCTCATTGATGAAACAGTCAAACAAATGAAAACAAAGTACTAACATTATTAGGCTTCTCCCCTTCCCTCCTCCTCCCCCCTTTTTTGTAGGAAATTCACCACAGATTATAGGCAGCCAGAAGAAATTACATCCCTCAAATAGGAGGCTGTTGCTTTTACAGGTTAGTGAGTGCACTTATTAGGTGAACAGCTTTTCATGATTGTAGTAGTGATGTTCTTGCCAGCTACTGACATCTCTCAAAAGTGGGCACTGACAATTCATCAGAATGGGTTAATTTCACAGGAAGAGGTCACTCAGAGAATGCTACAACGTTAATTGGCTAATCCGGTTGTGTCAAGCACCCTTGTAAACAAATAATCTGCTTTGTCATCATTGGAAAAATGAAATTCTGTGTCAAAGTTTCAGATGCATTTTTGTTCATGGAAGGAATATGCTGGAAAGAAGCCAAAACCACCCTACATACCTTTTACAGATATTTACATTTAAAATTGAATGCAAAATCTCATCCAAAGTTTTCTGCGGAAAGTTTCATCTCCCCAGGCAACTGTCCTTGGGTAAAATCAGCTGTAGCTTTTCAAACTTGCCACAAGATTTTGTACAGAGATGGATTTCTATGGTTTTGGTCTTGGTTTATTTTCTCATGTTAATTACTTTGATGATGGAGGAAAAAGACAATGTTGGTTATGAACAGGCAGTATCTCTGTTACCACCCAGCTCCTAGGTAGCACATGAGCAACTGTGCTTGGCAGAGGATCTCTGCTCTACCCCTAGACCAGGACAGCAGATGCTCTCCTTTTTAGGAACCCCACAAAAACTCAGGGCAACTTTCAACTTCTTAATACATTTTCTAGTACCTCTCTCACCAACATTTTAGCGGAATAAGAAGACTAGCAGTATACTCCCAAGATAATATCAGACTAAATAAACACTGTGCACTTGATGTTTCACCAGCCTCCCTTGGGAACATGATGTTGACAGTTACACAGTAAAAAGGCAGGCTCAGTTGTTCAAAAAAATACACAGAACACTTCAAAATCAAGCCCAGCACAGTGTTCCAGGGTTTTCCTGACAAAAGAATATGAAGTCAGAGACTGGAGACTGAGATGAAAATCATGTTCAGATTTCAATCCACAGTACAAAAATATTTGAGGTACTTTGAAGGAAGCACTAGATAATGGTAACGGTGCAGCTATGCAGCAATTACAAACTATGGCAAGGACTTCTGCTCAGCCTTTCCCCCTCCACACAGGTTGGGACTGAAGCAGTTGAGCAAGTAATTATGCATTTAAAATCAGATGTGGAATGAGACAACTTTCACCTGTTAATTTAGTTAGATGCACACACACATGAGAGACCTCACAGATAGCGCCCCTCTCTCCTGCCCCTGATCTCACATCACCACCCCTGACCTCACATCACCACCCGGCTGCTGAAAACTTGCCCTGCCCAAGCTAGGAGCAGAGCATGCAGAACTCTTGATATTAACAAATAATTTTTTAAGAAGCCACTTTGGTCTCTGCAGTGTAGTTAGTATAATACTTAGTCGTCCCTACAAGTGCTGTAAGATGTTTAATATCCTCCAGGGAAAGCAATGCTGCTATCAGTTACATAATTCCCTCTAAGCATGGCATTCTAAGTATAGAATAAATTGGTGCTAACTCAGCTGTGGGTGGGGAGAACTCAGAACAGAGCAAAGATATAGACATTAGCCTGAGAGGCACCATGATAAAGCGTCAGGTTTTATTGTCTTTAATGAGGAACTGTCCTAGACTTGGCAAACCATGGCATCACATGTACACTGCTAGGCAAGGAAGAAGAGTGACTGGGACTGAAGACTCCTTTTGCTTTTTTAAGGCCTTTTGTAGACCCATGGAAAACCGTAGAGACTTAGATCTCACAAGACACCATGAGTCACAAAACACACACTGATGGTCACAGTGTGCTTCTCCTGTATCGGAAAGGTCTATGGACTGCAGGCAAATGGTTGAGGTTTTCTGTGACAGGCTGTGAAATATTTCAGGCTTGATCTACTACCAACGGATTAAGTCACAATAACTTGACCAGACATGGTCACCTAAAATGGGGCTCCTGAGAAGTTTGTAAAAACAATGTTTGTTCAGATGATCCACTGATTAAAAAAGACTGGGAACCAGCTCTAAGATATTAAGTGGGTAATAGTAACAGTGTTTGAATTAGGGCATTTTCACTCTCCATGGTGTGAAGGTGAATTTTCTTTGTTATTAGCCATGACCTGTTCAGAATTATGCTACCCAGCTGATTTGTACACCTTATTACTCTTGCAAATATAGAGCTCTTGTGCCTCTTATGTGGGCAAATGGACAGAATTGACCAACATAAAGAGAAGTGCTAAAGCTAGAATTTTCAAAAGTAGTTTCTCAGTGTCACTGATGAAGACTTGTCAAGAGTTACTTAGCTGAATTTTGAAAAAGCTATCTGGGCACTTTGTATTCAAATCTATATATCATATCTAAAAACATTCTAAGTCTGATTTTCCATCAACTTGATAAAAAACAGTCAAAATTTAACATATTGAAAGGGTATAAATGCTGAAAATACTGGAACACATTTCGAGATAAAGATCATGGGAATTTTAAACCCAACTATATTCCACCAGATGTTCTACTCAAACTTTGCTTTAAGGCACAAGCAGTATCTACAGGAATAAACTGTTCTGAGATAGGAACAAGACAGAAGAAAAACAATCCTTCTAACCACATACTTTACATTCTGTTTTTATCCTCAGAAATCCTCCTTTCTTTGTTGAGTTGAAGTGAGAACGCATGCTGGATTAAGGCATTAATTGCCCCAAAGATTATTTCAACAAAGGCAATGAAACAAAAGTACGATAGAAATATCTCAGCAGAACAGGTTTCAAGTCAGACTGATTTCTCTTCTAAAGTGGTTTGAAGGGCCTGTGAAACCTGTTGGGGGATAGCACCACAAAGCCTGATGGTAAAATTATCTCTCAATTTAAATGAACCCAGAAAATCTGAGAGTATTTATAGAAAGAAAAAAGAAAAAAAAAAAGGCAACTATTACAATTTTATTTTTAAAAAGTGTCATAATGTTGCTCAAAAATTGTTTGGAAGAAATCTGTTACATGTAGCATGGGGCAGTACATATCCCAGGCTAATCTGACTTGACTAGATTTCTCTGACAGGTGATCAAATCATCATGGTGTAAACTTCATGTCCTCCCCACTACACCCTACATGAATGGATGCTGTACTGGGACAAGGCTCTATAATGTGTCTAGAAAGGCTGTAAGTTAGACTAATAATAGTTTAACCTGATCAGACTCCAGCTAAGACTGTGAGAAAAGGTAAAATTCCTATCAACTGGTAAGAATTTACTTCAGTGTAGCAGAAGTGGTAGAATCAGACAGCCACTAATCAGGTGCCGTAACTAGCCGGAAGAAAACTGGAGCGTGTCTTTCTTTGTCAGTTTCAAAAGGTGGCAAATCAAGCAGATTTGGTTTGAGCTTGGCAGCAGGATGAAAACTGAGCTCATGCTGTAAGTATGGCTCAAAATTTAGCTTTATTCAAAACATTTACAAAATGATAACAGAAATGGCAAAAAAAATAAGTGAGCTGTAATCAAACACGAAGACCACACAAATGGACTACTCAAATGAGGAGAGGAGACTTTCCAAAGCCTTTTATCCACTTGTAGACAGCTTAGAATAGCAGAATTACATCTGTGTCCAAGGGAACTGCTCATAGGTTGTTCAGTCACAGGCTCTTCTCATATTCTTAAGGAGGTTATTTTTATGGCCATGAAGCAGTGCAACATCAGATGATTGACAATTTCCTACACAAACACAAGGGTCTAGAACTTAAGACTCGAAGCAAACTCTTGGGTCTTCCCTAAGTGTAACAGGGTGGTATGGCTTCTCTGATCTTCAGTTGTTTCCCTGGGAAAGCAGCAGATGGCTGAGGCAAACAAATGTTCAATATGCTTTGTGCTACTACTGCTGTAGAAACAAGATAATCTGTGTTTAGACAGTAGTTAACATATAACTCAAAGGTATAAAAATGCAGTTTTTCCATTTAAAAAAATATTTTATTGAAATCCTATGTCCGTTCTGTAGAATATACAGAGAAAAGAGAAAAAAGAGCAAGAGCAGAAAGGTCAGTTTGAGAAGATGCAAAAGGTGGGACTTGATTAAGGTAAATTTCTAACAATATTTTATCCGTTCACTTGGGTGCAAGTATTAGCATATCATCTCCTCTCAGTCATCACATGTACCTATGTATTTAAGAAATAAAAAGATCTTGCAGCTCACATAGGAAGATGTGAACAGTTGCCCTTTCTTCTGCATGGAGAGTAAGAGCCTCTTATTAGCTACTCATGAGTTCTTCAAGCAAACAAGTTTCCTTCAGCTTCACCAAAGACAAAGGAACCCCTGCTTCAGCTGTGACCCCACTACTTGGGTAGTGTAGGGGCAAACTTAAAACTTATGGTACTCACACATAGTTATAGATCTGTCTTGTTGGTTTGTGCACTTTGTGAATGAATGGTAAAAAGAAGAGGAGTCTATTGTACATTGTCAAAAATCAATTTTTAACTGCTAAAGTTGGCCAAATTAAAACCAATCTCCTTCCTATTCCCTTCAGTAAGGGTTATTTCTGTAAGAAATGGCAGCTTTCAAAATTTGGTAGTTTTTCTCATTTAAAATACCCTCTTTTTATAACAGAGGCTATTCTCCTTCCTCCTTTCCTCCAATATACAAAGAAATGACTGTTTTCTGATCAAATACTAGAGGCAAAGCGGCAAAGCTTTTATATTCAGGCACAGCTAAGAATGAAGTTTGACTTAAGAAGGTGCAAATTTCAGAAAAGTTGAAAGTGATTAAAAACCAAAGGTTAGGAAATTGTTTCTGAGAGCTAATGATAGCAGTCACTATTGTACAGTTTTGAAAGGTCTTGTCTTACAGAACATCTGTATTGCCTTACCAAGATTGTTGTATTTTTCCTAGAAGAGGTCAGAGCTATATTGCCATGTATCAGCGATCTGTAGCGATCATGAGATGATAGGGTTTTCTGTTCTAGGTGAAGTGAAGAGGGTGGTTAGCAGGACAGTAGCATTAAATTTCCAGAGGGCAGACTTTGAACTCTTCAGAAGGCTGGTTGGCAAAGTCTCACGGGAGACAGTACTTAAGGGCAAGGGAGCCCAGGAGGGCTGGGAGCTCTTCAAAAAGGAAATCCTAGCAACTCAGGAGAAAGCCATCCCCATGTTCCAGAAGAAAAGTCGGCAGGGGAGAAAACCAGCTTGGTTGAACAGAGAGATCTTGAGTGATATCAAGAAGAAGAGAAACGTTTATGGGCTCTGGAAGAGGGGACAGGCCTCTTGGGTGGACTACAGGAGGGAAGTGAGATTGTGTAGAGAAAAAATCAGAAGGGCTAAGGCTCAACTAGAAATCAGATTGGCCAAGTCTGTGAAAGATAACAAAAAATCTTTCTATAAATATATAAATAATAAAAGGAGGACTAGGGAGACCATACAGTCCCTATTGGATGCAGAAGGAACAACAGTGACAAGGTATGAGGAAAAGGCAGAGGAACTTAATGCCTTCTTTGCCTCAGTCTTTAATTGTAAAGAAAGTTGTTCCGTCTGTGTACAAACCCAGGAGCTAGAGGAACAAAATGAGGTTCCCATGATCCAAGAGGGGGTGATTAGAGCCTTGCTAGCCCGACTAGACACCCACAAGTCTATGGGGCCGGATGGGATTCATCCAAGGGTACTGAAGGAGCTGACGGATGTGCTGGCCAAACCCCTTTCCATCATCTTCCAACAGTCCTGGAAGACTGGGGAAGTTCCACTGGACTGGAGGCTGGCTGATGTTGTGCCCATCTACAAGAAGGGTCACAGGGAGGATCCAGGGAACTACAGGCTTGTCAGTCTGACCTCAGTGCCAGGGAAAGTCATGGAGCAGGTGATCTTGAGTGCTATCATGAAGCACATGCAAGAGAACCAGGTGATCAGGCCCAGTCAACATGGGTTCACAAAAGGCAGGTCTTGCCAAACTAACCTGATCGCCTTCCACAACAAAGTGGCTTGGCTGCTGGATGAGGGGAAGGCTGTGGATGTGGTCTTCCTGGACTTCAGTAAAGCCTTTGACACAGTTTCTCACAGCATTCTGCTTCAGAAACTGTCAGCCTCTGGCCTGGACATGCACACACACTCCTGGGTGGAAAACTGGTTGGATGGCCGGGCCCAGAGAGTGGTGGGAAATGGTGTGAAATCCAGCTGGAGGCCAGTGACAAGTGGGGTTCCCCAGGGCTCAGTGCTGGGTCCAGCCCTGTTCAATGTCTTTATCAATGACCTGGATGAAGGCATTGAGGGCACCCTTAGCAAGTTTGCAGACGACACTAAGCTGGGTGGAAGTGTCGATCTGCTGGAGGGTAGGGAGGCTCTGCAAAGGGATCTGAACAGGCTGGACCGCTGGGCTGAGTCCAATGGCATGAGGTTTAACAAGGCCAAATGCCGGGTCCTGCACTTGGGGCACAACAACCCTGTGCAGTGCTACAGACTAGGGAAATCTGTCTAGAAAGCTGCCTGGAGGAGAGGGACCTGGGGGTGTTGGTTGACAGCCGACTGAACATGAGCCAGCAGTGTGCCCAGGTGGCCAAGAAGGCCATTGGCATCTTGGCTTGTATCAGAAACGGCGTGACCAGCAGGTCCAGGGAGGGTATTCTCCCTCTGTACTCGACACTGGTGAGATGGCACCTCGAATCCTGTGTTCAGTTCTGGGCCCCTCACCACAAGAAGGGTGTTGAGGCTCTGGAGCGAGTCCAGAGAAGAGCAACAAAGCTGGTGAAGGGGCTGGAGAGCAGGCCTTATGAGGAACGGCTGAGAGAGCTGGGGTTGTTTAGCCTGGAGAAGAGGAGGCTGAGGGGAGACCTCATTGCTCTCTATAACTACCTGAAAGGAGGTTGTGGAGAGGAGGATGCTGGCCTCTTCTCCCAGGTGACAGGGGACAGGACAAGAGGGAATGGCCTCAAGCTCCGCCAGGGCTGGACATTAGGAAAAAGTTCTTCACTGAAAGGGTCATTGGGCACTGGAACAGGCTACCCAGGGAGGTGGTTGATTCACTTTCCCTGGAGGTGTTTAAGGCACGGGTGGACAAGGTGCTGAGGGGCATGGTTTAGTGTTTGATAGAAATGGTTGGACTCGATGATCCGGTGGGTCTCTTCCAACCTGGTTATTCTATGATTCTATGATTCTGTGATTCTCTCATCACATCTTCTACAAGAGAGGATTTTCCTTTATCTTCTCTTGGTCCTTCTGCTCTGTGTGATTATAGACCTAAAGGCTACTTCCATTATTTACACGCAAGTTAACCCATTTACAGATAAGGTCTGCCCTGGCTGCAGCAGGGTAATTAGATGTGGCTCAGTGTGGGGCTGTCTTCGATCTAGCAGTATTTATCAAACTGCATTCAATCCAGTGCAAGCAAGGCTGTACTGTTTCCACAGTAGGTATTTTTTAAATCATGCAGGTTATGCCAGTTACATCACCAGTCTTCTATTATTCCAGCTTGTAGAAAATTTACTGTTAAAAAACTGTGTAGTTTAAAACTAAACACACTAAGTCATTTTCATGCATCACTCCATTATGGTAGATAATGAGATTTCATGTTTTATTTTACTGATCATAGAATCAAGGATTTAAGTGCCCTTGTCAGAGCACACGATGAAGCTTTGTGAAAATAGGTTGTTTTTTTTACTAAAAGCATAAATCTTAATATTATTCTCAAGAAGTTCTGCCACAAACATGTGACAACATGCCAGGCAAGACAATTAATTTCCTAGCTTGCACTCTTCTTCAGAAAAAAACTCATGGCACGTGATGGTCTGATACCTACCACTGTGTTTCTTTCCCAAACAATAAGTATTAAAACCAGATAATTCTGGATCTTAAAGAAACATCTTGAAGGAGTTCTAGTGCCCTGCCTGTTGCTCACTTCCCCAACAGTAAATGAAGAACCTAAGACGTGCTTTCAAGTGAACCTCTCATTTCCTAAATTATTTTATAAGTGATCCTGAATAGTTCAGTGTTATCCAATGGATAAAGGAAATGTAGAGTTTTGATGTTCTGCTCTTAAGTAAAGTGAGTATCTGTCTCCCTTAATGATCCCAGTCTTAATGAAGAGGCAAATGAGACCTTCAGAACTGGATACCTTTAAATAGCTTGAAGAGCTTTTCATGGTCTGGTTTGGGAACATTTCCTTGTCCTCAGAAGCCACCAGTCTACACAAATAGCACTCTTCACAAAGCGATAACAAAGTTTAACTTAATTTGATTTCCTTTCCTTACCTTCTTACATGTCACATGGAGCAGGATATCACAGTTAATTACATACACAACCAAGTCTGTTTTTCCTAAAGTGTGTCCTAAAGGCTATTGTCTTCAGGGGAACTAAAGACATTTTACAGTGTAGACAACTGGATTTTTATCAATACTAGAAGAACAGTCTCATGTACACTTTCAAGACTTCAGAACTCCAATAAATGGAAAAAATTTTTCTCTGGAGCAAGACATTTTTTTTTCTAAATTTCGGCTTTTAGCCCCAACAATAGAACTGTTAGAAAATAGAGGGAGAGAGTATTTAAAGAAAAGCATATAATTTTCTCCTTTTATTCAGAACCACCTGATTTTTTTTTAAATTTAAACCAGAGAAAGATAAACATCTTTGGGCAGAGAGGGATAAAAAGCATGCATTGAAGTGGATGGACAGTTTCAGTTTGCAACATCTAAGATTCTGTATAAGAAGGAACAACATGAAATATGCATTTGTGATTGAAATAATCATGATACTGTACCTGCATCCTTTACATCCAGTACTCTCTTGATGAATGTAGTGTTTAAAAGTATGTCTGCAGAGCTGCATGATGTTACATGCCTTCATTCCACCCTGCTCTATCCCTCATTAAAATTTACTTTTGGTTTTACACAAATGTACACTAGATACAGGACTTAGCACTGGAAGGAATATTCTGCAAAGAAATGCCTGTGCATTCAGTTATCAATGAAAAACATGCCTTTAGCCAGGACTAAAACTTTGTCACATTTTGTCTTGTTTTCCAATTACTTCATCCAACTCATCAGTCTGGGAAAGCGTGTTATAAAGCCTGTTGAAGCTGAAGTGGGGAAAGGTGGAACTACTTTTTGAAGTACAGATACTTTCTTTGCTGGTTTATTTCTGTGAAGGAGGGGGATAATCTCAGTCTAGCTAGGAGAATCTGTGAGAGGACACACAATGGCTGGAGGGATGGGGTGCTGGTATGGGCCCTCCACCTGCTGTCCAGGGGAATGCTGGGAATGCCATCGCATGGCTGAAGTCCTGTGGAGATGAGTGGGAGGCTCCTGAGGTAGTAGGTGCCAGGAGGGAAATTACAAAACATCTTATAGGTAATAAAGGGTCCACTAAGAAGGCAATGCAACCATCAGCCCAGCTGAAGTGCCTTCATACAAATGCCTGAGGCCTGGGCAATAAGCAGGAGAAGCTAGAAGCTACCATGCTACTAGAAACTATGACCTAGTTGCCATCACTGAAACTTGGAGGGATGAATCCCATGACTGGAGTGTGTTTATAGATGGCTACAGGCTGTTCAGAAAGGGCAGATTGGAAAGGAGGGGGTGGAGGTGTTGCCCTCTGAGTCAGGAAATGGATAGAATGTGAAGAGCTGTCATTGAAGAGTAGCCAAAAACAAGGCTGAGAGCTTGTGGATCAGAATAAAAGACTGAGGAACCAATGGGAACCTTGTGGTTGGTGTATACTACAGGCCACCTGGTCAAAGAGAGCCAACCAATGAAGCTTTCTTCCTCCATCTACAGGAGTCCTCAGGCTCGCAAGCTCTCATCCTACTCAGGCACTTCAACTACCCTGACATATGCTGGAAAAGTACCACGGCAAGCTGTAGGCAGTCCAGGACACTCCTGGAATGCATTGAAGGTAATTTCTTAGTCCATCTGGTAGACAGCCCCACCCGAGCAGATGCAATACTGGACTTTATGCTCACAAACACAAGTGAGCTCATCAGTGACATTAGGTTCGAAGGCAGTCTGGGCTGCAGTGATCATGGATTGGTGGAGTTCAAGGTCTGGAGGGATATGAGTTGAGTGAAGAGTATGGCCAGGGCCCTACATTTCAGGAAAGCAGACTTCCAGCTCTTCAAAGAGTTACTCAGTAGGACTCTGTGGGACATGGTCCTTGGGGTCAAGGGAGCAGAACAGAGCTGGCAAGTATTTAAGCATGCTTTCCAGGAAGCACAAGAGCACTCCATCCTCATATGTAGGAAATCAGGCAGGAACAGTGTGGCTGAGTTGAGACCTGCTGGTAAAACTCAAGATCAAGAGGGAACTGCACAGGCACTGCAATCAGGGACAAGTACACTGGGAAGTGTACAGAGACACTGTCCTGTTGTGTAGGGATGGGGTCAGGAAGGCTAAGGTGCAGCTGGAGCTGAACTTGGGGAAGTGAAGACCAACAAGAAGGGCTTCGATAGGTATGTCAATCAGGAGAGGAAGGTTAAAAAGAATGTACCCCCACTGATGGTTGATAATGAGAGAGTTAGGGTTCAGCCTGGAGAAGAGAAATCTCTGAAGGGATATTATAAGATATTATAGCAACCTTCCAGTACCTGAAGGGGACCTACAAGAAAGCTGGAAAGAGACTGTTTACAAAGGCTTGTAGTGATAGGACTAGGCACGATGGCTATAGACTAGAGAGGGGCAGATTTGGACTAGACATAAGGAAAAGTTTCTTCACCATGAAAGTGCTGAGGCACTGGAACAGGTTGCCCTGGGAAACTGTGGCTGCCCCATCCCTGGAGGTGTTCAAGGCCAGGTTGGATGGGGCCTTGGGCAGCCTGATTTAGTGGGATGTGACCCTGCCCATGGCAGGGGGGGTGGAACTAGATGATCTTTAAGGTCTCTTCCAACCCAGATTATTCAATGATTCTATGATACTGTGATGTTTCTAACAATAGCATTCCTAACTTGTTAATAAAAATCCCCAGCTATTAGTGAAGTAATTTTATACATTACTTTTTTCAGCAATCAGATACCTGGTCTTCCAGGTTGAAAACATGTCGAGGTTCAGTCAAGGGAAGCTCCTTTCCAGATTACATATGGTAGTTGCCATTTTTATGCACTCACTCTTGCCTCCTGGCTTAAAAGCAAAGTTTCAGATACTTTTATTTTTAAATCAAAGGGTCAAAACCTAAATTTAAAACCTTCTCCAGAATCAAGGCTAGAACTGTATACTACATTTCTTTTAAAGGAAACATATCTAAACTAAAAAAAAAAAAACAACAACTTTTTTCTGTTAGTTACAGAGCTGTTTTTAATAACTGTGCTGTGGAACTCATGCTTGGAATCAACTCTCTCTCACTTGGAAATTTTCTAATACAAGTTTCTCTACCATTGTCCTCAATAGTGATAAAAAACCACAACAACTCACCTTCAGTTTTATGTTTCTTTTTAATAAAAAAATCTGGCATTTACACATCTAGACACTAAACTATTACCAATATTTATTCTGTAATATCTGGGATGTTAGTTTCCAATGGCCATCAAAGTTTTTAGCAATCTCTCCAATTAATCTTCGTCCACATCTATTTTTATGTAAGAGAGAAATAATCAGGGTGAATTTAGTGCTAAAGACAAAAGAGAAAATATTACAATTCAGCATATAGTCACATAATACTTGTAGTCATTTGAAACAAAAAGAACAAAATGCTCCAAATACTTTTAATGCTTGTTGTTCCAAACAAAATCAACATTATGATTGTTACACTCTTTCTTCACTTCACATTATGGAGAAGTTACTGCATATGAAGTCACATATGGGATTGCATCTCATTGACGTACTGTAAAGAGAGAGACTATTAAACAAGAAAAATTCAGCTGCCAATGCTGAGAATATCAAAGTATTAAATAGCAGCAGAGCTGCAGTTAAACCAACTGAAACACAGGAGCTTAAGAAATGACCTTCTTTTAAATGGTGACATGATTTGCCAATTATCCATCAAGCTTTGTGTGGGTATTTGATACGTTCATTTTCATATAGCAGAGCAAGGTTTTATTCATTGTGAGCTAACCTTATTATCCCATTGTGTGTTATTATGGAGACAGCATAGCCATCTTTTAATACTTCACATCTAAAGGCCTTTAAGAGTGAAAGATTCTTACTTGTTCTAGCTAATGCCTTCATTAAAAAAATATGTCCATTTATAGCAGAGAATTAACTACATACCAAATGAACATATTACTCAGTATGACCATTACATCCATCCCAATCACATTTTCACTTCTGGACACAGAAACAATGTGGCTAACAGGACCATGGAAGGGACTGTCCTCCGGTACTTAGCATTAGTGAGGCCATGCCTTGAATACTGTGTTCAGTTTTGGGCCTCTCACCACAAAAAAATATTGAGGTGCTGGTGTGTCCAGAGAAGGACAACGAAGCTGGAGAATAAGCCTTATGAGAGATGGGTGAGGGAGCTGGGGTTGTTTAGCCTAGAGAAAAGGAGGCTCAGGGGAGACCTTATCACTGTCTACAACTACCTGAAGGCAGGTTCTAGTGAGGCGGGTGTTGGTCTCTTCTCCCAAGTAACTAGTGATAGGATAAGAGGAAATGACCTCGAGTTGCACCAGGGGAGGTTCAGATTAGATATCAGAAAAAAAATTTATCATGAAAAGAGTTCTCAGGCACTGGAACTGGCTGCCCAGGGAAGTTGTTGAGTCACCATCCCTGGAGGTATTTAAAAGATGGGTAGATGAAGTGCAGAGGGATATGGCTTAGTAGTGGACAGGTACTGTTGGACATGATGATCTCAAAGGTCTTTTCAAATCAAATGATTTCATGATTCTAAGCCATAGTGCATTGTGGGAAATATATTGTAAATGCATCTGTAAGGAGCTGGTGTGCATGCAGGGAACTAACTTACAAGGGACTGCCATCACAGAGACAGACAGATGGAGAAAAACAGTAGAAGATAAACAACAGGTAGGACAATCACTCACTGTTTCTGGGAAGAGAAAATGTGTTTTAGCTCCTCATTTTACAATAATCTCTAAAATGTGTGAGTGTCCTTAAAAAAGATACGTTTGCTTCTTAAATTTCTCTAAAGAATAACTATTTATATATGGCTGATAAGGAAAAAAGATTATTATTCAGACTAACAAAACTGTTGAACCACTGTCTTATGCAAACTCAGTCTCACTACAATCAATACAAATGCTGAAGGGCTCTTCTGAAGGAGATGGAGTTGAGGGAAGGGAGTAGGGTTCATGTTGAAAAAAGAAAGGATACAAGAAGCACTTTTAAGATGTGAGAAGAATGCCAAATGTCAGGAAGACATGGAGGGTCTCTGGAGCCTGGAAGGAGAACAGGGATGTGTACATAGGGGTAAGATGAGACTATGCGATAGTTAGAAACCAACCACTTTTAGCCCTACCCCATTATACTCAAGTTTACACAGGTACATTCTGTGATCATAGACAAACCCTGTCCAAGGACCTATTGTCTTTACAGAAGAGTAAGAATGAAAGTGATGAGAAGAAAGTTCAAAAATCTTAATCAATTGATTGAGCAATAACAACAAAGCCAACATAAAACTCAGTTTGCATAACTTCATTGCCTGTTACCAAGCTCAGCTAAAATTTTCACATCCCAAGGTCTGCAGGTTGTCTTACAAAAACTGGTAAAAAAATATTCCAAGGATGAGTGAGATAGTAAAAGAGAATGTACAAAGGGCCCAAAACACAGAGTATGTGCCTTACAGAAGAGCAGATATTACAAAAATGTAGAAAAAGCACAAGGTATATCTCATACCATAAATTTAAACAGTGGCATAGAAAGCAGTGGAGAATTGGATGCAATTAAAATGTTGTACTGTAGTGTAAAATTACTAACTTATTTCAGGGACTTGAAGAATAAACAAGCACTTCTGTTATCCTGAATACACTAAATATTTTTCCCCATTAACTTTCAAATGATTAACTCAATGACTAGAGAAAATCCCACAAGAAATACCCTTCCAAAACAATGTCTCAGGGTTTGCAGGACCTTTCAAGTCTTATACACTTATGAAAGTATATCTCACTTCTAAACTGTACCAGGTTTATCAGGAACTCACAGAGAGAAAAGGTATGATGGGTAATAATGATAAAAGAAGAACCCAGGCCACCTACCTTGATCAACTACAGCCACAAACATACCACCTAAGTTGAAATGAAAAAATACATAGGAGGATGTCAAGCACTTTCCAAAACTTCTGGAAACTGTAAGCCTTTAATAGCCTTAGACAGACTTCTGGGAAGCTGGGAAGCAATCATGTGTTGCCCCTGTCTTTGCTTTTCTGGCTGAACATCTGCAAGATATTTCTTGTCAGACCTTACAAGGACCTTGAAACTAGCTCTGAATTACTTTTAAAGAAAATCTCTTATATTCAAAACATTTCCATAACACACCCTGCTGATTTGATGTTGTTGCCTCTGTGTTTACATTTTCAGCTTTTTACTTCTATATATATATATATATAATGTGCTGAGAACATCACTAGTCAATAATGGCCCAGGATTACAGCACTGTTATTTGAGGTGTTTATCTTGGGCCCAGGTTAAAATTCTGACAGATTTTGGAAGTGTCTGTCTTAGAAATTTTATTTCAAATCCATCTCCACTTGCTAATTTTATTACATTGTAGGAGCAGTCAGACACTGATCAAATTCTTACTTTGCTTGGCAAGAAGTGGTCAATTAATACTTGCTTTCCTAACCTATTTTTACCACTAGGCAAAATTTCCTTATTGAAACTGGAAAAAAAAAGTAAAGTAGAGTAACATATCACATGGGAACTTCTGAATTGTAGCCTAAAATACGAAAGCTTGACCAAAATGGAATTCCTAACAAGAGTAAAGGAAAGCAAGAGAAAGATGCAAGAGTGATAATGAGCATAATTAAAATGAAGAAATGCAGAATCCCTCTATTTTCTCCTCACAGAACTGTAGACACAAATACTGAAGGCAGTTAAAAATTCCATTCAGAAAAACCCCCAAACACTAAAAAGTATACACACACTCAGAGAGGATAAGTGATTTCTGCCTCATGCACTTGTGCTCTAAGAGGGCAGGACAAAGGACAGAAAATTAAGTAGGGACATGGAGGGCTTCCTTTTGAAAGAGGCTGTATTCTTTATGTGCTGAATCAACTGAACTCTTTAATATATACACTCTTTCATTGAAGACATATTTCAACATAATTGTTTCAAGATAAGTATGTGCTTAAGCGTTCTGGTGGACCAGAGCCAGGATGCTTGACAGCTGGCAGTGCTGAAACCAGAGTAAGTCTCATCCATGCTTCTGTTGAGGATGTGCAAAGGAATAATTACTATCAGTTGATCTAATTGATGTGAACCCTAGTATCTTGCTCTTGTCAGATCACTCATAGGTACATGCAGAATGTCAGGTCCACACAGGGCCACACCTTTTACATCAACTCCTTTACATCAAAATGGTCAAGAAATATGGAACTACCCTATGTAAAATGCAAAACCTCACCTTTCAGCCACACTTCTGTGCTGTGCATGCAGTAAAACATGGAAAAATCTCCCAAATATATATAATTTCCCTGAGAGAAATCTGAACTCTTCAAAACCACTGAACTGTTAGGTTCCACCATCTAATCTTACAAACATAGTTGAGTAAGGCAAGAAGGAAGATGTCAGAGAGCCAAGCTGCCCAGTGGGTGGCATAAATTAGCAAAGGAACATTTCAAACAGACATCAATATAGAAAACACTCCACAGTTTTCTTACTTAACTCAAAACTGTCACAAATACTGTTGTATATTTGCATGTTTTCTTAGCTGTACCAGCTGATCAGTTTGAAGAATTCAAGTTACATCCAGGATGCTGCATGTATTTAGACAGAACAGAACACATGCTGCCCAAGAGACAGAAGAGTCAGCTTACCTCTGGTGAGAAGACTACCTTAACAAAGACACAAATTGCTCTGAATACAGTGCCCTGTAAAAACCTGCATGCAACATGTTTTTCTCATCCCTGGGAGAAACAAACATGGGCAGGGGGGTAGGGTGGAAATATTTACTTGTAAATGAGTTCACTACCATAGAGAAAAGTCTGAATTTTTGTCTACAGAGGTATGATGAAAATCACCAGCCACTAATGGCTGGGAATGCAACTTCCCCTATGGAGTCAGCATCTCCTGAAGTTGGTCAGGAAGAATTTTCTTAAATTAATTCCAAGATTAGTGCAAATCAAAATGGATTCTGGGTTGCTTAGCTATATTGAACCATATATATTATCTCCAATAAATCTGCATGAAATATTTACTATGAACCCTTACTAAGACTTACACAACGGTTTCTGCTACATGACAAATAAAGACTAGGCAATCTACCTCCTTGTCACTCTGCCATACTTTTTTCTCTCTCGAGGTACATGTAGCCACAGAGGTATTTTAAAGGAGAGGAACTAAAAACAGTTGATGGCTGGTAGGAGCTTTCAGAAGCTCTTAGCTGGAACTGGAGGCAACACCTCTATAAAGCTAGTCACCAGCATTTTTCACTTTGGAAAGCACCTTTCCATGTAGGAAAAGTTTCATTTTTCAGCTTCTCTGGTGGCTACCTCGTGAACTTAGTGTCTGTCCTAGTTTAGCAGATTTCAGAAGCAGTACTAGCTACTTTCTTTATTAACGGGGGATATATAGAAAGAACTGTGTAAGGAGTTGAAGGACTTGCAGTGGTTCCTTATTGTTTGAGAGAATTTTATGATTACTTGAAAGAATGAAAAAAAATAATATGGTCACAAACAAAGTAAATAGCTGAGGGGAAACTTAATTATCAAGAGGAAAGAAAGTCTTGTTGTCGTGTTTGTCTGAATACTATTGCTCATGCAATTTCTAGATGTTATCTTTTTCTTTTCTGTCTTCCATATAACAATGATGTCACAGACCAGTAATGATAGGCTCAGAGAATGGAGATTCCTCCCTTTATAGTTACTGCCTGGGACATTAAATGATATGCATTCCTTCTAGTCTTTAAGAGTGGCCTTATCAGTTTGTAAGAAGTGCTCTTCTCTTCACCTCACTGCACACTTCAGGTTGGGACAGGAAAAGAAAAGAATGAAAAGCCTTGCAAATCACACTAGCACTAAGAAAGAGGAGGTGAAAGGAATAATATATATGTGTCCCTGAAGGAAAGAATGTTGTTAAAAATAAAGATGAAAAAGCAGAGTAGATTTCAAAACTACTCAAACATATAAGACTTCTTGTATGAAAAATGAGAAGGAACACATCCCTTGGTTTTCATACTTGTTTTACTTTCTTTTTTAACTTTGCAAAAAGTTCTCTCCTAGTAGAAGTGTACATTTCTAATAAAAAAATTACTTTAACAGTGTGCCTCTCACCCATGGCCCTTTAGAAGATGTAGTTCTCACAGTTGTTCAGAATCAGAAGAACAGGGCAGTATAATTAGATCCATCTCACACTAGTTAAAAAGAGGAAGGGAAGCTGAACAACCCATATTCAAACACTTATGTTGAGACTTGATTTTGAACTCATTACTATACATGCATAAAGGAGTTCACTTCAATTTCCTGGCACAACTAGTTTAACCAGAAGCAGAAAAGAGAGTAAATACTGACTTGTGTACAGACAGCAGACTTAGGAAATCCAAATTCAGTTTGTTATTTTGTTTAGGCATTCAAGTATCTCAGGTGAAGTAGCCTATGGGTTTATGTCTGTCATAAGTCTGGTAGCATTGTGAGCGTGATTATATTAAAAATTATGAGTTTCTTAGGTACTCCTACAATACCAGGACTGTAGGCTCATTTAAAGTGACTTTAACTGTGGGGACCCTCTAACAATCCTCACTGATGACACAGTGACAAAGAGGCTAAGATGCAAGCTCTTGACCCTTGGTCCTTCACTCTACATGAGGCAACCTTTTAATAATTACTTGCTCTAAACTTCTGACCTCCATTTAATCCCACATGTCAAAGGAACAAGCAGCTTGGGACGATTTACCTCACCCAGCTCAACTGTCACTTCTAACTACCATTCTTCAAGACCACAGCCCTCACATTGCTATCCCTTCTGTTGGTGTTACTGAAGGCAACGCACCATGCTTCAATGTTAGCCTTCACTTCTGATTTGTTATTACATTTTCCTGGGCTGAAGCAATGCTCCTGCTCCACTGTGCATTATTTGCACTATTTTGGTCACTGAAAAGCAAGCAATCAAGAAGTCTTGCATACATCTTTCTTTCTTGTAGGCAATGCTACTCTGAACACTGAAGCTGTTTGAGCAGGGAAATGCCATGGTGAGATCACAAAGGATAGCTCTCTTTTCCTCGTGCACTATTTTAGCCAAGTAATTTTAAAATGAACATAAGTCTCAAGCATACCCCTCTGCAAAAACTCATGAAGTAATGCAAAATAAATGCACTCCAGCCTGCCCTGCACCTCAAGCAAAAGAACCCCAAATCTCCACAGCATTTTTCTTCAATCACATATTGCTATTGATTATTTTCTTTAGCATAACTTAGATGAAATACTTTTCTGTTAGGACAAGTTTATTTACAAAAATAAGAAAATTGCTTTTGCTTGTTTTGTTGAAACAGAATAGAAATTTTTCACAATGCTCATAGAAGTACAGAAGAAGGTCCCATACTCTGACAGAAGAGATTTTTATTTTTATTGCCACACATGCAGTGGAAAAAGAGGCAGAGTGACAATTTCAGTGCACAAGTATTCATATTCACAAGCCAAAAATCATACAGTCATCTATTACAGAAGGCAATAGCTTACACTGTATTTAATTTCCTAAAGAGCTAGAAATTGAGATAAGACTCCCCATAGGATTAAAAGTATGCATTGAATTTGTCCATATTTAAAGTACCAGAAAGGCAGATAAAAGTCTGCAATGCTAGGAGACTGCAAAGGGAAAAGAAAATCAGACAAAGGTTATTGGAGGCCAGCAAGTGAGAGACTAAAGACAGCTTGCAGAACAAGAAGTTCATTTAAACACAGTAATTTGAAAACAGGCACAACAGGAGACGATCTATATTATCTTTTATTTGCTGAATCTTTTTGCTTTTACTACTGCCAATTCCACCCCTGCAGTTTAGACCTGGCAGCTAAATTTCTGTTGCTTTCCAGCAGCTTTCAGAAAACAGATAAGGAACCAAGAAATAGGCTAAAGTACTCTCATTTTCTTTCTCACTCTATGTTCAAGCACAGTGAGTGAATCTTTCTTTACAGCATCATCTGGAGGCTTGGGAACCCTTGACAGTAGAAACCTCACACTGACCTAGAAACGTCTGAGTCTATGACTACCATAAACTTCTGGTTAATGGCTTCCTAAGTTATTATGTGCTTTTCAGCAGTATTTTGTGTATATCTTGGCAATATAATGAGAGTTAGATAGTTCATGCTCAGGCCCCCCAAAGGTGATATTGTCTTGATACGTGAGACTCCAGAGCGGTTTGACTCCTGCAGAGAGAAAAAGGAAGAAAGACCTCTAGCTATTATCTAGATGGCACAATCATTCTACAGAGAAAGACTCGTCATATTTTACAAGAAAAATTATACATAAAAGGTGATTTAAAGAAACCCAAACATACAGACTATTTCGTTGCTGTATGTTTGTTGACAGACTTTTATTTTTCATAGAAATAAGTATCTACTGAGCTCAAATGTTCTTATATTTAGAAGTATTTTCCTCACATCATTTTTACAAGCAGCTGTGGCACTCCATGTGGAGTACAAAATCAATCATTGTAAGCTACCAGTGTCTATTCTTGAATCCAGTTATTTTTGTACTTTGTTGACCCTGCTTTAGGATCTTAAAAACAAATCTGTAGTGTGTTTTGGACATCTTTACACTTTAGAAAATAGTTGAAATGCTATAATGAGGAGATAGAATTGGAGATCGTTTGCTGTGTTGCATGTACTGTGTTCTGTATGCACTGACTTCAATGGGATTGCTATGCATTGTCCTCACTTTATACAAAACTGAACTTTGAGCTGGCATCCTGCTGCCTACCATGGCACAAAACTGCAAAGCAAAATCTCTTGCTTAGAGCTCTGGGCACTTTGTCTCTTCTTTTCTTCCCCAGTGGTAAGTTATGCTCTGTTACTAAATACTGAACTTTACAATCCCCCCAAGTCAGCGTCCAAAATAGGATCCAACTTTGATCCTCTCTCCAGTGTTTCTTGATGGTGCCTCACAGTTTAAGCTCTCTAATTTCAAGAATTCCGGTCTCAGACTCTGGATGATAAACAGGCATGAGACCTGCTTCCTTTCCTTTTATACTGTTACAGTATGATACCTTCCCTAACACTAATGATATTCCTATGACTTTCTATTCAAATGCTGCCCTTTCTTGTCGAGGTAGTTCTACCCAACCATCAAAATAAAGTTTACAGGCATCTTTTCAGTTTCTGTGATCAAAGAGTCCTAGTTTCTCCAGCACAAATAAAAAGAAGTGTTTCCAGAGTGTCTTCACAGTCACTTCTTATAATTTCACCACCCTTGAAAAGGTAGTCTCAGAATTCCTCTGTGTGCAGTAAAGCTGTTTCCAGCTTTACTTATTATGCTAGGTATTTTTATACACTCTGTTCTGCTAATTCACTGATTATTTTGGTAAAACAGCAAGATAGGATTCTCATTCTCTGACCTACAGATCTGAGTAGTTGTGTCAGAGGAGACTTGGGACTGGAAATGATCAATCATTTTTCAAGAAGAGTTTAATTCAATAAGACAGAAAATTGCTCTGGAACACAAAGCACAAGCTGTTGTCTCAAACAGGAGAGGCTAGACAAGAAATTTCTGCTATTTGGCACACTTAAAAAAAAGAGAAATTCTTAAAAGACTCTCTGCTGACCCAAAAGGCACAAACAGTACAGCTCTTTTCATCAAAGTATGCAAAAATTTCTTTATATTCCAGCATCAAATCATGATCCCATTAAGAGTAAAACTTCCAGAAGCTGTAATGAGAGAACGAGCTTTGGGGTTTTTTTGGCATTGCTGGAATAGCCATGCAATCAACTTCAAAATAAATTAATAAGACTAATTCTGAAAGCATATTGATATAAAAGGACTAATGCAAATATCTTCTGTCTGTAGGAGTCTTTCAATTGCATATTTTTTACAGACCATGATTTGACGTGAATTCATAGAATCATAGAATCATAGAACAACCAGGTTGGAAGAGACCCACCGGATCATCGAGTCCAACCATTTCTATCAAACGCTAAACCATTCCCCTTAGTACCTCATCCACCCGTGCCTTAAACACCTCCAGGGAAGGTGAATCAACCACCTCCCTGGGCAGCCTGTTCCAGTGCCCAATGACCCTTTCTGTGAAAAATTTTTTCCTAATGTCCAGTCTAAATCTCCCCTGGTGGAGCTTGAGGCCGTTCCCTCTTGTCCTGTCCCCTGTCACTTGGGAGAAGAGGCCAGCACCCTCCTCTCTACAACCTCTTTTCAGGTAGTTGTAGAGAGCAATGAGGTCTCCCCTCAGCCTCCTCTTCTCCAGGCTAAACAACCCCAGCTCTCTCAGCCGTTCCTCGTAAGACCTGCTCTCCAGCCCCTTCACCAGCTTTGTTGCTCTTCTCTGGACTCGCTCTAGAGCCTCAACATCCTTCTTGTGGTGAGGGGCCCAGAAATGAACACAGTATTCGAGGAGTGGTCTCACCAGTGCCGAGTACAGAGGGAGAATAACCTCCCTGGACCTGCTGGTCACGCCGTTTCTGATACAAGCCAAGATGCCATTGGCCATCTTGGCCACCTGGGCACACTGCTGGCTCATATTCAGTCGGTTGTCAACCAACACCCCCAGGTCCCTCTCCTCCAGGCAGCTTTCTAGACAGACTTCTCCTAGTCTGTAGCACTACACAGGGTTGTTGTGCCCCAAGTGCAGGACCCAGCACTTGGCCTTGTTAAACCTCCTGCCATTGGACTCAGCCCAGCGGTCCAGCCTGTTCAGATCCCTTCGCAGAGCCTCCCTACCCTCCAGCAGATCTTCACTTCCACCCAACTTAGTGTCATCTGCAAACTTGCTAAGGGTGCACTCGATGCCTTCATCCAGGTCATTGATGAAGACATTGAACAGGGCTGGACCCAGCACTGAGCCCTGGGGAACCCCACTTGTCACTGGCCTCCAGCTGGATTTCACACCATTTCCCACCACTCTCTGGGCCCAGCCAGCCAACCAGTTTTCCCCCCAGGAGAGTGTGCGCCTGTCCAGGCCAGAGGCTGACAGTTTCTCAAGCAGAATGCTGTGAGAAACTGTGTCAAAGGCTTTACTGAAGTCCAGGAAGACCACATCCACAGCCTTTCCCTCATCCAGCAGCCGAGTCACTTTATCATAGAAGGCGATCAGGTTAGTTTGGCAAGACCTGCCTTTTGTGCACCCATGTTGACTGGGCCTGATCACCCGGTTCTCTTGCATGTGCTTCATGATAGCACTCAAGATCACCTGTTCCATGACATTCCCTGGCACTGAGGTCAGACTGACAGGCCTGTAGTTTCCTGGATCCTCCCTGTGACCCTTCTTGTAGATGGGCACAACATCAGCCAGCCTCCAGTCCAGTGGAACTTCCCCAGTCTTCCAGGACTGTTGGAAGATGATGGAAAGGGGTTTGGCCAGCACATCCGCCAGCTCCTTCAATACCCTTGGATGAATCCCATCCAGCCCCATAGACTTGTGGGTGTCTAGTCGGGCTAGCAAGGCTCAATTCATTACAGACTTTGGTCTTAACTTAGGATAAACTTCATGAAATGATGGAATAATAACTTAATGTCATAGTTTTAGAGACATGAAATCTGAATGAGACTTAAAAATGATCCAAAACTTCCTATATAATCATAATCCAAATAAAATGGTTAATATTGGTATAAGTCTAGGGGGGAAATGACGTAAGATTATACACTATAACCAAAGCACGAGAAAATTGATTTCATTATGCAATATTGAATTTGAAAAGCTGATTTCACTTGATTTATTGGAATTTAAGAAAAGAAGACTCAAAACATTTGATATTTTTGTTATGATACAAAGTGGAAAGTAGAAAAGTATTGTTTGCAGAATAAGGTTTCCTAAGCTCCTACTCTAAGAGTCAACAGGACAGATACATGCTGATTAGTTACCCCTCATAGGTTTTGAGGGGGAATAAGTAGAGATAGAAATAATAAGCACCTATTGAACTATTTCACATTTTCTTGTGCTATAATCAGCATTTTTTCTGCTGCACTGTGATGGCTATAAATCTTAGAAAAGCATTTTGTGAGTGGGTCAATGAATTAGCTCGGCAAGCTCGATTACCTTTGCTACCACCAGGCTGTGAAGATCTAAAATAAAAATAAAATAGCTCTAGAACATTAGATTAAAAGTGACTACAAACAATAAGTGTTGTTGTAAATGTATCAAAATTTAGGATATGTCATCTAATTTTCAAAGCCTCATTAAAGATTTAATTTTTAAACGATATTGACATATTTTCTTGCTACAGAGTGCTAATATCTCCTAAGAAATCATTTAAAGCATGAGTTGAAAGAGCATCTATTAGTAATAAAATACAGCTTTCTTCACATTATTTGCATTTTGGTTTATTACAGTTTTCATTGTGTTTCTCAAAAGTTATTTGTTTTGAAAAACAAAGCAGTCAGACTTGGAAACTAACATATGGTATCAATAACCAAACGTAGCACTGTAAATGAGATGTTTATAAAGCAAACTTAGACTCAAGAAATTTTTAATGAGACAATTTTGGTTAATAAATAACATTCTTCAAACTCAAATTTACGTTTGATTGCGAGGCGTTACTGCAAAATAAGATGAAACAAAAGAGGAAAAGAAAATTGTTTCCTTCCTCTATTCCCCTGCCTCAGTGGCACTGCAGCCACAGGACCTGTTGCCCTCATGGAAACCTGTTAGGAAAACAATGATGTTTCTTAATGAACCAAAACCAGCTTCTCAGTGTGGTTCTGAGTAGGCTCAGAGAAGGATAATTCTTTTATACTCATAGAGACCAAATTTACCTGAAATCCTGCTGCCTTAATCCCAATTATGAAGTTATGAGCGTCCATCCCAGTATTTTACTAAAAAACAAGAAAGTAAGCCTGCTACATTTGCTGGATTTATTTCGGAACATAAAGGTCAGCATATGTACGTTTATATGTATGCAAATTTCAGACCTATCTGAGGAAAGGACTATACTTTGTGTGAAGACCATTTAGAGTGATAGTTAAGGAAACCCTCAGTGTGGAGTACTGGTATTTTTACCTGTGGGGACAGGTTCAAGCAGATGCCCAGACAAACCTGAAAAGCATTGCTTCATGGTCCTTGACAGTGCAATGCAAGCTGGCTTTGTCCAGTTGTGACCTAGCATTGTTAGTAAAGAGGGACATTTTAGCATGGACGATGACTCTTGAGAAAATACTTTTACCAGACACTGACTAGCTCCTACCCAGCTGATTCAGATGGCAGCTCTGTGCCTGCTTTGACATGATCTTTGCCAGTTTCTCAGACTTCTTAGTATTGCTTACCTGTTTGTCCAACTCCTTATACCATGCATATTTCTGAGGTGGCCAAACGTAATTCCCTGCTATGGACAGCTGTTCTGTGGCACTTGTGGTTCTAATTAACCTATTTAATGCAAGCTGCATGATATTTAAGCAGTTCTGCCTCAAAGCTTCAAACTTGCATGTACATCCCTTTAAGTCATGTTACTGAAGAGGAGCTGGTAAAGATTTTGTTTCCCTTTCTGTTCTTCTCTCATGATTAATACTGACAGCCGAAAGAAAGTGGCAGAAGGCCCAACAATCAAAGGTCATAGCAATAGCAGTTCTGTTTCCTTGCAATTCACAAATTATTTAATTATCTTTCGACATTGCAATCAGGGTGCAAATCCAGTGCTATACCAGCTGCCTGCCTTACAGACATTCAGGTAGGTTTGATCTGATTTAGTAACACCCACTCTTCAAAAAAGACTTTGTCTAGTTCTAAGAGTAGAGAGACCACTGGAAAATTTGATATTTGGTCTTCAAAGACCATGTTAATGTACTTAACTGCAAAGAAATAATTTCTGTGTAAGCATTGCAATCTGCTCAGTTTGAAAGATCTGAATGCTCATGTTTTGCATCTGTTTAAAATGGAATACATTTTCCTACCTACTTTATGAGCTGATTGTCAATGTACTTCAAAAAGACAAGTGGAAAAATATATTTCATGATGTTTTAAAATCATCTTCTCAAGGGCTTGCTGAGATTGACAGCTCTGCCGAAAAAGAAAGATTCTTCATTTGAAATTAAATAGAATTACTTGGAATACCTGAAGTTGTCAGAAGGCTTTCTGAAAAGATGTCCTTATGCACATAACTGCAAGTCCATCTGTTGTTTTAATTTGTCTCTCTAATAATTCCCTGGAGTTTCACTTGGTTTGAATGTTAGAGTAAATAGAAAGGAATCAAACTATGCATTCTTTAAACAAAATTTGTCCAAAAATACAGTTCTGTGCATTAAGTCTTGCCCATGCCAGCCTCATTTCAAGTTTCACTGTTTTCATTAACATTTACTGAGTGCTATTTAAAGTAAATGTATTCAATCCAACAGTTGCTCTGCCTTAAACAGAACTTTATACAGTTTAGAACTTAAAAATAATTAAATTATGCAGCTTAGATTAAACAGATAGCTGTATTAACCATATCTGTACTTGAAGCTGTTCTTAAATTGTCAAATTTTCATGAAACATGAATTTCAAGTTTCCAAATGGTTGGCAATAAGAATGATATGTTACTAGTTATTAAAAAAAATTAAAAGCAATTTGTTTATATAATTTCAAGTACTTCTTTCTATTTTGATAAACAAATAATAACACATTGCATATTAACAATTTTGCTAACAATCACGCATGATTCATCTTGCTGTGTAAAAGCTAGTGAAATGTGGAACACACTACGGCTTTTTGAAAGTCTTAGAAAATCTTGCTAACTCTACCTCAGAGCTAGAAACACTCAGAATCCAGGCCACTTCTGGACTGATTTAAAGGAAGGAAGCGTGAACTTCAATTACATTTGAAAGGAGAGTATAAACTAATTATTTACATTATATAAACTGATTGCTTGCATTATTCTGCAGCTAGAAAAAGAAATCAAATAATTGCTTCCAAACTACGTAGAACATAACTGTCTAAAGAGACAGTCTGCTAAATTCTCAACTGTTTCCTCAAGCCTAAATCCTACTATTTCTGTAGATGAACTGGATGTTTCAGGCTGAAGCCAAATCTTGATCTTTCAAGTTGAGAAAAATGAATTGGAACCAATAAGTCAAAGGGCATTATACATGCAAATAGTATCTTGCATCAAGTATCATCTCATTCTGTTAAAATTAGCATTTGGAGTGAATATATTGGAATTAATGCCTAAAATTGTGTACTAAAATAGAAGTTGCCCATTTTTTCACTTATTAAGGTCATTATTTTTTTGTGTAACTTACTATAAAAATCACGCAGAGTCCAGTGGGGGAGATTTTGTTTTCACTCAAACATCATACGGAATGCAGTAGCACTTACAGATCTGCCATTAAAATTTTAAAACGGCTAAAAATGATCAAAATGTAGCGATTAGACATCTTTATTTATGTTTATTTTTAAGCCCATTTTTAAAACCCAGACTAATTTCTGAGGAGCCATTCTAGATTTTATCTGCTCACTCCCACAAGCAGTGGACTTGTATACAAGTTGCTGACTTGTATATGCCCTCATTGCTTTTACTCAGTGTCCATATGAGTTAATGATGAATCTTCCATTACATTTAGATGAATTTGGACTGGTCCTCTAGAGGCATCTGCCTGTGCCTGTTTGGTTTCACCTGAACACGAACATGAAAGGGGACATTCCTTGGGAAACTCAAAACATGTAACAGACTGTCTGGAGTGCCTGTTCTATGTGTCTTTCCATGATCTAATTCAAAGTCAAACGTTCATCTGGTGTAAACTGGCACAATTTTGGCAGAAACTGCAGGTTAAAAGATTGGAGGACATAGAAAGGAGGAGGGATCCTTTGACATGAGGTTCTACTAAATCTTCTCAGTTACCTAAACCACAAAGAAATGGAGTGATTGTTTTATTTTATAAATGGAGGAGGACAGAAAAGCATTTAGTGTGCACTAAAGAGCACTTCCTCCTCCAGGTTCTCCTTTCAGGTTCATGAGCCCCGCAAGCTCAGAAATTACCTTCCTCTCACCTCGGTGGATGTCATGGACAAACTGATTCTCCAGTCTTCACCTGTGCTTGCTAAATAGCTCTCTCATCTGCATCACCCCCAAAATACTCATTGCAGGCTACCAAGTCCCACTGATTATCCTGTTCACTAGGCAAAAGCCATAACTTAGTACCTGAAATTGTTTTAACTAGCCCAGAACTTTTTGATCCAAAGGGGAGAGCAAGACAGCTCAACTGTTACAGGAGCATTGACGGTAATGCCTCACAGGTCTAAGGCAAAGAAAAGCCACAGAAGCTGGACATGGCCCTGTGGACAACAGCTTCTTTTCATGACACAGCTATTTGAGAAGAAAATTCTAGGGAACTTCTTAATGTAAAGATATGGAGAGATTATCATTCTTGCAGTAGCCATTTTTCCCAAACTTATACAACAATTCATGCAGCCATGCCTGATTTTTGGCTCTTTTCTACTGAAGCCTTCTTTATTCAATGCCATTATGAATAAAACACATCATTTCATATTGTTTTCACAGTACATTGACAGACTAAGTACCTCACTCTCCAAAGGTATCACTCATAAGGGCATTAGATTTTCCATCCAGTATCACCATCTTCCACTGACTCTGCTTAAATCAGCAGCTTGTAAACGGATAATGTATCTCCCAACCTCCATGAGGTAAGACCGTTATTAAGAATGTGAATGGTGAAGTATGTCAAAACAGCAGGTGCTCCAACTTACTCCAGTGGAGATTCCAGAGTGAAGACAAGCTGTATTTCTGCTTTGAAAGCCACAGATATTCTAGCTTTTGCCATGTAACACCAAAGACTGCATGCTGATATTCAAAGACAAGATTTCCCCCCTTCCTCCTCTACCAGCCCCTGATCACCTATGGATCTGCTCCATTTGCAGCTGTTTAAGGAATAAAGCTTTTAAATGATACTTGAAGTGATATACACCAGTGGGTGAATAAGCACAAATAGAAGAATTAGCATTCAGCTGCCCAAGAAAGATGATAATGATTCTCGAAGGCAAAAGGACATTAATTGGAACTGTCACCAACACAGTCGCTTTAGGTTGCCAAAGAAAGTAAAAGAGGCTTCTGTCCTTCCTGAGGCTAATATAGATGTGGAAAAGGCAACGTGGAAAGCTGAAATAGAAGAAAAAAAAAAAGAATCATGCTTCTTCCATCTTAAAGGTCTACACAGCTGTATGAAGTTTCAGTGAACTAGATTACCTCCTTCAAAAAGCGCAGGATGCTCCTTGTTGGGGAGAAATAATCAGGGAGTGCAAGATGGGAAGATTGAATTTAAGTTCTGTATTTTCCTTGCTTCCATTTGAAACAGCCTGCTTATTTGGTGCTTCTTAAGGGCTGCTGTGACTAATGTCATAGTCAAGTATGCAGAGTTCTTTGAAGACCTAAAACCAGCATAGATCCTGCTAAAAGCACACACATCTCTCCCTCTCTGCTAGGGTCTCTGGGAGCGTACTACATTCTGCACAACCCTAAGGCAAATGAACATACAGATTTTAACAGCGGCAACATATTAATTTTAAAAATCACCGAAGTACCACTGGCTGGAGGGAGCGTAGCCTGATTATTAACACTCATTGCCTCAGGAAGGGCTGAAAACTGTAGTTCCCCAATATTTCTGGATTAAGCCTTTTAAAAAGTATAAGCCCTTACCAAAAGCAAAACAAATCTCTAAGTCAGTTAAATATTCTCCGAGAATTTCAAAATCCCTGCAGCTACAAATATCCTTTCATTGTTAGTTGTGCTGCTATTAACTATGAAAACACCTTCTGAATAAGCAGCAGGTGGCAGACAGTTCTGACAGAAGAGACAAAAGCTTGCTATGCATAGGCACTACCAAGCAAAATTCTTCAGCACAGTGCATGGACATTAAACTCCACCTAATTTAC
Source organism: Phaenicophaeus curvirostris (assembly GCF_032191515.1). Taxonomy (NCBI): domain Eukaryota; kingdom Metazoa; phylum Chordata; class Aves; order Cuculiformes; family Cuculidae; genus Phaenicophaeus; species Phaenicophaeus curvirostris. Next base: position 29,040,494 of record NC_091394.1, on the reverse strand, counting down.
CCATTAAAAATGTTTCTCTTTTGTTTCAGTGGTTTCATCCATCAAGACATTTTGCCAGACTTTCATGTTCTTCTGGGACAAATTTCAGGAGTTTGTCAGCTGCTGTACTGATGGGGACCCAGTGGCTCAGTAAGTTACGATGCATCATGCACAGAGAACACTTAAGGAGAGTTTAAGACCAAATAAACTTTGCAAATATGATCACTGGGTTTAAATTGAATGCTTGGTGAATTCAGCTCTTTGCGTTAGATCTAATCTAAAGAGGATTTTTTTCTCTCCTTCATGGAGGATTCATTTGCCCCTGCTGCTTATTACTCATCAAAAGTCATCATTTTCTATCTGTGACATCCTGGTAGGCTGTTGCAGTGGAAAAGATTATGAAGCTGAAAACAAGCAAGCTGATTTGCATTAAGAAGTGAGTTTCAAAGTGTGCAACTTCCATTCAAAGAGGGACTTAAGATATACTTGATCAGGCAAAGATAATCTTACAGGGGAAAAAGAAAGGATTTATTTGAGAGAGACCTTTTGCTTTTTTTTAATTAGAGGGATGGTTGGTATCACATAGCAAATTATAAAATCAAATTATTAAAACTATTATTTTCAAACACTGCTTTCCTGGATGATGTTCTCCAGTTTATCTATCTCTTTTACTGATCTCTGGAATAACAAATTTTCTACAGATCAAATATCCAACTAATGTGGCTTAGCATATCTCCATTAACTTCAGGGTTATATACTACTTTGTTAGCAAAGGATATGAATTTCTCCTTCAGAGCAGAAATAACATGGAACAACAGGAAAAGGAACCTCTCTGAGTAAAAAGGATCATTTCAGGAAAATCAGCCCTTGATGTACTAACAGTTAAATGTAGTTGATTGCAGTTAACAACTGCACTGTTTCATGGCATTTACACCCTATCAAATATCAACTGTTATTTGATTAGAGCATGAGATAAAAGCATGCTTATAATCAGACCTAAGAGCATTCACACACCTTGATTTAGGATGAAAATATTGTCTTACCCATGAGCTCTTTTTCAGCAATATATAGCACTCCAGATTTCAGGCTTAGCAACAGAAAATTCTTCTAGCCTAAGAAACAGAACTATTTATTACCTTTTCACGTTGGAATCATGTGAGGATGCTCTGATGCTTTCCCTTTTGTGCTTTTCTTAGTTGAGGAAAGAAAGAAAATCTAGTTACCTAGATTTAGGTAAAGAAAAGAAAGAAAATCTAGTTACCTAGCCTACTTGGGCAGCTGGATTTCAGTTCTTTGATCTACCACTGGTTTTTCTTCCTGATATGGAGCACATCTCTCAGTCCCAGAATACCCAGATGCCTCTGGAAGGACCCATCTACGATGGGACCTTCTGCCTCTGAAGTTAACACTTTGTCTGCAAGACAATGATGTGTGTTAAAAGTGGTACCTATATAGATGTGTGACTGAACCCTACTGTATATTTGATTTTTAACAATTTACAGTATCCTACTTTTGTGGTGAAGACTTGTCTCCAGCAGCATAGGCTGCTGTCTTAGCCAAGAACCTCCCTCTGGGCAAATATCATCTATCGGTTAACTCAGGGAGAACGAAGTCTAGGAAGACACAGGTAGTTCTGCTAACCTGCCTTTTCTGGCAGCTGCCTCTCTGGGGCTTCAGGAGAAGTTTGTAGAATTTCTTAATATTTTGTTGTGACTTTAGTTCATACAGCACTGCAGTAATCAACTCTACCACTTATTTATTCATTCACAGAACACTAAAATGTGATGAATTTCAAAACTCACTATCTTATTTTGTTTTCTCCTGCTTTTCTCCCCTTTCTTTAATTATTTGCTCCTTAAAACTAATATTCCTTGATGATAATATTAAAGCATGACACATTAATTTTACAGCAGTTTCCCTTTGAATATAATAAATTAGCTCATAACAGACCAAGACAATTATCATTTAAAATAGCATATTCCAACACATCTTATTGAATTCACCTTTATATTACTCTTAATCATTTAACAAAAACTAGTGCTGAATTTGCTTGTTAAGCTTAAATATTAACATTTCTCTCCACTGTTGACCTTATCTTATTATGTCCTAAAACTTTACATTTGTTTCAGCATTTGGAGGGATCTTCCTAGAATGTTTGCATTACCAGGTCAGTGTCTATATTTCTTCAGGGGGTTTTAATCTATGCTATGAAATACTTTATTTAGTATGGAGAAGACGGACAATATTTCTCAAGGTTTAGAACTGTTTCAATATACTGAATATTTAAATGTGTTAATGAAATAGTGGAAATCTGTAGATTCTGAGCTTATAGATTTTGTCACTGGATTCAAAGGCACAGTCAAGCAAATCAAATGAACATTAAAACCAAGAGTAAAGAAATTGAAACTCAAGAGAGGAACATCCCCAAGGCCTTGAAGCAGTACAAAGTACAATTCTGTTAACTGTTCCTCATTCCTTGCATGACCTCTCAATTCTGCTGAATCCACTCCCTCCTAAGAGCTAGAAAGCAGAGCATCACCTGCATCCAGTGTACTTTCTTACAGGCTGTCACTCAGCTGTATGTCATGATGTTTTGACTGACACATATAAGGGGCATTAGAAAAGAGGAATCTTCAGACAGCAAAAATCAGTGGTTGCTTGTCATTTGCTTTGTATTATTCCAGAGAATCACAATATTCAGTGGGGTCACCTGACAGTAAAAACATCTTTTAAAGCATGGGCTCATAGGGAAGCCTTTAATAAAGAAAGTAACCTGCCCATGTCCGTAAAGATTTGCATTAGGGAAAAATACATATGCAGCACTAAGTAAATATTTTTTTAGTATAAAACCACAGTTTACCCTCTCTGCAAGCCTGCCCAGTCCTGAAAGCTAACCATCATGCAATGTGACAAATAGTGAAAAGGAAAAAATCCCTCCAAGCTGAAATAAGATGGTAAAGAGGAGGCTAGGTAGAGAAGTCAAAACTTTGAAAGTGTCTTTTTCTCTTTCCATCTCACTTACAATTTTCTGTTACTTTTATCACAAGAAAGGTAGATAAAGATCTGTAATAAAATTCAAGATCTTATTTGATCTGCTAATGACCTGCTTAATGCCTATACCTATATTGCCAAAGCAAAGAAATTCAACTTCCACTATTAAAGCTCTTATTTACTCCACTGCTTGCAACTGTAATGCTGCTATTGAATTCCCTACCACTAGGAGTGTGATTACAAAGTCAAATGTCCTTCTGTTAAAGTCAATGGAAGAAGGGATTTGACCTGCTGGATTTTAGCCTCATTGCCATAAGACAGAGGAATAGATAACCACAAATATGAAAGTTGGATGGCTTCCTGAATATTTTTTGCTATGTTTTATCTAGAAGTGTTCAAACTTCGATTCAGACTATATCCAGGTCTCACCTACTTAATTTAGGCTGGAACAGCTGCAGATAATTTTGATTTTTGATGGTGTTAGTCAAAAAAAAAAATGTATGTTACTAAAAGGAAATAATGGATCAACTGAAAAATTTAAAAAATAACTTTCATCCCATATTTTAAATCTCATGTCAGATTTCCCATGAGGATTCAGTTTTGGGGTTTTTTTTGTTAAAGAAAGTACCCCAAATGAAACTTGTAGTCTTGAAAATTTTACTTCTTCTGGCTGAATATATTTACTGAATTTGATGGGAGCTCATGGAGTTTTTATCACTTTGACACAGCATTTCACATAAATAAAAATGCAGAATTCTGAGTGTAAGTGTATAAAACTATAGAAATGAGTTCCAAGTTGCTGGTCTTTTAGAAAATAAAGGAGTTGTCAGTAGGACCCGGAAAATAATTTTACATTTGTAAATGACTGTGAGACCTAGATGAGTATCCTCCAAATGGCTCTGGCATTCACATTTCTTAAAAGTTGTTGACAAATTAAAGTACTTGAGAAAAGAAACCAGATAAATTAGTTTAGGTTTGGATAAAGTACATTACATTGTGAAAAATAAAGTTCTCAGTCTGCTTAGCTTACCAGAAAGAATGAAAAGTAGTTTGATTTGGAGAAGGGATGCTGGTTCTCAACTAATGCAGTACGTCTTATTAACAGAGCAGAAAGCAAGACTAGACTGAAAAGCCTGTGGAGGGCATTAGCCTGGGCTTTGTATACTCTGGCAGAGGTAGTGACAAGAATGAGGAAAACAGAGGGTTTATGAAATGTTGGGCTGAAGCTTGCTCTGAGATCCTTGGTCTGAGAGCCTCTTGGCCTCAACCTCTACAGAAAACAGGCCAAAATGCTGCTAATTTGTTAATTCAGTGCATAATAGCTTTGGCTGTAATAAAAAATGTTTAATAATTACAACATTCAGCACTTAGAACTAATTTCATCAGAATCTCTGTGGATAACTCAAGGTTAAGTGCATCAAGAAATGGCACTTAAATTGCTAAGTCATCAAAAATCTGCTGTTAACTTCAGTTTCTCCAGGAATATAATCTATCCCAAGTGAAGGCCTCTCCAGCTGGTTGCAGGTACCAACAAAGAGTAAATCTATAAAGAGATAACAGGAATTTTAAACATTTGTCTTCTTGTTTATCCTTGTTCCTCCTTCCCCTCCAATAGTGATGATCAAAATGTTATCAACAGTTTTGTATTACAGCGCGTGGAAGATTTTGTGCAGCTTGCTCCCAGAGAGGAACACCAGGCTGGCAGATTAGAGCTCACAGGTATTTTAAAGGGCTGGAGGGAGGTCCTAAATAAAACACAAAGAGAAACAGGATCATTCTGCAATGTACACCAAGAGAGTAGAGTCTTTCAACAATCCCATCTATATCTAGCTGTCTAGGGACCACAGGAAGAGGAAACATCAAATATAAGCTTCCTTCTTCAAATCAAAAGTTTTATTCAAAGCAATCTCTGTCACAGTACTCGGTAGAAAAATAAGTTGTAAAACTAGGCTCATCTTTCAGGGAATGACTTTAGCTTTTATACATAAACACATGTACAAAGCACATGCCCATCTACAGAAAAAAAGTTTCAATATCTAGCAATAATGAATCACTTCCAGAGAGAGATTTTATTCAAACAAAGAACATGTATTAGAATGAAAATAAAATAGAATGTAAATAATCAGAATGATATGGCATTGAAATCAAGATTCCCAGCATGAAAAGATGTTAACTATTAGTCACTTTGTACTGGAATATACTGGCCAGTTGTTGAACTGCAGTAATGAATAAGCTTGCATCAACCTTTTTGAATGAAAAAAGCCATTTATTACGTTAAAAGCAACCTTAAAACCTCTCAGGCCCAAACAGCTCTAAGTCTCACAAACAAAGTAAGGAAAACATGGGCAACATCACTCCATTGCTCTCCTCTTCCCTGTCCACATCCCTTCACAGAATCGTTTAGGCTTTTTTATGTCTTTTTATGTCCTTTTCCAGTGGCAAAAGCTACCAAGGCAGGAGAGAATGCAAGATGATAATTCCCAGCCTTTCAGAAACTGCAGACCTAGAGTAAGATTATTGCATATAAGATTACAGACATCAATTAAAAAGGGTCACATTGGCTCTGACACATAGACAAGGCAGGAAAAACAAGTAAGAACCTGAAGGTTTCTTTTTGATTTTTGAACACATTTTTTATTAACTCTGGATATCAGTATTTGTGTTAGGCATTCCTAAGAGTTGAAAAATAAAAGCCAATCATAAAAATTATTTTAAAAGCCTTCTTTCTCTCTCTCTCCCAGGAAATCTTGTGACAGGTGCCACACAAAAACTTTTAACTAAACATATTGAAAAATAAGGAAATAAAAATAACATGTTCTACATATTTTGTCTTGGCAAGAAATGCTTCTATTTATACCAAAATAACTAAAATTAGTTTACTAGCATTCAGAACAAAAATTTGATTTTTTAGTTTAATTAAAAGGAGGTTTGTATATTAAATAATCTTCAAAGCCTATATTTAGTATTATGCATTGATGACAAAATTGTATATCTATTACCATTATGAAAATTCTCATTCTAATATTTACAGTATTATTTTGAATTTACCATAAGGTAGAATCTGTTACTTATCTCAGAAAGGAAGAACAGCAGATATGTGGCTACATGTCAAATTTATGAAAAAAATTTCTAGTTCTTCCTCAGGATTAGAAAGAAGCTTTGAAATATGCACACATGCATATACATACTTTTGGTATATAAACCATACACAATATATATAATAGAAACATATTCTTTCAGTGCACAGAGTGTGTGCAGTACACACCTATTTGTGAAGAAGAAACCATCATCACTATTTTGTTCTATTTGTAGGCACCTCAATGTGCATCATGCCATGTTGAAGTCACCTTAGTTCTAGCTAAGTACCATTCCAGTTTTAGAAAACTACTTAAACGTACCTAACTGCTTTCACAAAATCAGAATTTTCTGAGTTGATAAGATGCTTCTGTATCTTATCTGTTATGGAAACATCAATTCCTGGAATCTGAAGATCTTGTCCATTGCCTTTAAATTCTCGTCTGTCCATCTGTAGCATGTACAAATATGTCTAGTTTTAACTCCCTTGATTAGACCTGATTGTTTAGCGTGCCTTCCTTCATCAAATGTCTACTAATCAGAGATACCAAGAATCTAAAGTACATCATAGTTTTTTAGAAAGATCAGCTACAACTGTAACATTTTTCCCTTCCTCCCACTCAGTCCTTGTCAAAAGTCTAATTTTTGCTAAAGACCTATTAGAACTACTGTTCCTACTGAAACAGAAACAGCAAAACGTCTTCAGAGGATGACAACATAAGAACAACAAAGGAAATATGTTTTTTAAAATGCAGTATATTTCTGTGTGGGAGCCCCAGGATCTGTGTCTGTATTTTCATTTCTTACTGAAGGATATGCAAACCTGTTACTATTTCATTGGGGTTTTATACATAAATTCAACAAAAACTATAGTTTCGCAGGTAGAAGAGAAAATTTTGCTTTTGGGTTAAATTTTGGAAGAACTTGATTTTGATAAGTTCATTTTTATTGTTTTCCCATGGATTTTAGGTGAACTATTTTTTATTTTGCTGCTTGATTTATCGGAGGCATGACAATGTCGTACCTGGAAAATGTTACCCAAAAAAAAAGATTTTAGAGAGGATTTGGATCAGTCCCACTTTTTTAGACATATCCCAGTTTTGGCAGTTCTACCTCATATCCACAGGTCAATTCCTGGTGCAACATGTACATACAATCCAGTGCCTTTAACCACTACCACAACAATGAAAAAGTACATGCCAGCCACATGGTGTTTATGACTGACAGATAAGTTGGTTTTATAACACATTAATACTTCCCATAGCTATTGGATCTGAAAATTCAGAGAGACAGACAGGCTACCTTTTCCCTAAGGACTTCAATACCATTCCTCTCACTTCCAGTGAAATCAGGAATGAGTTATGAAAAAGTAGACAAAACCTCTTGAATTTTCTCCATCTTTAAACTTGATATCATACCCTTAAGAAGCCCAGTTATTCTGTGTTGCACTGTCAGCTAAGACATGTGAGGTAAAGGAGCTACAGAAATGCCATCATATATGGGCTACAGGCTTCTCTACACCTATTGCTCCACCTCTCTGCCCACATGTATTCTCAAGTATGAAACTTGTGTAATGAATGCTAAAATAGCCTAGAAAAAAAAGGTAAAAATAATTTAGTCCCTATAATAATTATATATAATTTATCTATGCATTCAGTTCACAAAACTCAAAGCATTTCTGACAAGGTCTAAACATTTTTCAGGTTTTTAAGTCACTTTTTTATTTTATTTTTTTCAACATGAAATTTTACAAAGAATCTGGACTACATATATGCGTCTATGGCTCTTAAAACCAAGAGAAGATTAACAGGTCTTAATAAACTTTATGCATGACTTACTATTGATGCTGACTATCTAAAGGAAAACAAATATCGTAATTAGTTCTCCTTAGGAAAGCACCTCTAAATTAGTGTTGCATGAAATAACACTTGCTCATATTGTAATAGATAGATCTGTGAAAAATATTCCTTTAAATTCATAACCAAGCCAGTTTCAGCATCTCAGGTTTTAAAAAAATACTACACTTTTAGCACTAAACTTTACACATCTGAAAAAATCAAATTTAGAATCTATTTTTTTTTTCTTTCTGTTTGATGATGTGGGAAAGCTGGAATGCAGGCAAAGCACTGATTTATCTGCAGTTGATATTTTAGTTCTGTTTTGAATACAACAAATTGTAGTGTGTAAATGAGACAAACCTCTCAGGACATGAATTCAATTTCACCTCTCGTGTTGAGAGTCATTGTAATTACTCAAACGATTAAAGTTATACACGACTTTAAGCACTCCACTGAATCAGGTTTTTAATGCTTTAAAGTACCAGGATCAAATCAGGCAGCACAAATATAATCATGATCAAGGAAAGAAGGTATTTTTTTCTGGTCTCCTGTTTTCTTCCCACAAAATTGGGTAACATCTCAATTCAGTGGTTCTGCCTGGTGAACTTAGAAACAGCACAGGAACAGATATTCAGTTTATCAGAATTTATGGAGCCTTTGTGAAAAATCATATTAATACGAAATCAAGTTAAATAAAAGTATCTCAGCTGTCTTTGGATCAAACTCCTGGCTAAAAGAAGTCAAGACAGACTGAAAATTGTCACTAAGAAAACAACCAGTCTTCTGAAATTATTAATAAGTTCTCAATAAATGTATCTTCTCCTTTCGTAATATAATAGCTTATAAAAACTTGTGACATATTAAATGTACTTCTTATGCCTCTGGTAATTCAAATAACACTTGCTACAGGTAGCATTGACAATATCAAGTGGCTAAATGTATGGCTTCACATATATGGAGGGGTTATTGGCATTTTTCACTTAAAATGTGTTTTCCAGTAAAAAACAAGAAAAACGATTCTACTTATAAGCCTGAAACAGGCAGGCAGAGGAACTCCATCCAAAAAAAAAAAAATCCTCTTAGCAGGAAAGACACTCTCTAAAAAAATAAACAATAACTCAGCACTGGCAGACAACAAGGGACAACAGCCATAAATAGCAACTTGGAAAGTTCAGATTGGGCAAGAGCAAAAACTATTCCAACATGAGTGTAATAAGTACTGGAACAGGTTGTGTTAGGAGACAGGCATTTTTTATCTTTGTCGTGTAATTAATCGATCACCTGTGGAATATATTATTCATTCATAGGAAGGCAAGGGGGCGGTACAGGAAGACTAGGTGAGGTGAACTATAATAAATTTCCTTGAAAAGCAAAAGGGGGAAAAAGGGTGAGTCAAGCTTGATTCTAGTTTCCATTCAGATACTCAGACAAACGCATTGTTTAAAAACACTTGGAAGAAAAAACAATCAGGACATGCATGACATGCTGTGAATATATCACAATCAAATTATCTCAAACCAATTTATTTTCCTTCTCAGAGAAACAGATTTTATGGATATATAAAGCGGGGTTTTAGTAAGGTTTAACCTTGAATATAATTTTTGTTGGCCAACTCAGAAAGTAAGAAATGGCCTAGAGAAATATATCAAAGTTGGTTAAAAAATCATTCTCAAAGTAGTTATCAAAACCTTAATGTTAAAATTGAAAGCATCAATATAGGATTCCTTCTTAGCTACAGTATCAAGCTATACTTTCAATTATAGCTTGATAACTGAATATAGTATATGTTTATTAAACAATATTCATGGCACAAGATGAGGAGGGATGTAGTAAAAAGTGCACAACTCAAAAGGTTCAAGGCAAATTAGATGTGTGATTTTGAGGGTAAAGAGAGATTACAATTTAATAGGAACAACTGAAAATCAATTTTAACAGAATTATTGGAAGATTATTACAACAGAATTATAAAAATCATGAACTGCCTAATGATCAACAATGTCATGCTGCTGCAACACCGTGTAAGGACCTCACGTACTGCAAGGCATTAATAAGCAGGCAGGATATAGCCCTCTAGTTTTATCCAATCTTGGAATGACCTCAAAGCACTATGTCTACAAACATGCTTCAATAAAGACAATATATCTAATTGGAGATGTCAAGAGATGAGAAAGACACGGAGGTATCTGAATAGAATTTAATAGCAAGTTAAAGGAACTTATGTTGGTTTTAATCTATTGGGGAAAAGTAGATAGGTGGGTTAAATGAATGGTTAAATCATACTGTTAAAATATTTAAAAGGCTGTTCTCTTCATCTTTTTTACAATATATTCCTCATGTTCATGAACACTAGAAGCAGAAATAACAGACTTAAAGTGATCCATGGGAGTTTCAGATTAGGCTGCAGAGAAGACTTTGTAGAGATAAGGATGTCAAATACATGAGGCTGCCTGCAAAAGCTATGGAATTATCATCAGAAACCATTTTAGTGCAAAACAGACAAGCATCCATCAGGACTGACATGGATGTAATTGATTCTCTGTTAGAGTAAGAGAATGAGCTTAATGACCTTTCCAGCTCCTTTGCAGTCATTTGATGAGACAACCAAACACAGTTCAGAAGAGACCCAAGGAATAGACATCAAAACTGGAGTTCTCAAGAAATTGCTTAAGAAAACAAGCTGTGGCAGAGAAAAGGTTGCTTTCAATGTCACAGTAACCAGATTATATTTGGATATTCAGACAGATGAATGGTCAGGCAGAGAGAATTAAATTTATGGAGAAATTCACTGGACAAAAAATTGAGAAGAAAAAAAATTCACTGAGGTAGAAAGTGCCTAATATAGGGTTAAAATAAATCGCGTCCCTTGTTTAAAGTGAGGTATAAACTCAACAGAAGGACAGAGGATCAAAAAATGAGAAACACATCTAAAGACGTTTTTAAGAGATATGAGAACTTAGATACCTATCAAATTTTTCAGCTCCATTCTGTCATGCCCATATTGGTCGTCTCAAAAGAAATTGACTAGATTGGCTCTCTGACTGAGGAAGTAAGGATCACTCACTTTGTAATGTACAAAATAAGAATTCATATATGAATCCAAAGTATACAGGATATTTTCTTATTTCTGAGATGAGAAAGTCTAGGGGAAATGGCTGACAAACTATTGACCATCATTTGATAAGGCTATAAAGACTTACTGCATAATTCCGATAAAAAAGACCCTCCATCCAACTCCCCAAAAGCATTCCAGTTAGTTGAGAAACTTCATTGCCTTGCACTGCAGCTTGTACCATGATTAGTAACACGTTTATTAGAAAAAAAAAATCCATTTTTTTATGATATAAAGCAGTATTACCTGAATGAGATTCTAACTTGGAGGAGCAAAAGAACAACACTATCAAGTATTTTAGATAGCTCAAACAGAGGAGCAAGGGAGTGGGAAACAAAGAAGGAGAAATAAAGTAAGTAAGAAATCTAGTGGGCAGAACAAAGAGACAAATTGCCTACAATAGAAGCAATGCAACAGGGAGTGGTTATAACTCAACAAAACTGCACAGTGTCTGGAAGCTAATGCTGGACATGTGTTTCACAATATAAGCAGTTAAAAGGCAATGAGATTCCTTTGAGTGTAAATTCACTTTGGTAACATAGCATTCCATTTAGTTATCTAAACCAGTTATAAGTGTATTTTAATCCCCAGGTCCAAAGAACAATGTAATCTTGAGTTAAGATCTCATTCAGTTTCTCAGCCAAAAGGTGCAACAGAGAGCTGAATTTTCTATGGAAACATCTGCAGAAGAGTTCAGAGTCAGATTGCAGAAGTCTAGCAGCATAGCCAGAACTGGAGACTGATATCTTCTTTCTCTTTCAGTGTCTCAAATGTTTAAGTGTTGATGTGTGCAAAAAGAACACACCTCTTTGGCCTTAGTCTACAAATGTAAAAGGTTTCACATCTTTATTTATGGGAGGCCAGTGTTAGATGAAATTGGCCATAAACTACTTATTGCTGTTGCCAAAAAATGTCTGACAAACATTCCCACTGAGAACAGAGAGTGCTTTTTTCTGCTACAAATACAGGATTTGCAAACTGAACACAAACCTGGAAAGATTTGTGGCTGTAGGCTCACTCTCTAGAGCATTTTGGCAAAACAAAGCAGCTGAACAAAGTCCAGAACTAAATTAAATACATGTCTGTCTCAGGTAAAGGAAATATGTACACATCAACCACCACCTGCCCAATCTCTGATAAAATACAAATGGCAATTGTGAGAGCTATGGTTAAGAATGCAGACAGTAACAAAAGCTGTGATCACAGTCCTATTATCAATTTGAAGGACAGCAACTGGCAGTAAATGAGGTCTTATTTAAGGGCATAAGAAGGCAGTTCCTAAGGGGATAATGTTTAAAGATCTACAGGAACTTAAGAAGTTTCCTTATTGAGGCAGATTAAAATCTCCGCTAACCTGTCTAAAAATGGTCACTAGTACGTGTTTAGCAAAGAGCAGGAACACTCTACCTTGATGCTATCAAATCTACAATAGTTTTAGGGACCTGTGGAACCAGAGGCTGCAACTAGACCATCATGTTTGATTCTGGCCAATGATTCTATTCACCATTAATTTAGTCATTTAATTTTCATGTTGTTCATACTTTTCAACGTATTTTACACATTAAGTTCTGTTTGCTTGGTTTTATTTGGGCTTTTTTTCTGATAATTTCAAGCCTGATAACTTCAGTTGTTACCTCCAATCTCTTGCATTATGAAGGTTAGTGAATAGGCATTCCTTATATATAATAGTATCAGCTTTCCATATTCCACATCTTAACATTCCCCCTTTAGTCATACCCCTCTTTTCCATGATGAAGGGTAAGAACAATCTGTTCAATTCATCTTACACCTCTGATCAACTCTACTGCTCTTATCTATGGCTTTTTTATTCTATTAGCTCCTTTCTGAAGTGGGATAACAAGAATATCATATTCTGTTCAAGATGTGAGAATCATTATTTATACAGTGGCATACTGCTTTCAGTTTTGCTCACTATTACTTTACTAATGGTCTCTCAGAGTCTTATGTGCTTTTCATTACTATCTTTGAACACTGACTGACAACTCATTCAAATGCCATCACCAAGGACACAGAATTGCTTTGTATTTACTTATTTACTTTGAATGAAAGGAATTTATAAATTAAAAAACCAAAAACATCAAACTAATAGGGAGAAAGGAAAATCCTTCTTCCTTGTTGGCCAAAAAAAATACTATAGTGGTCTCAAAGATGAATAATTTAAGAAATTCAGTGCTTAATGTCTCAAAAAAAATAGCTAAACAAATACCACTGAAATAGTATGGTTACCTCAAGACAAAGGATCCCTGAAATAAAGATTTATCTTCTACGCCATCTCAAAGTGAAAACAGCCCTTAGATCATTATTTGAACTCTCCCAACCCAACCTTACCAGCAAATGCTATGTCTAAATGAGTACTTGGTAATTTTCTGTAGACAGGACTATTTATGACTGTGAGTGCTAGTCTGGTGAGAACCATTAAAATGTCTCCTTGTTTCAGATAGGTTCATCCCTGAACAACACAATACTCTGTAATTTTTTGACATGGCATGTATATGCTTACTTCATAGTTTGTTCACAAGGCTAGTAGCCTAATCTTACATTATTCTGCTGCAGAGGATGATGTACGAGTTGCATTTTAATATTCTATTTCTGTACCATATATTTAGAAGGTTTAATTTTTTCATCATGTTTAGGTTTTATTTTTTCTTCCCTCATGCTCTCATCTCAAATAATCAGTCACTTGCAAATTCAATGTGTTAAGAAGGGATGCTTCTAAGGCAAAACTTTGGTGCATCAGCTGCATGAAAATACAATTTCAGAGAAAGGCACAAACCAGCCAAAGAGTTTAGAGGCACATAATAGCTTTGTACATTTTTAAAATTAGTAAGAAGTGTTTTTCTGTACCTCCCACACAGTGTTTTGTAAATGTATTGTTGAATGTCTTTGAATTCTACATTTTGTGCAGGTTAAATAGAATCCTCCCATGGAAAAGGCAGACACAATTTAGGAACTACAGAATAAAAGCAATAACACTAAAAATCTGCACTAATAATCACATTGCTAACTCTAAGATAAACAGAAGAATCCGGTTAGATAATGCCAAGGTTGGGTATGAACTTGTCTTCCTATCGTAAGTACTAAAATAACCAACTAAGTTGTTTCATATCAAAGATAGAAAGTAAAATAAACTTCCATAATTCCACAGAATTTTTAAATTTGTATTTTAGTAACAAGAATTTTGGCCTATAGACATATCAAAGTCTTTTTCCTGTCTTTACAAGACTAGCACATTCAAGGTTATCTGATGTTAAAGAGTTAGTTAGTATGGTAATATTCTTTGCCACAGAATTCTCTAGGATGAATGATCAAGAATTTTAAAATATATTCTTATTTAATGTATATATATTACAGAACAGTATGCATGTGGTCCAGTGATACATTGTGCATGAACTCTAACTGCAGCACTTAGTATACACTTACCTCATCATCTTGCAGGTTCTTTAGTCAGCTCCATTAATTTTTTTACCAGCTACTCCCATATGGCAGAAAGACTTGAAAAGGAGACATTTGCGAGAATTCAGCCTTATTACAGGAACTATTCAGAAACAGTGGTAAAACAGGCTCTAAACATTCATAAACGCTAATAAACTCATTTACATCAAGCTAACTGCAGATTACAGGCTCAGAAACAGCTGTGTGCTAGCAGTTGACAAGTGGTTTCCTAGTCCGATTTAACCTGTTTATCTGAGCATTCATGCTTCCAGGATGAAATTATCTCGGGGACTACTTATTAACATATAACTGCTAATCAAAGCAATTGCTCTACATTTGAAAATGTAGGGAAAAATAACCTTTCAATAAGGTAATGAAAGTGACCCTTAAGTACAACTTTCTATTAAAGATGTCCACTAAAATTATTTAAGCAGTTGTGACAATATGACGTGCTTAAAACAGTCTTTCCCTAACCATTCCATTCAAGCATATTGAAAGGAGATCTGCTTATGGCTGCATTTTAATCAAATTATTCTTGAAAAACTATGTTATATATTTTGATGTCATTTGAAGGTGACAGTTCTAGTGGATTTTAAAATAACTTTAGGTAGTTTTACATTCTTTTTATTATCACCATTCTAAATATTAAATTACAGTAAAATACAAGAGTATGCTATTTTCCTTTGAATTTTTACCTTATTTTCCAACAATTCTAGGGAAAAAAATTCCTAGATAATTTCTACAAAATATTCTGTGTAGATAAAGAGAATACTGGTTGCATATACTTTAGATAAATTCTACTCAAAATATGAGAGACTGAATGTCTCGGAAAGAGTGGATTTTATGTGATTTTGAGGCTATATTGCAAAATAATATCCTCTTCTTTTCAACTTTATCAACTGCTGGACTGCCACTGGGGCCTGGTTAGAGAACAAGACCTGTTGTGCTAGAAAACATTAGACAAAATGAAAGCCTCTGCTGCAGAAGGACAGGCCATACACTGAGTTTTTATCATGATAACAAGGGCATTTTAGGTCTTTTGGCCCTTATAGGAGAACAAGTCTGAGGTAGATCAACTGCAGAAGAATCCATCACCACTTCCTGGTTTCATTTAAATTAAATATGCTTTAAAATGCCACTTACAACAGACTTTCTGTTAAAAAAATAAATATATACATTAATTAAAGTTAAGGGGAAATAAAAACATAAGTGATGATTGTGGTATGGAAAGAAAGACATACAAAAGAAAGTTAAAGACACCATTGAAAACCGGTCTAAGAACTTTTATTTGTACTGAAATGTAAGAAATTAGTTATGCTAGTCTCGTTATGGAGGTGTATAGTGAAGACAGCAAGCACTCTAATATACTTCACATTACTTTTAAGCTCCATATTTATAGAAAAAATATTATTTATATTATCTCAATTTTGAATATTTCACCAACACTTCCTTGGCTACAAAGCTGTCAGTTTCTGGTGTATGTGAATGAGCCATTCAACCTTTTGCAGTAAAATATTTGCTTGGCTTTTTTTGTAAGCATGTATTAAAAATGTCAATAATGCAGCACAAAAGAAAAAAATAACCAACAAAAAACCACCAGCACATCATTCCCATGGAATATTTGAAATTTTAACTGATAGCAAAACAATGTAAATGGAAGAATGAAGCACTCTATGTTTGGGCAAAATTATGATTCTCAGAAAAAAAATTGTTCACCAATAGGTAATTTAAGAGTAGCTTGTGTACAATTGTCACATTATCTTGGCAGGTAAAGCTGTAATAAACAGGCAATTGGTAACATTAGTGAGATACATTTTTGTTCAGTAGACAGTCGTATGTATTTGTTCATGAAAATGTTCAATAATTTTTCAGTACATTTTGGCAATCGTATAATACAAAATGTTAAGTATTTAATGCAAATAAGCAATTAGAATTTAGATAGAATATTTTTTGAAGGTAGTAGACTGTCATCCCTTTTCAGGTCTGTAATAATAGTGTAGCAGAAATTACAATTTGAAAAAATGAATTCACATTAATTTTTTGTATGATTCCAGGATCACAACTGGCTCACATGAGCTGCTATTGGGTTTGGTTTGTTTTTTTTTTTTTTTTGTGTGGTGCTTTTGGTTCCTTAAGTCTGTATCTGAAGCACTACCCTCTGTGTACTGCTAATCAGCCCCTTAGACCACTGTAAGGTGAATTCAGAATGTTTGAATTTCCTTTAGGGATTCTTCACTGGCATAAGTGACTGCACAAATTGCCCAGAAGAGCCTTATCAATAAGGTACTGCACACCTGTAATTGCTGTTTACTCCATTGGAGCTAGAGGAGGTACTCAGTCGTCCACTCAAAGCTACAGTGTACTTAAGAGATCCACTTTATTTTTTGGCTGCTCACAGCTGTCTGTACATTAAAATAACATGAGTCTCACAGCATCTTGCCAAAAACATATAGGATGCTCAGTTTTCATAGTCCAAGTCTCAAATACTTTCCCAAAGTTTTCCAGGGATGATACACCTGTATCCAGTTATTTTCATATTTCAGCACAGAATGGGAACCAAAATATGGTGTCCCCTTGGACACCTCCTGGACCTTGAGAGCACTGATATGTTTCCCATCTTCCAAGACAGTAAACAACCAGTACTACACCAAAAATCTAAACACCTCCAAAAGTAGTTGTGTGGCTGTACCTGTGGTGAAGATTCTGATCCTAGACAGGTATAAAGCACAAGATTTTCCACAAAATTTTCGTCAGTGAAAAATTAATACCTTGGGAAATGGAAGGCAATCAATCTCTTTCTCATAATGTCTTCATTTCTTAATTTACAAGGGATACACTTTTTTTTCTCTGTAAAGCCTTGGTGAACACAACAGGATTTGCACAGGGGTAAATGAGGGCAAGATGTGTCTAATTATTTTAGGTTTTGAAATTAAAAATAGGAATTAATACTAGATGGCTATGACTCTCATTTTGCATAACCACTAGTTTATAATCTATTTTGTTTAAGACAGGTTTTGTACATTCATTGTAACTACACACCATTGAATTGCAGCCCCATGACTAGAAAAGCATCATTTTCATCCCGGAGGGAGGCTTTGCACTCTTTCAACTTATGTACCACTTTGTAAAGACAAGAAGAGTTAAAGAGATGTACGTTCCCTTTAACATCGTTTACCTTGCATTTTCCTAAGGGCACTTACTATTTTGTTTAGTTCAGGATGAAAACAAAGCCTCAGAAGACATCAGTCATATGTGATCCGAACCCCCTGCTCTTTCCACACTCCTGGCCTTAGGCAGAACTGCAGATTTCATGGAACTGGAACTGTCTGATGGAAAAAAAAAAGAAGACAAAAAAAAAACCAGGAAAAAAGAGTTAGGAGGAATAACTGGTTAAGAGGCTAACAGTGTGCAAAGACTACTCTGAAGAGTTGCTCTATTTGAAGAAAACGTCTTCACCTTAAAACTTTTATAATCAAGTTCCATAGCTCTCCGAAGCTATTCAGCTCTGGTTAAAACAGAAACATATTTGGCAAGAATGCCAAAATTCTGATTGTTATTTATGGCAAGAGCCTTTTATAGTAGTTTAGAGACAGAAATTGGCTTAAATATTCAAAAAGGCAAATAGTCCCATCTTAGAAGATCTAATGAGGAAATGCAATACTATTATGAATTCTGTTTCTAGATCCTCCTTTAAAGAACGTGGCAAAATCTTGATCACAAAAAATTGTCTATTGTTATTTAACTTGTGGACTCTGGAAAGCAGAGGATCTTACCCTTTCTCCCTTCTTCTGTCACTGACTGACTTTAAGCTGCCTCTAGACTGATGTTCGGTTTCAAATAATGTCCCTGTCCCTTAATTTATTTTCTATGCCTCAAGCCTCTTATGTCATCTTCCTAATCCTCTGGAGTCTGCTTGCACAGACAGCATCAAGTTTATGGATTTTGTCCAGCTGGGAAAAAATTTGAGAACTAGAAGAAGTGGAAGAGCCTTTTTTTATCCAACACCCTAGAGATGAAGGATCTCATCAGGGATAACTTACATCTCATTTATCAGACAAAACCCTAAATTCCTCAGCAGACTACACTGGAGCAGTTGTTCAATTAATATGTAAGCATTGCAAACAAAGTGGGGAAGCCACAGACAGAAAAGAGAGGGGGAAGGGGCAAGAACCAATGTGGGCCATTGTACACCACCCCACCGCCACTGTGATGCTGTGGCATTTGGGTGGCATGCAAGATGAGTGAACAAGAAAGTTGTCCCATACTGTTCTTTAGCTGAGTGGCTCATCTGCTCAATTGCAAAATAGGTAATAAGGGTTCAAATCCCTTCAACAAAAAGAAAACCCAGCAGTATGGGTAGGATTCCTCCCACCTGGTCTCTGACTCTGTTGTTTGGGGCCAGTATTATGGTCAATATAGATCTCAGCCAAACTAACTATGGAGTTAGGGTCACTGATCTGATCAAGTATGCTTTGGCTTTCACTGTGTTATCTACTTACCTACTGACTAGAAAAGCATACCAGGAGAAGTCCAATTACATGTTTTCCCACACTATAGACACCCATAAATACTTTGAAAAAATCTATCTCATTCTCCCACATTTCTCCCCCAATTTCTTACCCATGTAGCTGGTGGGGACAATGGAACATTCCTCAACCATGCATTTAGTTCAAAGAACTTGTCATTTTCTCTAACCTCTTCACAAAGATGCCAAAACCAATTTGTGTTGCTTTCAACAAAATTTATTAGCTTGGTAAGAAATTTATTTCAGATTTCTGAAAGGAAATGGTCATCTAGACTGAGACAAATAATCTGGATATCATAAATCACAGTTTGACATGTAAACCAATATGGTTGAATAAAAAAGTTGCAGCAGTATGCCTCATGGTTAGGTTCCTTTCACCTTGCCTTTACCACTAACCATCATGGACAAAGAAATGTCTTAAATGTTATCATAAGACAGGTAAAGCTGAGTGAATTATGATCACATAGTAAATTGTGTCAAAATCATTAGGAAAACCATTGACTGTTTGATTTGACTTGCTTGTTCAAGCTACACTCTGTCTTGCCAATCTGACTCCCCCTTAATGTCCTTGTACAGTTTCTCTTCTAATTCTCATTTTGATATTTTGTCTGGTTTCCATTCTTCCTTTCCGCTGAAACTGCAGTTAATTATCATTAGACACCTGTAATTACCATCCTTTACTCCTGTTTTATCTTTGTGGTCCTTCCATTATGCCAGCTGTTTCTGTATAATCATAGAATCATAGCATTATAGAATGACTTGGGTTGAAAGGGACCTTAAGTTCACCTGTTTCCAACCCCCCTGCCATGGGCAGGGCCACCTCCCAACAGATCAGGCTGCTCAAAGGCACATCCAACCTGGCCCTGAACACTTCCAGGGAGGGGGCATCCACAACTTCCTTGGACAACCTGTTCCAGTGTCTCACCACTCTCACCATGAAGAATTTCTTCTTAATATCTAGTCTAAATCTTCCCCCTTCCAATTTAAAGCCACTGCCCCTTGTCCTATCACTACATGCCCTTGTAAACAGTCCCTCCCAGCTTTCTTGTACGCCCCTTTCAGGCACTGGAAGGTCGCTATAAGGTATCCCTGGAGCTGTCTCTTCTCCAGGCTGAACAACCCCAACCCTCGCAGTGATCAGAGGAATGCAAGTCTGAGACTTTCTAATGCTTGGATTTGGTTTTGCAAGAAAGCTTATTCTGAAACAGTATGAGAAGCGCCACTAAAGAAATTAGATGGCCAGACAGGGTGAAAATTCCTTCTCTCATGATTTGTTTATACTCTTTCATTTGGTACTTTAAAAGTAGTTTCCTGTTAATATGTCTAAGGAAGGATTAAAATAATTAAGACATTTTAACTGTGAAGGTAAGGTCAATAATAAGTTAAGATCTGCAAAAACTCCAGTGGGGATAAAAGGAATGTTGTAGGAAGTCAAGAAAAGCTACATTAAGGCTGTGAGTTCCTGTCTGACATGATTCCCTCCCTGTTGCCCCCACAGTGACATAGCTCTGCAGGACTTAGTTTTACAGTTTGTACACTTTCTGGCTATTCCTGTGCCTGTCCCTCCATACATGCATCTCCATGACACTCTTGTTTTTCCTTCTGCGTATATCAGAGACTGCAGGGAGTAATTCAGCAACCTCCAATTCAGAGGCTCTGTGAGGGCTGTACTTTACAGGACTACTGTAGAAATCTGATTTCTGCCAGTGCTGGTGGTAGAGGTGACAAAATTAACATATAGAAACTTCTGATCTCTGCTACTGAAACTCCTGCAGATGAGCAGTCATTTATATTGAATTACCTTTAAACCAACCCTTTATTTTCTTAGTGCACTATCCAAAGATGTGTAGGGACGCTACTGGAGATATCAAAAACAGATTCAGAAATAATAGGACAGGAGAAAAGGATTTTATTTATTGCATATAACTTTAACCACATAAAGAACTGTTGAATCCCATGCTGTTGCAGTTGCTTCTCTTTGATCTAGTAGAGCCTCTTGTACCTAGTACAGCAAAGAGCTCAGATTTTCAGCAGGAGGACTGTATGCATGCAGAGCAAATATGCTGATTGATGTAATAACTGCTAAATAATGGTCTTCTTTAATTGAAGTTTTGAAACAAAAATATCATTTGAAATTTCTGCACAGCATTGCATCGTCTTTTCAAATGCACACACTGGGCTGGTTCTCTGCACAACGACATGAAAGGCCTGGACCTGATTCTCATTATAATCAGCATAGAAGGTCCAGAGCAGATACCAGCTAGCCTGGCTCCCCATAAGCAAGAGTTTGAAGAAAGAAATTATGGAAAAAATTAAAACCCTTCCATAGGCAAGTCTTCACCCTGAAATGCAGTAATTAGAGAGAGTCTGTATCAAACCAAATTGAGAACAGAAGAAAATATCCCATGTTTTGGTAACTTCAATCATATCAGCTGCTCTTTCAGTGAGCTCAGCCTAGTCCCTTGTCTCCAGATCAGCTATGGATTTTTGCTTCTGTACCTCTGCTTCCAAATCAGTGTTTCCTAAGGGCTTAGAAAATGGTTTTATTTAATCTGAGCATATTACGTTCCCTTTAGTATATCTTTATTTGTATAGCGAGTTGTAGCTTAGCGCTCTTTTTTTCTTTTGAACTGTTCATGTAGCACTGCTGGAGATGGTGATAACTGCCGCCATTCTCCAAGACAAAACCCCCCATATATTTAGTTTAATTAATATTTGAAGTAGAAAAAACAGAAAGCTAGTTTTCCTGCATCTGATGAGGGCTATGCCTGTCTTATAATTTTACAGTAAGACAGCTTTTATACCCCATGTGTTCTTCCACTTCTAAAGATTACAACAGTTTAAACACAACAGGAAGCTTTACAGGGAAAAATAAATAAAATTACTAGCTACCATCTATGCATGGTAATTTATAGCTCCAAACAGCAACTAGCAGCTCCTAACTACCACTAGCAGCTCATAATTTGGAATAGATTACTAAAGTTCACTTTATTACTTGTGAAGTGTTGTTTTTAGAAGAGTGATGGAAATCAGAAAAGCAATATTTGTTATCGCAAAACGTGCAAAGGTCTGTACACTTTTTTACCATGCCACCCATGTAACTGAGTGTAATAAATCATGCCACATAGTGAAATGATAAACAGTAGCATTGCCTGAAACTGCTAGAAGATCATGCCTGAAAGCTTCAAATAATCAGTGGTGACTAAGTATGAACATATAAAACTAGATGTCAGAGTTGGTGCTACACAAATGCAGACATGTTGTTGTGGGTTGACCTTGGCTAGATGCCACCCACCCAGCTGCTCACTCATCCCGCCTCCTCAACAGAACAAGGGGAGAAAATAAGATGGAAAAGCTTGTGGGTCACAATAAAAGACAGGGAGATCACTTACCAATTACCATCACAGACACAAAAGACTCGACTTGGGGAAAATGAACATTATTACCAACTGAAACAGAGCTGGATGATGAGAACAAAAAACCCAAAAACATCTTTCTCTCTATTTGCTCTTTCTCTCAGGCTCAACTTCACTCTTTCATCCCTGACTCCTCTACCTCCTCCCCACTGAGCAGTGCAGGGGTGTGGGGAATAGGGTGCTGCAGTAAGTCTGTAACAGCTCCTCTGTTCTTCCTCCTCACACTTCTCCCTGTTCTAGCCTGGGGTCTTCTCAGGGGCTGCAGGGAAGCATCTGCCTCCCCTCCTCCTGCTCTCCCTTCAGGACTCACAGGGCTATTTCTCACACATTTTCCTTCAGCCCTGGCTGCTGGGCAGTTTTTTGCTCTTTCTGACCTAGGATCTCCCAGGAGAGCCTGTCTGTGTACCTGCACCTGGTACATATGTTCAAAACTAGTGCTTTATTTTAGCAGTGAGAGAATTACCACTCAATAGAACAATTTACCTATAGGCAACTGCTATGGATAAACTGTATTCCTACTATTTACTGGCTTGATGTTGAGTGAAAAGACTTTGCTTACCTTATGAATAACATCTAGTTGCATCATGGCTCCTGGCCTTAGAAGTTTGTGCAGTCATCATCCTTTAGATCAGAAACATTGTGTTCCAGCAAGTGGCTGGAAGAGAGTGGTTGCTCGTGTCATGAGGCTCCCACCCTTGCCTTTGTAGATAAGAAGTTAAACTTGTAAGCAGTCAATGGCAGCATAGCATCTAACCCAGTTAACAGTACGATGGGAACTGGGCATGGGGCTTCGGCATAGCACTACACAGCTCAGGAACACTCATAGAATCATAGAATCATAGAATAACCAGGTTGGAAGAGACCCACCGGATCATCGAGTCCAACCATTCCTATCAAACACTAAACCATGCCCCTCAGCACCTCGTCCACCCGTGCATTAAACTTCTCCAGGGAAGGTGACTCAACCACCTCCCTGGGCAGCCTGTTTCAGTGCCCAATGACCCTTTCTGTGAAAGTGGCTTCATCAGCTCAGTGGGCAAGTAATGCATAAATAGGGCAAGTAACCAAAGTTGTCATTACTTTATGTAGTATTTGTATAAATCCCCCTCTTCTTGCAGGAGTGGGAGTCACATGACGATGTTGATAATTGGAAGTGCAATTGTGGTGGGTAGCTCATAACAGAGTATCATCATCAAATTTATTTGTATTTTAAGGAGCTTCTAAGCAAGTTGTTATGAAAGATAAACATTTTCTTGTCCTAGTAGTAAACCATGCTCTATGTGGAAAAAAAAAGAAATAGTAATTTTCTGCCAACAATACAATGTATTAGTCAAGAATATTTCTCCAACTTCATATATTTCAGACTTGTAAAATTTTAACTAATAATTATTGCAAGACACTAGGCGTGTTTCCCAAACTATGTTGCTATTAATTTGTTATTTTCTCCCAAAGAAGCTGCAAATGTCCTGTTGTACATGGATAAAATATTTTTAATTTCTTTCCCTCAGATCACATCTCTAGATTTTCGTTTTGGCTGCCCCTAATGGAGTATACTAAGAAAAAACTTGAAAGCCTGTTTTCAATCTAGCAAATTCTAGTCAGGACTAATGAGAATTCAGATATCATGCTTGAAATGGCAACTTCATGGCTCAGATCCCATAGGCATCTTCAGTTTTGATTTTCAGGTTCTCCAGGTAGGTACTTAAATCTATGTTTCTGACTGTGGCAGGTGATGACTCTGGCCTTGAATACATAGCAATATTTGTTACCCATCTTGTGCTTTTATCCTTTATCAGACTCAAGAATCTCCACACTCCTGTTCTTAGATATTCTGAAGGAATTAATCCAGGGTTCATTCTCAAAAGACACCTTATGAGTCAGGCTGTCACAGATACCACAGAGATTGCCACTGCTTTGAAACAAAAGAAAGCAAGAACACTTAGGGAAAAGACAAGCTATTTTTCTTAAAGGGCCTGTGACTAGAACATTTCCTTGGGAGAAGTAGGACCTGGAATAAATTTCTTTCTCTGCTTGCAGATGAAGACATATACTTCTTTCAACGTCCACTGGACTGGCTATACCTTCTTGTTAATATGTATGTTCATGGCGCACAGTACATCCTGCTGAGGATATTCTAACAGAAGAGAATTCATAATATCTTGTGCTACATAGAGTATAAGAAAGAGCTTGACAGTGTAGCCTAGGGATTGGGATGGTCATTTGGAAAGAAAAGTTTATTGCTGAAATTCCTGCTTCATAAATCATCATTTTAGTCAATGACTGTTTCATGTAATAGGCAAGATGTGGAGAGGAATAGAATGGGGGTTCCCCTCCTTTTCCTTCCAGATCTTGCTAGAACCAGAACTCTTCAGTTTTGACTATGAATCAAGTCAAACTAGATTTGAATCCAACCGGCCAAGTCTCCACTTGACTGGAAAGTTTAAATATTCTCAGGTTCAAAGAACCAGTGGGATCCTATAATGAGATCCAAGATAGCCTTCCTATCTACCTGTTCCTAAAAGTAGCTGTTGAGAATATGGAGTATTAAAAAGTTACATTTATATGGCAAATATACATAAGACATACTTTCAGAAGTTAAATATAGATAAAATAAGTGTTTTGAAAGACTGAAGATGTCCTCAGATTTGTAGAGTTCTATAGATCTGTGAAATAACCCAATCTCCAAGGAAACAAAAAGATATATTCTAGTCTTGCTTATTTCTAGCATAGTTGGGAGAAGAAGAACTAGCTTTAGCTGAACATATGGTCCAGTTACACAGACTATACTGTAATGAAACACAAATAGAAATGCATGCGTGAAACTTCTAAGAAAAAAATGGGTTGAAAATTTTGAGTGCAGCTTTTTTATTGATTGACTGACAAAGTGAATTCTATCATCCTTCTGCGTTGTCCATTGATAATTATGATTATTACCGGGAGCATGCTTTGACTGAAAACTTAAGAGTCTCTATTTCCCATTGCTCTGAAAGATTACTGCCCTCAAGGGGCCACATGAGGAAGCACAAAGCAATTTTATATTACAATTTCCATTTTGCTTTTTTAAAAAGAATAATTTACATGAATAAGAGTCATGCATTTCACTCTGCAATGTAATTAAGAGGACACAGCATCCCTAGATTTAAGAAGTACTTTAACTGGAATATGGGGTTCATACAGCCAGGCACATCAATTTTAAAGTCATCAGACCAAAAGTTTAAACAACAGCTAGATGCAAAGAAAACCTGCCAGACTTTCAGGCTGAACTCCACAGATCGTTATCCACTATCTCAGGAACAGAAAATGTCTTGCAAGATTTGAAATCGCATGCATATGTTATTTCTAAATCACAGTTGATGTCAATTCCATTACTTCCGGGGGGAGGGGGGAGTAATGAAAGAGAAAAATCATGTTAATTTTATGAAGTCAAATTTTCTCCAATGATTTTCCCTGAAGAAGCCGGGATGTTTCCAGTAGTGAGAAGTCTACTACCTTTCTGGCCAACCTGTTTCAGTGTTTCACCACTCTCACCATAAAAGGGTTCTTCCTTATATCTAGTCTGAATCTACTGTTTAGTTTAAAATTTTTACCCCATGTTCTGTTGCAATAGGCCTACCAAAAAGTCTGTCGCTCTCCTTCTTATAAGCCCCTTTTAAGTACTGAGAGACCGTAATAAGGTCACCCAGGAGCTTGATCTTCTCCAGGCTGAACAACCCCTGCACATTACCAAAGTCCTCTCCCCTTCTCGAGATAATAGGCTTGTAGTTTAAACTTTTCTAGGTATGCGAGAAAGAATATTCATATAGGGATAGAGAGAAGTAACACACACAGTTTCTGAACACACAATAAGTTTCTCCCTGAAGATATACCTAGACATTATAGATGATTAGGTAAAATCACTCATTGCTTAAATTTTGCTCCCCTTCTCTCAGACATTCATGGGTGGAGGTGGGAGATACCTATTTATTTAAAAGGAAGGATTCCTTTTAATTAGTTTCATATACAGAAATCTCCCTTCAATTTCCTCAGCAGGAAGGTTCCCTGAGGTGGATCCAGGTCTTTTGGGTTGACCTCTCTTCTATAATTTTTGGTTGACCTCTCTTCTATAATTTTTATCTTCTTCATTACCATCTTTCAGCTCAGTGTTTTCTTCTTTTGGTAAAATTTCTCCTCTCTCTTAGCAGGTTGTTTGCCTGCCCACGCCTTCTTGCCATAATTCCAGTCTAGACTCCAAGGTCTCTTCTATGCATTTTGTGGTGACTATCCGTATTCTTTTCTTCTCCCTTTCATCTGAAAGGTAGGACAAACCACCTTCCAACTATCAGTGATCTCCTTACAAGATTTATTGTTGATAAAAGTGTTTTCATTGAAACCAAGCATGATGACACTACCATAGTGTGAAATTACATATTGAAAAGCCATGAACATGTATTCTCAGAAGCAGTTTTAACAGTCGTTTTAAATAACACTGCTATAGGAAGTGTTCAGTAAAAGCAAATGGTACAAACATAAATTATGCAGAAAACCTTGCCAAATCACCATGCTGGTTCACTCTAGTTCTGCCACTCTTGTGTTCCATTTTGAAATCTTGGCCTGAGGTCTCAGAGGCTGAAGACAGTATATCTCCAGGAAGCAAAAAGGGTGGTAGCATGCTCAGTGGATGCAAAACATGGAGAAATTAGTTTTCTGAATCTGCTAAGAAACACTTTTTCAGCAAACTATAACTCAGCAGCACCTAACAAACTATGACAGAAACAAATTAACACCTTGATAAGCATGCAAAATTTGCTTCTGAAAAGGATGTATGTCTTAAAGCTCTTTAGTAAAGAAGCTGTCACAACTCATCATGAGTATGATGAGTTATTCTAATCTTACTGTCAAAAACAAACCGAAAATTTGACAATGGAACTGTTCATACTGCGTGAAAAAAAACCCCAACCTAATAGTTACAGTTTGTTAAAACCATACTGTCAAAAGTTCTTTTTTTCATGGGTAGTTGCAAACTTTACCACCTGTGCCTTCTCCAATAACCTTGCTTTAGACCATCACATCTGTGAATATGCAAACTTGACCCGGATCAACTATAGTTTGCTAGAGTCTGATATATAAACTTGCTGACTGAAACACATCCACTTCAACTGGCAACACTTGAAGCATTTAGCTAATAAGCAGTATGAATCATATAGACAATTCATATAATTCCCTTCAGCACCCAGGAAGCATTCTCATGGAATTCGAGTGCGGCATTGTGTGTTGCATTGCACTAAGAGCGAGGGATACGGGCCTCTTTATGCCAGGTACATTGAGCAGTAATGGTGACAAAATCATATTCAGAATAAAAAGAAGCATCTATTTGCTAACACCCTAGGCAGTTATTGCCTTGAAGGAACCCCTACTATTATTTTTAGCTTCCCTCCTGCATTTGCCACAATTTATACCGTAAAGATTCACTTACTTTAATTTGCTAGGTGAGTAGCTAATTAGAAGCTGCTCATCGGCCAACTGAGCAGAGGTTGAAACAGCTTTTACAGCTTGTCACTTAGCTGGGTCACAGTTAGTTGGGTCACAGAGAAAGGCATACACACATTTCCAGCTGCTTCCTTTCCATTTTTGGGGCTATGTTAATTCAATTCACAGAGAAAGAAAATGAAACACGTATAGAACATTACTCACTATTTTGTTCCTTTTATGGGTTTTCTTTGGTATCAAGGACACTGAGAAGGACAAGGTAGTCTTCACATGACACTATTGTTTCATGGGCCATGCCACTATAAATGCAGGAGTGCCTTCTAATTGATCACTGGTAGTACATCTTCACAACTGCAGCATTGAAAACAGGATTGATGACAACAGGAATGATTTAAGTTTGCTCTTACCACAACTTATGGAGAAAAGGTTGCCGAGAAATTATTTGAGGTGTAGAAGGCTGAATTCAATCAGACAGTTTTGTTTTCTTGCTATTTGCTTTGACAGCTGTAGCTCAGTTTTCCAGTTTGAGTTGCTCATTATGTCTTTCTTTGTCCTTCTAACTTTTTCATCATTAATACTTTTATGATCCAAAACCACTGACTTGATGGTTTTTTTCTGTATAAAAGCAGCATATTCTTTAACAAAACAAGCATTCTGACAGATTATCAGCCCACTTCTATAAAGAAGCATGTGTGAAACTGTTATTCTTGTGAGGCAGATTTAACTTTTGCATGTATTATTATACATCTGAAATGGAAAAAAAAAATCCTTGTCCAGCTGTACTGCTAGAGATCCAGTAGCCTGATTACTAAACAGACAAGCAATGAAGCAGGTTTTTTTTACTTATTTAGTTTAGGTTTATGTGTTTACTTATTTATGTATTTAATATTAACAGTGCTTACACAGCAAGGCAATTGCACTTCATTGACTTGTCCCTGATGAGTTCTGACACAAATGAAATTCAGATGCATGATCTTTTGGAGGAAGCTGTGTTACATAGTAACTGGTATCTCAGTCTGTATGACTGATGGTCAGAAATACAGAATACAAAGAGAAGTGAACCTGCTCTGTGACTGAACATGACTGCTAAGACTGTCACTACCAGCTTGCTATGAACTGAAATTGAATGCACACCTCAGTCACATAAGCAGCACTGATGCAGCAGAATTCCCCTTGCTGGATGTGTTCTGGGACAATGGTGTTGTCTAAAGTGCTCTGCTCAACAACTCTTTCTGGTTCTCTTACAGGCAATTTTTGAGCTCTCATCTTTCACCTTTGCCTTACTGGTTTGTTTTCCTTCAAAACCATTTGTCTGTCCCTGAGTTTGTTTTCCCTTGCAGAAGGCTTTTAGTTGTTGAAGGACAGACAAACACGTAGCTTACACAGTAAAATCACAAAAGATTCAGATCTGAAGGATGTGAACCATCCAACAGCAGTTTTAACTTACTTTTTGCAAGGCATAGGGATTTCAGCATGCTCCCTGTTGCTATTCTTGGTCTTAGTTCTCACAGTTTGTCTATGTGTTTAGTTTAGATTAGATTATGGACTAATTTGGACCCAAGAAACACAGCTGGCCAAAGACACAAAGACCAGGACTTTCCAGCTGTTGAAAACCCCATTTCCCATCTGTCCTGTCCCTGACTCCTTGCCCTTGGGTGGGGAAGCAGTAGAGAACCATTGCCAGGCTCACAGCCCTGGCAGATCCCAGACAGACAGAAATACCACAGATCACACTTGACTGCGGTATCAAGCAGGGTCTCACTGAACCAGCTGATTTGAGCTGGTTCTTCTCAGAGCTGTGGGTCTGCAGTACAACAGAGACTCTCTCCTTAAATGGGGATGCTGGCCAAAGTAACTTCCCTAGGACTAAGAACCCTCCTTTTATAGATGAATGCGTGCATTTTGTCTCAGCCTTCTACAAGATTGTTCCTAAAACTTAGGAATTCTTAAGGCAGTTGTGTAGTAGTAATTCCCAGTTGACATCTGTCCCTGTGGTTTATTTTTTGTTCGTTGTAGTGCTAAGTTCCTTACTTTCAGTGATTGATTGTCTGTTTTGTGGTTGCCTCTGCAACAGTCACCTGCACATTTTATGGAGGGTTTCAGATGCAACTTCAAGGTGAAATTCTTCCCTGACTAGAGTTACATAGTTCTTATTAAAAAAAAAAAAAGAAAGATGGAAAAGAGTATGAGAACCAGCTACGCCCTCTCAGATTTGACAAAAGGGTTTTGTTCTTCCCCTCCCTCAAGCATGCTGTCTCACACTACAGTTTAGGAAAAAATGTACATTCACTACACAGCAAGGAATGACAAAGAAAATCTGAATTGCATGTTATGATTTTAATTTTATTTAACTAAATCAAAGAATGAGTATATTTTAACCTTATGTATTTTGTTCATGGAATATCAATTATCTTGAAATTCTTCAATTATTTTAGCAACTGAAAGTGATTCAATATAACTTTCTAGACTTAAAAAAAGAAGTTATTTTCTTCTAAGAAATTACGCTTTCGTGACCTAATGATGCGATTACATATAAAGAAAATAAAATACAAAATACTACTAGAGTTTAAGTAATTCAGTAATTCACTTAAAAGTTACTTTAATTATTCTTCAAATTCTTTCATTCTGTTGCAATATATGTACCCTGGCTGAGTGAAATATGTTAATCCTCCTTGTAAGAGGCTAAGATCCAACTTTGGATTGTTTTGGTGGTTTTCTTAAAACCTGAAGTTGAAATCAGTATCTGTAAGAGGAGGAACTGATGTTTTGAAAAATACAGTCATGGTAAAGAGAGACAGCACCTCACTTTAAATCTGCCCAGCATATCATGGGTTTGTTTTTATTTTGGAAAGTCTGGAAATTGAGAAGTGGGAGAGAGAACACCATGTGGAATAGCTGAGACCAATGGCACATATATGGCATCACAGAGACAGAGTGCTGAAAAGACACATACAAAAGTGGCTCTGCCATCTGAATGGAAGGGACATTATAGTGAGCTGGTAGATGCAGTAGGCTGATTTCCTCTGTAAGTAAAACCACCAGAGGGAAAACAAGTAATTTCAAACAGAATTTAGACATAGCTTATGTAGTTTTACTATCTTGTTAAAAACTGTACAAGAGATCTAGACAGATCCTATTCCTCCTTTTAAAAGGAATGTCTCTGTGAAGATCTCCACTTCTGACGGTACAGACCACAGCCTTTTGCACATGAGAAAGAGAACCTGGTAAGCATTAATCACCTTGGCCTCCAGGGAGTGGAATACTAGCTTGAAGAACAGATAATAGAGCATACCTCTTCAAATTAAAAGTATGGCTACTCCGTGGTTCCTTTTCCCAGTCCAAGAACATAGTTTGAATTTCAGTAGGCAGCCTTCATGCAAGCTCCCATCTCCACTATGTACACTAAGCTGTATAATGCAGACAACACAGCAACCTCTCTTCATTTTCCTTTCTAACAGCTCAATATAAGCATTGGCCAGGATATATGACAGGAGGAGATCCATCAGGATCCTATCCAAGAGGCTTCTTGGAACAAAAGAGCAGTCACTGAGGATGATCCTATTAGGATCACTGTAATACTAATTACCTCACTTAGCCTAATTGAACTCAAAAACTTGGTGATGGTTATTAAGAGAAATATAACAGATTATCCTCAGAGTAATGAATTAAAATGCAAAGCTTTAGCAGCCTCAGCCTTTAGCATTTCAAGCTTTGAATGTAGAAATACTCTCTTCTCTAGTGTGTTGACGTGGAAGCAAAAAGTACCCCATTGCTCCAGAAACACCAGCCCCAGCAAATCTAGGACTCTCCTCTTAAAAACACAGCTTGACTTAACTGAAAGCAACTACACTGTCCATTTGACTTCTCTCTCTTGCACAGTCCTTCCAGCAGGTATGAAATACTGAACAATTACAACTGTAACATTAAAGCTAATTTGCACATGTTTACAAGTCTATCCCACGTACAAAACAGTGATCCATTTTGCACATTCAAGGTGATGCTGCCTGGGCCAGAGGAGAAAATTATTTTTCTATGTATTTCAAGATGCAAAAGAAAAAATATCTATTCTTTTCAGATGTGTAATCTGCTTGCATTTTAAAATATATAATTTACATTTTGAAAATTTAAATAAGCCCTTTATGCTATTAAAAGTTGACTGCACAATCCCTTGGCTCCACGTGCTATTAATATAAGCAAACAAGTTTAAGAGGCTCATCTTTGACAGAGTTAGAAAGGATGCACACTGTGTGTTTCTCTACAATTCAGCTAACCCTTGGAACTGCACATTGGCTCTTCAGTAACTAGTCAATGGGGCAAGGCTGATGAAGAAAGCTTCATTAGATGCTTTACCTCTCTGGCAATTAATTACCCTGAAAGGGTTTGTGGAGGAAAACAAAATGGGACAATCAAAACAGTCACGGTGTAGATTTTCACCATATCATCATCTTTCGTTGGTGTTTCTTTGTTATTCAGACCAGTATGGCTGCAATATTACTTCTGAGAAAGCCAAGGTGTGTCAGGATGGAGTCATTAAACATATGCATAACAAAAATCTGATCAATCTCCTAAAGATACGTACATAAAATCAGTCAAAACTTCTCTCTGGACCCTGAGATATGGTATATTATTTCATTATTTTTCTTAGCGGAGAAAATTCATAGCAGAGGATCATATACCAAACATTTGATCTGAATTTAAACAGAAACGTCTATGTAATGAGAAAAGCTGTCCGAAAAGTGACACAATTAATTGCAATTGAGATGAATGTCACAAGGCAGCTCCTCACACTCTAATAACATTGCGCAGAAGGGATATGCTGAGTTTATGGCTGACTCACGCTGAAAGGCATCTCCACATGCCTCTGGAGAGCATAACATACAGGTAAAACTTGCCACATACATTATGTCTGAACAGAAAAATTAGTTGTGTCATTTATGCTATTTTACAGGCTGCCAATAGCCTTGTTATAATTACCTGTACAGCATTTTACTTAACCTTAGTGTCTCTTGTAAAAGGTGACATTCACACTGCAGGAGGAATCCTTTTTCAAGAAATATAACAAAGCAACCAAAAGCATAAATTTAAGTGTGTATGCAACATAAAGAGGAGAGGAAAATTGCTTCCCGAATATCTATGCATTTTATACCACAAGTGCTTACCAGAACATTTCACTGGATTCAATAGATTAAACAAGTAACAAGTTTCCTTGTTATTCATTATTAATGCTGTGTTATACTGACTATATATCTTGGTTAGAGAGCCCCTATGTAATAAAAGAATTCATTCCTGAAAAGGGGAAGTTCTCATTGTACTTGGTGAGAGAAAGCAAAATACAAAATTAGATTTTGCCATTCAAAATCATAAAAGTATCAAGCTTAGATGCCTCCTCTGGAGTTTCCTAACATCAAGTCTGCTGCTGTCACTTTCAATGAGACACGGATCTATCTTTCACTAAAGATCATGCTTTGCAAGTGCTGGCATAAATATCTTCAAGAACGTCAGAGTTACAGATGCTTAGTGAGTTTACCTAGTTATACAGTGTCAACGCTAACAATAATGTACCATCTTTGCCTGCCCTGGATCCAGATATGAACTATTCCTACTGTTTTAAACTGTCCTGAAACATCTCAGAAGCTGTTCACAGTGAACAGCTCCATATACAACTTATCTTCTAAAAAAGCACTTATCTACATGTGGCAGGTATTCTTATGTAGTGCTGTGGCTGATGTTAGCTCTTTTACTTAATACAAAACTTTCAACAACTTGCTATATTCCTGGCAAGTAAAAAAATCACAAGACTGAGGAAAGAGAACTTGTCTATGTGTTCATCAACCTTCACTCGCTATGCAGTATCCACGTCCCTCCAAAGCGTGCATTTTATCTCAAAGCACCACAGTCAAGCAGGAAAGTGATTTGTTTAAAATCACAAAACCATGTAAGAGAACCAGAAACTGACCCTGAGTCCCCTGACTCCCAATTTAATGCCTTACCTGCAGACACTCTTCTTCCTTTGTAGAAGTAGAGGGAACATCACTCCTTTCAGACATGCTTGGTGCTGAATTTAAATTGTGATGTGGATTAAAAGGAATGGGTTCCCCCGTCCATTCTATACATAATAGTCAGATATTAGCAACTCTAGAACGGAGGCAGTAAATAACCTATTTTTCTATCATTTCCTATGCATGCAACACTTGAAGAACAGGATGTATATTAATTTCCTGTACTCACAGGATCTGGAAGTGAGTTGCTTAACTGGCTCTTCTGTCCACGCTCAAGGCAATCTTTTATAACAAATAAAAGGGAAATCCAAGATGTTGACAGTAACTGGAAATGAATTGTGTGACAGCACATAAATCAGCAATAAGATTCTCCCAGAACAACTTGTTAGCAACTGATGTGGTGTTGGTAGGAAGATGTCTGTAACAATGTTCTTTCTGAAAACAAAATAACTGTCATCTATTTGCTAGAGATTTCTCCTCCCCTGCTAGGTAAAGCATCAATTAGATCAGCACCATTTAGAATTACACAGTTCGACACTTCTAATCCCTTGAAGGTTGAACAGCTTGAACAATTATTTTCCTATTTAAAGAAAGAAAAAAAAAAAAGAAAGAGAAAGAAAGGTTTCACCATGCAGTACATAGTAATCATTCTCGAGGTAATGAAGAAGGACAAGTTTATCCTTCCAGATCACCCTGAAACTGAATCGTACCTGATCAGAGTCCACACCCTGTCTACTGGCATAACACACTTTTCACTGTAAAATTTCCAGTATCTAATTCTGTTAGTTTGTTTGGTAAGTGGAGGGTTGTGGTCTCAACAGGGAAAGCCTGGCTCTGAAAAACAAATTACATCCAAAAAGAGCCACTGAAAGATGCTCAGTGAACTGAGTGAGAATGACCATAAAGGGAAAAAATACCATTCCCGGAGAACCTATTGAGGCTCTGAGCTTCCTTACATCTCTCCAACATTGGTTGGATTAGAATTAAAGGCACTAGAGAAAATATGGTAGAAGTATTAGGCAGTTTTTCGGTTTTATGATCTAAGAGCACAACATATTCGTATCTTGTTTAGATACTCATAGATGTTTCCAGCTGTGTATTTGGCCTCTACAAGGTTGCATGACTTGTTACTTCCCTTCCAAGCCATTCTACATCAGCTAACGCTACTGTTACAGAGGGGGACAGTCAAAGAGGAAAATTAATATGGAATGTCTATGATTCCAGAGGTGTTACTGGGGTTACAACAGTACATCAGTTGTCACTTGATAGATTTTGGGGTTTGGGGGACACACCAAACTCTGCACATTCAGAAGGCACATTTACACAATGAGAAAGGAAGGCATTTTTTTTCTTGGAGAGCAACAACTCTCTTTTCTACCAGCTTTCACAAGGCTTATAAATCAATTTGAACAAGATCTTCTAAAGACATCAGCTGCATCCAAGGGGCCGGAAGATCCCTGTGGAGAGAACAGACATACAAACTGTGTAACGTGTCCATTTTATTAGGGTTCTGAGAAAGAAAAAAATACACATTTGTACACCTGTTTTAAACAGCTTCCTAAGTGCAAAGCTGTAGTAAACCAGGTCACAGCAATGTGCATGCTAATAAGCATCCTGTCATGCTACCAAGAGGTTCAGGAGGAATCATGAGAAGAATTTAAGGTTCTCTCCTCTATCTCTTTGCAACATGTGATTACATCTAAACCTTCCTTGTAGTTTTTCTTTTTTTTCAGTAGACTTAGAAGAATGCAATATTTTTTCTTTAATTGATAATGAGATGTCATTAAACTTTCCTTTTACACTTAGAGTTCATTCTTGTAATCAGATGTTTCGTCCCTTCCAGACAAATATAGGAGGCTGAGTAGTTTCCTTTTTTTAATTTTCCTTTAATAGTGAATGAACTTTAAAGTGACATGATAGAGATTTTATTTTTTTTTTAAAAGTGTACATTGGGGGTTAATTAGCATTTAAAAGTGGACTTTTGTTATCAGAGCTAAACCATCTGACCTTAGCTTTGTATATTCATTGTGAATTCAGATTCTCCTGAAAGAGACTGATTTATGGTAAATTATTAATGTTTTCCACTTTCCTTTTGCTGCCTGCAGACCACAACTGTGGATCAACACTTAAAAAAAAGCAGAATTAATGACTCTATTCCCAGAAGCAATGGACATATTTCAATAGACAGGGCGATATGAAACCAGCCTTTTTCTTCATTCTCTGGGGAGGAAAGCTCTTCTCAAACTCTTTTTAGAGTGGGAAAAAGGTACTCAAAGTCAGCTTTAAAGCAGTAACTGTACAAATGCTTTGAGTACAAATGGTTGCTGGAATTAGCAGGAAGACTATTGGCAAATATAACACAATTTGTCTTCAGAATATCATAAGCCAGCTTTATAAAGACTCTTCTCAATCTTTCATTGAATTTGAGAACGATAGGAGAGGCAAGCATTTATATGAGGGATATGGTTTATTGAGTGATAGGAATAGTTGGAATCGATGATCCTGTGGGTCTTTTCCAACCTAATGATTCTGTGACTCTGTCATTCTGTGAAAAGCTAAAACTACGCGTCAGTTTAAATGCCAAGGTTATGAGTACTGCAAAAAGAAAAAAAATATTTAACTCCAGTGGAACAAGTAATGTCCATGTATGACTATGACTATATCTGTGTTTTCAGTGATTGGAATAGACTGTGAAAGGATTCCATTTTATATGTAGGTTCAGTCTCGCAAATATGAGCCTGATGGCTGCATTTCAGTTTTTATTTGTGGACGTCATAAGGCACAGTATAATCAAAAACCAGGCCCAGAAAATAGCTGAATTGTGCTTTGGTGTTTCCAACCTGAATGAGTTCTTGTAAAATGACTAGCCACAGAGTGCATAGCTAGACACCACTGTCATAGTGATCATACACATTTATTTCTTTAATCTTCTTTTTTCTCTTCTTATTTGTGTTGTTATTGTGGAGTTTTGTTGGTTACTTGTTTGGTTGCAGGGAGGTGTTGATAGAGAAGCTGAGTGGATCGAAGTGTTAAGCAGATTTGATACAATGAAGGATATAATCTCTGCTGGTGAATCTCTCCTTAATTAAGCATTGGTCAGGCATCTTGTGACTGTTTTGACAGAGGCAAACCTGCTGAGATGTAGCGTTAAAGTTTAAACCCCCAAAACACTGATGTGACCAAGGTCCAGAGGAACAAACACACATCTTCAGATAGGCCTCACAAGGTCCCTAAAGATATCAGCAGGTATGCAGGAATATATTTCTATCACAAGTTAAGTAAATCATTATAGCCTGAAAAAGAAATAGGACTTATTCACTTGATGATTACCTTAAAGTTACAGTTTCTGGTGGGAGAAAAATAAAAAGAGAGTGCAAATCACAGGCCATTGCTGCTACATTTTTGTTTAGCTGACATCTTCAGTAATTATCCTGAAGAAAAATAAATCAGGCAAATGCTACATTCCTTTCTCATTTTTTTTTTTTTAATATACAGAATAATCCTTATTTTGACACTTTTTTTTTATCATGCAACAGAGGGAATGCTAGTTCAGAGAATAGTACATCTATACTCAAAGTTCTTATCTATAGATTAAACTTGCATACCCAGTCCAGAAATTTTTACTTAGATCAGTTACCCCGGCGAAAAACAGATAAAACATATCAGTACACTGGGTTTTGCAGCATTTTGTGCATAAATATTCAATTGATGAAGTACTATAATACAGAAGATATCAGGCAAGTTCCTGAAGGTTTCATAAGTACATTAAAATATTCCTTATACTACTCACAAAATCTACAAGTGTCTGTCCTTTTCCACAAAGTATTTTTAACAGTGGTAAGTATCATTTGAGGTGTTTCATAAAAACTGCTCACTGGTGTTCTACCTGTAATTTCAGATGTCTTACCTTCTACTACCATGGGGGAGCAGAAATTTACAAACTCCTCAGAATGCCCATAAAGAAGCCTATGCATATTTTAACAACAAAATTAATCTCAGACCTTACTGAAAAGAATAATACAAATTCCATGTCCCAGTTGTCTTCTTCTTTTTTTTAAGTTACTACAAAAAAAGGTTTCCTAGCTAACCACTTCAGCAGACATATTTCCAAATATGCATCCATACCCTCTGCCCCCCAGGTCACAAGTGTAAAACTGGGAGCAGGAATACAATTACCCTCATAAGGTCATATTCTCATCACAAAGCCACAGGCTCTAAGTCAGATTAGTCCATCCAGAGCCACAAGAACCTATAGCGCTGATCAGGCTGTGGGACACAGGAACTGTTCTTGGCTCTGCTGATCACAGAATTGTCCTGTCCAAGCTCCACTCCATAATGGAATGACATTTGGAAACACACCCTTCCTTCTCAAACTGTGCTTTCCATGGCATGGGAAGAAAGGCATGCAAGCCAGAGCTTCACAGGTCAAGGAGCATTACACAGTCAAGCAGGACAGGAAACCTTAAAATATAGAAGTTTTCATAGTGTAATAAGGAACTTCTGTCCTTCAAGATCAGACATGTTAACAAACCTTTCATGATTTCGTGTGATATTTTTAGTACGTCTATTACAACACCCAAGGTAAGTGCTGCAGGCAACAAAATTATGGCTCAACCATTCAGACGTTAATCTATAGAAGTGATTTCTGAACCCCTGCCTTGGTAAAATTATGATGCATTTTCATCATAAATTCTGCTGAGTTAGCTAACAGGAATAACAGGTTCTACTGGGAGAGAGACATTTGCAGTTGTGTTACTACTTATGCTTCGTTTAGGTGACTGACACAGTGCACAGCTTTTTGCATGTTGAGCACATAGTTTGAATCAGTCGCAAACATCTTAATATTCCCACTTTGTTAGCCTTGGAGATAGTCTGTTTTCAGTATCACAAAAACCAAAGCTCAGACCATATGTTAAGAATGTGAGATCTTCCCAGTTGAGAAATCTCTTGTTTCAATACCTCTAGGCTCATGTACCCATGAGCCCATTAGTCATTAATTGCATATTTTATAATTAAATGGAACATATTAGCAGATAGTAAAATCTAAATTAAGACAGCCTGTAATTACTACAACAACAAAATCACAAAACTAATCAGGAAACCAGGCGAAGAAGCAGCCTATTCTAACCTGTTTTCAAACTACTCAGTAATAACTTGTAAGTATTTTTGTACAGAGACATGGTAATTCAGATAAGAAAAAATTATTAAAGAATTAGCAATACTTACTTGGAAAGGATGAAAATTTTATGTTGCAACATGTTATTAAAAGGAAAAGCACAGTTTTTCCTTTAAAAAATGATAATAACTTTCATTCTATAGGTTTTAAACCAAATTATTTTAGAGAAACTCATCCTTTATATTATACCATTATCCACTAATAATCTTGAGGGATAAATAGCATTCTCGAACTCAAAAATATATCCTATACAACAGAATCACCTTCAAATCTTTCTGTTTCTTTCTGTTCTCCATTTTTGTTTTCTGCAGTTAGAGTCTAAGCTTTTCACTGTCTCTCACTGAGTGTTTGCATAATGCCTTCCAGCATGAGATTGCAGGGTTGACCGGGATTTCCAGGTATTACTACAATAGTAGCAAAGCTTATTTAACCGCGTATCTCTACTCTTCCCTTCCCACTCTCACCTCCTACCGTGGCAGATAAGTATTCCCACTCATTTTACAGACAAGAAGACATTACAAAGACAGCTTACTTGAAGGAGGTCATGGAAAAACTCTGAGACAGAGAGACAGAAAATAAAGATCATGATTTCCAGATGTGCATGTGCCACAGCACTAACATCCCACCCCTGCAGACTTGCTATCTGTATGCTTTATCCCCATTGATACAAACAGACCTTAAGTACCTGACTCAAGGTCTTTCTGAGATTCAGCTTCCTTGGGATTTAGAAAAGACAGGTGCCACAGTGAGTGGGGGGACAATAATGCAAGCCAAGTAAATCTCAACACAAAGACAAACATTATTTATCAGATAACAGAAAGAAAATTACTTTCTGGAACAGTCTGATGCCAAACAGACATAGTAGGACCGCAGCTGTTTTCCAGATTTAATAGGCCAGTTCCCACATAGAAGTATGCTAGGAAAAGCTAGGCCTGAATTAGTTAAAACAGACTGGCTGATAGTGAAGAACTATAGATAGAATTATTAATAAACATGTTAATTTGCAGCAATCTGAGTATAATATTAGCAATTAATATCTCAGGTAGTTTGAATCATGGCTACTTCTCATATGGTACCCTTTTGGGTCATGTCCTGTTAGGCTTGATGAAAAAAGTCTTGTACGTATGTATATGTTTAAATCAGGAAAAAAGAAATAAGTGGAAGGAAGAAAAAAATCTGTTGCCACATGCCTTCAGAAGAAATTACATTCTCCTCAGCCTGCACATTCCCAAAGACCATAAGTATCCAAAGAATTCACAGTGCTTTCAGGCATTGTCTCCTAACTGGTCACCTAACACCAATGCCAGTTCTTTATAAGTATTGAATTGCATGTGAGTTTGTAGATTACTTTTGAGCATGAAGTTTATGGTACAGAATAGGCCTGAAGTTTCTAATGAGCAAAATTTGCAAAAGGAGAGGGGAATAACACTGCGAATTAATTTTGATGCTCAATTATTGTTCATCACAGAGCCAAATTTTGATATATAGGCATAAATTGTCAAAACTGAGAGAAACAGCAAAATATTCATTCAGGCTGTTTGGAGGGACACCCTCCCCCACCCCTGCCATCTCACTGGTCTTTGAGAAGTTTTCTACTCCAACAGATATCTTGAATGGGATTTAAAATTAGATTATGCAGGTAAAAACAGGAAGTCCCATTCTGTACAGGTTTGATTTGTGAGAGAGTAGGCTAGTTTCAAGTGAAGTAAATTGAGTAGGAAGTTGCTGCCTGGATTTTCCTGGATATCCTGGAGAAGGTTGCACAAGGATCATACCAGCTGACTAATTTGGACAATCTTAATAAAAGACATTTGTGTTTCTTTCTGGCTCCTGTGGATGGACAGCATCCTCCCCTATGCAAAGCAGAGAGCAGACCCAGCTCCTCAAGTGAGGTTTTTGAAGTAAGTCATGCTAAGGTCCTCCTCTGCCAAGGATCCTGAGTTCTGTGCTAGGCACTGGTAAGGATAAACGGGAGACCTTAGCTTTCAGGCTTGCATTAGCTTACAGAGACTCAGGCTTCACAAGTTCTTCTCGAAAGGATGCAGTAACCACTGTTTAGCCTTTAGCTCTTACTCTAAAACTTGACTTCCTCACTTCCCATGGTTCTTGTGGGAAATGGGGGTTTGAACCATCTCACAAAGAGAAAGAAACTGAGCATCTATCCTCTAACTCAGCAGCAACCTAAGCACTCAGCTGTTTTGCAAGATGATCTGTCATAGGCTCTTTCTCACTAAAATACATTTTAGAAGCAAGTTATAAGTAGAAGTGCATTTTGTAGGTAATTCTCATCTGTCAGTGCGACTTAGATATCGATTAAACTAAACCATTTAGAAGTGAATCTCTCCTTGTCTTTAAAATTTTGAGACAAAAAATCCAGATGATAGTACAGTTAGAAAGTATCTAGCTTGTTTCAAACCATGAATTACTAGTGACTGAGGCATTAGATCTGCATCAGACATGAACTACATTCTATTAAAATAATGAAAACATAACAAGTTCCTGGTTTTATTCTAGATTTATGAAACTTATGGGAAGGAAGGCAGTACTTGGTCTGATACAAAGCTAAACTATACATTCAACTCAAAAAACCCACCTAATTTTACTCAGTCATTTGAATGAACAGCAATTCAATACTTTGGGTCAATGTTATTGTGATGTTTCAGATGTTTTAAACTAATAACTGTAAGCTCCCAGCTAGATTTATTGTATTATCAAGCCACAAACACTGTTCTACTTTTGTGAATACGTGATTTCATAGATGGTTAATTTCCCAGTCCTAGGAAGAATCTGCAGAGAACTCAGTTTAAAAGGTATTTTTGATGACATAATCCCTCCCATTCTGAGTAAATATTACACAACAATACAATATTGCTGTTGAACAGGACTATAGCAAACTGGAACATACAATAAATACAGATTGTTCATTACCATCCTTTTCAGCACTCACATATCAGAAATGAAAAGAACAATAACAGTAAGTGTTGCTGGATGAGTATTCTGCCTGTGTAAATTGATAGCATTATGACTTCAGAGGAGTGTGGCTATTTGCATCAAAAGATCATCTGAGATGATGTGAGGAGCTTTCAGCTACATGCATAGTGAGAAGGGAATTATATGTGGAATATCAGAAGATTTTTGTAAAAATAAAAATACATATTTATGTACCAGAAACACAAGTGTTTATAACAGATTAAATGGGAAAGAAAGATGCAGTTACAGCTTTCTTCATGTTCTGTCTGTAAAGCAACTTCTTAAGAATATTAGTTAGGTTTCAGTATAACTTGTGCAATTTTTGAACAGGTTCTTGTTTTCTCTGTGGATTCCCTGGTGAAATCTGAATAAATTCAGGGCTTCTAATAGCTTTCCTCAGAGTTGGCTCACATATTCATGGGGCAGATAAACAAGAGAAATTATTTTAAATACATTCGTAGTGTATTATAGCTTTTGCACAGTGTAGCCTCATAAGTTACTATATTACATGATTAGTGATAAGTAAATTGTTGATCTTCAAAATATCAGCACTAATTATCCCCCATGAGCAGGTATCCCAGTAAAAGCAGAACTACTATTTGTTATTACACTACATTTGCAACACCTAATTAATATTCACAGCTGTTTATAGTCTTGGAGAAATAAGAAATCAGCAGTTTAGAAACAGCAGCAGAGTGATAGGTTTTTTCAGCTCCACATACTCCACCAAAGGCTACTATATCATCATATTGTTCTGCACAATAACACTAACTGCAGTTGCAGGTGGGATGAACATACACATGGCAACTGGGAAAGGCTCTTCTGTCTTCTTTCTTTGGCAAGAATTCTTGAGGAAGCCAGAGCTTGTGATAACCTGGATCCATGGCACTTATTCATCGTTTTCTGTCTCTACTGCCACTTTCCCCTAAAGCCTCGTATAACAGACTTACTGTAATAATAGAACAATTTTCCAAGGGTAAGTGCTAGCATGACACCTTGGGCTCCCCAGGCACCAGCACAGGGACTGTATGTCTCCCCAGGTCACTCAGCAGCCTGCCTTGGCAGGGAGCCAAACAGCAGATCAATTTGGGTAGCAGCAACACTCAGAGAACTAGGCAGCTAACTGGAAGAGTGACAGAAGGGCCTTCCAAAATGCCCAGTAACAGGTTTTTAGCCACAATCACTCAAATAGTTTTCCTACCTAAATAAATAAATTAGTAAATTGCATCCTTTTTCTGATCAGTCTAGAATGTTTTTTGCTTTCCCAAAATCATGATTATTATTTTATTATTCTTATTAAACACTGAAAATTCTATTTCCTGATCAGCTCTTTTTACTTCGTTGTATCCTCTACCTTGTATGACGTATATGTTTTACACCCCTAGGTTGTTTGTATTTGTGTACTGCCTAGCAGAATGAAGCATTAATCTTAGCTGGGAGACACAGGAAGTATTGTAATGTGAACAAGTAATTACTATTATGAATATTTAATCAGAAATACAATGAGCCTTCCCATATTATGTCTAATATACACAGCCATGTTTTAATCCTTGTGTAAGAAGACATGAGGTCATAATCCATATTCACTCTGTCTTATTCTTGGAAACAATTTGGAAAAAGAACAAACTAGAACTGTAGCAGGCCAGCTAGCTTCCTTCCAGCTAGATATGAGGTCATTAGCAAACGAGGAATCAGCAAAAAGCAAGCACATTCATACTTCATTTTCTTCAGAGAGCTACAAGAGTGGGCTGCTCTTTACAGAGAAGTGAGCTGGCGGCTGAGGATAACAGAAAGGTGAGCATGAGCAGTGCCTTCATCGACAAAGGGCACAGCCCTGTGGGATGCTGAACACAGAAAGCAGAGAGGATTTGATCAGTGGGAGTGGGCAAGGTAATTAGAAAGTCCAGATCACCAGTAAAGTCTGTAGAGATGAGGCAAGCCGAAGGTCAAGACAGGAGGTCACCAGGTCAGATGAGGTCAGGTTCAGCAAAATTCATGGCCAACCACAGGCACAGCTGCAGAGTAGAAAAGGATCAAGGGCAAGGGTCTGAGCATAAGCACAATTCCTGGGTAATAAGACAGTCCAGGGGAAAGGCATCTCACAGCCTGTTCTCATGCAGCATTTTTCCAAGGTAGCACAGCCCCAGATCTTAGCCTTTGAGCACGAGTGACTAAACTCTGATGAGATCCCCAGGAAGCAGCATGACTGTTTTCTGTGCCTCTTCAAAGCTGAATGCTCCCACCCTTTTGTGGTTTCAGCACCACTGACAGAGAGCACTCACCAGGAAAGACATTTACTCAGGTAAGGCACTGAAAGTATTTCGCAGCCCTGTGTGTGTTTCTAGAGACGAAGTTAACACATCTCCAGGGACTTGAACAGTCTAGTACAATATGCTTCAGGATAAGAATGTTTTTTATTTTATTTTAAATTTTCTCCCCCAGTTTTAATTACTCTGCACATGGTGTTCTCATGCAATGAGTTGTCATGACATTGGGTCAGCTGTGGGCTCTGGAGCATCATTTACAGGGGAGATTTTGTATCACAATATAAAAATCACAATTGTAAAGTGCTAACAGAAGTAGCAAGATTGAAAGAAAAATTTACTTAGCTTCAAGATATCGGGCCCTTTTGGAGGCTACGATGAACTTCCAGCCTCTACTTAAAAACAAGATATGGTAGTTTGTTTTGGTAGTAAAAGTACTGTAAGCAGACTAAAAATACTACAGACTACCAGCTCTTGTGCAGAGAGCAGTAAATGTCTGTGCTTCTCTTGTGTATCTTCTGCCCATTAATTGCTTAGCTGAGAGCATAACAAAAAGCCCCA
Source organism: Phaenicophaeus curvirostris (assembly GCF_032191515.1). Lineage (NCBI taxonomy): Eukaryota > Metazoa > Chordata > Aves > Cuculiformes > Cuculidae > Phaenicophaeus > Phaenicophaeus curvirostris. Next base: position 28,995,672 of record NC_091394.1, on the reverse strand, counting down.
TGTGTGATGCATATACTTCCAAACTACCCTTTGGTATTTCTAGACTTCAGACTCTTAGTGAAAGAGAAAAGGAAAGAATTTAGTAGAGCTCCAATGAATAATTTATTATGAAAATTCAATAGAATTTACAGAAAGTGCTTTGTAAATAAATGACATTTACTAACAAATTAAATACCACAGACTTCCTCCGCTAGATCCTAGCCCAGTTAAAACCCTGCTAATCAAGGGGGCTAAACTAGCACCTGCGAAGGCCCTAAAAATACAGCATTATGTCCCTATTTCAAGTCGGTTTCAAAATCTCCACATGGATAGATTTTTGTTACATACTCTGTAATATCTGGCTTTTCTCCCAACCTAATTTGATTGTACTAAATAGTGACCAAGATTGAAGCTGAAGAACCCTAATCAATAGTTTCATTTCATGATATAACAGAGGCAAAGATTTTAAAATGCCTAAGGCTCAGATACATAATTTGATTATTGTTCACATTTTCAGTTGATTTTACAACTGGCCAAAGCTTTGTAGCAAATACATATCACATGGTGGATTCAAACTCATGCATTCCTGGTGACAGTAACCACCAACCCAAACACTTCACTATTTGGATATCAGCAGATTTCCCATTCCACACCACCCTCAAGGTAAAACTTGCTTTCAGTGAGATCAAGGCAAAATTTCCTTTAAGTATGAAGAGGCAAGGACTTCTCCTCTCACTTTGTTTCTTTGAAAGCAGAAAAAGGGTCACATTGGGGTTTGCTTTCCCTCCCCTGACATATTTTCACAATTTGGGAACAAAACTAATACAGAGATGGGGAGACTTGATACCATTTGCAGAAAAAGCTCACATGCATGAAAAAGTCTTTTACAAATGGAAATACGAAAGAGAGATGAAGAATTCTTTTATAAATAAATATCATGGAATTGTTTGGGTTGGAAGGGACCTTTAAAGGTCATATAGTTCAAATCCCCTGCAATGAGCAGGGTTCTCCTCAACCAGATCAGTTGCTTAAAGTCTCATCCAACCTGATCTCTAACACCTCCAGTGAGGGAGCACCCACAGCTTTTCTGCACAACCTGTTCCACAACCCTCATAAAAAAAAAAAAAAAAAGAAATTCTTCCTTGTATTCAATCTAAAACAATCTAAAACTACCTCCTTTTGGTTTAAAGCTATTGCCCCTTGTCCGGTTACTACAGGTCTTGGTAAAAGTCTCTCTTCATCTTTCTCATAAGCCCCCTTTGTATATTGAAGGGCCACAGTTAGGTCTCCCTGAAATGATCCCTTCTCTAGGCAGAACAACTCCAACCCTCTCAGCCTTTCTTCACAGGAGTGGTGTTCCAGCCCTTTGATCATTTTTATGATAACTAAACCTAAGCATTGCAAGACTTTTGGCAAACTTCTGCTATTGTACTGAATGGCTAAGCTGATCTCATTCTGATGCTGAAGGAATACTTTTGAATCAGCACAGTGAAAATAACTCCCAGATGTATTAGCAATGCAGACAAGAACTGGAACACACTAGTATTGCCATGGATGTGTATCTCTCACTCCCTTACTTTTACCTTCTTGAACCATGTTTTCCAGAATATAGATAATTTTCTAGCTTCTCTCACATACCAGTAGTATATCCAAGTGTATTGTAGTACTCCTAGTACTCCTGCTCATTGATTAGGTGAAACTGAAAGTCACAGATTTCAGGGACAGGGAATAGGAACTTTTCTCTAGCCATAGCCACAAACCTTAACAACCTTGTGGGTGTACCAGTCCACTAAACAGGAAAGTATGTGCCCATATGTCAAAACCTCTGTTCTATGGAACACTGTTGCCAGTGACAAGTGGGGTTCCCCAGGGCTCAGTGCTGGGTCCAGCCCTGTTCAATGTCTTTGTCAATGACCTGGATGAAGGCATCGAGTTCACCCTTAGCAAGTTTGCGGACGACACTAAGCTGGGTGGAAGTGTGGATCTGCTGGAGGGTAGGGAGGCTCTGCAAAGGGATCTGAACAGGCTGGACCGCTGGGCAGAGTCCAATGGCATGAGGTTTAACAAGGCCAAATGCCGGGTCCTGCACTTGGGGCACAACAACCCTGTGCAGTGCTACAGACTAGGAGAAGTCTGTCTAGAAAGCTGCCTGGAGGAGAGGGACCTGGGCATGTTGGTTGACAGTCGACTGAACATGAGCCAGCAGTGTGCCCAGGTGGCCAAGAAGGCCAATGGCATCTTGGCTTGTATCAGAAACGGCATGACCAGCAGGTCCAGGGAGGTTATTCTCCCTCTGTACTCGGCACTGGTGAGACCGCACCTCGAATCCTGTGTTCAGTTCTGGGCCCCTCACCACAAGAAGGATGTTGAGGCTCTGGAGCGAGTCCAGAGAAGAGCAACAAAGCTGGTGAAGGGGCTGGAGAACAGGCCTTATGAGGAGCGGCTGAGAGAGCTGGGGTTGTTTAGCCTGGAGAAGAGGAGGCTGAGGGGTGACCTCATTGCTCTCTACAACTACCTGAAGGGAGGTTGTAGAGAGGAGGGTGCTGGCCTCTTCTCCCAAGTGACAGGGGACAGGACGAGAGGGAATGGCCTCAAGCTCCGCCAGGGGAGGTTTAGGCTGGACATTAGGAAAAAATTCTTTACAGAAAGGGTCATTGGGCACTGGCAGAGGCTGCCCATGGAGGTGGTTGAGTCACCTTCCCTGGAGGTGTTTAAGGCACGGGTGGATGAGGTGCTAAGGGGAATGGTTTAGTGTTTGATAGGAATGGTTGAACTCGATGATCCTGTGGGTCTCTTCCAACCTGGTGATTCTATGATTCTATGATTCTATGATTCTATACTTAAAAACAATGGGTGCCTTAACTGACTTTATTAACTAATCTATAGGTGCCAGCATGACAGTGCCAGGCTTATGCAGTGTCTTGAACATTTCTTATCTAAAGTCTGCAAAAAGGCTCTTTGTTTGGGTTTTTTTTTTTTGTTTGTCTTGTTTTTTTGTTTTCCTTGACCTTCCTAAATTTCTTTGATCCTTCCAGGACATCTTGAGAGTAATGCCAGGGAAGAAGGCACAGACCACCTTACAGCATTCTTTGGAGCAACACTACATACTTTCAGGCACATAAAACACTTCGGTGAACCAGTGGTTGAGCAGTACTTCCACAAACACAATAGTCTGCAAATGATGTAAGAGCTTCTGCAGGAGCTTGCACATTAGATGCAGATGGAAACTTCAGCATGTCATGCCTTCATTAGAGCTCCATTTGGAGCTATAATGGAGAAAGGTAGATTTGATTATCATTGTTCTTTTCCTTAAAGTGACTGGGAACTGATTTTCCTTCCATCTATGCTGGTGTAAACTAAGGGGAAATCTGTTAATATTGTTGGGTTTTCATTAACAAAATGTTGACATAATGAACAGTAAAAATTACTCTGAGGCTCAGAGTTTTCATTATGGAGTGTTCCACTGGCAACTCCATCCAAACATACCTGCAAGTTTGACTTGACTCACTGATATTGCCTTCCAAAGTAATTTGGTTCCTTAATTGCAGAATCCAGAACATTGTATTTCTTATACAAGAAAACAAACTATGGCAACTGAAGTCAACACTGAAAGTGGTAGTGCAGGTACAAGCTGATCTTCTTATAGAGGTAAAAAGGAAAACATGCTTTCATTGCAATTAAACAAAATGCTAGTGTTCCATTTTCTCTTTAATAAAGGAGAACATTGTGGAGCAAGACTCATGAGCTTTTACTCATCATATTGACAGAGTTCAAGTAAAGCTGGATGGATATTTAGTGTCACAGAAATATGTTTTATGGCAATACACAATCTCAAAGACTGTGTAAAAAAGTCAGGTTGGCTTTCTTGAAATTCTATTTCAGAAGATACCTTGTAAATAAGTAATAAAGCCAGGATTACTATTCTGCCACTTGCTGAAAGAGGTAGTTTACTTTATTTAAAAGATGTACAATAGAAGAAAGCAAATGGTAAATAGCTGATAGTTTCACTTGACCCAGACCAGTCTTCTGGATTTCTTTCTGATTTGGAGTGACAGTGTGTTTATAAAGCCCTGACTAAGACTTCTGTAGAATTACTGGGTTTACTTGATCTGCCTTTTTTTCTTTTTTCTTTTTTTTTTTTTGATTGCCTGTCAAATACTTTTTCAAGAAAAATCATTGAGAGAGTGAAAATTTAGGATTTGTATAGATTTGAAGGATGAAAGACAATATTATAGATATTTATATTGACATCCTCCGTAACACAAAGCCCTATGCTGTTATTTCTACATCAAGCCCATGCAAAACTTCCAGCTTCAATAACAGCCTCTCTTCTAGAAAGGTTTAGAATCTCTAAGAGATAGAGAAGCAAGATCTTTCTACAGATTTTTTTTGAACACAAACTCTTACCCTTACCACCAAAAAGCATCCTCAGTTTTTCCACTGATTGGTGTATTCTTGTTGACCTGTTTTGGAATCGCATCTCATTGACCTCTTGTATTATAGGGGTTTTCCCATTTATCTCATCATGTCCCCAAAGTCTTTCAGTTTTAATGAAAACTAGAATAGTGTTACCAAAGCTCACGTTTAAGTTATGTCCTTTCTCTCAATTGCAGGCATTATGTTTGACAGAGCCCAAATTCATGCTGTTCAAAGTAGACCTTACATTCACTTGGTCTGGATGGGTTTGTTTGAGTACTTGTCATTTAATGCTTCTTATGATGTGACATGGGTGAATTTTACCAGAAGTATTTCTACATCCGATTTCCAAGCATTAAACATCTATCTAGTTGTTTACTGAAAAGATGTTCTCGTTTAAGTCACTAAAGTCCGCCAATAAAATCACTCTTTGTGAATGCCTCAGCTGACAATCTACTTACTGCTCAGCTTTTAATGTGGACTATATTGATCACAAAATTCAGTAACTGAAAAAAGAGACTGCCATGTCAGACAAAGTAAGAAACATCTTACAAAATTCTATGACCTAATTTATATCTACTGTCTGTTTCTCTGCCTTGGTTAAACCCAGTGACTTACAAGGATGATTATTCCCCACAGAGTTTGCGGCAGTTGAGACATTCATCTTAGTATGATAAGTTCAAGGCCTTATGAAGATCGCATGAAGACACAGTGATTTCAGTGTATACTAAAAGTTTCAGTACATTTTGGAATTTGCTTGGAAATTCATCGATCTGTTGCAGAATATTTTCTGCAGCCCACATATCTTGCTTGCAAATCCCAGCTATAGACTTAACCCTGACCAAGCATCATTCTTGCACTGTTCCATGATGGCATACAATCTTCACACTATGGCTGAAGGTTCTAAGATACCACAGACCTCAGAGGCATCAGACAGCAGAGCTAACAGGTGTTCGGATGTGTTACTAGACAGTAGCCAAGAGGAACTCTACTCAAATAGTATTGCATGTAGGTTTTAAATGTCTATAGATTTATCAGTTGATCTGTTAAAATCTGTTAAAAGACATGCAGGTCTGACACAAAAATCTAACACTAACCCTGTACCTTGGTAACAAAGAGGGGGAGAGTAGAAATGAAGAAATGGTTATAGAACATGTTCTAACCTGTCACAGTGAGATAAGGCTCAATGTGATTGCTGCACCAAGTATGAGTGAATGCATGTTCAAATATAGATGGTTTCTTACACTTGGTCAGAAAATGTCAGTGTGCAAGAGTGAAAAGCAAGTAAACATCAAGATTCTCACAAAACTAAAGAAATTTGCAATGGAAAATTTTCAGTTGACTGAGATTTACAGGGAAGCAATCCCAAAAATCAAGTCAATGCTCAATGTTACCCATTTTTTTGTTGGTAGCAAATGTGAAGCAAAAACAACAAAGATCCATGACAGCCTTTAAGATAATTATTTGTGGAATTGCTTTGAATATTGGCAGCATCATATGCAGCTGTGTGTCCATTCAGAAGGAAACTATTTTGAAGGTGATCGTAGCTGATTGTCTTAATTTTTTAAACAAAAACATGTACATGCATAGTCTCATTTTTTTCATGTCAGACCTCAGATATGGTTTGGAATTTAGTTTCAGAGGTACAGGGATTAGAATGGATACAAGTGAGATGCATGCAGTTTATTCTCATTTACTTTATTTCAGACATGTCACTTGTATAAGTATTGTTTTTCTTAGCATTTCTATGTTTTAAAGTACCTGTATTTTGTCACTCTTGAGTTACTTCTTCCTAGGTAGTTAGAGAAAAAGTTTAAATTATGTGAGAAATCAAAGACACAGGACCAATTTTCTCGGTCAGCAAATATTAACAATTTATGGACAATGTCTATTCTAAAATCAAGCTCTTCTAACTCCCTCAAAGGGTGAAAATTGCTCTGAAATTTATCATTAAAACAGATGACCTAACACAGAAGAAAATCCTCACTAGATCCCATGCCTGCTGCTTCTTCAACTTGTTTGGTCTGAGCTGTTCTGCAGAAGCTGTGATTGCCATTAATTTTTTTCTATTAACAAGCATGATCCAGATCCTGTAGGGTCAGGATGCATCAGGACAGCCTTTCTGCATGTTCAGCAGAACATCTCCAAACTTTTGGAGCCCTGGGCTCCTGCACCACCCTTGCCAGGATGCAGCTCCCAGATCCCACTTTTCAATTGTCTTGGTTCACAGTAGCAGCTCTGCTCTTGAAACGAGGAAACCACCTCCAGATGACTACAAAGTCTCCAGCCTAAACTGAGATGTTCGAAACATCCCAGATACCTCTCAGAGAAAGCTCCCCAGGATGACCAGCCACCAGGACAGGCACCCGGACACCCAGCTATGTGGAAGCCATCGTAAGCGCAGCCGTCCTCCAGTCTCTGCTGGCCAGAGTGTGCTCATAGGCCTAATGAGCTTTGAAGTCTGGCAAACTGAGCAATAAGCATTCATACTCTTCTCAGCTTCAACCCTGCTAGTTTTGGCCTGCAGACACACGTGTTCTTCATGTGGGGAAAGTTAGTAGGAATGTAACAGAAACATTCAAGATTGTCATATTGTACACAGGGAGATGATTAACTCTGAACCCAAGAAAAGCCAGTGCCTCAGGCTGAACAGTCTCCAGCTCAGGGAATTTTACTTCACCCATTGCTAATTAATCCAACTTTTACTTACAAGTTTCAGCTTTGGGAAAAAAAAACAAAAAACCAAACCATTTAAAAAAGGCTTGGGAAAACACCTTTCCTCCTCCTTCCTGACACTCAGTTCAAAGCCCGGCTCCTCTGCTTCCCACTCTCCTAGTGTCACATTATCTCAGTTTTGCCCTTCACAGCACTCAGTCCTTGGAAGTGGCAATGGGTGGCACGAGAGATTTCGAGTCGTTCTCTGCCTGTCCCTCCTCCATGCCTCTTGCTTTCCTCTATTATGCCTTGCTTCTCCCTGATCCTCTGCTCCAGTTTGAGTCACCTGTAGGCTGCAGTCCTTCATGGGCACCTGCTCCCATGACTGCATCCCCAGCCATATCCCCACAGTGCCCCTTTACATATATTCTCACTACCACCAGCTCCCACTCTCTCAAACATAGGTTTGGCACACAGTGGACCTTCCACTACAGTGTTGGAGCTGGCCAGAACAAGCCATTACCACCTGGGGAGGGCAGACCCTGGCTCTGGGTGCAACACTGCCAGCCATGGGCACCTCCCTCACATGAAGTTTCACCTGGCTAGGAGGGCCATGCTCAGACAGCCTCAAGGTGAGGCAGGTAGAAGGGGGGCCTCTGTCAGTGAAGCTGCCCTACTCATGCCTGGCCTTGCAGAGGGGCTGGTGTGAGCTTTTGGCCACAAAGTACTTGGCACAGCACAGCTGATGGCCATGATGAGAAATGACACTTGGTTCAAGCACGTCCTACTCTTACAGAGGCAGCAGTCACAATATAGCTTAGCTGTTGCTGCCGCAATGCACATTAAAACCTGTGATTTGTTCCCTTCCTGCCCCCCCACCCCGATTCAGTTTTGTTATTAAGTTTTAAATGAGAAATCCAACCATAACAATTGTATTTAATTTGGATACATGGTATTATTTACACTGTTCAATAAACCAATTGATTCCAATCAATTCCACTTGAGCTTTCTCTGTGTTTTAAAAGAAATGGACAATTTATCCTAACAAAGACAATTGTGAATTCCAGTAGGGGTGGAAAACCACATTTCCACAAGCATTGGACACTCCCAGGGTGTGAGAGGCAATCACACAACTAAATATATTCATGGGGAGCCACTCCAGACCACTCTGCAACTCCAGGGGGACTGGTGCAGTGTAATGAGGCATGAGTAAACAGCGTTGTGTAGCCTTCAGATAAATTTTGGTTGCCCTAAGCACAGAGGTGAGGAAAGAACAGTTAAGACAGTAAGTAAGCCTTCTCTTTCCACTCTTTTTAAGTGTTAAGAATAGTGTACTTCTTCCCCAAAAGGGTGAAAAACGTGCAGAATTTTGGCTTTAATATATAGGCCCTATCCTTCCTAAAAAGGTGAAGGGACATAGTGGTTTTTAGGCTACATATACCCAGGCCCTGCACAGCATATGAGAAAGGGAAAAGAGCAAGCTATTCCTCTCCTTTCAATTCAATTCAACCAAGCTGTTACCTGAAATGATAGCATTGTTCTGACACTGAGCTGGAAACAGGCAGACTGATGGAGTTTTGTAAGACCTGTAAAACACTTGAAACTAGAGCTGCTGTACAAGTGGGTATGAACAAACACATCCCAAAATTAAGATTATAAAAGGGAAACCAGACCAAGAGAAAGCAATTGTTGTTTGGGGTTGCTGTTGTTGGGTGTTTTGCTTAATTTTTGCTTGTTTAGTTCTATTTATTTTTTGGGAGGGTGTTTGGTATTTTCCTGATTATTTGCTAAACTCTACTAGGTTAATTTGTAATGCCTGTTGCTTCCACAGGACTGAAACAGTTAGATCCACTAAAGTCAAGTGGTATTCCTATGGACCTCAATAAGATTTTCATCAAGGTTCAAAATAAAAAGTTAAAACAAAAAATCAGTAACATTTTCTATCCTTCTCAACATAATGATACTAGAATCACAAACAATCAGGTGATGTACCAGGAATGTGGATCACAAGCCCATCTAACCCACTATCTAGTCTCCAACAGTGGCTGTTAGAAAAACTTCAGGCGAAAAAGTATGAGAAGCAGGATAAACACAGGATGACTTTCCCTCCGATAACCTCTGATTGTATCTGCCAATTGTCATGTTTCCATAAAAGCTTTGAAGTAATCTGATCTTAAGTTTATACCAACATCTATCTTCCTGGCAATTATTTTCCACCATTCATCCTTTACCTGTAGTTCCCTGCCCGTAGAATCCATCAGCTCCAAATGAGAGACATTTAGGTAGGGCAGTATGTAGATTTCAGCATGAAGTAGTCATGTACTCTTTAGAAACTTTTCCATTTAATTCTACCTTTCTTCTACATCTGGGACTCCTAACATTGAGGGCTGTATTACTCCCCTCTCCTTTATCTCCTGTATTTCCGAGAAAGGAGAAAGGGCTTCCCAAAAAATCCCCACACTCTTTTCTCTTCATAAAAAAATGCCTTGTACCTGCCTTGTACCTACCAGTTCTTTCTATAGAAGCAGGGGTTCTGCTTCTATATTTTTAGACTGCATAATTCAGAACTTAATACAATTTTTAAAACAGAGTCCTTTAATTGTCTTATTATATTATTAACCTGCAGGAGTTACCTTTTTTTGTGTTACAAGCACAAGCTCAGATTTTGTTACATCTAGAAAGACAAAGTGAAGTTTCAACATTTCATGTCTTTAAAATTGTTTAATGGACAATGTAATTTTTCAGTTTAATTAATCTAGCCTTCATAAAGGCAGTGTGAGTTCGTACCGGCAAAAAACTCAGCTGATTTATATTGGGATAAGTTGAGGAAGCCAGTGGTCTTAAATAAAATAATTGCAAAGCTGTAGAAATACTAAAGAATATTTGTAGATGTTACCCATAGGGTCAAGGACACATACACAACTAAAACTAATAATTAAAAAGCATGTAAATCTCTACAGTTTTCACTCTGCTTTTGTGAAGAGAAATGCATCACTAGAGAAACAACTCAAAGGCATGCTTTTTTCTTACATGCTAATCATATTAGCTCAGATTGTTTCAGAAAGTGTGAGCTTCCTCTCATCCCTTTCTTAAAAGAATATTATAGGGCAAACCACCTGTGATTTTGCCTGAGAGAATTGGTAAGATTTAAAAGTAAGTAAACAGGAAAACTAAGGTAAACTCAAGGTCATCATTCTAAGAATCCTTAAACCAACCCAAGACCCTCCCAAGTCCAAAAATTTGGACAGCCCCAATACCAGTTAGTTTGAAGTGTTCTACCAATGTATGTTCTTTTAAACGTCTGTACTTGACTATCTGTTTCAAAGTTCACTTTATACAGAGAAGAGAGATTTATTTGAAGGGATGTTTTATGTGGACAGACTTTTGCCCCTGCTCACATGGGAACAAGGATATTTGCTACTTGCATTATCCACCACTGATGGTTCTGCTTTAGAAAATTCAGGCATGCAAGCTGAACCAACAATAAACACTGGAATAAAGAAAAGCAAGCAACCAAAACAGACTAAGGAGAACTGTCGCACTGAATGTTGTTTGATCAGATTGTTTGGTAAAGTCTTGTAAATAGTGGAGGAATCCAAAATGCTAATCAACTTACAACCAGAAAATAATTTCCATCAGCTTACTGGTAGCCAACAAATTGGCCAGATTTCATTACCAGGTTCTAATTGTATCACAGAATCACAGAATCACAGAATCACAGAATAACCAGGTTGGAAGAGACCCACCGGATCATCGAGTCCAACCGTTCCTATCAAACACTAAACCATATCCCTCAGCACCTCATCCACCCGTGCCTTAAACACCTCCAGGGAAGGTGAATCAACCACCTCCCTGGGCAGCCTGTGCCAGTGCCCAATGACCCTTTCTGTAAAGAATTTTTTCCTAACATCTAGCCTAAACCTCCCCTGGCAGAGCTTGAGGCCATTCCCTTTTGTCCTGTCCCCTGTCACTTGGGAGAAGAGGCCAGCACCCTCCTCTCTACAACCTCCTTTCAGGTAGTTGTAGAGAGCAATGAGGTCACCCCTCAGCCTCCTCTTCTCCAGGCTAAACAACCCCAGCTCTCTCAGCCGCTCCTCATAAGGCCTGTTCTCCAGCCCCTTCACCAGCTTTGTTGCTCTTCTCTGGACTCGCTCCAGTGCCTCAACATCCTTCTTGTGGTGAGGGGCCCAGAACTGAACACAGGATTCGAGGAGCGGTCTCACCAGTGCCGAGTACAGAGGGAGGATAACCTCCCTGGACCTGCTGGTCACGACGTTTCTGATACAAGCCAAGATGCCATTGGCTTTCTTGGCCACCTGGGCACACTGCTGGCTCACATTCAGTCGGTTGTCAACCAACACCCCCAGGTCCCTCTCCTCCAGGCAGCTTTCTAGACAGACTTCTCCTAGTCTGTAGCACTGCATAGGGTTGTTGTGCCCCAAGTGCAGGACCCGGCATTTGGCCTTGTGTTTGGCCTTGTTAAACCTCAATTAAATATCCTTACTTAATAAGTACCATGGCAACCTTAAGGAGATAAGACCTCTTCAGAATCCTTGTCTGGATTGGATCACCATCTCCTTCTATCTTTCTTCTTTCTCATCCGATGTCTAAGCTTAGCACAGAAGAGAAAGATATCAATGAAGCAAGTTTTTTTCCTTCTCCTGCTCCCTGGGATAGTAACATGTCTTAGATCAGGAAAGAGCTTGCTCTCCTTTTACTAGGTCTGCTTTTTCCTTACATACAGTACTTCCACACGTTAGTCCACAGATCAAAAGACCAATTCCATTTTCACTTTTTTGGTGGTTTCTACTTCAGCTGGCTGACCAGATCAAACCAACAGCTCTGCAGTAGTTAAACAGTGGGACAGTACTTAATCTCTATGTTCTATGGAATCAAAGATTTGGAAGCAAACATCTGGTTCAGTGTGGAAATGCAAACTAAACTGGATTTAAACTGGATCTAAACTGGATCTTCCAGATTCCAATTTCTTTTAACTGTATCTTTCTTGGTTATCCTCCATGCTTTAAATATAACATCTTCTTTAATCAAGCCAGTGATGAGAATTGTTTACTGTTTGCTAATAAATCTTATTCCTGTATGACTTGACATGTGGAAAATGTTGTAGCAAAGAACACTTAATTTGCATGATATTAACTGAAGCACTAAGTCAATCTAGTAAAATTGCAGTGCTGTCCTACTGTGTAAATTAACATTGGTAAAAACCTGGATAAAAATTTCAAGGTTACCTACCATGCAGCCATGCTTTTGAACCTTGGTAGGAGCATCCTCTGTTCCTTCTGGCATGAGCCCGTTACATCAAACATATCTATAAAATTAAGGACAATTATAGCTGTTCAGTACACTGGGGCAGGGGTCAACATACAAGGATACAATCCCCCGGACATATGGAAATACAGCTTTCAGGCTTAGAACCTTGGAATCCGTGGAATGAGACATTCATATGTTTTTTTTTGTATTTGAGTCTTACTTTGACTGGGCAACTTTGCTTTAGGTGAGTACTTATTCTAAGTAGCCTGGTTTTGCAAATATGCTTAACTAACATGATGCAGATTTGGGGAAAACAACTCAAAGGTAAACTGGTGCTAATATTTTGCTCATCTCTTTCCATGTAAAACTGTCTTTCAATTTAAATCTTATCTGCCAGTTTAAAATATGTACATCTAGAGTTTAAGACATTCTTTTTTTTCTCCTTTTGAGCATCATTTCTCATTATACTTGATCACCAAAAGACTGAGCACCTGAGGATTAAAATATGTATTCCCACATCTGTCTGGCAGTAACTACTGCAGTAGGAATGGAATTACTGTATTGGAATATACAACTCTAAATATCATCTATTATGCCCACTTCCACCCAGTAGTTAAGCAGTATGGGTCAGACTAATCTGCAGATTGTTACACCATTATGGCATTGATTTGCTTTTTCATTACAAGATTAATTTTTAAAGAGAAAGGAGGAAATTCCACAATTACTAGGGAAGGAAACTGCTTCTTTCAGGCATTTAAGTTGTTACCTTGCTCATTTCAAACAAGAGACAAAAAGAGTCCCTTCGCACTAAAACATGGAAATACAGCATTGGTTTTTATTTTGTCTCCTCCAACCTTGGGAAATGTTTGGACTATATGTTGATGACAACAATGGTCAAATAAAAACATTCTCCTTGTGGTCTGCTACACACAATAGTTATTCCTTGCTGTTGTCTTCAGACTAGTGTGTAAGTCAGGAGTAAGAAAAAGAACAGAGAAGTTGCAACAGTTCTAGTAAGGACTTCAGGGAAGATTAAGATCTCACAGTGTTATTTATTTCTGCACTGCTTTTCTGCAGCTGGGAACTTTGTGACTGGACATGTTGGAGCAGACCTTAATCTTGGCCTTCCAGATCTCAGATGGGGGCTCTGAAAATTCTGGCTATGGGCTGTTTTGGTCCTTTTTCCAATGACTTTAAATTTTATATATGATTCTGTTATTTATGACCTGAGGATTTTCTAGTCTTATGTTAGTTCACAAGCAATTCCCTACCCAACACAAAATACATTAATAAAATTGAGATGCTAAAGATGCTAGAGGATTTTACATTTATTAACACAACTCAGCTCAATTTGTACTCTTATATATTCATTTGATCATACAACATCTGTGCTCCTGGTATTATCCACATCAGGGGTTCATTCAGCTCTGGTCTGATTGGCATGCTGTCAGTAGACAAGGGAATTAAGGATAGGTGGGTCCTTGTCATAGGGAATAAGAACTTCAGTATTTGGCAGCAGAATTCAGACACATTTAGTCCACAGGACAAAAGTTCAGATGTAAAGAAGGAAAGACATCTAATTGATCATCTGTACATTAAAAAGGTTCAACTAATATGCTATTTAAGCTATTGTTGAAGAAAAAATAAGATTCAGGCAGGAGAGGAAAGGATATTACAATATGGGAGAAAGCTGGCAGAGACACTTCACCTGGCAAGGGCGCAGAGTCTCTTCATGTAAACAGTGAGGATGCCAAGCTAGACCTCAAGGGAGATGGGAAGCAAGGCTTTTCCTGGGAACCCAGACTAGATTGTACAGTGATTCCTGATTTAGGAAGCCTCTAACTTACTGGGTTGAAAGTAAGACCAGAGAAAAGGACTCACCCTGAAAGAATGCAGCACTGGAGGAAGATACAGGTTTATAAGCCTATATTTTTTCCATCTCACTTAGTATTTTTATCTGCCTTTTAAGAAGTTTGCTTTTCTAGTTTATATTTGATCTCAATGACTACAAACCTCACTTTTAAAAGGTGCAGGAAATCTAGCTAAAAGCCCTGGGCTCCTGGAGGATCATAGCAGCAACATCTTTTTTTTTTTTTTTCTACTTAAAGAAAGTATCTATAAGTGAGTGCTATTTATTTGAAACAAACCTGAACAACTATGGAAAGCTACCTCTGTTCTTTCTGCTTCTTACTGTGCAAGTGTCTTTCAATTACAGTATATTTGCTTTATTACTGAACATTCTAGATCAGGAGTTGAATCTAATAAAAAGCAAAATTGTTTTACTTGTACCTGAATTTTCAGATTAAGATCTCAGTCTCAGAAATGGACTCTATTCAGTGGATCAATATATATTTATCTTCATGTATACTTTAATTAATGGAGAAGAATAACACTGAAAGTTCAAGAAATAACAATCTAGCTTTTACTGCTGTAGATAGTATGTGTCTGTACATCAGACGCATCCAGAAAAAGCATAAAGCTAAAGGCTTGTTCTTTTCCTGAAATTACTTAAATATACTGGCTCTCACTGAAACAAAGTAGTACTAACGTTCAAATAAGCAGACTCACCTGATATGAACAAGAATCCATAAACAGGGCCACAATGCTTAAATTAGGAATGTTAATTCGCTATAAAATAGATTGGTAATACTAGACACATATGCAAGATATTGCTCAGTGACAGGAAAGGAATACTTGGTACATAAGCAATTTACAACTGTTAACACCCAAATACATATGAACTACTGGATCATTGAAAACTGATCTCTTCTGGGTAAAGCTTCCTCCTCAGACTGACAGCAGATACGCCAACTCCTGTACTGTTTTACCGACGTGGAATTCTGCATCAAGGGGTGGTGCATATTGATGAGAAACACTGAAACTATGAGAATAAATTTGTCCTCCATTATTTTTCTAGTTGTTTTGAAATTGCCAGGCCAAAGCCCTTCTGAGGGACAGGTGCAAGTGTGCAGGACCCTACCTTGGATTTGTGAAGAGAAGCGCTGAAAAGACCACCTCTCTTCTATTATGCTAAGGACAGAGAAACAGTGGTTTACTGTCTCACCTTCTACCTGACACCGGTCTGGAAAACCTACGTAATATACTAAGAAATTGGAAGAGGATAGAGGAAATTGCAGTGTTCAATGAAAAGTAAAAATCATCCTGCAAGTTTCAGACTAGTCTAACAGCACATCTTAGATTTTTGTCTATGTACACAAATTTGCACCAAGTAAATTGAAAGTGGGGAGTTTTAAGCATTGATTTTAACTGGCACAAATTCCTACAAATCTATTGTTTGAAACTGGAATAAATCACTTCAGTATAATTCAGTGAGCTACTAACTTCAGTTTAGTCGATATTTTATTTATTTTGATTTAAATACCTGAAGACACCTCTCCAGCATGTTCAGCACTTAATATAGTAATAACAGTGCATTTTAAAATTCAACAGTGTAAAATAATCAATTCAAGGGGAACTGACCCAGCTACTTATTGTAAACTCCTTTTTCCTCTGTCATTTCATAAGTAGACCGTAGCCTGCCTAAGAAAAAAATTTTACAGCAGGTCAGAAGCTCAGGGAAACCATCTCTAAGATAGATGTGTCAGCAGCAATTTAATTCAAGTTAATTAGGAAATCGAAAAACAAAATGGTCTCAACTGATCTAGTTAAACTTGTGTTTAAGCTTTTGAAAGCAAATATATCTAGGATAGGATAATATTCCAACTTTGTTACTGAGATGCAAGTGGCTTTTAGATAATGTGCAGCCAACTAATGAATAGCTGTACTTATCAGAGAATTTAATTTGGCTCTAGTGATATCATTCCAACTAAATAGATAATTTGCTTTATATATGAGCTTGATATTGTAAAACACCATAGCTACTATTGTACGAATATGTTACTAGGAAACACAGGGTTTGTAATTACCCATCTTAATTATGTCTCTATAATCAAAGTGAATGCATAAGTTAGAAGAATGAATTAAAAACGTGCAGTTTATGTTCTCTTGGCTTATTAATAATATAATATAAGCACTTGTTTTAACATCTTTATGTTTTATCTTTAAATTTTTTCTTTGTATAATATTATCTCAACTTCAACCTAAATCTTAAGAGTATCTTGCAACATCTGGAAACTGAGGGAATAACTGTTTCCTTTTCAGTAGTCATAGCAGAGGACAGTTTTGCTATTGTCTTGTGTGTCATCAGAACTCACAGGGGGAGTTCCTACAAGATTAGCTGTACAAAGATAACAAAAAAAAGAGCTCCAAAGCAGTTAATCCACCCAAATATTGCTCCAAGAGACAATTTATCTCCCTACACAACTGCCCTACACTACAACAACATCTTTCCAGTGAGAGAAAGCTTTCTGTCCTAATATCAGATGTGAAATGCTGCAAATCTGGTTTTCCTTATTAGGAAATCTGAGATGCAGATGGGCCAAGGCTGAAATTTTCCATATTACCTGAAGGATTTGGAGACCCAGGTGTCATTTATTTTAACCAAGTCTCCTAGCTTCTTAGGCAGCTATGAAAGAGTCCCAGGCAATGTAGCAGAGATAGTGACAACTATCCTGGTCAGCAGAATATAAACTGATCCTGAGCACACCAAAACCATAAGTCTCCTTTCCATTGCCACATATTGTGATTTTAATCTTGCTGTCTAAGCTAAGTAAGAGGCAATGCTTGCTTGTACTGACCAAGGAGAACAATAATAAACAAACTGTTATTCAGACAATTCTGTCAGGCCTCTCCAAAGCCCCATAGGGTAAATAACCAGTATTACTCCTCTTTGTGTGCACTGCTGGGGGAAGGCCAAGTTTCTTCATACATATTAAATAAAATTATTTCAATCAATGAGAAATATCCCAGTACAGTATTAGTTTTCTTCCTGAATCCTTCTTCATGTTCAAGATCTGATTTTCGCACTTTCAGTCCAAGTCTTACTTACAGCAGGATAAAAGATATATTCACTCAAGAGAAAAACCTCCAAAGCCAATAAACCGTTCTAAGCAAGCAATTTTTACTGAAAATATTAAATGTTGAGCTCCTAAAAAAAAAAAAAGTGACCATCTCTATCACCAGATGCAACACATTCCCATTGATTTCATAGCTGAAAAACAAGTAATAGTGTGTTGTTACTAATGAAAGAAAATAAAGTAACACTCTCTGGGCTCTAGAGTCAGAGATAGGCTTGAAGGGGAAGATCATCTGTGGTTATTTCAGCTCCAAGTTCTCTGCTATAGTCTGTCTACTCTGCCTGATGTAGTTATATGTTATGCTATGTTTTAACTGGTGGTGCTTACCTATGGTATGTCAGCCTTTCAAACTGCTAGCTTATTTTTTATTTTCTGAATTCTGCCCTGGGATGTGCTATTGAGAAACATTTTACTCCTATTTCAAATTCTGTATTCTCTCTGATTGTCTGCTACCATTCCTAATTCTTCTTTATCAGTGTTCATAGGGCATACAGCTTAATAGTAAAGCTGTACCTCAATCTTCTGTAGATTAGATTGGTTATTTACATATATTTCCCACTCAAAAGCACTTTATTTTAGAGAGCTCTGTGGTATTGAACTAGCCCAATACTAACTGAAAAAGCTCATTACTGATCTAATGTTGAGCTGGTAAAGTGAACGATGTACTAATTAAAATGGTATTCTTGGCACAAACTCTACAGAGCAGACGACTTTGAAAGGCTGAGCACCATGGCAGTAGAACACACTGAAATGCAAGGAAATTAGTGGAAAATCTATGCACATTTCCTCCCTAGTGCTTCAAAACACCAGTTCAAGTCCACTTTTGGGGCATATTAAAGTCCTTCATGTTACCCTGAGAAACAAACTTTAGGAGTTATGACTCAGACTCCTCTTATGTATTACAAATTTTTCAATTTAAACCTAACTTCAAAATTTGGATGTTTTAATAAAGAGGAATGAAGCCATGGAAAATGTTACATTGCTGTTGAACAAAGGAACTTCAGTGGGGATTTTGAGCTGGTGCTTTTTCTGATCCAGGAAATATGCCACAGCTCAGAAATCTATGAAATTAGGCAGTGGAAATAGTTTGTTGCAGAACTACTAGCATGTCATTAAGGAAGGTCTTCAGCAGGACTGACTATAGAGTGAAAACTGGAGCAAAGATTTTACCTTAAGGTTGCTTAAAAAAAAAAAAGGGGGCAGAGGGAAGTCCCTTTATTTTACAATACTAGTAAATGCAAGCATTTAACCTTGGATTATACTTCCAAGAGTTAAAAAAATAGATTTAGTTACCTAACTGAAGTCTAGTTCAAAATTCTTTTAATTAGGAGAATTCTGCAAGGATGTTAAGATGGACTTAATTAGATGATCTCATTAATGCCACACAAAGGTTTGCAAACAAAGTCTTTTCATACCACAGTTGAAAGCATCAGCAGATTGCCTCTTGAGACAGCAGAGAGCATTGCCTCTTGTCTTCAGAAAGCATAAGCACATTCATTACCGTTTTAAAGCATTCACCAAACGTAACAAGGAGAGCGTGACACCTTATTTGGCAGAATATCTCTAGAGAATGAGGCCAACTTCTAGGTATTCTGTGCAATTGTGCTATTTAAATTCATCTCCAGAGGACAAAAATATCACTGATAGGGTTGATCATCACCTCCATGAAAGCATGAGGTTTTGTATGCCAGCTTCACAAATGCAGCAGAGAACAGTTATATGGGGTCTAAATATTTTGTAAATGAAATGTATAAGGTTTACATCAAAAATTTGGACCACACTGGCAGAATCAGCGTAAGTCAATTGTTTCTTTCAGAAGTGCCCGTGCAACAGCTCAGTGGCAGAGAACAAAGTTTGTCAATGCTCTCAAATCCTACTAAACTAAAATTGACATTAAAAAGTGTTACAAATCATCATTTGCCTCGTGTCTTCAAACCTGAACTTTAATTCATAGAAAGAAGTCATTAGAAGCAGCAGGGATGCAAAGCCTAAAGAGAAAACAAAAAACCCAAACAAACAAACAAAAAACAGAAAAAAACCCAAACACACCTAGAAAGATCAATAAATAACCTGTAATAAACAAAGCAGCAATGGTTGAAAGAGTCATGTACTTGCTTGTGCTATTAGCCAAGAGAGCAGCACAGAATCTTCTCTACTCAGAAGCTCAATTTTCTTTGTGAGTTTAAGAAGCTTGAAACATTTAGGCATCTAATAATCCCATGTTTGATTCGTAGAAGTTCTGAGAGGGTGATGCTATTAAACAGTCATTATTACGTCCCAATCTAAAAACTGCCAAGTCTCTGGGAACTCCTGCCTTCCACAGTTGTGTGAGTTGCCAGCAGAGTAATTTCTAGCAGAAATTTCAAATTTCTCAAGAAAATCATGGTTAAGACATTTCCTTGGAACAATCTCTGTTCCTAAGACACAATAAAAGGTTGAGGTTAATTCACTATAGCAGTTTTGTATCACATGAGAACTTTCTCCATGTGAAAAAAACATATTGTTGAACACTTTTGTCAGAGATACAGACAGTGGGATTGAGGGCACCTTCAGCAAGTTGCCAATGACACAAATCTCTGTGGCTTGGTTGACTCACTGGAGAGGGGGACCTCAACAGGTGTGAGGGTTGGGGCTGTGTGAACACCATGAAGATAAACAAGGCCAAGTCCAAGGCCCTGCACCTGGGTCAGGGCAATCCCAAGCACAAATGCAGGCTGGGCAGAGAATGGATTAAAAGTAGCCCTGAAAAGAGGGACTTGTGGATGCTCGTGGATGAGAAGTTTGACATGAGCCAGCAATGTGCACTTGCAGCCCAGAAAGACAGTCATATCCTGGGCTGCATTCAAAGAAGTGTGACCTGAGGGAGGTGATTCTCTGCCTCTGCTCTGCTCTCATGAGACCTCACCTGGAATAAGTACGGTGCTCAGTTCTGAAGTCCTCAGCACAGGAAAGACATGAATCTGTCAGAGTAAATCCTGAGGAGGACTACAAAAATGATTAGAGGGCTGGAGTACCTCCCCTATGAAGAGAAGGTGAGAGAATTAGGACTATTTAGCTTAGACAAGAGAAAGCTCCATGGAGACCTTATTGAAGCTTTCCAGTACTTAAAAGGAGCCTACAGGAAAGCTCTTTACCAGGAGGTGGAGCGATAGGATGAGGGGTGATGGTTTTAACCTGAAAGAGGGTAGATTTAGCTCAGATATTACGAACAATTTTTTTCCCCCCTGTGATTGTATTGAGGCACTGGAACAGGTTGTCTAGAGAAGTCATGGATGCCCCCTCCCTGGGGGTATTCAAGGCTAGGTTGGATAAGGTTTTGAGCAACATGATTTAGTGGAAGGTATCTCTGTCTGTGGCAAGGAGGCTAGTACTAGGTGATCTTAAAGATCCCTTCCAATTCATACCATTCTATGACAAAACCCAAAATTCTTCAGCTATTCAGGTGTGTGAGTTATAAAGAAGATTTGAACTTTACCTTTGGGAGAAGAGGGAAATCTTCATGAAGTTGATACATTCAGTTTGTATACACAAATCAGCTATAGCAAATTGTGTTACAGCGCACACAAAAAAACACTAGGATTCAGTTAGTTGGTTTAAAATAATCTCATTCATGTGCAAAATCAAGAATGGCAGGTACAAATCAAGCACATGCTGCATAACTGAATTTCAGAAAACTATGTATGGAAGGCAGCATGTTCTTATATGGACAACATCAGAAGCAGAAAATCCAGCTGTAAGGAGGCATAAATCTGTAAGAAGCAGGTTAGTTTGACCTATGGAACTGATAAAAAGCAGATCACACACAATCACTAGATGAAGGAACAAAGAGGACGAAGGTGTTCAACTGGAAAAGGATCAAATGGAAGTAAAGACAATTTAAATACTAAAAGAATGAAGAGCAACTATACAGCTGTAGCTAATGTGTAAGGAAGCAGGGGGGCAGAGGGAGGGAGTAGAGGAGTACTTCAGGTACAGTCATGGGAAGAAATTAGAAAAGTTTTTTTATGCCAGAAGTCTCTAAGAGAAAACATATCAGTTGAGCTATCTAAAAGAAGAGCATGAATTGCTAAAGAATGCTGTGCAAGTGAATGTTGATATAAGAGGGTAGAAGATGTTTTGACTTTGCTATGGAACAAGATAAAGAAAAGGGATAATAATAGTAAAATATATATCTAGGAAGAGATTAAAATGAAACTAATCTGATTGTAAAGTAAAAGAAAAGAAAATGACAGTACAGCTGATAACAAATTAAGTAAAGGAGGAATAAAGAATCATCCATGTGATTAGCCATAATGCCAAGTCCTAAGATATCTTCAATGATAAATCAGGGGATTAATAGAAGCAGCAGCCTAGGGTTTTATATTACTTGGATAAGTATACTTATCTGAGCTAAGCAAAGAAGGTGCACAAATTGTAAGTTTCTACTGGTTACAAAGCCTCCACACAATAAAGGGAAAGAATAATTCCTGGGCTATGAATGTGTCTCAGGCAGTTGTTCAACCAGATCTACATGTGAACAAACTACATGGGTAGAGTTTCCCTCCAGTGTGAAAGAAGGATGGGAAAATCCATTCCAGGCCTCTTCAACATCTCTCATCTACAGCTAAGCAGATAGGTACTAATTGCACCACCCTGAAATATCAACCCAAAGCCAGAAATCAGGTTTTTTGAAGACATACATTACAATTTCAGACAAAGTGGTCATTTCTTGATATCTTTCTTATTTATTTAAGTCAAAATCAGGTCATGGTTAGTAACACAATACACTTCTACAGGAAAGCTTGCAGAAAAGTATTTTCAAGCAATGCAGGTTGTTGTTCATTAAAACACCTTTCTGAGTCAAATCCACTTGGATCTGATTAGTGTTCTGGGCTGCTATTCTTATGTTGGGGTTTTTGGTTTTTTTTTCCCCTTCCTCCCTATATTTTCCTTCTAGAAGCTGCTTCAATTACTATAATCACTTGGATGAACATGTCGGTAGTAGCAATTTACCACAATTCAAATGAAAATGTCCTAACGAGCCTGAAGTATCTGCTAATATTTATGATGTATATTCCTGCTATAAAATTGCAGCACAACTTCTGTGCAAGTTGTCTTCATACAGTACACTTTGCTTTCTACACCCACATCAATCCCTTCTTATTCTTGCCACCATATGTCTTCGTGAACCTAACTCCAGGCAGATTTCTTTCAAGTGTCCTCCTGCAGATTTGTTCTTCTATCAAAAATTCAAATCCTTGTGCTGGCATTTGACCTCACAAACCTAGTTAAGTGACATGTAATACCTGGTTTCCCATAACATACTAATCTTGTGACATACATAGCTGTAATTTATAAGGAACAGGTCTAGCTGCCTCTTTTTTTAAAGTAAAAAATTTGCACCCTTGGGGCTTTTTGTAACCTGCATGTAAAGTACACGCCTTCGTTTTTTTCTCTTCAACTTCCCACATTATAGTATGAATAGACAGATTTATTCTCATTGAAGAAGTGAGATTATGAAATTGTAATCCTGCTTTTGGTTCTTTGATGGAGTTCATCTGAACTCAGTGTTTACTCCATACATAACACTGAAATGTTGAATATTTTTTACCCAGGCAGTGAACAAACAACTAACCTACATCTCTCCCAGGGGATTAAATATTTAAAGGTGTTTTTATCCATTGTGAGACCCCGAAATGGTTAAAGGTAGAAAATGTTTTAAAGCAGAGTTAACATCAACTTTGTAATCTTTATTATCAAAAAGTTATTTCTCAATGCTTTGAGAAGTACAGAGCAAGACAAATAGCGTGTCCAGGAAGAAGGAAATACTACTAGTGTCTGCTGTACACAATGCGGACATTTCCTACACACTTTTGAAGACATGAAAAAGGGGAAAATCTAGACTAAATCTAGAAATTAGGCAATGGTAATGAGCAGAATTTAAAAAGACCAATGCAGTGAGAAGAGAAACAATACAAATCCAGAAAACAAAACTAAGGTGAAAAAAGTCCTGATTTGTGAATGTTACTGTGTGCCTTACTGTCCAATGGAACAAAGCCATGAACTGATCTAAAATGAAAGAAGGTGAAAAAGGACAGGAATTTCACATGTAACTTATATCTTACTTTCATTCTTATCAGGGAAAAGGGAAGCGAAACTTCTCTTAAACCAGTAGAGTTTCACGACAAAGCAACTTCAGATTTTAAAAATAATGTTTATTCTATCAGTATCCTAAAACAACTAAGATATTCTAATATTTTTAACAAGAACTAATATAATAAGGAATAGGGGCTAGCTGGCCATTTTGGTCACTTTGGGGTGATGAGAAAATTTAAGGGATTGATAATAAAATGCCATTTAAGGAAGAAGAGAGAGTTGGTTGAAAAAGCTTTCACTGTTGCAGAATCTGGGATGCAGATCAGTTTCAGCTTTGTGGGGACTGATGGAATATTTAACTCTGCTACACTGGAGATTCCTTGTGTTCAATATATATCAAGGAAATTGTGCCTTTGATTAGCAGTTATTAGAAGAATGTCCTTATTTTCTTCATCTCTCTTCTAATATACTCACGTTCCTCTCTACAGAACAGTTTTATTTGCCTCAAGCTTTGTTATGCTTGTTTTGTAGTAACTGAATTAAAAAAAACCACAACAATACTATAGTGAAACAGAGCACTTAAATAAGGTTGACGGTCAGTAATTTTTAAAAGAGAGATTTACATTTGAAAAATCCATTACTTGCAGTAATTTCTTATTTATCATGGTGCTGCATGATCACTTGATCCATGTGAAATGCAATAAAGAAGACATAAGAGTAATAATTATTATTTAAAAATAAATTTCATTATTTCAGTGTTCTTTCAATTGCATTTTGTACAGTTGATTATTTTACCACAGTAAAAAAAATTTCTGTACAAGCATATGTGTATTCAGAACAATAAGAAACAACAGAGGATTTGCTGTCTCCACACAGTGTAACATACTTCGTTAAAACTTTGAAGTACCAGTATGTTAAGCAAAATGTATTATGATGCAGAGATTAAAATGCATTTTGAATTGATTCACATTTCCAATTAAATTTATGAGCAGCAGAGACATAATATTATACACAAAATTATACCAGATATGATAATAGTATCCAACTGCATCTGTGCTGTAAAAAAAAGTATGACAATAGTGCACTATCACTGGTTCTAATTACCTCCTATCCTTTAAAGAGTGGCAGGTGGCCAATGAAATGCGGGTATAAAACCAGAATATAATCAGATGAAGGAAGATGAAGCTGTTATTGGCTTTTATTTACGTAAATTAAGGATTTTACTCAACAAGTTATTTAGTCATCTTGATGAGTGGAAACATTCATTTGGAAGATTAATTATACAGTATTTACTATGATTAGAACACCAAATCATATTTTATATTTTTTTGTGATAGAAACATCTTGAATCATATTAACTTATTAGTGAGAATGAATTTTGTTCATTTATTTTACAGGAAATCTCCAAAGGAAATCTAGTACAGATGAAAACAAATGGCACAATGGTGAACCTGTAGGAAATACTCTCTCCTTAAAATTGTTTCTCTTTTGCTCTGCCCTTCATACCTGTTTTGAGTCAATATCTTGCACACAGATGTACTCAACTACTAGAAACAATTTTTCAAATGAAGCACAAATGGATGTCCTCATCACTTGCAGTCTCTTGAGATGTCACAGTACATTTGAAAGGACAGCAGTGTTAGCTTGTGTCCTACCAGTAGTCCTTAGCTGCTAGGGTAAGCAAATAGCAGACTGATTTCTTCTGCAAATATTTGACTGAAGTATAAACTAAACTGTAAATTGTACAGTGCTTGTGACAATATCACATTTACTTCATACAAATATGGTTATTTCCTACCACAAATACCCACTGAAAGGACAATTTTCACTTGAGTTGAAAGGGAAAAAGACTCCATTATGCTAATTTCTAAAAGGCTGCATTACTTAACTACATGAGTCACTCAACAAGAATAATAGCATTTCATGATTTATTTAATGGATTGGTGTGTCATGAACTATGACTACTTACACAGGTGCATAATCTACAAGCAATACACATAAAAAATATAATTCATTAAGATATTCGTGTAGATTTTGTATGACAACACTCCAAACATATTATATTGGATTGTGTTCATTCCAAAGTGAAAGGAAATGCAATTCTGGCATAACTACCTCTTGAACTGAACGTTGTAGGAAATGAGAAAAGTAAGGGACTGTAGATAAGGAAAACAAGAGAACAATGAGATGGTTTTACCCCTCACAGATGTAGCAGAGTCTATTAAAGTTTACTGTGCAAATTTCCATTGATTTTTCAAGCAAAGTGCTAAAATACTGTAGGTTGTTGCATAAAAAATTCCTAATGAAGTAAGACAATTTGTCACTATTCCTTGCCTTGGCTACTGCAAGCACATTTATCCTCCTTCACAGCCACACTGACAAACACAAACCTCAAAGGAGAAATATTGCTTTTCATCTTCAAGATTCTATACCATCAACTTGAAGTGAGGGCTGAGGTACTTAACAACTTTTTTGCCTCAGTCTCAACTGACAACTGCTCTCCTCACCCCTCCTCGGTTATGGGACAGCAAGATGGTGACAAGAGGAGTAAACTCCTTCCCACTGCAGAGGAGGATCGTGTTTGTGATCACCTGAGGAACCTGAACAATTACAAGTCTATGGGATCTGATGAGATGCATCCCAGTGTCCTGAAGGAACTGGCAGATGTGGTTGCCAAGCCACTCTCCATGATGTTTGAAAAGTCATGGCAATCAGGAGAAATCCCTGGTGACTGGTAGAAGGGTAACATTGTGCCCATTTTTAAAAAGGGCAGAAAAGACGACCCTGAGAACAACTGACCTGTCAGTCTCACCTCTGTGCCTGGGAAGATCATGGAACAGATCCTCCTAGAAGCTATGCTAAAGCACACAGAGGACATGGAGGTGATTAATGGCAGCCAGCACGACTTCACCAGGGGCAAATCCTGTATGACCAACTTAGTGGCTTTCTATGATGGGGTAACCACAGCAGTGGATATGGGAAAACCAACAGATGTGATCTATCTGGACTTCTGTAAAGCCTTTGACACAGTCCCCCACAACATCCTTCTCTCTAAATTGGAGAGGTATGTATTTGATGGGTGTATGTTTCAGGGAATAAGTAACTGGCTGGATGGTCATATTCAAAGAGTACTAGTCAATGGCTCAACGTCCAGATGGAGATCCGTGACAAGTGGTTTCCCTCAAAGGTCCGTACTGGGACCAGTGCTGTTTATTATCTTCATCAATGATATAGGCAGTGAAATTGAATGCACTCTCAGCAAGTTTGTAGATGACACCAAGCTGAGTGGCGCAGTTGCCACATCGGAAGGACTAGATGTCATCCAGAGGGACATGGACAGGCTGGAGAAGTGGGCCTCTGAGAACCTCATGAGGTTCAACAAGGCCAAGCGCAAGGTCCTACACCTGGGTCAGGGCAATCCTCAATTTCAGTACAGGATGGGGGATGATGTGATTGAGAGCAGCCCTGCAGAGAAGGACTTGGGGGTGCTGGTCGATGAGAAGCTCAACATGGGCTGACAGTGTGCACTCGCAGCCCAGAAGGCCAACCGCATCCTGGGCTGCATCAAAAGAAACGTGGCCAGCAGGTTGAGGGAGGTGATTCTGCCCCTCCATTCCTCTCTTTTGAGACTTCATCTATAGTATTGCATCAAATTCTGGAGTCCTTAACATAAGAAGGAGATGGAGCTGTTGGAATGGGTCCAGAGGAGGGCTACAAAGATGATCAGAGGGCTGGAGCACCTTCCCTAGGAGGACAGGCTGAGAGAGCTGGGGTTGTTCAGCCTGGAGAAAAGAAGGGTCTGAGGAGATATTATAGTGACCTTCCAGTACCTGAAGGGCCTACAAGGAAGATGGGGATCAACTGTTTACAAAAGCTTGTAGTGATAGGACGAGGGGCAGATTTAGACTAGACATAAGGAAAAATTCCTTCACCATGGGAGTGGTGAGGCACTGGAACAGGTTGCCAAGGGAAGCTGTGGCTGCCCCATCCCTGCAGATGTTCAGACTAGGCTGGATGGGGTCTTGGGCAGCCTGATCTAGTGAGATGTGTCCCTGCTCATGGCAGGGGGGTTGGAACTATATGATCTTTAAGGTCCCTTCCAACTCAAACTATTCTATGATTCTATGAAATTACGGTTTTGTGCAGTAATAAACATGACTTTTTTCTCACCTTATTAGTCTTTGTCTTCCTATCAGAATAATTTCTTAATCGAATCAGTACTGAATTTTCAGGGATTTTTTTTTTTATGTTTTGCATATGAGAACAGATGACAGGATTTTTAGTTCTCCACTCTGCCTCTTGATTGTTTAGGGTAAAGAAAACACGCTTCAGTGCTACAACACTGTTGATGTTCTCTTCACTGGGGAGACATTCCTACCTGCTTACTCTGAGTAGGACTGTGTTGGATATAAGGTGCTAGAGAAGCAGGGGCGTGTCCTTAATCCAATAGCTGCAGCAACTATTACAGGACATTCAATGAATAAATGTCTCCAATGTTTACTTTTCTCCAAGGATAAGGACAAAGAGCATGACCCTCTTGGAGCCCTTGTTGCTGAGGTATTGTTCATCAGACATAGGTTTTGGGTCCAGAAGATGAGCCTTCATTGTAGTCTTTAGGATGCAAAATTTTGCATCCATACTTGATCGTGGTAGGTCTCTCACCTTGCCATCCTCTTATGAAGTTTCAGGAGTCCCTACCTGCATTTAGGAGAATGGCTGTTGTACTGTGCAGCCCCATTCTTCCTGACCTATTTTATTCAGGCCACTCTCTCAACCACTGTCTGCCTTTCATGTGACTACCTTGTCAGTCTTATCGTTTAATGGGTCAGAGATAGGATCTGTAGTACTGATTTGTGGAGCACAACGACCACAACGTCAGTCCATTAGCTACCTTATTCAGAGAGTGGAGAAAGGATGCATAGCAGAAATGTGGCAGAAAAGCACAGGAGAGCCTTAATACCATGGCAAGCCTGCATGTCCTTCTGACATCATAGCAGGGACTAAGTTAGAGTATAGGGTGGAAACTGGGTGGGTATTATTTTGGCTTGATTAGTCATGGTGCAGAAGACCAGTCTCAGAGTCCCAGGGGAATAACCTGCACTTAGCAAACCAGTGGTATACATCATCTCTTCTCTGATTATGATGCCTTAATGCTACAAGAAGCCTCACACACATCCTTCCTTTTCCCCATTAAAACATTAAAGAAAACCATTGCATCTACCAGGATGGCAGTGTAGGATATTTCCATAGGAAGCTCCCAGGGTTGGGTGGGAAAGGAAAAGGAGGATCGTCTCTAGATGTACCTGCATATTGTCCTTTTGCCAGGACCCAGCATGGAGACCTTTGAAAGGCATCAGCACATGCAGGCTTCTCTAAGCAGTCCAACAGAGTGGTCCTAGCATCCAGGGTGTCCAAATATCTGACAGACTTGGTGGTATGTTTCCACGTAAAGATCTACTATAGATCTCTGTAACAGGGTACATCTACTGGGTCTCACACAAAACACAGCAGTCACAGGTCTCCAGAAGCATGACCTTCACCTTCTTAAGCTCCTAGCACTGCTCATTAATCTTCTTGCACTCAATGGCAGTCATTAGGTTTAACAGCCTTCTGACTTTTCCACCAAGTCCTCTGCCTCTGGAGAAACTTTTTGTATGAAATCTTTTTGTAAGTATCTGCAGGAAATAGGCCTGAAGACAGGACTGGCAACAGGGCTGCAATGCAAGTCCAAGGTCCATCCAGGAAGCAGAGACAGGGAAACCTCCATAGCAGCTTAGGCTAGGACTGCTGGCTCCTGGCTGAACCAAAATAGGGCTCCTAGGCTCAGGTGTAGAGGGGGTGGAGATCTCAGGTGACGATGATCAAAGTCTTTAAGGTTGATTACTACTTTCAGGGCCCTAACAAAGAAGCTTCAAAACCATACTAATGTTTTTGAAAAAAATCACAAATGTAAATAGAGCCATTATGGGTATCAAGTAGTAGAGTTATGTATAAAGGAAGGGCAAAACATCATAGTCAACAGTCTGCCTTGCAGCTCTGGCAAAAATGTCTTTTATCCTTAATCTATTACTTTTATATGGAACTGAAAAAAAAAGATGTGACTAACTCACAAAACCCTCTACACACTCATGCCGTTTAATAATGATCCCATCAGACACAAGAAGCACTGTACTCATCTGTTGAACTCATGTTCTGCTTCCAAACAGTAACTTTAAGGGGAATAGTCTAAACATGAAACTTAGAGATTTTCCAGCTCAATGGCACAAGACATGCATTGAAATTACACCTGTGAACTTACACGTTGCTCCTTACACTAACTACCAGGCAACTTGCTTGCTAAGACTCCCTCTCTGTCCACTGAAACAAGAGAAAACAGCTTTGAAGCTGCCTAAAAATCACGCCCTTTTCAAACTGAATACACAAGGGTCTTCAACAAACTGACATATCATTTGTGCTATTCGTTTTATCTCTGTCAATTTAAATTTTTGTGTAACAAAGAAATCAGAAGCCAATTGAAGAATTATTTGATTTTTCAAATCAGAAGTAGTTATTTATGTTATAAGAACTGAGTCAACTAAGATTTTGGTTTGGAAGTCTCATAATCTATGGGAAAGGCAAGATTCAGACCCAGTATATGGAGGAGATCTCTAGATCTTAAGTAGGACAGAGAAAACAATCTCGTATTATTGCATCTAAACATTGATATGTTTAGATTCAAAATGAGACCAAAGCATTACAGTCCAGGTTATAGTTTAATGATCATTCGGCAAGGTTTCACTGGGATCGACAAATCTGAGAGACATCTTTTGTAGCCACAGGACGACATATTCCTTATATGAAGTACCTTTTATATGAAACACTATTCCTGCTCTCTCCCTTTCAGGTTAGTAAAATGGATGTTTTGCTGACACCAAAAGGTAAAAACAAGAAGGGTACCATATGTGCCTGTGGAAATAGAGAACAGTAAACTGATTTGCAATCTGTTTCTTATTTAAATATTTGTTTGAATCTGTGTGCATAGGTTTTATCTGATTGGTAGGCAAATGGGAAGAAAAAACAGAATAAGCATTCAATAGGTCAATTATTGATATAAGAGTCTCAGCAAGAAACAGCAAAATTCACTATAGTAATTTATCTACATGGGTCAATGGCTATTGGCTGGCTGAAAATAAAGGTCGATTGCAATGATAGATTTCTGTGCCATAGCTGTGAACATATATTAATAAACACAGCATAGAAGTGATTTTTTACTCCTGTGGAAAGGACAGGTAATCAATATGTTTGTATCCTTCCCAGGTTGAACTTCGTTCTTGGATTATGCTAATTAAAGACTAAATAAAGTGCTGATGTTTTCATATAATTAAGAGATTGATGAAAATAATAAAGTATTAAGTGGCTTTTGGTGGTTATTTCATTCTGAAATAAGCAAATGAAGCACCTAAACCATTTGAGAAAAGCAATATTGTTTTTTGTAAGCATCCTCACCTGTCCCATATAATATTTCTACTCTATGCTTGTCACAAGAACACATTCCAAACTTTAAACTGGAAACAAATATGCGGTTTGGACAATTTTTTGTACAAGAACCCAGAAGGTCTGGGCTGTTATTTTTAGACAGGTGGCCAAGCCATGAAGCTCCACTCATCCCTGGATATTTCATCTAGGCTGAGCATTGTTTTCTCAGACATTTGAAGCTCCCTTTTGGATAGAAGCAAAAGTGCAGATTCCTGGCAGCTTGACCCCACCTGAATGCTGCAATTTGCCATCCCCTCATTTGCATCTCCTCCTTCCCTGCCTTGCACTTGCACTTAGACAGCTGAGCTGGGTGAGGGAGATAATATAGCTGAAAACTAATGGCTTGATTTGGTAGGAGTAGAGTGCAGATGGAGCAGTTCTCTCTCCCCATACACTCTTGAAAATGTCAGGGAGCTGGGAATAGGAACATGAAATTGAGGAGGGGCCTAGCAGTCTGGCTTTAAACAACCATATTTATGCAAGATGCACCCTGAGATCCAAACTGCAAAGCAGTTAGCCTAAATACGCATCTTATCAGATGTAACCTGTCATTCTGTGCAATGAATGAGTTTCAATCACTCGACACAATGACTGGCACAACAATATTCTATTACCCTGTTTGACTGCTCTATTTGGTCATTTCACTAAATGCCTACATTATTCAGGTATTTCATTAAATACCTGGCATGAATATTACAGCCATGCCATGAAACCAGTCATTGAGTGAAATTACTAAAATTTCCATTCATTTGGAGAACAGATGCATTGTAAAAATAAGTGTTAATTTTCTGAAATCATACATAGAATTGTCTGAGTCCAGAGGTGAATATAAAAGACTACACAGCACTATAAATATGTATAGTAGAAATAGTTTTACTTCTCCTTTTGAATTAGCAATTCCAAACAATCAGGAACTAGGATTTTACATATTGTCTATTATTTTTTCATATTTTCCTGTTATGAATAAAAAATTTTGCCAATTCTCAAACTGTTTAGGTATTTAGTTTTATAGCAGAACAGTAAAATAGCTCTTCTCTATTAAAAAAATTTAAAATCGACTTGCATGTAGAATTGTGTTCCATCTCAGTTATATCTGCTTATTACTTCACTGTATGGAAGCTGGCTTCTTTTTCTGAGGCATGAACAGTGTCTTTAATAAAGAAAGTAGCTGTGTAAATGTATTTGCATGTCTCTGATAGTACTTTTTACACAGTTACTTTACATTTAATTTTACTGTAAATAAAGGTTTCTAGATGTCTTAATTAGGTTTTCCCCTCCTTTGCCTCTTCACATACGTTTCCCAAATTTCCTTTTGAAGGTGTTAATACTGAGTACTTTTTTTCCACAAGACACAGTGGAGCTCCACTGTCACTGGTTTTGTTAAGTAGACTGAGCATGAATTCATGCTGGAAACGATTCAAGTTAACATCCCTAAACACGGCAGCTTTCCTAATCTCTTAATTAATTTCCACAATAACAGATGGATTAAAATTTACTGAGAGTTGTTACAACCTACCTCTTGAAATTTCCCTCAAGATGAAGTGGCATACATCGAGAGGTGGAATTTCAGTGCACAGATGCTGTCTCAGGCATTGTGGGGAAATGGTGATGTTTGTAATACACTCCTAGCAGCACTTTTCTGCAAGGGATCTTCAGGATTGAAGTGGGGTTGAATGGATTGTTTGATGATGGAAATCTACTCCATGCTTATCAGTCCTCTGGGCAGCCAGAGACATATCACTTCCCACATGTCTTTGGCTAGAGGAGACAGCTTGCATCAGGTTTTGAGCTGGCCTTTTTTTTTTAATACCCTCTGCTTATGTTTGTGCATTTAATTTTGTGCTCACTGTATTTTGTACAAGTACTGAAATGAAAGATTTAATGCCATCCGGGTATTAATTTATCTAACTAGTGTGTTACATTAAAGCCTCCAAAATAGTTAGAAGCATTTACACCAACATTAGTGTTCAGCTTCTCATGCAGCTGTGGATGTATCAGGGTAGTTACCTCCTGTGTGACTGGACATAAGTTAAAGGGAGAAAATGTAACTCATGGCTTTAGATTTAGACAAGATTTTCTTTAGTGAAGACAATGTTGCTCTTTCTCAGAAGAGCAGGCTTGGCCGGTTGTCTAGTGCAGGAATCCGCGAAGTTTCCTCATTCCTCTTTTTGGAGGGAAACTGCCCCCATAAAGTTCAAGGAGTATGATTTTTACTGGGGCTTAGATTGGGCAAAATGGAAAGGTGCCTCAATATTCCCCTTTAATCCTGGATGCCTCCACTGGGCACAATGACACCATATGATCTCCAAAGACATTCTCTGAGAAGATAAAATATGAATCTAAAGAGAGCGTGTAACAATCAGCTGCATATTATTAACTCAATGCAAGACGTTTAGTGACTTTTCACATAAAATGTTTGCTCAATCCTTTTAGGTATCAGCTCAAGTGTCCAATGTTCATTAAACCACAACAGTTGTTAAAAAGTGTTTCCTCTCTTGCCAGCTGCCCTCTATATCTGAGTCCAGATAGAGTGCAGGGACTTCCACATTTATAAAGGTCAAATATGTCTCTATAAAGTAGACACATGCTGGAAGTGAGAAGATTCTGCTTTGGAAACTGTCAGCCTCTGGCCTGGACAGGCGCACACTCTCCTGGGTGGAAAACTGGTTGGATGGCCGGGCCCAGAGAGTGGTGGGAAATGGTGTGAAATCCAGCTGGAGGCCAGGGACAAGTGGGGTTCCCCAGGGCTCAGTGCTGGGTCCAGCCCTGTTCAATGTCTTTATCAATGACCTGGATGAAGGCATTGAGGGCACCCTTAGCAAGTTTGCAGACGACACTAAGCTGGGTGGAGGTGTCGATCTGCTGGAGGGTAGGGAGGCTCTGCAAAGGGATCTGAACAGGCTGAACCGCTGGGCTGAGTCCGATGGCATGATGTTTAACAAGGCCAAATGCTGGGTCCTGCACTTGGGGCACAAAAACCCTGTGCAGTGCTACAGACTGGGAGAAGTCTGGCTAGAAAGCTGCCTGGAGGAGAGGGACCTGGGGGTGTTGGTTGACAACCGACTGAATATGAGCCAGCAGTGTGCCCAGGTGGCCAAGAAGGCCAATGGCATCTTGGCTTGTATCAGAAATGGTGTGACCAGCAGGTCCACGGAGGTTATTGTCCCTCTGCACTCGGCACTGGTGAGACTGCTCCTCGAATCCTGTGTTCAGTTCTGGGCCCCTCACCACAAGAAGGATGTTGAGGCTCTGGAGCAAGTCCAGAGAAGAGCAATGAAGCTGGTGAAAGGGCTTGAGAATAAGTCTTACGAGGAGCGGCTGGGGGAACTGGGGTTGTTTAACCTGGAGTAGAGGAAGCTGAGGGGAGACCTTATCACTCTTTACAACTACCTGAAGGGAGGTTGTGGAGAGGAGGGTGCTGGCCTCTTCTCCCAAGTGACAGGGGACAGGACAAGAGGGAATGGCCTCAAGCTCCGCCAGGGGAGGTTCAGGCTCGACATAAGGAAAAAATTCTTCACTGAAAGGGTCATTGGGCACTGGAACAGGCTGCCCAGGGATGTGGTTGACTCGCCTTCCCTGGAGGTTTTTAAGGTGCGGGTGGATGAGGTACTAAGGGGCATGGTTTAGAGATTGATGGGAATGTTGGACTCGATGATCCAGTGGGTCTCTTCCAACCTGGTGATTCTATGATTCTATGTCACCCATCTGTCTTAGCCGAACAAACCAAACTTGACACACAAGTCCAGGGAAGTTGTGATTCCTTCTTTGTACAAAGGTGTTCAGCAGAGCAGGGTACTCTGAAGGTACCACATGTCCCACTCAGAGAGGTGCCAGAAATAACCATGCTTTTTAAGGCTCTGTGGGCATCAAAAGCACAGGGGGATTTTGAACTGACTCATGGTGTTAATTAAACAGATCCAATCAGGTATTCACCAAAACATTTTTTATAGAGTTGACTGAATTGGTGATGGGAAAAAAGACTTTTAATGAGTCTCTAAATTAGAGAGTGGTTAAAAAAGAACCAAAAAAATCAAACACACCTCCCTCCAGTTGCTATGTCCCAATATCTCAGTTTCAAAAGGAAATATTTTATTTTCCTGTGACTTCTTGTCTAGACATTTCAGCGCATTGATACTGGAAGAAAAAATAAATGGAAAAACATTTCAAAATCAGAACTGTTTGACTGCTTCAACTTTTTTATTAACAATTTAGATATATTTCCAGGTTCTTAACCCTTAAAAGACTCTCTTGGAATGAAAAATAGCTCCTTAGCCACCAGTAATTCACATTATTAGGCACATGAATATTTCATGTGAAATGAAACCATGTGAAGGATGCCAAAAATCTATCAAGAACAAAGATTCTCCTTAGCCTCTCTGTTGTCGGGTTTTTTTTCTATCCTGCCTTTTCATACCAGTTTTTCTCAAATATTTGATCTTTCTTCTTTCCTCTTTCACAATCCTTGCTTTCCTTAGCCTTTTCTCTCCATCATTGCAACCAAAGGGAAAAAGGATGACTCTCCCAAGGGTCTGTGTCAGTGGGCTCAGCAAGATGGATTGAAATGTGTCCTCATCTTCCTGCTGGAGAGTGTCACGAACCTGTCACGAACAAGGAGGCAGGAGCTTTAACACACCTTCCTTTTGAAGGACAGATGCAGTGGTGGATGAGAAAGCAAAACTGGTAAAAAAATCACTACTGGATCCAGATTCTGCTCTTGGTGACTTCACAGGTCTAGAGAAGAGCCCAAGAGAAGGGCCAGACCTTCTTCCCTCATAAGTGTATCAGAAAGCACCAGGGAGGGTTCATGAAGATCTTTCTGGGCAAAGTGACAAACCGATGCTTTCTTCTTTATGATAAGGACTACAGAGTGTAGAGGAGATATAGGAATAGGACGGGTCATTTCCCACTGCAGAGAGAGATGTAGAAAATCTCAGTCTTTATTTTCTGGCACTTTGTACAGCACAATAATAATGTCATAAACTTCACAGTCTATTCTCAAAATGTCTTCATAGTTACATTGGTGAAAACCAGACTTGTGGTCAAAGATCATGAGGTACAAAAGGAAGTCTTTTAATTTTACTTCTTAGTGACTTTCTTTTTCTGTTTCTGTATATCAGTCTTTCTTTTTGTGCTGCTGAGAAAGATACAGAACATGAATTGGGTGTTCTCAAGGGTTAATGTCTCCCCATTGAGGGATGGCTGCAGATCTACAAAATACACTTAATGTGCAGGATTGCCAAAGTGCAATGCTTGCTTCATGCCATAGCATCAGTACACAGGGACACTGCAAATGAGTGCATCAATGACAGCTCCAATTGATGTGGCATCTTTTGAGACTACATTCAATGCATTTACGCCTCCCTTATATCCCAGCTTTTAGAGGATTAGATGTAAGTTTTCTTTTCCTTTGCTAGAAGTGCATAGAAATTTATTTTCTTGTTTCTTCTTTTCCAGCTTTCTTGCTGGTATTACATTGCTTACAGAGCAACAGTGTGTCACGGTTTAACCCCAGGTGGTAATTGAGTCCCTTACAGCCACTCTCACTCCCTCTGAGTGGGAGTTCAGAGTAAAAGTGAGAAAATTCATGGGCTGAGATAAAGACAGCTAAATAGGTAAAGAAAAAAAGTTGCACATGTCCAGCTTCCTTGCTGGTGGGGTGGTGTGAGAAACAGAAAAGTCTTGATACTGCGTGACCATTGCTCAGCAATAACAAAAACATCTTTGCACTATCAATAACAATCTGCAGTTTCAATACAGGATGGGGGATGAAGTGATAGAGAGTAGCTTGCAGAGAAGATTTTGGGGTTGCTCATTGATGGGAAGCTTGACATGAGCCAGCAATGTACACTCATAGCCCAGAAGGTCAACTGCATCCTGGGCTGCATCAAAAGTATAGCCAGCAGGTGGAGGAAGGTGATTCTCCCTCTCTATTTGTCTTGTGAGACTCCATCTGGAGTACTGTGTCCAGTTTCAGAATCCCCAATATAGGAAGGATATGGAACTGCTGGAACAGGTCCAGAAGAGGGCCACAAAGATGATGCGAGGGCTGGAGCACCTATGCTATGAGGACAAGCTGAGACAGTTGGGGCTCTTTAGCCTTGAGAAGGCTCTGGGGAGACCTTATAATGGCCCTCCGGTACCTGAAGGGTGTGTACAAGAAAGATGGGGAGGGACTTTTTACAAGGGCATGTAGTGATAGTATAAGGGGGAATGGTTATAAATTGGAGAGGGGCAGATTTAGATTAGACATAAGGAAAAAACTTTTCATGAGGAGGGTGGTGAGGCACTGGAACAGGTTGCCCAGGGAAGGTATGGATGCCCCATCCCTGGAGGTGTTCAAGGTCAGGTTGGATGGGACCTTGGGCAGCCTGATCTAGTGGGAGGTGCCCCCGCCCATGGCAGGGGAGGTGGAACTAGATGATCTTTAAGGTCCCTTCCAACTCAAACCATTCTATGATTCTATGATCAACACAGTTTTTAGCACAAATCCCAAGCATAGCCCCATTCCAGCTACTATGAAGAAAATTAATTCTACCCCAGTAAAAACCAGCACACAGAGCCAACTGTATGAAAACAGCAAAGGTTTAATACCTTTAATAAGGAAAAATGAAAACTTGGTGCTGTATAGGAACCAGTGCTACTATTTTATTTTTGAAACAAAATTCCCCCCCCCGAAAAAAGCTAGTGTTGGTGTTATGTACTTTCAAGGAGAAGCTGGAATGTCCAGAAAGCACGGGGAAGATGGCATTCTGATACAGCACCCCTGTATGCTTTCCTACAGCTAGTTAGCAGGACATTTCAACATTCAAAATTGCCAGCTTGTCTTGCACGTACAACTGGGTAAAGAAATTTGTTAGAATGAACTGCATGTGCCACCATGTGGGAGTTTGCAGGAAGTGCAGGAGCGCCCTGCAACCAGCATCCCTGCCCAAGCCTTAGCTTTTAAGTAATAAAACTGGCCAGTATTGCAGTTGTCTGTCAGCCCGGCTGCCCGTAGAGAATCTCCCCAAATGACACACGGTCAGAGAGGAAGCTGAATCTCTGAAAGCTTTGTGGCAGTTGGAATCAGGAGCTGTGTATTTGTCAGGACACTTAACATCCTTCATAAATCACTGTTGGCTAATGAACAGTAAGGAGAGCGTTTTTCCAATAAAATACACACAACTTCAAATGGTGAAGGAATAACTGTCAACAGACACTGCTCAAATGCATTAATTAAAAGCTGTTTACCTGCAGGGAAACTGCTTTGATGCAGGCAGTTGCAGGCAATCTCAGGCCTGTAAGCCATTCAAGCTGTTCTAAACCATTCAAGCACTAGATGTAGTCAGAGAGAATTACAGAAAGAAAATGCAGGCATTAAAGAAATCAGATTATTTTGTATGGACTAGAACAGTCATGTAAAAATAAAAAAAAAAGAACATCTTCACACTGAGGACACGATAAACCCTTTCAGCCACCTGTTTCTTATGCACTATTGTGGACATGCAAATCAACTAAGTGATGCCAACACATAGTTTAAAAAGAGACAGTTTGTCAGGGATACCATTCCAAAACTATTTAATTGTCGTGTGTTTGTTTAAGCTATCAGCAAGTTTTCTGCACTGATCACATACTTGATAGAGGGTTTAGTTGAAAAAGAAGTGGGTGTAGAGGGGACGTGAGCATACTAGTATTGAAATTGTTTATTTTTCCTCCTTTCACTTTTTTCTTCTCTAGCTCATTCAAGATTTATATTATTTGTCTTATAATAAAACAAAGATCTCAAGCTCTTTTTAAAGACTAATGCAACTACCTAAAACATAGAGAAAATCAATAACCAGTTGTGTTAATTATTGCTCCTAGTTCCTTACTTTCATGTACGCATGCACATATATAAATACATATATACATAGATGAACATATGTCTATATGTACTGTTCCTTACACTCATGAGATAGAGAAACTCTCTTCTAGGATCTTCTCAGCTCCCTATGGGAAGAACTGTAATAGGACAGCAGTGGGTTTCAAGAAAGGTCAAGGGTTAAAGACTATTCATATTATTGTCTGATGCAGAGGAAGTCTTTTGTTCCCAGCCTTGTCCTGCAGAAGACAAGGGAGGGACTGTCCTGAAGTTTTCCACAGCATCATCTGAGGACAAACATTTTGATGCAGATCTATCCAGACCTCAGTTGAATGAGGTCCGTTGAAATTCAATCTGATAATCTTTGAAAAAACAGGCTTCTTGTATGAATTATGTGTCTTTTACAAAGACTGAGATGTGCACAAATATCACTGCATTGTAGCTGTCATTGTGTCTTACTTAACTTGGATGACATCTAAACACTACTGTTAACCTTCTTCGAAGCCTGACTTCTTGTGTAGTAGTCCATCTTTATCTGGCTAAAATTTATGTCCAGACTGGATATTTTCTGTGTAGCATTTGAAGATATCTGATTAGGTACATTCAGACATAGTGACCATCATTAAAAATTAATCTAGAAAACTAACATTAAAATTGCTTCTTCTTCTCACGCTGTAAGGAAAAAAAAATAAGTTAGCTGTCAGAGCTGTAAGCATCTTGTAGAGAAAACTGAAACAGAACTGAGATCTTGTGCATTCTACAGCATGAAGTTTCTTTGTCCAAATCAGTGAGCACCAGAGGAAGATGAGCCACAGGTCCTACAGAAACTATGGCATTATTCAACACCGGAGGCAGAAGGGCCTCTGGCAGCTGGTATACAGTCCTAGAGGCCA
Organism: Phaenicophaeus curvirostris; assembly: GCF_032191515.1. Classification (NCBI taxonomy): domain Eukaryota; kingdom Metazoa; phylum Chordata; class Aves; order Cuculiformes; family Cuculidae; genus Phaenicophaeus; species Phaenicophaeus curvirostris. The sequence continues at coordinate 28,956,055 of NC_091394.1, read as the reverse complement.
TGTGATCTAGATTTTACTCCTTGACAAAAGGCTGATGGTAGTTTTGCATCTAACCCTTTTTACTACTAATTTTGCTTGTAAAACACACAGGGCAAAGACAGTCCCCCAGCTTGGGTTTTCATCAAGCTGAATAAACCAAGTCGGGCTCAGTATGCTGCCCCAGTATGCTGATGAAAAGCACTCAAAAGTGAGTTGCCTGTCACGTGTCATCCATCATCTTTTTATCCTTCTTGACTACAGCAGAGGCCAACAGTGTCCGTAGGGCCTCTCCATATGAAAGTCTGCTGCTATAGTCCAAGCTCCAACTTCATATAAATTGTCCTTGCTGAAATTAGGGCTGGGTCTTCTCACAGTATTCAACACACAAGCAACTCCCCCTTGGCTGCACATCTAGCAGCCTACTTTGCTGGCACTGTTGGGAGCTGGGAGCATTCAGTCTGAGCTTACTTTGCCAAAACCGCAGCAAGATCCTGGCCCAAGGTGAGGCAAAAAGCCTAAATAGCTCACCCTTGTCCCCATTTTCTGGCAAAATGTCAGAGACCATCTCTGCTTTAGGTATGCTGTTCCCCACATCCCAGGGCAGACCATGAACACTACCACAGGGACACCCCTTAGTCACGCCAAACACACCTCTGCAGGAGCATTGTAAGAAGATGGAGGAGTGGACGACATCATGGCAAACTCAAACATATGGCACATCATAGTGTTTGCTGGTGTTTAGCCTCAGTTTTATCCCACCATTGCATTGCATTTTTCTAGGTATAGACATTGATCTTTCTTTGATTCTCTTGCACGCCAAGGGGACTGGGGACACAGAACAGGAAATGACTCTTCATTGTTCCTGCATTGTCCCACAAAGAACATGAAGACATGATGCAAGATACTACACATAATCTCTCAAATATGAGGCTTCTGGAGGAAACGAGGATTCTTACAAACAACATTTTAATGGCTCAGTCATGCCCTGGATGACACTGGCAGAATTAGTAGTTGCTAAATAAAGGCTGTGAAATGACATCTGCACATAAATAAATAGGCTTGGCTGTTTACAATGCTGCATGTTTTCAAGGTAATTCTATCAAGAATGAAATAAAGTAGGACAGGTTTAATGCTAGGAACTCTAATCACGTTGCTTTATTATTATTATTTAAACAATGCATCTAATAAAACAGACTCAAAGAAAGTTAAACGAACTTACTAACAACTTGATTCTCATTTGGTAATCCAAACTCTTTCTGGAGATATATGAAAAATTTGGGAGAAAAGCTTTTTGCATCCATTAACGTTTTATGTCAGACTTACAATTTTATTCCAGAACTGCCTTTTTTCAGCCTTTGAGAGTAGTATTGTAACATCTACGAGACTGCTATGTAAGGGAGTTAAATTGCTATCAGATGGCTAGATCAACAGTGAGAAAGCACCAAAATCTGTTATTGATAAACAAGCCAGGAAAATTAAACTACTCACTAGGATTTGTTCCTTAAATACTTCTGTGATATCAGTAAGAATTGTATTCCTAGATTAAAATTCCAAGTAATATCCACTATCTATTTCTGTAAGTTTTGTTTCTTTGTTTGTGTTGACTGGTGACAGTAGGTTAGAATTTCAGAATTACTTCATCAACTAGGATTCCTACGTCGCATTTTTAGAAAGGCCCCCAAGCTTCCAACAACTCCAGAAGTGGGAGTACCCAAAGCCATCACTTACTTTTAAAATCTGATCTGAAATATAGTTTTATGACCAAAGTTGTTGTTTGAGCACAAAACTGTCTCTATTCTTCTCAATAATAGTGTGTACTCTGCAAACACTTTAATTCCTTTTTTTTATTTGATGTAATCAAATTCTTCTAAATTACAGAAGAGCTGGATTAGTTTACTCAAAAGTAGTATTGCAGCATTTCTCACAAAATAAAATAAAGGGGAAAGTGGCTAGAAGTAGGAAAAAAAACCCTCTGATTATTCCAATGCATTGCAAATCAAGCAAGACTGAAAGCTTGCAGTCAGCCTGATTTGCAGTGACAAACCAAAGGGCAAAAGATTTGACTAGCAAACCAGGTTTTAAATCAGAAAGGTTTATAATTTTCTTTTCAAACCAGAAACCAAGCACCTAGACAGAAACGTTTTGCTTAATATTACCTTTTGACAAATTTTTCCAGTTTTCAGGCCCAGTCAACAAGGATTCATGAAAGGCAGGTCCTGCCAAACTAACCTGATTACCTTCTATGACAAGGTGACCCACCTGCTGGATGAGGGAAAGGCTGTGGATGTGGTCTTCTTGGACTTCAGTAAAGCCTTTGACACAGTTTCTCACAGCATTCTGCTTGAGACACTGTCAGCCTCTGGCCTGGACAGGCGCACAATCTCCTGGATGGAAAACTGGTTGGATGGCCGGGCCCAGAGAGTGGTGATAAATGGAGTTAACTCCAGCTGGAGTCCAGTTACAAGTGGGGTTCCCCAGGGCTCAGTGCTGTTCAATGTCCTTATCAATGACCTGGATGAAGACATTGAGTGCACCCTTAGCAAGTTTGCAGACGACACTAAGCAGGGAGGTAGTGTTGATCTGCCAGAGGTGAGGAACGGTCTACAGTGGGATCTGAGCAGGCTGGACTGCCGGGCAGAGTCCAATGGCATGAGGTTTAACAAGGCCAAATGCTGGGTCCTGCACTTGGGGCACAACAACCCTGTGCAGTGCTACAGACTAGGAGAAGTCTGTCTAGAAAGCTGCCTGGAGGAGAGGGACCTGGGGGTGTTGATTGACAGTGACTGAACATGAGCCAGCAGTGTGCCCAGGTGGCCAAGAAGGCCAATGGCATCTTGGCTTGGATCAGAAGTGTTGTGACCAGCAGGTCCAGGGAGGTTATTGTCCCTCTGTACTCGGCACTGTTGACACCGCTCCTTGAATCCTGTGTTCAGTTCTGGGCCCCTCACCACAAGAAGGATGTTGAGGCTCTGGAGCGAGTCCAGAGAAGAGCAATGAAGCTGGTCAAGGGGCTGGAGAACAAGTCTTACGAGGAGTGGCTGGGGGAACTAGTGTTGTTTAGCCTGGAGAAGAGGAGGCTGAGGGGAGACCTTATCGCTCTCTACAACTACCTGGCCTCTTCTCCCAAGTGACAGGGGACAGGACAAGAGGGAATGGCCTCAAGCTCCACCAGGGGAGGTTCAGGCTTGACATCAGGAAAAACTTTTTCATGGAAAGGGTCATTGGGCACTGGAACAGGCTGCCCATGGAGGTTGTTGAGTCACCATCCCTGGAGGTATTTAAAAGACGGGTAGATGATGTTCTCAGGGACATGGTTTAGTAGCAGATAGGAATGGTTGGACTCAGTGATCTGAGAGGTCTTTTCCAATCTGGTGATTCTATGATTGTTTGATTGTAAGATTACACATTGTCACCAAAGAGCCAGCAGTTTTAAAAGAACTCCACTGGTCGTTCATCACTGTCACTAAACCACATCATGCAAACAGTATTTCTTTTAGCATTCTAAATGCACATATGAACCAGCAAGTGGTCCTATAGAAACTGAAAAGACTCCTTAAAGACCTTTTGCCCCTTTATTTCTATTTTTCACATTTGCTGCAAGCAGTCACCAGCTGGTCACCGCAATGCCTATTTAGATGCATTTCAGAACAAAAGCACATCAAGAGAAACATAATAAAAAACAATAATAATCTAGATTTTTTTTACATTTCTAGTCATAACTCAAAGACACTCAAGGCTCTAGTAAGCACAGATAAAAGTTGATACACTTACCCTCATATTTTTCTTCCTTAGCTATTCATTTGACACTTGTTTAAAGTCATGTTTTCAGAACACCATCAAGTCTTTGCTTTTTGATCCTGAAACAGAACAGCACACAGTTTTCTCAAGTGGGAGAAGCAGAAATTTTTTTATCTGTCTATAGCTATCTGGCAATCAATGAACATGTACCACATTTACAGCATTAGTGCATAAGGCTCCTTTGAAAATTTTTGTCCATTATGTTTAGCAAACTGAAACTCAACAATCTTTGGAACTACCTCATTCCTGAGGTATCAGTCATAACCGTATTTGGGTCTCCCTACCATCAGGTAGTGAAAAATTGACAGGTTTAGAGTTGAAACTGAAAGCTCCCTCCTATTAAGAGAAGGGAATAATTCAAGTAATCTATGATTCTATGATTCTATCAGTTAGACTCAATCTTAAAGGTCTTTTGTAACCTACATGATTCTGTGATTCCTGGTGACAGTCTTAGAGCTGAAAGAGGAGTTGCAACTCTCCCAGCTGCCACGATTTCTGAATTTCTCAGAAGAGGTTTAATCCCTTCTTTCTTAATTGGTGCAGGGAAAATGAGAACCTAATCATCACTATTTGCTGTAGTAGACTTTTTTGGCACTCCTGTGGACAGTTTTTCTAGTCTGTTTTCTATTTTGTCATAGCACATATCATAAAAAAACCTGGCACTGCAGCCCATAGCTTTTACTTATTTATTTAATGGGCTGAAGTGTGAAATTGAGGTACACAAAGATTTCTGATACAGATGTGATTTTCTGGTGTGCCTCATCACTGGTTAGATTTCCTTTTGTCTGTGTGTACATAAAATGCTCAAGGCTCAGAGAAAAGAGAGCAATTTAGTGTGATGCAAAATTATGTAGGTATTCTACAAACCCTGCAGACATTGAACCATTACAATCAGAAAATACTTAAATAGGAGGAATAAAAACCCTTCAGAAATTATCTAATCCAATCTTATTGCCTTGTACAATGGATTGGACTTAATTTGCTTCTAGTGTCACAACTTAATAGATTAGAAAGGAGGTCAATTAGTCTGCACATTAGAAAACTGCAAGATATCCTTCTAGAGTATAATTTATAGCAATTCTTATAGTAATTGCTGAAGAATGCACATACTGATTCAAACTGATCTAATCACACACCACTTTATATATACAGTGGGCGGGGTAATTTCATTTTTACATATCATTTCCCTGTTACTTCTGCACAACTTTATGTCTGCACAACTTTATGTTCTGACTTGTTTGTGTTATAACTGGACTATGGTTCAGTTAGGAAAGCTTCTTTCTAGTTCCAGCAACCTGGTCAATCCTCCTTTCTTTTCTTTGCTTGATATTGGTAAGTATATATGCAACAAAAGGCTAGAGGAACCTCACGATGACATATAATGTGCTTGCTTGCCCCTAGGCAAGATCAAGTATAACTACATAATTACTGGAAAGCATTAGCTAATTGGGTTTTAAAAATCTCAAATAGCAAAAGATTATTCCAGTTCTCTATAAACTAACCTGTTCTAGTACTCAGTTGCCCCTAACATCAGGAAACCAATTCTTAATGTCAAACACAACACCTCCTTGAATGAAGCATAAGCTTATTATTTTTTGTTCTATCCACTGTGAACATGAAGGGAATATACGCTTCTTTATTTCTGAAGATTTTTAGTTATTACAAGATCATCATGGCACCTATTTCCAGTTTTCTTTTTCCTAGAAAGCTCAAATTACTTCAGTGTTTTTTCTGGTAAGTCATATGTTCAAGATTTCTAACTATTCTCAGGCCTGATTTGCCTTCAGGTTGCCTAGACCTTTCTTGAAGGGAAATATCCAAAAGTGGACATGAAATTCATCATGAAGCTCTGAGGCACTACTGCTGCTACATAAAGAGAAAGGTAACATTTCTAATCCCTGAGCAGTGAGTCCCTCCCCAACCCGTGGTAGCTTTAAACTGACATACCTTTGCTCATCTACGTAATAGCTATAACAGAGACCAATTGGGAAAAAGATCATAATTGGAATAATCAGTAAGGGAAGTCTTATGACTTCTTATGCTTGAACACAGACATACAAGACAAGTTATTCAGTCAGTACTGCTGATGTAAATTGCAGATGAGAGCAAAACACAGACTGAGCATATCATAAAACATGGTAGAACTGAAGTATCAAAAATAAGAGATGCAACAATATTTCCTACAAAGATGTGATGCAATGCAGCAGTAAGCAGTGAAGAGCACTCTAAACCAATCAGATGGCCAAACACAGCTTCAAAATTTCAGCTTGACTGTAAGGAAGAAAGTTGCAAGTCAAGGTCTCTCAGTCTGTGACTTTCAATTTTAGTCACTTCTCTGATGAAAGAGGGATTGCTATTTTTATAGCATTCAGTTCCTGATACTGGACCCAAATCAAACAAAAAAGTAAGTATTAACCCCAAAGAGGATTCAAACCCATTCACAAGAATTAAAGTTTGTTCTCCTCCTTCCACATACACAACCCTCCCCACCCCCAAAATGTGAAACAATCCCCTCAGTTGAGGAAGCATCATATTACCAATTTCAGGCTTTATGAACTAGCAAAACCCCACAAATTTATAAGCTGAGTGCTTTGAAAACCTCTATGTTGCTTCAAGCATGCACCAACGATGACAGCTTATTTCCAGCCTTAGGATGATTATTACCATGTTTAGCTAACACAAATTAGGAAAATTCTGCTGTATTTAGATACCTCATGGACTTAAGAGAATAGTTATTGCAAATCTTTGCCAAGTCCTTCAGTTACTTCAAGGAGGAAGTCAACATCTAGTTTCCTGGTAGCTGGTTTGGAGAAAGCCATTCTGAAAAATATTGCCTTTGTCACCTTGTGGCTGGTAGCTAACCACTGTCATTTCTTCGTCTGTCATCTGTGCTTTCTTCTTTGGAGCAATCTGCACACCAAGTTAGGATGAATGTGGTTAATAACCTCTATGAAAAAAGTAGAGAAAATAAAGAACAACGCTTCTTTCTCCCTCTGGTCTATGCCTGGCTTTACAATACAAGCTAGCATGTTGTTCAGCCCAGATCGAAACATCTTGCAGGGGTGTGTCTAACTGAAGAAAGAATTTGTCTGGAGGAGAACAACATGTTATTTTGATTGCATAATTTCAAATGTCAGATGGCCTTTACTGAAGGCAGAAAGAATTCTGTCTGAAGAAACAGAGAGGAAAAAACTTAAATTCAAAACAAGGAAAGACAGTAAACTCTTGGATTTGAAATAATTTTATAAAGGATTAATGCAAGTGCTCCAAATCTGGGAATTATCTGATGACTATTTGATGTGACTAATGCTTTTAGTAGTCATACTTTAATGTTACAGCTCTATGACTAGTCAGATTTCTGCATATTTCCTTTTCAGACAGTTCCAAAACCCAAGAAATTTTTATAATGGCTAAACAAACAAGGAAGATGCTACAGACGCAAGGATGCTATCCTGCCCCATTGCAGTGAGGGATCACCTACTCCAGTACTATCCTTCCCCCTCCACTTCTCTGCTTGTTTTTACTGATTAACAAATGCAGAACCTATGTATTTCCTTCCACTCTCTTTCTGACTCCACCAAAACACCACAGAAAGTGATGATATATTGCCTTTAGTTCCTCACTTACAGTCCAAAGGCATCATTATGACCACCCTGGGAAAAAGGATAGCGGTGGAGACTCAGCAGGGCAGGGTCATTCAGTCTGCAACACGGGACAAAAGTCAGAGGTCTGTAGCTGTACTAACAGATGACAATTTTGTTAATGTTGTCATAACATGCATTCAGAATTGTGCTACTGCCGTGGTATTAATTCAAACCTCTCCACTATCATAAAAACTTCCAAACACATTTTCTTATTTTCTTTGGACTATACACATGGGAGGTTTTATTTCATTTCTCTGTGCATTTGTCCATTTCTACTGCTGACATTGTTCCTTGTACATCAGTTGAAAATTGATTTTTGAATCCTCTTTATACTCAATCAAACAAAAGAGATTAGACTATTGAGAATTACTGCCCAATGCCTTTGTAAGCTCCAGAATGACTGAATGCTGGTAGAAATATTGCCTAATGAAGTAATTTATTCTGTTCTCATCCTCTCAGTGGGATGTACCAGAAGAACACGTTGGTGAGTTCAAGCTTCAAAACCAAAATAAGTTTATCTTTCTGCTTAGGAAACCCCAAATCACAACAGAAGCCTTTCCTGTTATTTGGTCTGAAGTCAGAGGACTTGGCATATATTAAGCAGTACCTGCAAAATTTGTACTCCAACATTGCAATTTGTAGGAATTGTACCCTGTATCCAGAGAACTAATGTTCTGAGTATGGCTGATAATTACTGTAAGTGTACTTACCAATGGGCAATAAGTTATTATTTTCTCTTTAGGCACTGAAACCAAATTGATTTTGGTTATGGATTTGGTTATGTCTCTTTTAAAAGCGCTCCCCATTAGCGTAGTTTCCTTACAATGATTAGAATCATAGAAGCATTTAAGTTGGAAAAGACCTTTAAAATCATTAAGTCCAACTGTAAACCTAAGGCTGCCAAGTCCATCACCAAACTATGTCCCTGAGCACCGCATCTACATACCTTTCTAATACCTTCAGGGACGGTGACTCCAGCACTTCCCAAGCAGCCTGTTCAAATGCTTGACCGTCCTTTTAGTGAAGAAAATTTTCCTAATATCGAACTTATACCTTCCCTGGTGCAACTTGAGGCCATTTCCTCTTGTTCAGTCTCTTGTTAACTCGGGAGAAGAGACCAGCACTGACCTCACTACAACCTCCTTTCAGATAGTTATAAGGAGCAATAATGTCTTCCCTCTGCCTCTTTTTCTCCAGACAAAACAACAGCTGCTCCTCATAAGACTTGTGCTCCAGACCCTTCACCAGCCCTGTTGTCCTTCATTGGACACACTCCAACACCTCAATATCTTCCTTGTAGTGAGGGACCTAGGTCTGAACATAGTATTTAAAGTGCAGTCTCAGCAGCGCTGAGTACAAGGGGATGAACTCTTCCCTGGTTTGCTGGTCACACTATTTCTGATACAGGCCAGGATACTGCTAGCCTTCTTGGTCACTTGGCTATCCATATGTTAAAGGTTACATCTCTTAAGTAATCCAGATTGTTAATAAACACATATAGCCACTAGTTTACATAGCATTTAATTTGTGCCATATATTACAGCTATGCTCTGCACCACAGTACAGTATAGACTCCCCAGACTAGACTGACAGTAGTGGACCAATATGCCAAATTTGCCCCAGTCCTGGGTTTTAAACTACTTGTATACACCCACACTCACTGTGGTCTGCAGGATAAGCATAGTGTGAAAAGGGACTGGGTCAGGGACACAGGATAACAAATCAGGGCACAGAAAGGGAGGGACATCGCCCTTAAGAGGAAAATACTTCCAAGAAGGAAATTGAAAGAAAAAGAGGACCAATGGTTGATGAGGACATATGTTATTGTGAGATATTTTAAGCAGAAGCAACAGTTTGATGGAGCTATAACTGTTGGATGAAGATATGCTCGAAAACAGTTTAATAAGTTTAATACAGTGAGAAGGCAAAAGATAGGCTGGAGTATTTTTTTAAGGGACCAGGACAGATTTTGTTGTGGTTTTTTTTCGGGGGGGGGTGGTAGTATTAGTTTTTGGGGTGCAGGGAGGTTGTGGTTGGGTTTTTTTGGTTTGAGGCTTTTGGGTTTTCCTACATGCAAAATCTCATTGCATGGAGACAGAAAGCAGAAAGCGATTCAAAGCAGCAATAACATGGTGAGAATCACAAGAGAAAAAAAATCTATTCGGAAAGAAAAAAACAAACAACAAACTCTTGTGCTTGTTGTTATCAATGCTGTTGAGTTTAAAAGAATGTTTCCTAGACATCATCAGGCCACCTCCCCATACAGCTTTCATAAAATGATTGAGTGACTTACACTTCTAATAAAATAGGGAAAAAAATGCAACCATAATTAAATATTTCATTTTAGAAATTTAAAGTGTTCAATGAATTATTCAAGTATTATACAGAAAGAAACTCAAAGAGGAATAAAGCCTTACAGCTTACTCTCCTCCCCCAGCACAATTAAGAGGACAAAATCAATATATTAAAAAATAAAGTAGGTTTATGACTTATGGCAATTATAATAAGGGGCTGCACCACAACAATAATTTTCTATATTATTATGTTATTTATTATAGCAGATAATAAAGTGGTTGTATTTGATTCAGCTTTTAGTTATACAAATATTCCCACTGGCTTGGACATGGTTTAATTCTTCATTAAGATAAACAGGATTCAACACCATAACAAGAACTCAAACATACCAAAAGTTGTATTCTGGCCACCTATGTGTCAATCCACATTTCACTGTTCTCAGTAAAGGGATGATTTCATATGAAAGTTTGGTACAGAGCTACAAACAGTTGGGTTACGTGGGTGTGAGAAAAGAATTTGCCTCTATATTATTTCAGTATTCTTTATTCACTCTTTAATCAGCCTTTTCAAATATCTTCAGCTTCCATCTCTGAAGTATCAAATAACAGCTACCAGAACAAGGCAGCTTTACAAGTTTCCTATTTTTCCCAGTGTAATTAGTCTGACATTCTCTTCACATTTTGTAGAAATTAGAATACCTTTACAGGACACACTGATTGAAGTGGAATAAGTTCATTATACTTCTATTAAACTGTCATTGTACTAAGGAAGAAATAATGCTATGCACATCAGCATTCAACTGTTCTTATGTGCAACAGCCAACATTTCCTTAAAATGGTTTCCTAGTAGGAGGCATGCAAGCCTATTTATAGTATCTATCTAGAAGTTTTCAGAGGGAGCTAATGGACTAGATCTCCTATAAACTTCAAAATTTGAAAGAAATATTTCAGACCATTTAGTAAACACAATACAAAAATAAAATGGCTGAAGATATAAATGATAATTATTCACGTTACTCTATATCAGCAGCAAAACCTCAAAAATGAAACTAGCTACTTTCTGCTCTACACTTACATACTTATACCAGAGCTAAGAATTTTGTTTAGGAAGCATAAACAACCTTACTTTGTTACATACTACATATCCTGAAATTGAAGGGTAAACTGGATGACAGCACTGGAGATGGGCAGCAACTCAGGGAGATGAAATATTAGATGCTGCATAATGTCTAATGTCTGGAGGTTTCTTATCTAATGCAATGCCATGTCCCAGATCCAGTAGCTACACACTCGTGCCTGGGCTTCTGTCAACCTCCACAGTTGAAGGACAGTGGTTCATTTATCTGTACAGCACTGGATTCTGACAAGGTCACTCTCAGGATGAAAATCAAAAGCAAAATTTATTCTGGCTTTGACCAAAATAAACAGACCAAAAAACCTCAGGTGCACAGCTGAGCTACGGAGGTGCAACTTCCCAAAATTGCAGACAACAAATTTCAGTCTGATCAGATCACAATCTGATCCCTGAACTCAGCTAAGGTCACTTGGATTCAATCTGGCACCCACCAATACCTGCCAAGATCCAGTAAGGTAAATGAGAGAGAGGGAGAGAAAGAAACCGAGAGAGAAGAGAAAATGGAGAATCACTACATCAATAGGCACTAGCAGTTCCTTGGGAACATGTGGTTGCTGCTGCAGCTTCTTCCAGGCTTTATGGTCCAGGCTGGTCCGATTGAATCAATGAGTGAGTACACCCTGTGTAGCTCTTTGCGAGTTCTTTCATAAGGCCAGTCCATGCCTCATCAGTTGGGGAGGTGGAGGGGGTGGCCGTGTCTTGCTATGTGTGTGCAGAAGCTCCTTTGGGAGGGTCTGGCCAGGGCAATCAGGTGGGCATGAGGAGGGGAGGGGAGCAGCACCTTCCACTGCATCTCCTCACTTATACCATCCAGCTCAGGACCATGAGCTCGACCAGGCAAGGGGGAACGGTGCTTACTCCTGCACCTGCCCTCCCATTGAAACCAGTGGCACAGATGAGGCCCTGAGGCGGTATCCTAAGATCAGTCTTTGGGAAGCACCTGTTGCTGTAACCCCTCCACTGTACATTGCTGGCACCACAAAACAATTGACACAAATGTGTAGCTTTCAGACAAAATATTTAAGACAAACAAAGAAGTTAGACTTTACATGTAAGAAGAACCATCTTAGAAGTGCAATGTTCTATATTACTGTGTGAGTACAGGCAACATTTATTGTAAACAAGCACAAGCTATACTGAAAGATTATATCCCCTTCTGCATTTTTTTCCAGTAATATCCATTGAGGCAAAAAGGTCATTCATTTCATAATGTCAGGAAAGCAGCACCTACAGAACTAATCTCAAGTTTTAAGCTTATGAAAATGCCAGGCATTATTTAAAGAACGAAGCTGGTGAAGGGGCTGGAGAACAAGTCTTATGAGGAGCGGCTGAGAGAGCTGGCGTTGTTTAGCCTGGAGAAGAAGAGGCTGAGGGGAGACCTCATTGCTCTCTACAACTACCTGAAAGGAAGTTGTGGAGAGGAGGGAGCTGGCCTCTTCTCCCAAGTGACAGGGGACAGGACAAGAGGGAATGGCCTCAAGCTCCGCCAGGGGAGGTTCCGGCTTGACATCAGGAAAAACATTTTCATGGAAAGGGTCATTGGGCACTGGAACAGGCTGCTCATGGAGGTTGTTGAGTCACCTTCCCTGGAGGCATTTAAAAGACGTGTGGACGAGGTGCTGAGGGGCATGGTTTAGTGATTGATAGGAATGGTTGGACTCGATGATCCTATGGGTCTTCTCCAACCTGGTGATTCTATGATTCTATGATTCTGTGAAAGTCTTACAACCACATGTCTTCAGAGTTTGTGCTCCTCACATATGTCAGCAATGTCAAAAAGTGGATCAAAGTCTCCATAAAAATGGCAGTACCGACGGTGGCACTGATAAACCGGGATGTGACCCTGAAAGTGACAGAAGATTTTGCAAGTCCACGTGACCTCAAAAACATCTCAGAAATTGTGCTGTGCTTTCCTAATATCTTTAGCAGAACCTACCTCTAATATTAATAATGAAGAACAATTTTCTTTACTATCCCATCTCTTCCCATTTCATAAATTCCTATTCTATTTCAGAGTGTTCTACCAAAAGAGAAAAAAAAAAAGCACAAAATCAAACAGCATTTTATCTGTAGGACTGCTCCTATTTGTGTCTGAAACTTTCTTGTATTTCCATGACACAACATAACCCATGTATTGTTGTCCGTCAGAAATCTTCCATTAGTTAGAAGCAATCCAAAGACACCATAAGCTCTTAAGTGCTTTTGCAAATGTAGATCCTGCTCCTGCTGTGGTGGTAATGTAGCTGAAGAACATTATATGAGCTTCTGTGGCTCTCCCCCCAAACACATGTGCAGGTGTTACCACAATGTGAAAAACAATTAACAATAATAAGTAATCCCATTCTCTGATCAACCTGAAATGAAAAGTTCAAAGCATTAAGTACTACAGTAATTTGATTACTTTTTAAAATAGCTTAACTGCAAGTCAACACAGAATCAACATGTTTCCTTTAAAAGTACATCAAAGTGTAGCATTTCAAATTTCCTTCATTTGGAGAAAACTGGCTAAAGCAGCAGATCGGAATTTGATACAAATTAATAGACAGTTCTCATTCTCTTCAAACTCAGATTTTTCAATTATTATTTTCTGGAGCAGGGGAGGAATTTATATACATGTATACTGCTCTGTCTTTTCCAATCATTATCAACGACAATTTTATGTGAGTTAATGCTGCCAGATTTCAGATAGCATTGTCAGATTCAACTCTGCATTAACATTAAAAATGAGAGTGAAGACAACAGCATGTCCTTTGATTTTCAGTATTTCAGCCTCCGGATCAGCTGGGGTAACTTTCCCAGGGTCAAATACTGAAAGGAAAAAAACCCCACCACCACAGACAACAAAATCAACTTAAGATAATTATGTCATTTATTCTTCTGATTGGACTTTATATATACAAGAAATCAGGTACCAGATTCCAGTCCTGGGAAAGGGAAGAGTCCATCTCAGTTTTGAGCATCATTGAAGAAAAGTTGCAGGCATAAGAGTGTACTGCATTTCTGGATTTTCTTGCTCCTCTCAATCTCAATCTCAGCCTCAATATCACATCACATAATATGACCATACCTCATTCAATTGTAGCCACCCTCCATGTTGCAGAGCATTAAGACAGGGAGAAATACACTGTCTGGAATGCTTCAATTTGTTCTGCTTTCTCAAAATTGAATGGGGTAAAGGAGTCAGGGAGAATCTACAGCAATGCATTGATATTCTGGGATTCTAGCGCAGTTTAGTGTTTGATAGGAATGGTTGGACTCGATGATCCAGTGGGTCTCTTCCAACCTGGTTATTCTATGATTCTATGAACATGAATGTGTTGAGTGGTGTGAGTTGCCTTCTCAAATGCTTAAGACATCTCAACCTTAGTAATCTGTGCAAGAGAGGATAAAACTCGAAGCAGAGATTGCCCTAAAAAGATATGTTGTTTTTAAATACAGTTGCTACAAACAATTCCTTGTAGCTTTCACAAGCTGCATGAAGACAACATGAAGAAAGGTATCAAAGTTTAAATGCAAACAAATAGTTCTCATCCATTATGTAAGATCTAAGAAACAAACAGACATCCCCTCATCCTACTCCCTAGTTTTGTTTCATTATGCTTCTCACCAGAATTTGACAGCGTACTAGGCACCCCATAGTTCGAAGAGAGAATAAGGCCAGGAGTTTCACCCCTGCAAAACTCTCAGTTTGCATTTTGACAATGTCAGGAAATAGATTCGTAGTATCATAGACTCACTAAGTTGGAAAGGACCCACTGAATCATCAGTCACTAAACCATACCCCTCAGCCTCTCATCCACCCATCTTTCAAACACCTCCAGGGAAGGTGACTCAACCACCTCCATGGGCAGCCCATTCCAGTGCCCAATGACCCTTTCCATGAAAAAGTTTTTCCTGATGTCAAGCTGGAACGTCCCGTGGCGGAGCTTGAGGCTATTCCATCTTGTCCTGTCCCCTGTCACTTGGGAGAAGAGGCCAGCACTCTCCTCTCCACAACTTCCTTTTAGGTAGTTGCAGAGAGCACTGAGGTCTCCCCTCAGCCTCCTCTTCTCCAGGCTAAACAACCCCAGCTCTCTCAGCCGCTCCTCGTAAGACTTGTTCTCCAGCCCCTTCACCAGCTTCATTGCTCTTCTCTGGACACGCTCCAGAGCAGGTGGTGTGGATGTTGTTTTTGTCTGATTTTTTTGTTTGGGTTGTTTTTTTCCCAATTAAATGCAATTTAAATATTCTTTTAAGAAGAAAAAGCCTGAAGCTGCGCTAAATAGATGTGCCCTAGAGTCCTACACGTATTCTAAGAGCAATGAATACAAAATAAGTATGTCTGTAAACCTCTCCTTCAAACTGCTACTGCATCTGTTCCTCTAGCCTTATGCAGAAGACAAAGTCACATTCCAGTCAGAAGAAAAATATTCTAAACAAAACAGTAGAGGTCTAAAATAAAAGCAATTCAGACAGACTGAAAATGGTAGTGGGTGCTTGGACAGAAGCTCAGAAGATAGATGCCTGCGAAGGCTGCCTAAGCTTAAGAGCCCAGTTCTCCACCATCTGTTTCAGCACATCCAAATCCTTTGGGGCAAATCTTTTTGTTTGGAAAGTAAAGGCAGGCCTCTTGCACTCCCATGTGTTCCCCATGGGGGCACTGTGATGCAAGAGCATCCCACCCAACCCCAAGCTCCTGGGCTGCTACTCCTCCAACTAGACTAACAGGTAGGACGAACACAGCGTTTGCATCATGAATACTTTTCAGTGGCATCATGAATACTTACAAAGCGGTTGATTACTTGAGTATTGGTTAGTGTAGTTAGTCCTAAAGCCATAGGTGAAAGCACTGAGATATATAACTACTTAGAATTTCTCAAATCCAACAATAGGAGATTTTCATGATGTAAAGGAATAAATTTGTCCAAACTGTTCTCCATCGCTTACATTTGGGTAATAAAATTGACTTTAGAGTGTAAAACTAAAACCATGAAATGCTTTGCTAACTGTTTTATCACATGTTTTCACAGGGACAAAACAAAAACCAGGCAAGTAGGGACCATTACCCTCTGAAATGACATCCCTAAACCACCGCTGAGGCAGCAGCATCAGGGTAACACTCACAATTGCCCCACCCTACAGCTACAAAGTCACACTGTATCTCTCCAAACACCTACAGGGAGAAAGTGCGTCACCACAGAGGGTTGTCAGGGTCCATTTGGATCTCTCGGATCTAGAGGACACTGTATTCCGATTTAAACTTTCATTCATGAGCTTGTTAAGTAATATGACAAATAAACATGAAAAATAGCTCAATCTCCTTCTGCCCAGACTAACCTATCACATGAATACACTTATTTACCATTCAAGTCATCAAGTTTCATACCTTACAACTCATGACTCAATATATGCATCTATGAGAAAGAAAGAAAGGAGTTACCTAATGGACAGTGAGAGTGCTTATCCTACCTCCATAGCAGTGTGGACATACCCTGTATGATATTGGGAACCGTGAAAGCCTCAGCAGTTCAGCTGATGTGGGATCTGCTTCAAAAGCTTTTGGAGTAGGCTGATCTTATTTTGACCATCTAGCTTTGAGGTTTGGTCTGTACTATTACCATAAATTAGGATTTCCTGTCAAACTACCAGACAAAGATGATGGACAGCAATTTGTAGGTGATGATGGCTTCATAATGGCCCTTTTACTCTTTCAGGCCACCTGTCCTGCCTACCTAGTGCTCTTCCTTTGACCTAATGGTGCTGCTCCCAGCATACACTAGGCCTTAGCATGAGCTGTGTTAACCAAAATCTAAGCAGGAGTTGAGTGAACAGTCACATGTGTGCAGCACAGCACTAAGGAGCAGCCTGGGCACGTGTTCACACATCTCCGCCCCTAACACAGATGAGCTGCACTCTCCATACTTCTCCAAACAAAGGACTGAATGATTCTCTTGTGAAACGATCAGAACAAGGGCTATTTTTTGTTTTTATTAAAAAGGACAAAACAAAGACTTAGTGATACGCCAGGGTTCATGGCCATCTGACAGTTTGGAAGTAGTTTATTGTCAGCAGGGTAAAAATACTGAAAAGAAAAACCCTACACTTAATTCTGATATTCATATTCTGTATCAAGTTCATTCAGCTGAGAATGATTTTAATTTTGAAATGTCTTTAGGTCTTTGTACTATAGAAGAACCAAATCAAATTCAATATAAGCAGTTCTTTCTTCTATTGAAATTAAATGTTTAATTCTAACAAAAGGCTGTTTGATATTCTTATTTGTAAAACAACAATAGACATATTTGGTTTTGGCTGATGAATAACCATTTTTTTCCTGCTCTTTGAAACTGTCAAAATTACAATGATCAGGGAAAAAAAAGAAAGAAAAAAAAATAACAGTGTGCACTTGAGGCTAATTTGCTAATATAGACCTGGCAAGATATTCTTGCTCCTTCCCATCCCTGCAGTGGCAAGCAGGAAAAGAGGCTAAATTCAGGGGCCTGCCATCAGCTAACAGTGATTTCTAAACTACATGCTAATGCAGATTGTGCTGTCCTCTGCAGATCATTGTATGATTTAAGGATCATCTAAGGTTCAAATACTTGCAGGATGTGGATACTTACATTAGACATCACAATCCATGTGACTCAGAAGTGCATAGCATCAAATCTAGCACCAGAAGTTCCTAAATTGCTAAGAATGCTTTTACACATGCAAACACTATGAAATATTTGGGATTTTCAGAAATCATACACTGTTTACTCTGGCACAGGCATTACATAGCTCCTCACTGATGATGTGCCACAGGCAGGCAGTTACGGATCCTTCCTGTGGTGAGATACTTAAGTGTTCAGAAAAAAACCAGCACAAAATGTGCTTTTCCTTCAGCTATCAAGTCCTGTGATTTAGTAGAACACGAAAGCATAGAGGAGGAGTCATTAGTTGCACCCAAGTCATTGTCATTGCAGTTCATATCTTTGAAAAAGTTTATTATTTTTTTCTATTGAGGCTGATTTCTGACATCTAACTGAAGAAAAATTTAATTCTAGTACCTCCATATCTGGAGATGCTGCTATTTGATGTTTTTGAGGCTGAGAAAGTATTTTTATCACATATTTACAGTATTTTTCAATTGTCAAAATTTATGAATTGAAGTTATAAATAATATTTTAAAAAAACACACAAACTGAAGCTATCTGTCTTCAAAATAGTTCCACTGCTGTTTGCTTCTAGATTAAGATGAAAGTACAAGTTATTACCTATCTTACCACAAGCTCTTCTGCTTTCTCAAAAACACATTCTCCTCTGGAGCCTGATCTGAGTACAATATCTCTCAAAATTCAGTGGGGCTAGAATAATTTACAGGCTGACACAACCCATAAACAGGGTTAATTGTCTTGCTCTACTTACCTGGAGAAAGTATGCCACCTGCTTAAAGTTCTCTTCATCCAAACTTTTCATGCATTTTTATCAGAAGAATCGGCTCCATGACAATCATAATCAAATGAAGGTTTTGATTTAGCAAGATCAGAGAGAACTAATCTTTGCCTTTCTTCAGAGGAGAAAGATGTTGCATTTCTGATAGACATGTTAGGGATTCCTGGTACAGTCTATGGTTGTACCTAGTGCTTCTGAATTTCACTTTCAGGTTTTTGCTGCAAGATTTAATTATGTGGGAGCTGTGAACTACAGCTTCCCAGACTGAAAAACTCCAGCATTTCAGAGTCATGCTTCAAGTAATTTTTGCAGAAAATTAATGCTGGGCTTTATGGTGCAATCTTTGCATCTCATTGTCACATTTGAGACTCACCATACAATTCCAAACAGGTTTGGAAACACACAAAAGTCCTAGCCAATAACAAGTAGTTACATAGGCTTGGTGAAAGGCTTGCAGGCTGTTTTCTGTCACCTGTAATTCTGAGGACAATGCACTGTATTTGGCAAAAAGTGAATTATGTAACATGCAAAAATACAGCACTATTTGATGACTTGCATATAATTGAAATCAGTTTTTATTAGTTTACACCAGTCTACTAGAATACAATGCCATACAGATTTTTTCCTGAAAAATTTACTAGAGGTGTTTATGAGGTATCGTTATGCACAATCGCCCAGTACTAAAGCCCAAGGGAATGTTTTCTGATTTTTCTTTAACTGAACTTTCCTATAAATTTTCTGCCTTTCAATTATTTTAAGATATGTGGCCACAACCAACGTGATATAGTAAATTTATTTATTGCAGCCTTAATACACAGGACACTGACACACTTGCATTTTCTAGTTAAGCCAAAGACTGCAACCCAGCAATCCTCTAAATTTAGCTCAGAATATCATAAAAAAATATATATATATAATCTAACCAGTCCAGATTAATATATCACAACATTACCTGAACTGAAAACCAGCTAGGATAACCTCAGCCATTAGGTAAAAAGTCCCAACAGGAATTTACTTCAGAGAACAAAAAGTAGAAGTTGAGTCTTAAAGCAAGCAAGTAAAAACTCAGAAATGTCAGGCAGAATTCTGAGTGGCTTTTTGGCCTTCTGCCTCATTTTTTTTCCATAAGGCCAAGTTTGTCTGAAGTGTAGAAAATTAGGCTAATAAGCAATAAGTTATGCTTGCATGCCAGATTGTAAGAATGATGCTAAAATTAATTGTAAACAATGGCTTTGCTATCATCAATGAAACCAAATGCATACTTAATTTAATTACAGACATCAGATGAAAAATGGTGGCTCTCACACTTTATTACACTAGCCCTTCCCCAGCCCTGCAAATTATATTATACTATAGCATGTCAGAGGGAATTGAGAGACTTTTTCAGTTTGTTGCAAGTAGTTCCGTATCTAAATAGAAGTAGTTCAACTCAGACAAAGGACTACTTACATGTCCAAAACATATGATGCAATAAAATTAGTAGAGAGGGTCTACAGTCCCTGTTTGATATTAATCAAGGAATGTGGCATGGATGAGAAGCATCGTAAACCCTTTTCAAAAGCTATCAAACAAGGTAACATTGCTAGTTAAAAACAACCACATCCATAGCCTTAAAGAAGATAAAAAAATTATCATATACATACACTCCACACACTCTATTCTCCATCTACCCTTTCCAGATGGAATCATGCATACTATATTTATCCAGATTTCTCTGCTCTAATTTGTTCCATTTTTTGTACACGTACCAAAGTGCTAAAAGGTTATTCTGATTGGGAAAAAGAGGTAGGAGCATGGTTTACCAAAACCTGAAAAACACTGGTTATTTCCATAAATGCAAAACTTTGTTCCAGCACCTCAAAAATAATTAAAACAAACATTAAAACGAAACAAACATTAAAACGAAACAAACAAATTCCCTCACAGCCAGGTATGTATACATTGTCCTCCCCTCCAACATATTACAAAATTCTCTTGGGTTACATGCCCAAGAGCCTAGGATGTAATTGTAGGAGGGACAGAATATCCTGTTGGTACCCCAGCTAAGCCTGCACCTGTCAGTTCTTTCCTCTGTTTCCCTTAGCAACTGTTACTTCTCATTAACCCTGAAATTTCTTTTCTTATATAAACACACTTTGGTCTTTCACTCTTCTGTATTTGTCCTATTTATTAGCACTGTTCATTTCCTGCAAGTAGAACACATTTGCTAATGTTCTCAAGGCCGCTCCTGCTCTATTCTTATCTATTCCCTGTTTCTAAAAAGCTCCATTTTCAGTCCTAATACCTACCAAATTATCTTTGACAAAAGCCTGTGTTTTATTCATTAGTATTTCATGGAGGTTAAAAAAAAATAAAATTAGTTTAGGGCAAATATCTAACAAGCCTTATACCAAGAATATTGTTTTGATAAACCACCAAAAATATTTCTTCTTTTTTTGCCGGGGGTAATGGGGTAGGGTTGGAGTTAGGAGGTGTTACATACTCACACACAAAACCACACACCATATATGTGTGTAGCCATATGTATGTAGGGGTTTTACAGGGAATTCATTAAATAAAGATTTTTAGGGTACACCTAAGTATAGCAGAACCTGTCACATACACACTGCAGGTTAGATGTCTTGGGAGATTCTGTGAGCAAAGCTATGATAGGAGGTCAATTTGTCCTTCCCTGAACCTGCTCTATTCCCTCCTACATGGATCTATAAGTGCTCCCCAGTCTATAAAATCTTGCATGCAGATATCCAGTCCTGTTCAAACATCCTAAAATATTAATTCTTAATGAATTAATCCTGCACGTAGGGTTTCACAGGCCAGAGCACAGGTATATTAGAAATTTTGGTCTGTATCAACAGTAGATTGTAATTCAATGTATTTGCAAAGGAATACAGTAGTTTTACTGGTTAGCACAGAGAAGTCAAACATTGTAAGATCAGTTACTATTAAGCGAAATGTTAAGAGGTTAGTCTCTTAATTACATTATCTACAAATGTTCCACCACCAGTCATTAATGTCCTCAGTAGTTGTTCTGTGGGAAGTGAATGGGGAGCACTTTCAGAAGCTGCTGCTCTCAAATAAGGCTCTCAGCTAAGGCTGTTTACCTTGCACTGTCAAAGCTGAAGTCTGTCCTGGACTGTTTCATTATGCCCCTTTCTGAGCAGGGGGGGAAATGCGAATATAGTCAGGAAAGGAACCTTTCAAACAGATGCTGTCCACCACATTAAGAAACAAATGTGTGACCACACTGTGGGTTTATCTGCACTAAAGATTGAGATATAGGAATGATTGCTATAATATCACTCACTACAAAAGACTGGTATTTATAGTATGTACGTGTTAGTATTCTCTGTAGCTGTGAGCTATTTCACAACTAGATCAATAATGTCAAGACCACTAGAAACTTGACTGAAGTAGCAAGGATGTCCTGACATGACAGGCAAGTAAACCACATTCTGTGTAATAAATAGTTTCCCGGCACAGTCTCTGTTATCTTTGGTGAACTGGTTAGTTAAAGGATATGGAAATCAATAAGGGGCACAAGAAAGAGCATGTTTCATGGTAATGCTGGGAAAGACAGACATCTTTAAGAAAAGACTATAATGGAGACCGTAAAGCATTAGGCATCATTAAAAAAAATTTGCAATTAAATTAATCAACTAATTTAATAGGTACATCAGGATGACACATGTTTGCTGAAGTTATTAATGTTGGCAGATGTTCAGAACCATTCTATTTTCTTTAAAGCTAGAATTTCATATGTCCCTGAATATCTGAACAGAACCAAATGGTTTTACATCCTTCTGCTACTTCCTGGGCTGCACTGAGTTAAGGATTATGCTCTACTTAATACCTCTGTAAATACAACAAACAAGTTAGCAGAAGATACAGAGAAAAAAATGTACATGGGAAGTCTGCCAAGCATACCATAAACAATGCTTTAATGAATAGAGTGAAAAATAAACAATGCAAACCCAAATCCAATTGACATTTCAAATAATATGATCATTAATGAGAAAGTAAGGAGGGTATTTTCCTCCTGCATTTATAGGTACATATAAAACTTCAATAGAAGTTCAATTTATCACATTCTTTTTTTTTTTTTTTACTGACCATGCAGAGACCTATAAATGTGACACCATCTGTTAACTGATCCCAGGCTAGTACATTTCTTCCCACCAAATGGCTTCCATAATAAGCCAACCTTTTTCAGAGCATTATGAACATTTCTGGAAATCTAGAATTGCTACAAAATATATAGCACATATTTGATAAAGCTCAGATTTTCCCATAAATCCAGTACAATCTATGAATCAATATTTCATGCATCCATGAAGTGATGTAACAATGAGGCATGTAAGGTTCTGGCACTTGATCTGTTTTAACTCCATATTCTAAGGTGTACTTATAATCAGAAAAGCTGATACAAAGGGCTCTGGCTGGTCATACAGCTCCAGGCTGAACCTTTCCAAGCTTTCAGAAAGCTGATGGAGACAGTTTGTTTTCTCCATAACAGGTTCTCTTAATTTAAGTCAGGAGAATCCCTGCCACCTCAAGCAAGAATTGTTCCAAGAAGCATTCAACATTTTTATCAGGTAACAAGTCTTTGCAGAAATGAGGAGAGCATTCAAATCAGTATTTAGGTTTATCAGCTCAGCCAGGCTGGTCAGAGGCTGTTTTAGTGGCTATGAATATTCTGCTGAGTTTCACCCTGTATTTCCATTTCACAGGCAATCAGACAGGAATGAGGATATAACAAAATAGTGAAGAAAGGGAAGAAAAAAACACGGTTAAGAACATAGAGTCTTAGAACACATATGTTTTTGCAACAGCTGTAACTGCGCTGTACTTCTTGCGCTGGCTTAAGAAGTGCCAGAGAGTGCAATCCTAGCTTGTGAGAGACTCATCATTTGCTTAATGGTCATCTGTAGTGGGTGAGATGAAGAAAGATGAGAAGGGAAGCATTAGCTCCCTTTGCAGCCATTCCCAGGACACAGCAGTGTACTGCTCCTCAATTTTGCCTTCCACCGGCAACAATGCCTCCCAGCAAGAAAGGGAGAATTTATCTATAATCTTCACACACCTCTGAAGAGGTGGCTGTCACAGTGACCACTGTACTTTCATACAAAGAAGTGAAGAGCACAGAAGTTGAACACCCTTTCTTCCTCAGCGTTGTCCTGAAAATGCCTTTGTTCATATTCACAGGCAAAAGAGGAAAATAAACACAGCAGGAGGATGGGAAAAGACTTCCAGAGTCTGGCTAGTCTCCATTAATCCTTTGCACAACTTTTTTAGGAATTCACACCATGAGCAGTCTTCAGTCTCTGACTGAGGCAGACACCTCAATAAATACTCTTCTCCCATATTTTTCCGATGAGAAAAGAAATCTTATTTCTACATAGGTTTTGAAGAGGAAGAGATATAGAAATGCTGAAAAGAGACTGAGAACTGCAAAGAGTGATAATACACAGAGGCAGATGTTGGAGAAAGGAGATCTTCATGCTCAATATCCTTCATTTTCTCCTCTCTCACATGTAGGCGTTGGTCCCTAAGGACCAAGTAACTCCACAGCATGCTATTGAGGCCCCATGAGATCTTCCTAAGAGAACAATCAAAGAAGGTATGTTTTCAGTAACATTTAAGATGTAGTGATCACAAATGGTAAGATTTAAAAAAAAAAAAATAGCCTTACCTGATGCACAGGTATTTGAAAAATAATTTCCAAAGCTTTCAGTGCAAATCTCTCCTGACCTTCTTGCTGGGGATTGTAGATATGTATATTACTTGCATAATGTATCCATCTGCAGAAATACTAATGAGGATAGGGGAGATGCAGGGAGAATAATAAGAAAAAGCATTATTAAAAACATAAGAACTTCCAGGCTTGTGAGATTAGCTCTCAAACTAATCCAATGAAGACAGGATCAGTTATTTTACTGTAAAAGTAACTTTTCCATTTCACATAGCACTGATGCTGAAAAAAGCAGATGGATTTGAAGAAGCACTCTGAAAAAAAAACCACAACCAACCAACTCCAAAAATCTCAGGTGAGGTTGTTGCACCTGGGAAGGCAGAGTAGCCTGAACATCAAGGATTATTGTTTCATGGTTGATCAATTGATTCAGCCATATCTCGTCCTGAATCTGATCCCTAGCTGTGAGGGAGAGGAGGAAGGGGGAGATTTTAAACACAATGATGCAACTTGTGGTTTGAGAATTCACCAAGCTGCAGATTGCTGGAAGCTGGAGGATTATGCTAGGGTAAGTATTACTGCAGTTTTCCTGCATTGTGGCCTTTACTAAGGGTAGACTACAGACAAGGAGAAGTCACAGGGTATTAGACAGCTATTGGCCTGTGCATCATTCTTCTGCTCTTATTATTACTAAAACTGTTATTTTTATAAGAACAGAGGCTAAATCCTGGGCTTTACTTAACCACCAGGTTAAAGTAATGCTTAAAGTTTACAAAGGAATAACTGACCAGCTATTCTGAAAGTCTATAAAACAAGAATAGTTTTGAAAAAAAAGCTTTGCTGTCTTGAGGTTTACACAGGCAGGATAAATTTGCATAATTGCATTTGATGTAACTTCAGATACTGTTTTTACAGTGTAGGTAAGGAATATGGTTAATATCACTGGGCTTTTAAGATGATAAAAGTAACTGAATCAAGTGTTACTTTTTCTCCTCTCTCTCAGTGGTACCACAGCTCTTACTGTATAGTTATAATTGCTTTGCTTTTAGCAACCAAGCACTTCCTTCACCTAAACAACAAAATGTAAGCAAAAAAAGCAACTTCAAAAGCTGCAACTGAAGCTACAAATGACAACAGTCACAAGTCTAATGTAACTGCCTATAGATCAGTCATTTAACTGCATTGATAGAGATAATAGAAAGAAGGATAAATTTATTCACACTTACTTCATGTACACAGGAAGAGGATAATCTTTATATGACTGAAGTCACAACTATGCAAAAATGGTTTACCTCAAATGTAGAAGATATTTTGTTATGGCCTCCATTTTTTGAATAAATTTGTTCTGATGTTTTTCTAGTTCTAACTTTGACCATGAAAAGTAAGGCTTATTACACAAAAAAAAGTATTTGTATGAATTTATGTTTCAGAATTTCATTCTTGTAATTGTGAAAATAGTCTTTAAACATTTAAATGCTAAACTAGTTTTTCTGACTACCTAAATTAAGAAGAGACCTTCACTTTTATTTCCTTAACATGATCTATGTATATATTTATTTTGTCATCTCTCCTACTTAGTCTGACTCACAGCACAATACACCTGTCCTGTGCTTTTAGTCTCTGCTGTCCAATTGATTGCACATTTGCTACGCATGAAAACTTAGTAGTATTACTTGGTAAGTTCAGACTTTGGAGAGGGCAAAGCCCACAAAAGAAATTTCAGCAGAGCAGTATCTGAAGGGTCATTCCTAGGATGGTTGCAGAGTCCATCTCTCTGGGTTTGACGTACTGACACTGTATGGTTGAAGTGTGTGTTTATTATTAAAATTTAGCTTAGATATTGTCTGCTTTATAAAATTATTTTTCCATATCTGTAATACCTATATAGTCTATAAAAATATCTGTAAGAATAACATAGCATCAGTTTTCTTACTTGCATACTTGGCAGCAAGCCTGTTCCAATGACAACAGCCTTTATAGTTGAGGTCTTAAGCTTGGTAACATAATTTAGGATGGAAATACGCCATTGTCCTTGTCAGGTTAATGATAGATTTGTGAGGCTAGGCTAAAAGAACTGTATGATCCACATCGCTGACAGAACTCTTTTCTGGGATTATGGGTCAGGAAAGCAGCTGTTGTGAATCAGGAAGGGTTAAATAAATTTCCTTTTGCTGTAAATTGCTCAATGGAAAAAAAAAATCAAACAAGACCACTCAATAGACAGCATGTGACCACTTTCAACAAATATTCTCTCCATAACTTACCCTGCTGGCAAAGCATAAACTTTGTTTTGTTTCCTCCTGTTATACAGGAGGCGTAAAGAGAGCTTGGTCCACAAGCAGGGTTTCTAGTCTGCATGCATGGTGATGGATGTTGCACCAGTGTTAAGCTGTAGTAAGTCTTGTGCTTTGTGAAAAACACTAACATTTTTATGTTGAAGGATATATCTGTACTCCTAAAAAAATAAATCTGGAAGGGAGAAAAGGGTAACAGTTTAAACAATCTAATCTTAATTCATCTTACCTAGGTGACTGAATAAGGAAAGAGCATAGAAGCAGTGGACCTCTCAGAAGCCAATTAGAAGTACCCAAGACCCTTAAAATTAGACAGCATCTATATACTTAAAAGGAAGGTGGAGTCATGCTCCAAACATTATCTATGAGCATACTAGTTTTATGAATGACTACTTATCTGTTTAATATAAAGATGATGACTTTGTGGGAGTTATTACTGAACTTCCTAGGGAGCCACTGATGCGGCCACGGAGGAGCTCTTAGCTTAAATGATTAAGCAATTCTGTTGGGGAATATTTCTTACAATAATGTCCATCAGATAACATCATGGTGTTTAAGAAAGTCAGTACTTTTCTTCAGAGAAATTCACAACTAAAAAAAGATGTTTAATTGTCTTGAGTACTGAAGGCAAAATCTGAAAAACAGTTAAAAGTGCAGAATTCTAGTCAGAGATCAGGTGTGTAACTGAAATTGTCCACAGCAAGCATTGAAGTTTATAATCCAAATAAAGAATCAGTGAAGACAAGGTATTATTTGACTTTTCACTCAAACAGCAACCTAGTAGATATGAGTGAGTTTCAGAAATACATATTGCTTAAGAAATTTGTGATTTAGGGTGAGGCAGATAGGAAGAAGTACATTTGTTATCAGTTGGCTCTTTGTCTGGTTTAGGATGGGTATTTTTTTTTCAGACAAGAATAAGAATTAATACATTAAAAACATCAGCCACATGAACTTGATCACCTACCTGATTTTGCTGCTGTGATGTCTATATCATTTTGCTGCATTAGCAAGAAAGCATTCAGTTCAAAAGAGTTATCTGGATTCTTTCTATTGAATTAATGGCATAGAACAGAGATCTATTTTTACTCTAGTAATACAGATGATGCAAAAGTCCTGTCTGTTACCTGCATACAGCTTAAGTCATGTTCAAAAGTAACAACAAGCCTAATATTTTTCTTACTTGACTCTGAGTGGTACAAATGACTGTGATTATTTTTTAAGTAGTCTTAAACGTTGAGTTGATTCAAAAAAAAATGTTGTTTAATGATGTCTTTAAACTTACTTGTCTTATTAGCAGCTGCCTTGCAATCCACATCTGTGCTTCTCCAGATAACAGTACAGAGCAGGAAAGCATAGGAGCCATGCTCACACAGTTTTGAAGAAGAGGGGTTTATCTATGGTAACAGACATCCAATATGTACATTTTATATTATTCTCATCTAACGGGAACAAATCTGACTTGTGAGTGGTAGCTAACTGGATGCCTGAAATCTGCTTTTGTTTTGCTTTTATTGTGGCTGGAGGCAGTTTTCACAGAGCTCTCAAATGTAGAAAAGCTTCCTTAGCACCCTTCCTTTCCCAGCTGCCCCCACCTTGTTACATTTAGGTAGAAGAAAGATAGTGCTTCTCATGTGTAATATTAAAATAAAAGAAAAGAAAATGCATTGACATTTGTGTCAGAAAGTTAAAAGTGTTGAGTGCTTTGTGATTTCAATGTGTTCAACAACAACTGCAAATGTTCAGGAATGTTCAACTGCAAAGAAGAATGTTCCTGTGTTTATATATATCTGTTCGGTTTCCTGTTCTACCAGCACAACTCCCCCAACCTCAAGCATGACCACTTGGACTAGGACTCTTCACATGGCATCACCTGGCTTTTATTTGTCTGACTCTGCCAAAGCAGTCTGTAGTTCTGACTTAGGTGCCAACTCCTTCTCTAATGAGGAAGAGAAGCTGCATAATTCAGGTGGCATACCCAAAAGCCAAAATAAGATATGGAGAAACACATGAAGTAGCGAGAAATGTAGTGAGGCATCTCAGATATCTTCCTTCCTGTACAGATCTGTTAAGGTAAAAGATTGGTCTTTTGCCATGTTATAACAACAAAAATACTAAAGACTAAATGAAGAGGTTATGTAAGTAATGACACCTCCTGAAAACCATAAATATCTCTCTGTCATTAGTTCTTTTTTGAATCGCCTAACTTTTGTGAAGTTCCTTTTGGCTAGTTTTATATATAAAAGCAACACCTTTCTCAGCCAGCGAGATTTTTAATATACCCTTGACATCAGTAGATTCATTATCAGGTAGGGATTAAGAGAACCATGTTTGCCACTAAACCATAGAAACAGAGTGTCAGCTACAAGGCATAGCAATTTATTAAAAGCACCTTTTTCAGCAATTGCTTTTTGTTTTGAAAAAAGAACTTGCATCTTAGACATTAACGAAGAAAAAATCAAATAGTGTGCTATCAAAAGAAACATGTGCCACTTTCTCTTGAGGGGTATGATCAGTATTTCAGAAATTCAAAATAAGGACTACATTGATTTACCTAGTTCTGTTTCAGTCCTTATTCATGAAAAGGAAAAAAAAAAACAAGAGAGGCTTGAGAAAAGTTTTCACTTGTTTTCCATTTTTTTTCACTAGTCTCTTTTAGTGAGCCGTATTTCTCACTGCAAAATGGTAAATGTGTCTGTTATTTACATCTCACTGGTTTCTATAGATATTTTATAGAAGTACTGTCTCCTTCCCCATTGACTTAACAAAGAAGGCTCAAAAATATAACTGTAAAAAAAAAAAAAAGAAACCTACATGCTCCCTGTTGCATATTCAGTGAAAATGGACACTGCCTGAAAGAAATTGTCCATGCTCTTTCAAGCCTATGAATTCTACACATGCAGGTTTTATAGATTTTTCTTTTTAAAGTTTCATCCCTCAGCTAGCTCTACCTATTTTCCATTAATTTTAGCGGGAAATAGGTATACAAATCATAAGATGAAATGTTTGCCTTTAATGACAGTCAAAAATTAAACCCATTAAGATTTATTAAACTTTAACTACTGGCCTTTTCTTTCATTAATTTTGCTCTCAGTTTTTTTCTTTTATTATGAATTTTATATTGCAATAAAGTAAAAAATTTTTTTTGAACTTCACATGTATTTTTTAATCATTGTTTCCTTGAAAAAGGCATATGAATAACTAATTATTCTTCAGCAAGGAATACTGCATTAAGATTATGAATACCAATTTTAATTTTAAACATGGCTTATGTGAATTTAAAGCAATCATGGGAAAGGACCTAGAGGTGTTGTTCAGTGTCAGATTTTTTGCTGCTAACATTATAAAATGTTTGACTTCTAGATTAGCGATTATAAATGTATAGGCTAAATGATTGTATAGATTACTCAGCAGATGCAATTGCATGTCATGTCACTGGGTGGGCAACTAATTCTCTCTGAATTTGCAATATAGTTTTGTTACTTTTCACTATGTTTGCATTCTTTCTCTCAAACAGTAAACTTACCAGCCTAGAGATGTGACAGCAGTCAGGAGTCCACCTGATCCTACACTGGCATGTTGGGTGCTGCACAGCCCCTTCTTTACACATCCAAACAAAACTCGAGACAAACAGATGCCTTGGATTCCCGAACACAAGAATTCTGCCAACTTGCATGGTTAGTCACTCTAACATAGATAGAGAACAAGGAAAATAAGCACCAAAAGAAGCATATACTGTTCTCATGACACTTTTTTTAAAGTGGGATGAAGCCTCTTTTTCATTCACTTCCAACACAAGGGCCTTTCTTCATGGCTTTGGAGATCCTGCTGTCTGTGCAGCTGGAATAATGCATCGGTGGTGTACCTGCAATGTGTAAAAGATAAATGCAAAATAACATCAAGAAGCTTTCTTTCCTCTGAATTCATTTGCACAGAAGGAGCTTGGAGAATTAAAAGGAATGCGTTTAATTCAAAATATTCATCAGGTTAGACATCATTCCTGAGGCACCAACTATCATCCCATTTAACATGTTGGAGGGAAGCTGGGAGAACACGGCTGTTTACTTTCAGTTTCCTCAGAAAAAACAAAGACAAGGACCACAATAAAGCCTGTCATAACAATTTTGGAAGCTGTAAAACCTACTTTTGCCTTTTAAACCACTCCTTTGAGCACTCCATGTTCTCAGTGAGAGTAATTGAAAGGCAGGTTTTGCAGCTTCTGAAATACTTGTTCCTGTTCCCTCTTTATACAGATCAAGGACAGTAAGAGGGTAATTACTGACTGCTCGGAAATATATAGCACACCCAAAGACTGAAAATGAGTAGATATACCCTTTTTCTATCTTTATCCCTTCCTTAATTTGCTAAAACAAGTGGACAGAAGGGGGCTTTTAAAGACATTAGCTATTCACCTTTGTCAAACATTGTTATTTTACAAAAGTTATTTTTTGCCACTTGGTTCCCCTTTTTAGATTAGCTATGTGCAATGCTCTTTAAAGACCTAAAATTGACCCACTTGACCTCAGGAAGATCATCTGCTTCGATAGCCTCTCCAGTTCTGCAGAAGTTATTGTAATTGCATTTATATTGTCTTTTCACTAGAGACCAAGGTGTGGACTCCTTCATGCCCGCGGTGGTTCAGGCTTCTGCCTCAACATATCATCAGTTCTCCTTCAGACAAGGCCAAGTAGTGTCTATATTGCAAACTGACTGATTTGCTTCATACCTCAATGCCCATCCACAAGTGTCTTCAGCTGGGAAGTGTGTTCTCATCTACCCAGAAACACCCACAGCATCTATCTGCTTCTTTTATTACACTCCTGCCCCAGTACTCTCTGCAGAAGGCCATGCCCACTCCTCCCCTTCTTGTTATTGCTGACAGAGAGGTTATTACACTATAAACAAGTTCATCTATGGGGCAGAGTCAGGGCACAGGCAAGCCTGCTTCAGCTCTAGCAGCAATTTGTGTTGCATTAAAATGACTATGAAATTATGGCTTAAGGTTATTTAAGATTTCTGTACAGATGAACATCCCATACATGCATATACACAGAAACATCTAGAAAGCACATGGTTATAAGCAACATGATTTACAGCAAATTTCCCTGTGCAGTGATGCCCTCACAATTTAGGATACCCTGATGTACATATAATTAAGATCAATGCGAAACTTAGTCCCTTTCTGGATAAAACCCCTCAAGAATATTCTGTCTTTGTTGCTGGCCGAGGCTCACATGCATATAGCTTCTCCATCACTAAGATACTGTAGAGGTGGTTTAACAGTCAGCCTTGGCAAAATCTTCTACTGTCTCTCCATGTTGCTCTATCTAGTTCTTATCTTCAAACCTGGAATTAGCTGCAGGGCAGGGCTCCCTTTTCCACCTGCTTAGTTGGCTTCATCTGTTAAACTGCCTCATCTGGAAGGTGTTATGACAATTGCGAAGCCTTTTTTCTGTTGCATTTACCATTTTGTGTAAGTAATGCCCACACAAATAAATAGATTAAATAAGACATAATACACTATACTACTTCATTTATCTTATCTGACAGCCCCTTAAAAACCTTACTGGTTGTTTGTTTGTTTTTTTTTTTTTTTTTAAATCTAATCTGAATCTGTAACTGCCACTAGGTAAGATGAGTTAATTATTCAAAGCTTATTTGCAGAAGACAACATCTGACTTGAAATTTGCACACTGCAGGGCATAAAAAGTTGAAATATTTAGAAAGTCATTTGAGTGACATATACAGATTTAATTGTGATTCATGCCTGTGGATCAAGCCTATACAAGATATCTCACTGTATCATTTTCTATGCTTCTATTCAGAAATCTGTACTATTAACAGAAGATCACAGAAAAGAGATGATAGAAAGGTTCCTTTCATTACTTAAATATGGCCCTCGAGCTTTGATGAGATAATCAAAACTCTTCACACAATTATGTCCTTGATAAAAACCTGAGTCATTTTTTAACTGATAGTGGAAATGCTATTTCAGTAAATTACAAAAGAGGAGCTCTCATTTCTCATTACAACAAGCTACTTCAAAACCAAACCAAACAACAATAAGCATCCAGTGAAAGGCTGAAATATGGAAAACAGAAGGAAGGAAGCTGTAATTATCGTTGCCCATAGCATACAACTCACATTCAACACCCCAGAACCACTCAAAAAAGCCTCCAGAGAATGCTGAACAGTTCTTAATGTCTTTTCGCTGAGGTCAAGCATTTTTCCCATCTGTGTGGTAGATCCATCCTGTGTATGCTAATAGCTATTTGCATCACCCAGAAATTAAATAGCTTTTGCTATAATCACTGGGAAATGTTCCAGAAACAAAATAAAGCTTTTTGAATGGGGGGGGCCGGTAAGAGGAGGGGAGGAGGAAGGGAGGAAGAGAAAAATCTGAGTGAAATTGAAACGAATCTCCACACCCAAATAATCAAAGAATAAAGCAGAAATTTGGTTGTCTAAGTGAAAACTAGAAGGAAAGATACAAAACAGGGTGCAGATTTGAACAACAGAAGAACAATGTGTATAGATGAAATAAAGAAAACTCCAGCCTTCATAAATTCAAGAGGATCATACCTAGAACTAAATGCACGTCAGATGTTTTGAAGCACCAGTGAGCTAGTAATAATGACTGGCCTACAAAGAAATCACTGAGTCAAATAATTATGGCTTGTAGATTAGGAACCAAAAGAAGTTCTGAGTTCAACAGACAAATCTTACATCACAGGAGCTTTTCTGACCCCTATTCTTTCTGTGTCCACTTCTCCAAAGGAAAAGTAGCCATCCTGACTCTTGGCTGGTGGCAGCAGAGAGCAGGAGATTTGGGACCCTCCACCCCTCGGGGGATACAGCTTCTTTATTCCTAGCGTGTTGCTGGGGCACAGCCTGACTCCCCAAAAATCAGCTCCCTCACCGATGCTATGTATCATGCAGAGAAGTGAAAATACTACTGAACTGCTCTGTCATTGATGCACCGAACTATTGATTCAGTTGTTTCTGGAGTTTCAAAGGATGTAAATCAATAACTGGACTATAATTAAGTTAGATGTGACAGAGGCACACTGCATCTACAGAAAGTCCATTGGGGAGTAAAGCCACTAACACAGTAATTTGGAAAACTAGTATTGCTTACAAATGCCATGCACACTGGATGTCAGTGCACAGCATTTTTGTCCTTATATATGAATTAAGACAGTTCAATCAGCATATACCTACAACCAGCTGGAAGCAACAATTCAAAGCCACTAATCGCACATTAACAGAAGCTAAACTAAAAAAGGTCAGTGTATAATAATACAAACTTAGCAATGACACTAGCCAGTGAGATGTGAAACAACTAATAAATAAAGCCTTTGTGCTCAATTTCCTGTCATGCTTACAGTACTTAGACATTTAGGAAAATGTATACAATATTTTAAATAAGTCACTTATGCCCCTAAGTTCTTATAAATAAAATAATTTTATTTAACACCTTTTTCCTAATAATTAGGATGATGTAGCTATACCTCAAATTGCGGTTTTTTAAAAAGTACAAACGCAAGAATATTGAGAAACACCTTTTCATGCTTAGAATAAAAATGCAACAATATGTGTTGCACCCAGAAATATTTCTTACTCAATCCTACTAAGTCACACAGTTAAACAACTTCATGTAACATTATTGCATAACATTTTGCTTCAAATGTGCTTTGATAACCACCTGAAACTAAGTAAGATTCAGGGAGTCTACGTGCTTCATCGAGTAATTTCTTCAAGTTGTGCAAAGCAGCAAGTAGTTTGAATAATGAAAAATGAGGTTGTAAAATAAAAATGATAGTATTCTGATATTTAGGTAAACATTTTTTTAGTTTTATAAAATTAGTAAAAATATAAGTGCTTCAAACCTGATCTTTTAATAAAGCGCATTATTGTTTTGCTTTTAATTTTTTAACTTGTTTTTAATTTTTCACAGAAAAACTGGGAAAAATGAACGAATTCTCCTCAGCTTAATTTTTTTTCTTTATGTAAAACTGAAATAATTTCTTATTTAAAAGATTGGGATTGAAAACTAAAAGATTGCATTCTGAGTAGAAGTATTTTTTCCTATTCCAGGAATAATATTAGAAAAAATATAGCAGAAAAGGTATAACAAAAATCAGAATTAAAAAAAATAATCACTTTGCCATAAACCCTTATTTAGAACAATTAACTTAAGTTTTGATGCTTTGATCAATGTCAGTCATTTTATGGTTAAAATGTCTTTTGTTACAATCATGCTCAATTTCTAAAGACAAAATAATTTTTAAAACACTTCATCTTTTTATATTTCTTTCTTAACAGCTTAAGATACACATTTTTTCCCCACATAAAAAACTGATTGTAATGATTTCTCATGCGTTTTATCCTTGGTCAACAGCTCCTGTGTTTTCATTGATTCTTCTTATTGCAGTGTGCTCAACAACAGAATACGTGAAGGTGTGTCTGCAAGATTGTTTAAAGAAAACGTATCCAATAGGTATTACAACATATTCACGCACTCTTTAAAAAGTGGTTTATATAATGTTTTAGTCTAGGACTACTCCTCTAAGTAATATTGACTCAAAAAAATTACTCTAGATTCCCTTTTGCAAGTACAAGCTGTAGTTTTCCTCAGCAAGTATTCATTTTTAAAAGGATATTGCCTGTGAATTTCTACTGAGCCCAGAGCCTCCCTTCAGGGTCTTTTATCTTTATTCAGAGACAAAATTAAATCAATTTCTATTTATTGCAGCTCAAAGCAAAGATGACTTCTTTAATTTTCTTAATTACCCTGTTTCATAATTTAAGACAAACCAAAGCATTTGGCTAGTGGTCCAAACAGGAATCAGCACAGACCTGCAATAACTCCAGAAGAGCCTGCAAGCTGATTTACTATGGTCTTGTCTCTGCTTTATTCCCCTCCCCATTTTCCTTGCTGAGCTGTAGCTCTAGGGTAGACTGAAGGGAAAAGTGTCTCAGACAATCCTTCAGAGAGCCTTATGTAAGAAAATTAGACAGAAGGTAGAAAGAAAAATGCAATGAAGAAAGAATACTGGAAATCAAGACCATAATGAGCTGCTATTTTGTGGCTCATCTTTGATCTCTGTCAAAGATGCTAAGATGCATTTAAAACCATGATTAGAGTCAATTAGGACTTTAAAAAAAAAGAATATTTTTCAAGCCTAAACTTTTTCTTCCTTCCATTTATGAAGGGTGTCAATGCTTGGAAAAAGAGTTGTTTGAACTCAAGTTTGCTGGGAAGGTTTCTCAGAGCTAAGCTTCAATTTCTCTTAAAGAAAAGAGAGAAGCACAGCAGCTAACAGATGAAGGCATTCTTCATGACTGTAGCCATGCTGGGGAATTTTTTAGAAATAAAGGTGCTCTGCAGGAATATTTGTGCCCAGTGCTGCCGAATAGGTTGTTTTTCCTATGAACAGGAACACCTGCTGGAGGACACTGATTCTGTAGTCAGCGCGATACACTGAGTGCACATTGCTTAATTATTGGGCATGAAGTGGGATAATCCTCTCTCCCATACATATACCTCCATCTCTGTGAGCCAGAGCATTTAGGAATGTAAAAGATGTCTCCTGAGTTAAGGTACTGCAAGGTACTACGCAGTTGTAAAGATCACCCTTCAGAAAGCAACATAGCTCTGATCTTGAAAAAATTCATATCTAGGGGAGCACTTATGTTGTCAACCTCAAACACGTCCACAACTTGTTCTAGCCAATCTGTCCCAAATAAGGGTCAAATTTGGTGTGATGCTGTGTTGGTATCAACATAGAGATGTGTACATTGATGGAAGGTGTTTTGTTGCTCTTATGAAAAATACAGATAAACCCAGGAGATCATCTTCCCTCAGGTTTTCTTGGGTGAGGGGCAGGGGGAAGATATGGGACACAACCACATTTTGTACACAGATGATGTTCCAAAATAAGATGCAATTTAAACAAGAGGATTTTGTTTATGCTGTTGGAAAGCTGAGCTATCAAATGTGCAAGTTCTGTCTACATCTCTTTAGGAGCGTACCACACAGCATCACCAGCCTAGAAGGATATTTCTCAATTATTGCTGCTTTAGTAAGCACAACACCTTTGTCTGCTTCTTCTTATGCACATATTTGGAAAGGAACTAGCCCAGAGTTTTTTTCCGGGCTCACATTCTATCTTTCCTTAAGAGTTTACAAAACACACTACTCCTATCATGCTGTCTGGCTACTGTAATGATAGCCTCACAAAATAAGAGTGCAAAATATGACATAAGATACACTGAAACTATACATATATTAATATGATATTAATTATAAATGTATACATGTCCCCTGTATCTGAAAAGGTGTATGGCCTCTTCCACTTTATAATGGGCAAGATATGTGCCTCGCTTTCTTAATATTATAACAACCTTATTTCGAAGTGGTTGTGATCACACAACAAATCAGATGAGCTGGAGGGCATGATGGCAGTGGTGAGAAAATGATAAAAGAAATTAAAGTGTACTGAAATTAATGCATAGAGTGAAACAGTTAAAAATCAACTAAGGGCAGGGTAAATGGCAAGAGTTCTCAAAACATGAATGTGTTGCAGAGAATTAAATCACTTGCTTTTGCTTTCCCTATGCCCCAGGTGGTCTTAGCTTCCAAATTCTTTGCTTCCTTACTTAAATGTACTGGTCTTATCTCAGAACTTCAAACTAAAATCTGTCCACACTTTTTTCTTTATAAAATTTCAACCCCAAATCCATGCTAATGTGCAGAGTGTTTTCAATTGGTTGGATTGTAACCTTTTGTTGTGTGATTATTCAGTACAATGCTTTCTTTCTTCAAAGTAACACTAATAACAAGTAGCAAGTATGTATTTGGGAGCATGCCTGGAAAGGAGAAATAAACATGGCTTTCTAGGTGAATCCTGAATGCTCCGTGTTCTAGTTTTTATTACACACCAGTTCAGAGATTATCTAAGAATTAAACCATTTCCTCATACATCTGTAGCAATAAAAATTTTCCAGGGGCCAAGAAAAAGGAAAAAAAAACAATAAAAAACCCCAACACCCCTAGTAAGAACATCAGAAAATCACAGGCAGGTAGAAAACAGCCTTGGATGCAGAATCTGGTCTACTGGAATTTGAAGTTTCGTAGAGTAGTTATTCCAACTTTGACATGGAAAACTGTACAGCACCACCTTGTGAGCTTCCTCTAAAAATACTCTTGAAGAGACTGTAAAGATACAGGTGGAAACACACTGATCAGACTTAATACGTGAGCAGTCAAATGAGCAAAGGCTTTGAAGCTTGGAATCAAAAAGCACAGCTGAAAAAAACCAACAGTTGTCATTCAAAAAGAATGTAGGAATTAACGATGAGCAGAAAAATCATCTCTGTGTATACTGAATAGGTAAAGAAATACTATGTTACGAAGTCCTCTGCTATAGAGTCTGCCAATAGTTCTGAGTAATAGCCATATCTTCAAAACTGCTTTATTTCTGACATCCCTGTGAATGGAACAACTCTGCAGCAGTGGAGACATTGACATCACCGACGTCCAGCTCTGAATGCAATGAAAATACCTTTCTGACAGATTCTGCAACTTCAGTCCAAGAACAGTTACATCCCTTGTGGAGACTGAGAAACAAAACATAAAGCCACTGTATCCTTCATACACACACACAGAGCACCACCACTAAAATGCAGTTTAAATAGTGAAATTGTGCACAGCAAAATAATTAAATTGGTAGAATCCCTGATATGACTACAAATGCAAATTTGTAGAAGTTCGTTAGAATGATGCAGCTTACACCCTTCCCTTTTAACGAAGTTGTGCCAAAACAAGACCATATATCAGTGAAATATAAAGGCTAGAGTGGTAGAACTTTAAGCCTAATACCTTATCTAGTTATGTCCACAAAGATGAAAATACAGGCAACTAATTTTTGTAGATCTGAATCACTTATAAAACTTCTGTTCACATAGAATTGCTTTATAGAAGAGGAAGCCTCACTATTTACCCTTCAGTAAAAGACTCCACTTGTGCTAAAGGTATTAACACAATAAAAAAACCCAAACCCACTGGCAACTGCTACAGCTGCTCTTCTACTACCTACAAGAAATGTCAGTGGGTTAAAAAACTTAGTTGAAGATTTACACACATTCCCTGTTCTTTTTATGGCCATGAGGTATTCCTCATTGCTCTATCCACCAAAAACACAGAGTAAGCAAAACACTAACTTTGCTAAGAGGGAGTAAAAATGACGTTTATTTCCTACCATTCACTGAATAGTAAATTTTGAAGACTCTTATTTAGAGCATTTCACAGTAAAGTCAAAAGAAGGTGCCCTCTGATTTTAAAAAATATCCCAAAGAGATTGTGGAAGGTAGGATAATTTATTTAAATGTGAAGATTTAAATTTTGTAACCCACACAAAAACTGACACAGCAAGCATACTTTTGCTCCCTTCTCAGAAAACAAGTTTGTTATTTTTCCTCTTTTCTCACTACACATTTTCTTTCATTGTTCCAGTTTGATTTTGCACGGTTATTTAAAAAAAAATAAAACAAACAAAAAAACTACTGCACACAGTTAATATCTCCAGTAATTTTCGTCCAACATCCTGTTTAAACTTCAGCAAAACTCACTGTTCTTTGACCCTCTGTCCAAGTGCCCCTACTATTTCCCATTGTCTGTAAATTAGTAACATTTCACTAAAAATCATACCAAATCTTTACCGAAGTCAGCATGAATTATATTGCCTCAATTCCTTTGCATGGATTAATTTTCCAGAACAAAGGAAGATAATGGTCTCTCAGTGGTAAACTGGTGGTCCGTTTTATTCTATTCTCTGTTTCTTTACTTACTTGTACGTTTAAAATTTTCTATTAATCTTTGTAAATCATTGAGATTAGATTAAAAGGCTGGTGGATGCCCAGAAAGTGTATCAATAGTGTATCAAAGCATATCAACATTTACCTGATAGCTCACCTGACATTAGTGAGGAATGTATTTGGGTGCACTTAAAGTCATAGGGTATAGAGGGTGCTGTTGCACTGAGCATCTAATTGGTCTTTGTACAGCTCTGAATATGAGGCATTTTGCATATATTTCTACTGGATCTTATAGATGAAACTCAGTATATTTACTGTTATTTGATAAAAATAAAAAATACTATTTAAAAAGACATAACTCACTTTCAGTCTTGTAAAAGAGAAGGTGAGCCATTGGCAGCTTCATGGACTTCATAGCAATCCAATTTCTTTTTATAAACCTGCAAGTGAAACATTAATTTCACTGCCTGATACCAGCTGTAAGTTTTAAGCATCATGGGAATTATGATCAAGTTTTGTTTCTAACAGTCTAGCATGGAGACTTTTTATTGGTCTCATTTTTTTTTCCATGAAGCATAAAATACAAAGTTTGACATTTTCCATTTCTCTTGGAGGAGTCAATATTATTAATACTGTCCTCAAAGCAGGGAAAGGTGGAAAAGTAATGTGATCAGGTTTGTAGATGCATGACAAAGGGAAGAAACACTTCTAAAATATTCTTTAGTATGTATTTTGTGCCAATTTTCAGGAGAGTCTAAGTATAGTTTGAGCCTTGCAGTAAGTAAGTTAACATTTACATGTTGTCTTGCTTGGGTTTCTGATATATTTATTCTTTATCAGTATCCCAGTGAAGCAGTACAAAGGGAGACTTTTAGCTTCTGCTAACAAAAGCCTTTCTTCTGTTTTTACCTGTTGTGGGAGGAAGATGGCTTAAAAAAGCAGAAGAAATAAATACTCTGTGAGTCCGAGCACCTGTGCTGTTTTTAAAATCCCCACATCTTTTAACCTTTTTTCCTAGGCAGAAAGAAGAACGGGGAGAAATAATCTCTCTTTTATTTTCCTCCTCCCTGCCTAAGTAATGTGGTTGTGAAGAAGCATTTGAAATCTAAAAATGGTATATCTCAAAGGCTAAAAACTAGACAGTGAATCAAAAACTAATTTGAAAATATTCCCTTCCCTCCTCCCTCTCCTAATTATTCTTGGGTTGCCTTAAAGATAGTCAGCTAAGAAGAGCTGCTATCTGAACATTAAACTGACAAGCCTGAAAATACAACTGTCACATTATTAATGGATTTACCTTTTTATTTAAGAACAAAAAATTCTGTCTCATATATAAACATTTTCTTTTTTTAAAAAAACCCCAAACATATCCCTGAGTAATGACAGCTTATTCTGCCTTTACATGATACATTGTAGATTTAATCTATCCCCTTTTGATACTGAAGTCTTTTAGCGTATGAGTTCAAAAGAGAAAGGTAAAGACTACACTATAGTGCTCACAGCTCTTCTCTTAGGAGCCCATAGTACAGTGATGAGAGAAGAGAGAGCATTCTTCCTGGGTAAGTTATCACACATACTGTTTTGAGCTGCTCCCTTAGTAGAGATTTTGCCGTGAAGATATGCTAGGATTAGTGGGTTGTTTGCTTGCTTTGTTTTTTTAAGAAATAGTAGACTGATCCTAGGTGAAAACCAGAACAAAACCATTTTTTAAGTGGCAGTTTAGTATTCTCTTCTGTAATAATGTAGTTATAAAGGAACGGACTTCAACAATCATTGTCTCCAAACTTTTCTGAAAGGAAACAAAAAGACAGCTTGCCTACCAGCTGTCTAACTTGATGTGATTTTACACTTATTTATTTATACCCCCTGTTGAATCTGGTTATCTGGATCACGAGCTCTGTGGGATATGAACTGCACCTGTTGAGTGTCCAGCCCCTTATGTCACAAATGACTCAATGATGGCAAAAGTCCTTAAGCAAACCAGATTGCAAAAACTGCGTTAATAGATTCAGGACCAGAAGAGTCATAGTACAGATACAGTGCCTAAATTAGTACAAATTCAATGACTAAACCTAAAAGCAATTATTTTAAAATGTTAAAAATTGATTATTTGATTGGCTTCAACAGCATGCTCAGCTTGATGAAAGGAAAGGTAAAGGAAACGTCTGACAACTCAGAGTTTACTATGGAAGGCAGAAAGACAGCAATTTCCATTATGACATTATACATTTTCATTTCTGATTACTAAGAATAAGGGAAGGTGAAAGATGACTAAACTCTAGAGAACAAGTTGGTTATTAGTTTATATGGGGGCAGCTGAAATGATGAACTGTAAGATCAGAAACTGAGGTTTGCCTATCAAGGCAAAGGGCCAGTTTTCACTGTGATGGAAGAATATAAATGACTGTGCAGATGACAACTTAGTAATAGTTTGTTACTGAGGAACAGCAGTTCAGAACGCCGAGACTAGCATTTATGAGCTTCCAGGCACCTTAATTGCAATAAGCTGACTGCTGACTCACTAGCACCTACACATTAGCATCTAAACCAAATCAGAAAACAAAGGTCAGGCTAATATAAGGTGCTGTGAAGTTCAGCCAAGAGCTTTGAATCATAGCAGAGCTATGTTATCCTGGAGATCTTCCATTGACAGAGCAGTAGGATCCTAAATGGCTCCATTCCTGTTCACTGATTCATAACCTTACCACAGACAATTCTCCAAAAATAAGTCAATCCTGACCTGTGTTGGAGAGCCAGTGAGCTGAACAATGTCACAACCTTGTCTTTGCCTCTGCGATGAGATATGCCTGCTTATCATGTTAGTCATGGATTTGATGGCTAGATGGTACAGTGGATAAGAAACTGCTTAGAGGGTTGTATTCAGAGAGTAGTGGTCAATGGCTCAAAGTCCAGATGTAGATCTGTGATTAGTGGTATCCCTCAGGGGTCTGTTCTGGGACCAGTCCTGTTTATTATCTTCATCAATGATGCTGAGAGAAAGATTGAGAGCACCCTCAGTGAGTTTGTAGATGACACCAAGCTGAGTGGTGTAGTTGCCACACCAGAAGGGCAGGGTGTCATCCAGAGGGACCTGGACAGGCTGGAAAAGTGGACCTGTGAGAACCTCATGAGGTGCTACAAGGCCAAGTGCAAAGTCCTCCACCTGGGTTGGGGCAATCTCCATTTTCAGTACACAATGGGTGGTGGTGTGATTGAGATCAGCCCTGCAGAGAAGGACTTGG
Source organism: Phaenicophaeus curvirostris (assembly GCF_032191515.1). Taxonomy (NCBI): domain Eukaryota; kingdom Metazoa; phylum Chordata; class Aves; order Cuculiformes; family Cuculidae; genus Phaenicophaeus; species Phaenicophaeus curvirostris. The sequence goes on along the minus strand of NC_091394.1, from coordinate 28,913,745 downwards.
GGTGCTGGTTTATGAGAAGCTCAGTGTGAGCTGGCAATGTGCACTCATAGCCCAGAAGGCCAACCGTATCCTGGGCTGCATCAAAAGAAGCGTGGCCAGCAGGTCAAGGGAAGTGATTCTGCACCTCTATTCCTCTCTTGTGAGACCTCATCTGGAGGACTGTGTCCAGCTGTTGAAATGGGTCCAGAGGAGGGCTACAAAGATGATCCGAGGGCTGGAGTGCCTTCCCTATGAGGACAGGCTGAGAGAGTGGGGCTTGTTCAGCCTGGAGAAGATAAGGCTCAGAGGAGATCTTATAGCGACATTACAGCACCTGAAAGGAGCCTACAAGAAAGCTGGAAAGGGATTATTCATAAAGGCTTGTGGTGATAGGATGAGGGGTAATGGGTATAAACTGGAGAAGGGCAGATTTAGGCTTGATATAAAGAGGATTTTCTTCACCATGAGAGTGGTGAGTCACTGGCACAGGTTGCCAAGAGAAGTTGTGGCTGCCCCATCCCTGGAGGTGTTCAAGGCCAGGTTGGATGGGGCCTTGGGTGACTTGATATAGCGGGATGGCCCTTTCCGTGGCAGGGCTGTTGGAACTCAATCTCTGGGTCTTTTCCAACCTAGTGATTCTGTGATTCTTTGTGATTATGTGAACTAGATTTTTAAAGTCCCTTCCAACTCTAACTATTCTATGATTCTATGATTCTATCCATCTGAGCTGCGACAAAACCTAGCTTCATTTACTATTTGTTCCCTTCTAAAGAAATCCCCCAGACTCTCCCTAATCATTTATGTGATAATTGTCTTTTGACCTTGGCTTTGGTGAATAACCGGGTTTGCACTAGCATGTCTGACATCCTGTTTTTTTTTCTTGAAATAGTGGAACTTGCCAGCTCTTTAATTTTTCAGATAATTTCTTTAGCACTTTTTCTTGATCTAACTGTATTTCATATATTTCACAATAATATTCTAGTTCCCTGGATCTCATATATGTGATCTAAACAGTTTCTTCTCATCATTTTATCCTCTTCTACTTTATTTCAGTATGTTTTAATATATTTATACCAGCTATACTTGTATAATAAATTTAAACCATGTATGTAGCTATGACTTGTGATAAAAATGTTTTAAGATACTAACAGAAACACCTACAGAGAAGAAACACCAAAAGATACCACAGATGTGGAGTATCCCATCTCCCTGACTCCCATATTCTGGGAATTCTTAGCAAGGAAAATTATTGTTGATGGATCTCTCAATGTCCATGAGAAATTGCGTAGGTAGTATACCTGGAACAATGCCTGCAGCAAGTTTTGTTGGAGTATTATGTTGACATGGTAACATAAACAGTTATAGACCTAATTTCAAGCACATTTCTTTGTTCTGAGAAAAATTTCCAATCTTCCACTTGTGTTCTCAACTCCCTGAAATTTATTATATAATGCTTCTGACCAAACACAATACCTATATGTTGTAGAAACCTTTCAATAGTAGTATATGAAATTGAAACAGGAGGTCATATTTAATCGCTAGACTTCAAGAGGTACAAAATGAATTCATAATTAAAGTACAGAAGGAGGAGACGCACTATACTTCAAAGACTGTCCCTATATGCACAAAACCCAATCATCACAATGCTGAAGCTAGAACATTTGCTCCTATAGAAGACAACTATTTTCAACAATGAGAGTGGCTTAACATTAGAACAGATTTTGGCAAAAGCTTTACCATTACTTGAAAACTATTTATTTAAACAGAATGTCTTTGTAAAACATAGTGTTAAGACACAGTGGCAAAATAGTCATCCCCAAACTAAGTCAAATTTTATACTGGTTCTCTTGAGATAGAAGGACGTTAAGGTTTGTTGTTAGCTGTCTGATTTTCTGAAGCAGTTTATATTTTAACAACTATGACAGAAAAGGACTCATAGACTGTTTCCTCAGCCCTTATCCACCTCAAGAACAGAAGGAAGACAAAGCAACAAAAACAAAAGCAAAAAACCCAACAACTCCCTCCAATAAACCCTACACCCATGCCTGCAGAAGGCAAAAAGCACAAAGATGAGCTATTTTTCTTCTGAGACAGCACCATCATGACTTTGTGCTGGAAAAGCACATCAAACCCTACCTGAATAGATTTCTTCCCAATGCAAATGGCTACATCTATTGCTGCTTCTCCCACAACCTGTAGTTCACATGCCAGAGCAAATGGATTTCAAACACCAGTAATCCCAGGGAGTGTTCCCAGACTAAGGATGCTACATGAACTTTTACAGCTGTAAAATGAGATACTTTTATTTCCCCTCATTTAAGGGCAGCTTAGCAAAGCACCTGAAAATAATCCTCTGTGTTAAGCACCTTCCAGAAGCTGTAAGCATTCTTTAACTGCATATGCCTTATCTGAACAGGCAAGGAAAGTAAATGTAATTCCCCAGATTAAAACCTCCAGTGATTTTTATTCCGAGTGCAGAAGCTCCTTCGGATAAAAGAAAGGGAGGAGAGATATCAAAGGAGAATAAACAACAGGAAGGCAAGGATAAGAGAAGTGCAGAGAACCCATGCATACAGAAAAAAAAAAGACAGTCCAGACTTCAAACCTGATCTCAGTCCCTATTGGATTCAAATGGAACAACTGCGACACGGGATGAGGACAAGGCTGAGGTACTTAAAGGACTTCTTTGCCTCAGTCTTAAATAGTAAGGAAATTTTTTTCCTGTGTGTTCATACCCAAGAGTTAGAGGAGCAGAACAAAGCTCCCATGATCCAAGAGGAGGCAGCTAGAGACTTGCTTGCCCAGCTAGACACCCACAAGTCCATGGGGCCGGATGGGATCCACCCAAGAGTATTGAGGGAGCTGGCAGATGTGCTTGCCAAACCCCTTTCCATTATCTTCCAGCCGTCCTGGCTTACTAGGGAAGTTCCACTGGACTGGAGGCTGGCTGATGTTGTGCCCATCTACAAGAAGTGTTGCAGGGAGGATCCAGGGAACTACAGGCCTGTCAATCAGACTTCAGTACCAGGGAAAGTCATGGAACAGGTGATCTTGAGTGCTGTCATGAAGCACACGCAAAAGAACTGGGTGATCAGGCCCAATCAGCACGGGTTCATGAAAGGCAGGTCTTGTCAAACTATCCTGATCACCTTCTATGTCAAAGTGACCCACAGGCTGCCCAGGGAGGTGGTTGAATCACCATCCCTGAAGGTAGTTAAAAGATGGGTGGATGAGGTGCTGAGGGGCATGGTTTGTTGGTTTATAGGAATGTTTGGACTCGATGATCTTGTGGGTCTTTTCCAACCTTGTGATTCTATGATTCTGTGATTCTGTGATCAGTGGCAAGATATCTCCATGTACGGACACCAGCTCACATGAAGCTGGCTCTGTCATTCCAAATTCTTCATCTCTCTTCCTAGAAATTCTGCGAGGAGAGAGGTGGTTTTCTTTGGAGAGGCACATAGTGTGCTGATGGTGTCCTGATACAACCTTTCTCAGCAATGTCCTCCTCTTGAGCCCAGGTCACCATACAGCTGATAGCAGTAACCCAGGTCAAGGGTTCAGTTATTGTCCAGGTCCCTGTTTAGGGGAAGATGCAATCTGGCAGTAGCTGCTGCAGCCATGGTCATCATGTCACCTTATGACAGTCCAGTTACATTTCTAAGCATATTTCTATGCCCAAAAACACTTCCATTTTTTTCTGCTGTATTGGCTGGTACACTAGAGAAATTATCTTTTCACTCTACGAATTTTACTTCCTGGCCGCAAGAAAACTCCTACTATACTTATATGTACAAACAAGCAGAAACTGAGGCTCACCATATATGAGACTGTTTAATTCACCAGTAGTGATCACAGAAGACAGTGAAGGCACTTCAGCTCGCCACCCTCATTAAGGTTATCGGACAAGAAGGAACTGTGTGTGCTCAGTAGGAAGCAGACAGCAGCATGAAGATAGATATGGAAATGAAACACTCTGCCAAAGACTTCAACCTACTGTCAGCTCTGGCAAGATAAAGCATAAACATAATTAGATTTTCAGAGGCACAGGCTAGTTAGCTCTCAAACTACCATACTCCTTCTCAAGCAGAAAGGGCATCTGATTATAGCTATGTCAGGGCCCAGTAGGGTGTGAAGTGCAGCACTGCATTTTAAAAATAAAAAACGCAGGTGAGGGATATGCTTTTAACTTATGATATCAAATGCTTACAATGTCTTTCCAATGTAATGGAGAATTATTTACAACAGAATTATCTTGCATGGTTTATGAAGTGAAATCTGCCACTAAGAACTGGCAAGTATTCTCTGCAACTTCAATGACTCTGATAAAGTCAGAGAGCTAGAGGGCATACATTTTGCTTAATTACAGATCATCAGGATTGCTTCATTCCTCTCTGCAGATTTATTTTCCCAATAGACTGCCACTCCAGGTCACTGCCAGGATGCAGGCTGATTTGCTTAGTGGCACTGCAGCTCAGAATGTGTCTCGCTTGTTCTTCAGCCTGACGCAGGAGATGCAGACCAGTGGGAAGGCAGCTGTGCCACAATATTCTCTCTGAAGGGATGCTTTGTTAGTCAGCAGAGGGGCTTCACCCGCACCCCAGGTCTCCCTTCCCACAACATTGGCTTCTTCCAGCCAGAACTGAGTGTAGAAAGAAAGTGTACAATGCTTTCACCCTCTGTTTCTATCTGTTGGTCTCTGTCAAGCTGCCCTGTCCAGTATATTTAATTAGAGCATTCATCTGGCAAATGATACATTTTATTTTTGTACCTGATATGAAGTACACACTGCAGTCATTGTATGAATGGAGCAGGATGCCAATTCATTTTCTTCAGGAATATTACAAAACACTCTATTACTTTCATATCAAGGATAGATTCATACCAACATTTAAATAATTTTGTTTGGATTCTGCATCATTAAAATCTAGGCACTGGAAAATAATTTTTCCCAAGGTATTTGAACTTTTACTTCAGATAAGGAAATGGAACACAATAGCACATTCTTGCGATTTATATCTGAGCACACATAATAAAAAGCAAGACTAATTGTATTTCCTAAAAATGTAGAAATGCATAAAAAAAAGAACTTCATGAAGCCGGAGATTTCCTTGCCGTGTATTAGATTGTTCACTTCATAACGTATTGTAAAACAAGCATGCATTTAGTGTTTCAACTATATTTCTCTTCAAATGCCTTTTAAAAATTGGTGTACATGCAATTACTTCATTATGTGTTTCCTTACTACCATTTTTAACTTATGATGAAAGCAACCAAGAAAGATGTCAATATTATGGGTAAAGTGACCTAACTGGTTGTAAAGAATTCTTACAGAGAAAGCTTCATACTCTTAAAGATTAGCAATGGAAAATCAGAGTCATTTTAAGCACTTAATATCTAATTCTACAGTAAGAAAATGTTAAAGAATTTAGAATACAAAAAAATTAGAGTTTTTCAATCTGTTAAAGAAGAAATACAAGAAATAAATTGATTTCAGTAACATCCATTGAAGTGAAGTTTCATTGAACCTGACTGACTAGTTTACTTAAATGACTAATTACAGAGTGTAGTAATGACAGCAGCAAACCTGGAATCTCCTGGGGTTTTAACATCACATGAGATGCCTTTTTTGGAAGCCATTTAGTTAATCAGGTTGTTGTTCTGAGCCTATGTGTAATCAAATTACATTTTAGAAGTGCAGCTGCTTAGGAGGTCAATCCGTATTGTTTCTTTTTGCATTAAAGAAACCCCAAACATACAGTTTAGGCTTCATTGATTTTATTTCTGCTTGTATGACCCAGTTATGGTGGTAGGTTCAGAATTGTCATACAATCATGGAATAGTTAGGGTTGGAAGGGACCTTAAAGATGATCTAGTTCCAGCCCCCCTGTCACGGGCAGGGACACCTCCCACTAGACCAGGCTGCCCAAGGCCGCATCCAACCTGACCTTGAACACCTCCAGGGATGGGGCATCTACTACTTCCCTGGGCAACTTGTTCCAGTGCCTAACCACTCTCACAGTGAAGAAATCCTTCCTAATGTCTAGCCTAAATCTGCCCTTCTCCAGGTTATATCCATTGCCTCTCATCCTATCACCACAAGCTTTTATGAATAATCTCTCTCCAGCTTTCTTGTAGGCCCCTTTCAGGTGCTGGAATGTCGCTATAAGATCTCCTCTGAGCCTTCTCTTCTCCAGGCTGAAAAACCCCAACTCTCTCAGCCTGTCCTCATAGGGAAGGTGCTGCAGCCCTCGGATCATCTTTGTAGCCCTCCTCTGGACCCATTCCAACAGCTCCATATTCTTCTTATATTGAGGATTCCAGAACTGGACACAGTCCTCCAGATGAGGTCTCACAAGAGAGGAATAGAGGGGCAGAATCACTTCCCTCGACCTGCTGGCCCCACTTCTGTTGATGCAGCCCAGGATACAGTTGGCCTTCTGGGCTGCAAGCACAAATTGCTGGCTCATAGAGTCATAGAATCACGAGCTTGGAAAAGACCCACTGGATCATCGAGTCCAACCATATATGAGCTTCTCATGTTGAGCTTCTCATCAGCCAGCATCGACCCCAAGTCCTTCTCTGCAGGGTAGCTCTCAATCACATCATCCCCCATTGTGTACCGAAAATGAGGATTGCCACAACCCAGGTGTAGAATCTTGTACTTGGTTGTGTTGAACCTCATGAGGTTCTCAAAGACCCACTTCTCCAGCCTGTCCAGGTCCCTCTGGATGACATTCCATCCTTCTGGTGTGGCAACTACACCACTCAACTTGGTGTCATCCACAAACTTTCTGAGGGTGTGTTCAATCTCGCTGTCAGTATCATTGATAAAGATATTAAACAGCACCAGTCCCAGAATAGACCCCTGAGGGACACCACTTGTCATGGGTCTCCATCTGGACTTTGAGCCATTGACCACTACTTTCCTAAGAGAGTATTAAAAGCAGGTTCCTGTGCCCTGGCTCTAACAATCAACTTAGGGGGAACCACACTTCTCTTACACAGGCACCATTTGCACCTGTCAGAAACACACCAAGAACTGTGGCAATTCCAGCTAGCTTCAGCCTGCTCTTTGTTATGTAATCATAGGAAATCTCTAGTTATGTAATCAAAGGGAAAGAGCGGGTAATTAAGTAAGTATTAAAATACAATCATACCATCCATTCATGCAAAGTAAATAGGTTAGATGGCAAGTATTCTCCCCAGACATCACACTCCTATGTTCTACACTCAGGTTAGTGAATTCCCTTTAGCAAATTCTTGCAAGATTAAACATGGAAAACAAATATTCAGGGGGATATGGACTTGGCAACAGTACCTATCCTCTTATTTGGAAGAAACCTGCTGTGCCCTCCAGCCCTCCAGTGGCAACTCTGAAGGGAGGTTTATTACCTGTTTTACTCTGAATTTTTCCCGCTGAGGATGTAACAAAGGTTATGTGGGGAGAGAAATATCCTTTTAAATATATCATAAAAATACTGTAGATTACAAATTCCTCTGGCACAGTCTTAGAGGTTTTCTTTCTGTGTGAAGAAAAACAAAATAAAAATATATTTAAATAATTGTCTTGGAATCAGACCTGTTTTTTCATTAGCTAGGGTTATATGAAATTGCATGGTTATGTGAGACTACAGTTCATATAACATCTGTTATTTTTTATATTCATGGCTACATTGGTTTTGGCAAGGTGATGAAAACTTAAGAAAAAAATTGTCTTTAGATTAATGTATACATAGTTATTTTTTTATTAACCACTGATTACTGTAGTTACCTGAATCTTTTGAATGATGAAAATGAGAACACCTTAGCTGCTAGAAAGCACTTTTTTCAGTCAGACATCAGGGTTTTTCTCCTGAAAAATTTAACACATTGCATAAAGGCTTTTATGGGTGCTCAGTTAGTTTTTCAAACAAAGAGAGGAAAGCAGCAAGGCAATGGCCAAACATTCCTGTGTAGCTAAAGCTCAGCCAGAAGGGAACATCCCCACCGTGCCATCCCAGCCTCAGGCCCTTCATCATTGGTTCTTTGTCCCCAGATCTGCTGTGTGAGTAATTTTCCTTAATGATATGGGCCAACTCAGATATATTTGCTATTTTCCCTGAGTCAGGAAGCCAAGAGAGGAAGGCTTACTTCTGGGCAGGATCTGCTTGTTATTGCTGGTCCTGCCTGCAATGAAGCAAAGGCAGAGCTATTTACAGCTTGACATCGTTTCCTAGAAAAATCTGGGTTTTTTAAATATTATTGTGTTATTTAAGTTCACCAGGAATTTTTAGCCAGTGCAAGTGATATAGTCTGACTGGCAGACACAATTCACAGAATCACAGAATCACAGAATAACCAGGTTGGAAGAGACCCACCGGATCACCGAGTCCAACCGTTCCTACCAAACACTAAACCATATCCCTCAGCACCTCATCCACCCGTCACCTTCCAGGGAAGGTGACTCAACCACCTCCTTGGGCAGACTGTTCCAGTGCCCAATGACCCTTTCTGTAAAGAATTTTTTCCTAACATCTAGCCTAAACCTCCCCTGGCGGAGCTTGAGGCCATTCCCTCTTGTCCTGTCCCCTGTCACTTGGGAGAAGAGGCCAGCACCCTCCTCTCTACAACGTCCTTTCAGGTAGTTGTAGAGAGCAATGAGGTCACCCCTCAGCCTCCTCTTCTCCAGGCTAAACAACCCCAGCTCTCTCAGCCGCTCCTCATAAGGCCTGTTCTCCAGCCCTTTCACCAGCTTTGTTGCTCTTCTCTGGACTCTCTCCAGAGCCTCAACATCCTTCTTGTGGTGAGGGGCCCAGAACTGAACACAGGATTCGAGGAGCGGTCTCACCAGTGCCGAGTACAGAGGGAGGATAACCTCCCTGGACCTGCTGGTCACACCGTTTCTGATACAAGCCAAGATGCCATTGGCCTTCTTGGCCACCTGGGCACACTGCTGGCTCATATTCAGTCGGCTGTCAACCAACACCCCCAGGTCCCTCTCCTCCAGGCAGCTTTCTAGACAGACTTCTCCTAGTCTGTAGCACTGCATAGGGTTGTTGTGCCCCAAGTGCAGGACCCGGCATTTGGCCTTGTTAAACCTCATGCCATTGGACTCTGCCCAGCGGTCCAGCCTGTTCAGATCCCTTTGCAGAGCCTCCCGACCCTCCAGCAGATCGACACTTCCACCCAGCTTAGTGTCGTCCGCAAACTTGCTCAGGGTGCACTCGATGCCTTCATCCAGGTCATTGATGAAGACATTGAACAGGGCTGGATGCAGCACTGAGCCCTGGGGAACCCCACTTGTCACTGGCCTCCAGCTGGATTTCACACCATTTACCACCACTCTCTGGGCCCGGCCATCCAACCAGTTTTCCACCCAACATTCATAAATGTGAAACTGGCCTAAAGAATTTGAATTATGGCTTTTACTACTGTGGATATGTAGTACAGGTTTTGGATAGTAAGAGCACATTCTGCTGAAGCTAGACACAAAGAAGAGTCTCATTTTACTCCAGTAAACCTGGATGAGACATTTCTGGGACAGCTTTTCACCCTCTGAACTATCTGTTTTCCAGAGTTTCCATTCCAGACGTGCATCCATGACATTAATTTCTTGAATCACAATGAAAGGTAAACCAACAGTCTTTGAAAACATTGAAAATAATTTTGGTGTGGAAATTTTAGATATTCAAATAGCTCTCATAACTGGAATTATTTTACTGTCTGCTGCCTGGTCCAGCCTCTTATTTGAAATAGTATTTAGAATTTTGAGTGCCACTTTCACCTAAAAAAGAGACAAAGAAGAAAATAGAATCAGGTGTGATAAAAGGTTCACAAAAACTGGGAACATTCAATCTACAGAAAAGACAGATATGACATCAATGTACAAATATATAAAAAAATGGTTAGCCACAAACTATGCCATTGCAATTAGTCACTGCAGGCAGAACAAAGCTATGAAGTAATGTTCCTTCAGAGAATACTGAAATTAAACATTAGGGAGGGAATTTTACTCATTGTAAACAAATGGAGCTGCCAAGTCAAATTGCAGACTTGTGATAATTGAATATATTTTAGGCTTGGCTAGGCACCCAATGGCAGATGAGGAATAAAGAAATCAACATCCCACAGCACCATCCACATATAAAATAGGGGTAAACAGTAAGTCACCTATTTGCAGCTTCAGTATGGCAAAGTCAAGGTGAGTCACAAAAAAAAATCTTCCCAAAATCAAAAAAAAAAAAAAGGGAATCCACCCAAAACCACTTATATAAGTAAACTGATTTTCTAAAGCAACAAGACAGTATTCGCTCCTCAAATACTGTGTTCAGTTCTTGGCCCCTCACCACAAGAAGGATGTTGAGGCTCTGGAGCGAGTCCAAAGAAGGGCAACAAAGCTGGTGAAGGGGCTGGAGAACAGGCCTTATGAGGAACGGCTGAGAGAGCTGGAGTTGTTTAGTCTGGAGAAGAGGAGGCTGAGAGGAGACCTCATTGCTCTCTATAAATACCTGAAAGGAGGTTGTAGAGAGGAGGGTGCTGGCCTCTTCTCCCAAGTGACAGGGGACAGGACAAGAGGGAATGGCCTCAAGCTCCGCCAGGGGAGATTTAGGCTGGACAATAGGAAAATTTTTCACAGAAAGGGTCATTGGGCACTGGAACAGGCTACCCAGGGAGGTGGTTGATTCACATTCCCTGGAGGTGTTTAAGGCACGGGTGGACGAGGTGCTAAGGGGCATGGTTTAGCATTTGATGGGAATGGTTGGACTCGATGATCCGGTGGGTCTCTTCCAACCTGGTTATTCTATGATTCTATGATTCTAAGGTTAAGAGAGAAAACACAAATGAGGCATGACTCGTGTTGTTTACTGAATGCATTGGTAGTGAAAGATGCTCATAATTCCTTGATGAAATATCAACTTGGTTTCAGGTTTGTGAAGGAAATTTTCACAGTTATGTTTTACTTAAAGATAAAGCATCACCAAATGAGTAATTTATGACATATTCTAACAACTGCAGGTGCATACATTGGTCAGAAGCAGAAAAGAGAAGCTACTCTAATGTAACATTTCAGACACTACTTGGATGGAGAGGGTCTAGAGTGAGAAATATGCTAACTTAAAATTACTGCTGTCAGAAATGATAACATTGAAGAACTTTATGTGTCTTCATAAAAGAGACTTACAGACCTTCATAAAGACAGAAAAGGTATGCTAAGGATAGTCTGGCCACATCATGGAATAACAGAATGGTTTGAGTTAGAAGGGACCTCTGCCATGGGCAAGGACACCTCCCACTAGACTAGGCTGCTCAAGGTCCCATCCAACCTGGCCCTGAACACCTCCAGGGAGGGAGGATCCATAGCTTCCCTGGGCAACCTCTCTCTTCCAATTTAAAGCCATTTTGCCTCATCCTATCACTACATGCCCTTGTGAAAAGTCCCTCTCCAGCTTTCTTGTACACTCTCTTCAGGTACTGGAAGGCTGCTAGAAGGTCTCCCTGGAGACTTCTCTTCTTCAAGCTGAACTACCACAACTCTCACAGCCTGTCTTCATAGCACATACTGAAGTGCTATGAGCATTAAAACTTCTAATAGGAGCAAGAACTAAACATTTGTAAAAGTGATCATGTTAATGATGATGACATAAATAGTATATAAAAAATCAGTAAATAAATATGTATTCAACTAAGCCACTCTGGATCAGTTTGACACAGTGAACCTTTCTGGAAGTAATTTTTCCTGAGTAATATTTTCTGTAAAAGATGCAAGCCACAACTATAGTGGGTTTTTTGGTTCTAGATCAAGGCACAAATACGGAAATGGAATTTCTCCTATGGAGATTTCAGGTAGCATAAAGGAAGCTTGAGATTTTAAAAACATTAAATGTTGAAATAGGACCCCAATTAAAAAAAAAAAAATGGATGCGAGCTATGAATGGTTTCACGTACTACTTTAATCTGTAGCTATTACCATCCCACTAACTTTGCAGCAGGAACTTGATCTTAACAGTTTGTCTTAGAATTAAGTGGAAACTAAGATAATAGTTCCAAATTTAACCTTGTATTCTCAGGGTACATTGCTCTGAGTGTACCTTTTAGTTGCTATATCAAATGGTTAAAAATGTCTATTAATAAGACCCAACAATATCTTTATAAGTCTGAAAAACTATTTGCCCCAAATATTTGATAATTTATCTAAAGTACATTTTCATGTTGATGAGAAACTGAGATTATGGCATTTATCTTCTACAACCTTTGATGAGGCTTTTAGTTCTTTACAAATCTTGTTGTTTAAGGTGGATGATTGATAGTACCCATCAACAGTATATTTCCATTAACAGATCTGATCAGATGGAAAAAGTAAAATTAGGTAGACATTAAGAATCTGTGACTAAAGACAGCACAAGAAGGAGAACTGATGTTCAAAGTCTCTGGATAAATTTTAATGGTAACATTATAAACAGCATGGTGGGTTTGAAAGAACTTATGAGAAATGCTCTGTGGCATTTCTTGGCTTTTCTCAGCTATTCAGTCATTCTCAGGTGTTTTAACTACTTTTGCTTATGACCATAGCCAGGATTTCTTAGAAAATACCAGTTATCTCAAGGGAAAGAGAGCTAGGATTGCATAGGTTGGTGTCCTCAGTTAAGGTAAATGTTTCTTTTCCACACAAAATGTCACCATGTACTTTTAACCACAGCAGCAGACCATGACTCTAGTCCTCAGAACATTGGTTCTGGACAGAAAGTCATTCCAGAAATGCAACATGATGGAATTAAAGTTGAGTACAGATCTCTAGCAGGGATGGGCAATACATGCAATTAGGAGACAATGTCTAACTGACAGAAGAACAAACATAAAAGAAAAGAAGTCATACAACACATTATGTTTAGGAGCCCCTTATCTGACAACACAAGTAGAGGAAGAGAACTGTGGGCGCCCCAAGTGCTGGTTGAAGAGGACCTCCACAGCACAGAAGTGTGTTCTCCAAGCTGGGTGAGGTAGCTGGAGGGGAGCAGGATGGGAGGTGAGGGCAAGGGCTGCACCCAGTGCTGAGAACACAGGGATATGCAATGCAGTGACTGTGCCTCTGCCTCAACTTCTGAGGATGTGACAGAGTCTCATCTGCTAGTAATTGCTATCAGTTGCAGAGATCCCATCAGCTGTAAGAGCTTCCTAGAACTGTGAGGTAAATTATGACCAAGACCTATGCAGTCACCTTTTAGCCACTCTGCATTTCATTCAGGCTACTGGGAACCAGACCTCATACCCTTATAATCTGATAGCTGTCAGCAGTATGAGTTAGGTCTAGTGTCCATTATCACCAGGTAAAAATATCTTACATTTTGTTCAGGAGCACAGGAACTAAAGCAGTCCTGAGTCACTGAACAATATCCTGTAACTTCTTTTCACTGCTTTATGAGAACATTTTCATCTGCTAATCAAATTATACAGTGAAGTTGTGTGTTTGTTTTTTTTTTTTCCCTGCCTCAAAGAGATTGTTTAAACCATGATGCTTCTGTTTTCCAGTCTTAATTTATAAAGGGCCTGTTTGTTCCTGTGGCAACATTATCTTCAGTGACACTAAGCTGGGGGGAAATGTCAATCTGCTTGAAGTTAGGGAGGCTCTGAAAAGGGATCTGAACAGGCTGGATCGACGGGCAGTAGTCAACAGGATGAGGTTTAACAAGGTCAAGTGCAGTGTCCTGCGCTTGGGACACAACAACCCCATGCAGCACTACAGGCTTGGGGAGGAGTGGCTGGCAAGCTGCCTGGCAGAGGAGGGCTTTGGGGTGTTGGTTGACAGCCGACTGAACATGAGCCAGCAGTGTGCCCAGGTGGCCAGGAACGCCAATAGCATTTTGGCTTGTATCAGAAACGGTGTGGCCAGGGGTGCCAGGGAAGTGATTCTGCCCCTGTACTCGGCGCTGGTGAGACTGCACCTGGAATACTGTGTTCAGTTCTGGGCCCCTGGAAGACACTAAGGTCCTGGAGCGTGTCCAGAGAAGGGCAGCAAAGATGGTGAAGGGGCTGGAGAAAAAGTCTTACAAGGAACGGCTGAGGGAACCGGGGTTCTTTAGCCCAGAGAAGAGGGGTCTGGAGGGAGACCTTATCACTGTCTACAACTGCCTGAAAGGAGGTTGCAGAGAGGTGGATGTTGGTCTCTTCTCCCAAATGTTAGGTGATAGGACAAAGGAATGGTCTCAAGCTGCACTAGGGGAGGTTCAGATTGGACTTTAGGGAAAACTTCTTCACTGAAAGTGTTATCTGCCCAGGAAGGTAATTGAGTCACCATCTCTGGGGGTATTTAAAAGACTGGTAGATTGAATGCTTAGGGATATGATTTAATAGTGGGCTGGTACAGTTGGACTTGATCTCAAAGGTCTTTTCTAACCTAGGGATTCTATGAATCTATGATTCAGTTCAATTAAAATTTGGTATTTAATCTTATTTATGGACCACAATTGTATCCCTCTTAGTCCTCATACTAGATAAGCCAAAGTGTCCTATTTTCCCCAAAAAGAAATTGGTTTATCATTCCTCTAACATTTCTAGAAGCCCTTCTCATAGCTGAAAAAAAGAGTCATTTACAAATGGGGTCTCAGCAGAGCTGTTTTTGATGATATCAGCAACCACTCTTCTATTAGAAATACTTCTTTTCATGTGTTTTGGGACTGTCCTGGCATTATTCATGTGTGAGCTACTTGGCCAATGTGTCATGAAGGCCATGCACCCAGCTCTTTTCCACCTCAGGTTCTTCTAGCTGAGCTCCTCACGGCTTATAAAAAGGTTTAGTTCGCAGACACACAACTCTGTTTTTGTACTTCTGATATGAATTCTGCCTTCATAAGAAAATCCTCAGCCCAGTTTACTGCTTCCTATGGAGTACCTCAGTAGTCTCACATACTGAACATGCCTTGGCATCAGCACATGCCAAATTCACCACTTTTGACCTGAGTGACCTGTATCTATCTTTGTGGATAGCAGCACTAAGTGCCAAAACAGAACCAATGAAACATGATTGTCGCTTTCTGGTCTTTATTCAACCAAAACCCCAAAATCAAAATGCTTCTAGGGCTAACAAATGAAGAGGAAGTTACTGAGAAATTATGGCTCTATTAAAATACTTCACAGTCAAAAATAATGAAACAAATCAAAATATGCTTTATGATCTCAGGATCCATAAGAAATCTACCCTATTTTTCTACTCTAGAGGGAAAAGCAGGTGAGAAGAAAATGTATACACTTGAGGTTTGTCACCCTGAAGACAAACAAAAAGATGAACCTTGGCAGACCAAGCCATGTTTCTCTCCCCTCCATGGTCCTGAAAACATCTGAAACTTCTATTTTTCTTATATGTGTAGCCTTAGCTGGAGCTTCTACAGTTAAAAAGGGGGATGACGAATATTACTTATTTTGTCATGCTCTGCATTTTAAAAGCTCCTCTATGGGGAGGAAGGGAGTGAGAGAAGACATGCTAATTAATAAGTCAGTCCCTTGCTTGTCCATCCCTAGTACAGAAGATATCTTGAGGTAAGACATTGTCTAGATTACAGATCAGCACATGTTCAATTCACTTTCACAGTCACTCTGGCACAGGATGCAAATTGAATTCAAGTTGGTGGGTAATGACTCAGTACTACCCTTCCTGAATTTCATCACAGATTTCTAAGTGCCAGCTCACTACAATGTAATCACACTTGATTTGATTCTGGGTATGTTCAACAGGGTTGTGCAACAACCTTTGTGTTTATTTATAAAATGATATTTCTGTTGCAGTTTATTACACTACTGAGACAAACTGTTGGGTGGAAAACTACTAGAGTCTGCAAAGAAGTTCCTCAAATCTGACAGGGATAAAAACCTACTTTTACTTCAGCAGAGATGATTGATTTAATCAGACTGGGGAATCATGATGAACAAGCCATTTCAAAGAGACACTCCTCCAGAATGAGCTGAAGCTGGGTACAGAGATAGTAGTGGAAACAACCACTGCATCAATCAAAATATGTTCATAATCTTGGAGAACTCCTATCCAAGTAAAATAATACCAGCCGAAATCCGCAAGGGCTCTGGTTGTGATATGTCACGTGGAAAGCAACTGTGCTGGTATGGAGGCATAGCCTATCATTCTGTAATGTGAATGTAGGGCTCCTGCCAAGATTAAAAATGAAGCACAAAGTTGAAAACTCTGGAAAAGTATTGATGCATCATGCAGTGTTTCACAGAAGAGCCAAGGAGTGGAGAACAATGAAGAGTAAATTTTATAGAAATACATTCTGCAACAAAATTAATATCTGAGATCAGGAAAACAAATTCGTAATAAATGGAAACAAGAACATACTCTTTGGAGAAGAAATACAGGATGATAGTGGTTCCAAAAGCAGAATAATTTCTAGAATGAATAAGATTTGATTTGTATATACTCTTACAGGGACTAATGGCAAAGGGTAAAGCATTTTGTTATCATATGCTCTAGCTGGGTCTTGAAAGCTCACTACAGAAACATACAGCATATGAAACTTCAGTGCCTATTCAAGTTGAGAAGCTAGACTTTATTGGTAGCTATTAGATTTTTTTTTTAAAAAAAAAGCCTGGAGTTAGACTCTCCTGAAAAAGTACCCTTCAATTTTTGACATGATGTAGCAATTCTCAGAATATAGACATGTCTGCTGAGACCTGGTGATCTCGCATCAAAATCTTATCTGAGATGCAGAGTGATCTGCCTCTGACAGGAGATCAATTTTACAGATATCAGCTAAATGACATCAGTGTTATCTCAATAAAAACATCTGAAAATATTTGACTTTTATGACATCTGTGCCAAATATACAATCCCTTCTTCTGCTTAGTTCTTAAGAAGGTCAGCTAAAAGATGAGGAAAAAAAGTCTGCTAGGAATTCATATTTGAATAAACATCTAGGATAAAGGTGGAAATGTTATTAGAAGAGCACATACTCTACCTGGAATTTCAATTAACATGAACCAAAGCAGAACAAGTTCAGTCAGAAGCAAAGCCTAATCAAGCTACAATCATTATAAGACGTGCACAGAGTCACAAGTTCACAAGGTGAATCACAAATTCTTGTTAGTTGTCTGATGGGAGTGAAATTGATGGGACCGTTCTTGATTTTATGCAAACCTCATCTCTGAAAGAAACATGCACTGAAGTACTGAGAGTGACATAAAATTGTTATGTTCAGCTTCATCAAATGACAGAAACTCTCCTGGCAGTTCCAGCAGTACAGATGAAGGCTGACAGAATAGAAGAGCTTAGATTCTGTTTCATTACAGAGCTCCAGAATGACAGACTGGTAGGATCTGTGTCTTATTTCAGTCAAACAAGTTGGTCATCATAACACTGTGTACAGTAACAGACACATTTTGGGAATATTCAACTAAAGTAAGAAATGTAAAATTTAAAGCACTGAAATCTGAAAAATGGAAGTAATCAAAACAGAATCTGGTTTGACTATTTTCTAACCAATAATGCTATCATGTCTGTGTTGGGTGGGAAATCAGGAGGGATCCAGAACTGAGCAATTTAGGTAAATAGATATTAAATATATTAATACTAACTCTCCACCCTCAAATTCAAATGGGACAAAATGTATATCAAATCAATCTATTGTGTAGCACAGGAAGTATTTTTTAAGTCAAGTACACACATATTACAGAAGAATAAGACATCATCTTCTTGAAGTTCAAGAAGAGGTGAAGGCAATAAGTGAGTCAATCATTTTGCTCTTCAAGGCTTGAGGCTAACAAAGCAATGAGCTTGCATGTGCTTCATGATAGCACTCAAGATCACCTGCTCCATGACTTTACCTAGCACTGACGTCAGACCAACAGGCCTGTAGTTCCCTGGGTCCTCCTTGCGACCCTTCTTGTAGATGGGCACAACATCAGCCAGCCTCCAGTCCAGTGGGACTTCCCCAGTCTTCCAGGACTGTTGGAAGATGATGGAAAGGGGTTTGGCCAGCACATCCACCAGTTCCTTCAATACCCTTGGACGAATCCCATCCGGCCCCATGGACTTGTGGGTGTCTAACTGGGCAAGCAAACCTCTAACCACCTCCTCTTGGATCATGGGAGCTTTGTTCTGCTCCTCTAACTCCTGGGTGTGAACACAGAGAAGAACATTTTCATAGGTGCTACTTGGTTTATAACATTAATTTACTGCTAGCCAGATCTTTCAGTTTCATATTTTAAAGCAAAGATCTGGGTAATAGCAGGCAAACTTCTTAAATTATTCCTTCTTTTTCTCCTTCAATTCCATGACGCCACAATTGCCTCTGCCAATTAAACCGATGACAGCTTAACTTTGCAATGAAGCATTTCTCAAAATTATTTTCAAAGCCTTCACCCGCTTGCCTGACATACAGATTAATTCCTTCTTTCCTGTCCCAAATTAAATAAATCACAGTGATTTAACTAAAAAGAAGACATGGTTTGAACTTTCGTTTTCATAGTCTCCCCATTCTTTCTCTCAGTTTGCTCCATTTGAGACACGCCTTTCCCAACCACACCTCTCTCAGTAAGATGCCCCCTATGGGATAAGGATTTCTGGAGCAACATAAAGATTGTGAGACGTTTGCACAGTAGCAAGATGAATAGACCTTTTATTATCTAGGTCCTGCTCTGGTTTCTTCTCCCCTCATCTGTGTTTGAAATCCCACTTCACGAGGTCCCTTAGGAGGAAATTTTTAAAAGACTACCCACAGTTTAAAGCATTTGTTTGCCTTTTTTATTTGCTGCACAGGGGAAAGAATTGTTTCATCACCTTGCATATTAAGCAGCTATGTTTATCCGATTTACTGATTTCAGGATACCATAGGTCTATAAAATGGGCATGATGGAGGATAAAAAATGTTGTTAAAAGGGTTTTAGAAATGTATATATTTAAAATCTTGGAAAGCTTCCTATTGCAAAGGGAGAAAACAACTATTTACCTCTGTTTATTTATTGTAAAAGACTCTGATATAATAGCAACAGAGACACACAGTGAGTAATTTTTCCTTAACATGAAATCAAATTAATCAGGTTTGTATCATAGGAAACAAAAGGCTGTGGAAGCAACATAAATGCATAGAAGGACCACAGATGAGATGGCACTAAGCACTTTTTCATTGGAGTACACAGAGAGAGACACAAACAGTGCTCTTAGAATCATAGACAAAAGCATTTCCCAGAAACTGCTATTAGATCCTGACCTTCCAGCAGGACAAGCTAGCACATGATTCTGTGCTCAAGGGACCATACAATAATTAGATGAAACAATACAGAAAGATCAGACTTCTAAAAAAGAGATGTTAGGACCTGGTAATCCACCTACAGTCAGAAGCCCAGTTAGGCTCTATGCAGAAAGTACTTGGTGGTGCAAGCAGGCAGCCAGCCTAACCTGCTGGCTTCTGCAAGGTTGCAAGCAGTACATTGCATGAAAGGAAACCCAAAACCTTAGTTACTTGTCTGCACTGGTCTGCAAGAAGCAGGTGGTTTTGTGAGCTGTATTAGTTTTTAAGCTATTTAAAAATTTATTTTCTCTTTAAATTAGAAACAACTCTAAAAATAAATGCTTTGTAAATATATTCCATTTCGAGTTCACATTATAATGAAAAACAAGAGGTCTTTTGTTGTAAAACCTATAGAAAAAGATTTCTATTCTGGTTTTCAATTTGGCAGACCAAGCTTCACTTATAAATACAGTCAAAAAAACACTCAAAAAATGCAGGAGCAGATTAAACAACACAGAATAAAGAGACATAAATTTGAGCACTGAAGCCTGTGCTAAACTCACAGGTAGTCCTATGGTTTTACAAGTAATATATAGTTTAGTTTAAGCATGTATTTAACTAAATCATTAATTTCTCATAAGACACACATGTCTCATTTTGTCATTTTAACAGGTTTTTAAAAAAAGACAATGTTGAAACTATTGGTATTTTGAATTATTTATTTATCAAAAGCTAGCATTCTTTTACATTAGAATACTTAAAGCATTTATTGTAGGTCAGAGTGTTTTGTCATCTCTGGCTGGAATACATACATCTGATCAACCTTAATGATCCTTTACCACATGCAGACTTCACGAATCTGAGAACATATTTTTATGGAACAACAGACATTTAAAAGTGTAAATGACAAATTGCTATGCCTTCAACTGACAATCAGAAAAAAGTGATGCCAGGAAAATTTGGGGGTTTAATTCACCTTTTTTTTGGGGCACACAGCATTGCAAAATCTAATATAGTAACAGAATTTGGCCACATTGATTGAAATAAGGTAACAGAAAAATAAGTTAGCATGAAATTATGCCTGTAGGGTTGCAGCAAACTTAGCAATCACAAAAGCACATCTCTATTTTTTGATGGCTTTTGCAATCTTCCACTGACTTTAACAGGAAAGTAAGTCTGATCGATATCTTAAATGTTTCTGTATGAAGACATCAGTTCCTCACTTTTATTTGAACTATGTACAGTCTCCATCGACATAATTTTCGTTCTTTAAATTGTCTATCATGTTCCTGTCAGAGGTTCTTTCCTGCTTATTTAAAAGAATAAATAAAACAGATGTCTAAGAAAGACATTAATAATAGGTCAAGGCTAGCCTTAAAATATCTGCAAAAGTCTAACTGTAGTTATAGCTACTAGTCAGAGATGAAGACAAAAGAAAAGCAGGAGCATACTTGCCTGCAGAAGGTAGGCCATGATATCCACAAATGTACCTCTTCAATACCCCCTTTGCACTGAGATAATTAGCTTCTGGACAGAGAAACAGGTTATGTGTTCTTAAAAAGTTCAGCCAGCTAGGATGTATGCATAGATGCACACTACAGGGAGCCAAAAGCTGCAAAGTAAGAGCATACAATTCACAAGAATCAATTTAACACATTCAAGGACAGCCAGAATTCACAGTTACTGGAACACATTGCTGCATTGCTGGTTCTCAGTTTGTCCATTATGGGCATCTATACCTGCCCTTTGTGGACGCCTTTGTCTTCCCAGGCAAAGTTTATACGTGATGCAGCCCTGCTTTTCTGGAGACGGCTGAACAACTACCTGCCAACGGGAAGTAGAGAATTAATTCATTATTTTGCTTTGCTTAGTTGCACAGCTTTTGCTTTACCTATTAACCAGACTTTATCCCACAAGTTTTGCTTCTTTTACTCTTCCAGTTCTGTCCCCCATCCCACCGGGGGAAGGTAAGCAAGCAGCCGCATGGGGCTTAGCTGAGGTTAAACCAAAACAGGCTTGAAGAAAGGAAATTTAAATGGTACATCTCACAGTGAGGAGAACTCTGTAGGTAGGCAAGGTTGAGACAGGCAGCCCTGGAAGTTACAGACAAAATCTGGAGCAGTGATTTGCAGTCAGCAGACAAACAGCTGCCATTGGGGTCAGAACAAAGGGTCAGAGCAGCAATGCCCTGGGACTGCACATGGTGACAACTGAGAGAGAGATCAGGGGAAGGGGAGATTTTGAAAGCAGCAGCTCTGCAATTTCCTCTACAAAAAAAAAATAGTTGGAAGAATGGAATATACTCAGAACTATAATACAGGGAAGTAGAAGCTCTGGTGAGGAAGAGTTTTTTTCTTTTTTATTGTGTCCAGGGCCAGCTGAACCGCAAGTCTCATTCTGAGAAACGCAACAGAAAACAGCTTAATAATAATCTCTCTACCTTTCTGTTATGAGCTGTTTCAGGGCGTCATTTGCTTTGAGATACATCAGCCTCTCATCATATCAAGCAATCCTAGCCAACTGCCACACTTAAGCAGTATTACAACTATTTTTGCCCAGAACTGATGGTTCTTCCACAATCAGTGGATTATAGCAGGATATTTCTTTGACACTGCATACTTTACTAATTGCTGATACCATCTGAGAAACATTAGAAGGTTATAGAGAGACAGTTACAGGAAGTATTAATATTATAGTGAGTATTCACTCCTAAAGACTTAATCCATTGTGCACATTTTTTGGTTTTACCTTGGCTGTGAAGTGTTATCACCTCACCTTGATTATGTCTGGGTTTAGTTTTCACATTTTCCATTCTAGACCTATTCATGATGCTTGGCTGGGCTGAAAAGGGAGGGAGAAGAATGGCCATTTTGGCCAGAATGCCTATATAGATAAGATACTTTATAAATCCATCAGGAAGGGAGATGATCCAAGTGAAAATTATGTTTTTGTGATATCCTTATCTAGTCAGACTTTCTTGTGTTTCTAACATGCAGAAGATCTACCAAGTGATAAATCTCAATGGTCCAAACAAACCCTGAGCATCCTGACCACATCTCCTCTCTACTCCTGTGCAGTGCTGGCAATTGTGTGGGAAATACAGCCATAAAGCCCATTTATCCACCCATCAAGGACTCTTTCGCCTTTTGGAAATATTCAGGGAAACAGTCTGGGTCATTTATTATTCCCCTTTTTATCAGCAGAAAGAAACATCATGAGTCAGAATCACAGTCTTCACCTATTGATAAATTGGAGACCAAAATTATCTGCAAGCTGATTTCTGAATCTACCACTACAAAATTGTTTCTTTTAATGCACTGGATATTATCCATTAATCATAATGACTTTGCTTATCTGACTCCATGTAATTCTTGCTCACCTTCAAGATGAGAGAGGAGCTCTAGATCTTTGGTGAGATTTTTAATTCTCCCATTACATCTCAGGCCACAGGTGAGAGTTGGCACACTCAGTAACAAGAGTATGAACAATACTCCTGGGAGCCATCATGCTATACCTCTTTTTGATTTTTTTTAATCTTTTAACCTTTACACATTCTTACCTCTATTCATGCAAGCAAGCTTTATAGGAAGAAAATACTAAAAGAAACAATAAGTACGATATTAACATAAAGTCTGTTTATGCAGCAGCAGCTTCTCCAGAAATGGAGACCCACCTTATGACAGAAAGGGGAAGAGTGAACTTCATTACTCTGATACAGTCCTAATCCACGCTAATATTCACTCTATCCACCAGAATATTCCATTTCCCAAAAAGTAAGTGTACGAGAGATGATGCAAAGAGACAGTAATTTGCAAGCAGATTTAAAAGTGAAGCCATCGAAAGTTTTAACATAATAGTAATTTCTCACCAAGATAAGGAGAAATGTGTACCCTGGTGCCAAAAGTAACATCGCTGAGCCTATAAACCTGCAGCATTCCAGAAGAGCACGAAGTGCAAGTGTACACAAATTATCAAGATGGAAACTGAAGGCAAGCTCCAACTAACCCCTTTTCTGTCCTCACTTGCAAAGAAAGTTGGTATTTTGGAAGCCCAGGGACTACACAAATGGTTCCACATAATGATTTCAAGTAAAAGAGAGGTAAAAAAAATCCCCCCAAAATTGAAACAACATAAAATTATTAAGGATGCTCGTGATAGCCATTTCTTTCCATAAAGTACTTTCAACCCTTGTCTTCAGAGCCTATCCACAGCCATTTTCTGTCCTGTTGTTTCTCTCCTGTTGTCTTTATTATTAGTATTTCCGACCTGTTCATGTTGATGAAAAAGCCCTGTACTTGCAATAGGTTCTGGATGTTTTTCTTGCTTTCTAGTCAGCAGGAAATGTAGCTTGATTAGTTTAGAGAACTCTTTTAATGAGAGAAGCAAACGGGAAAATTACATTATCTTCATTTACATTTAGGTCTGTAAGTATTTAGTCCAACAATTACTCTTAATCTTTGTTCTGGAGTCTAGGTGAACTTCCTCTGAAATTTCTGTCTCATACACTGAGTGTAGGATTGTTGCAGTAAGACTTGATTTCTACAAAAAGTCCTGGTCACAGCTGGAGCACAGCCTTCTGAGGTAGTTCACATTAGTTGCAGGCAATCTCACAGCAAATAGCTTGTGATACCTCTGTGTCCAGGGAGGTGCCAGTGCAAAACTTTCCTGTGGGATCTGATTATAGCTACCAACCAGCTGCTATATATTGTTCCAAATGGAGCTTTGTCAAGGTATGCTGTTCCAACACTGTATGAAGTAGTCTTAAATGCATCTCTGTGGCTGTGCATTATGACCATTAGCTTGTAACTTTCAATCAGTACTGCCCCATTCCCAAAATACAGAGATACTCTGCTATTTGACTATCATGCTTGTTGCTGCTCTCTTTATTAAGTTTTTCCTTCTGGTCTAAAACATGAGTATGAACTACATAATACCCATCTAGAAAATAATGTTTTTACTTTCCTACTAGTTAATAACTAATCCAAACTTTCTCTTCAGTGTTTAGCCAAACTGTATATTAAGCTAAGTCAACAGTAAGAAATGGTACAAATATTCTGGTTTACCTTTATGTCTACATTCTTTCTGGGACAACAGCACATTCAGTGGAACAGAGATTACAGTTTTCAGTGACACAGATTTTTGTTTATAAAGTAGCAATGATGTTCAGAAGGATATCAGAAAGATTTGATTTCTGGTTTGTCTGACATAATATGTGTCTGAATTCAAAAGCTGTTAATTTTTATATTTTTATATAAAAACAATATATATTTATATAAAAAAATAATAGAAAATCCAGAATCAGTTCACTCCCACTCATCACATCTGGGAATCTTTGCTGCATACAAAGTTTCTAGTCTTATTCCTCTGCTCCTTCATTGCACACAGAATATTCTCAACTAAATTTTGCTCATTTGACAGCTGATGAAGCTCAGGCTGCGTTCAGCAGATAATTCCTTGGCTTTCAGACTCCAACAGATCCTTAGGGGATCGACACAGCAAAGGAATCTATCACCCTAATTCAAGGCACCTGGCCTCTAATGCAACCTCCCAAACCAAAAAGTCACATTCTTTAGATCTCTGGGAGACACAGGCCATGTTAAAAAGCATCCCAAATATCCTGCAGGTTGAGCAGAGCAGCATGTAGACTTCCATCAAGAAAGAGCAGTAAAATGATCTGAATTTCTGCTCCTTTACTCAACCCTCTGACAGTTTCTCATTCTTGTTTCATAGTACTGCCAGAGGTCCCAGGCCTGCGTAACTTTTTTTTTTTTTACAGTATGTCTGCATTTCAGATGACCAATTCTGAACTCAGATATTCAGTAGGCACTGCACCACATGGCTTGTGCCTGTTTGCCAGTGAACCCATTCTGTTTACTGGAACTAAGGGAGCAATGAATTCTTAGCTTTCAGGCAGATTGACTATAGAGGGAGCCTTAGACTATGTAATGAAGGCAGATTCAGACTTCTAGACAACACCTGCAGTAGACAGAACTGAAAATGGGATTACTTGGTCTTAGAGGCATCTTTCTCTTTCTTCTTCCTGAAGAGGGAACTGCAGAAGAGTAATTTAGTCTACAGACCTAAGTTTTTAAAGTTTAAGGTTAGGACAGCTGAAATCTCCACTATTACTCATAGAATCATAGAAAAATAGAATCATAGAACAGTTTGTGTTGGAAGAGACCTTAAAGATCATCTAGTTCCAACCCCCCTGTCATGGGCAGGGACACCTCCCACTAGACCAGGCTGCCCAAGGCCCCATCTGACCCGACCTTGAACACCTCCAGGGATGGGGCATCTACTACTTCCCTGGGCAACCTGTTCCAGTGCCTAACCACTCTCACAGTGAAGAAATTCTTCCTAATGTCTAGCCTAAATCTGCCCTTCTCCAGTTTATATCCATTGCCTCTCATCCTATCACCACAAGCTTTTATGAATAATCTCTCTCCAGCTTTCTTGTAGGCTCCTTTCAGGTATTGGAAGGTCGCTATAAGATCTCCTCTGAGCCTTCTCTTCTCCAGGCTGAACAACCCCAACTCTCTCAGCCTGTCCTCATAGGGAAGGTGCTGCAGCCCTCGGATCATCTTTGTAGCCCTCCTCTGGACCCATTTCAACAGCTCCATATCCTTCTTATATTGAGGATTCCAGAACTGGGCACAGTCCTCCAGATGAGGTCTCACAAGAGAGGAATAGAGGGGCAGAATCACTTCCCTCGACCTGCTGGCCCCACTTCTGTTGATGCAGCCCAGGATACAGTTGGCCTTCTGGGCTGCGAGTGCACATTACTGGCTCACGTTGAGCTTCTCATCAATCAACAGTCCCAAGTCCTTCTCTGCAGGGCTCCTTTTAATCACACCACCCCTCATCATGTACTGAAAAAGGGGATTGCCCCAACCCAGGTGCAGGACTTTGCACTTGGCCTTGTTGAACCTCATGAGGTTCACACAGGCTCACTTATCCAGCTTGTCCAGGTCCCTCTGGATGACATCCTGTCCTTCTGATGTGACAACTACACCACTCAGCTTGGCGTCGTCTGCAAACTTGCTGAGGGTGTGTTCAATCTCACTGTCTATATCATTGACAAAGATATTAAACAGCACCTGTTCCAGTACAGACCCTACTCATTAGCTTTATACACTGTGCAACTGCTCTCTTGGTTTACTTTTTCTTGTTAAAAGATTCTTATAAATATCTGAGCAGATACTCAAAAAGTCAACAGACTGATATGCTTCTTTTAATGAAAAGTGTTATTTGAAACCTTTAAGAGGGATAATTATGAAGATATTAAAAGACAAAGATTTGTTATAATATTTGCCATGATCTTGGTCCTTTTCATAGAAATTGAATGTCGGATATTACCCATAGTCTTTCGATCTCTATAATGCCTCCCAATGTATTCAGCAAGTGATTCAAAATTGCTTCTTCAAACATTTCTTTCTTTCCCAGCCCCTCCAGCCAAGTTTCTAGTTATAACCCCAGTCATCAAATTGCTAGTCACTTTACTGCATGCTGTTCTGTTTGCAGAAATAAATGAAGTAATAAGTCCCCTTAGAGTACAAAGCAATACATTTTCATACACTGGGAAGCTTCAGAGAGCATGCATAAAACTTAGAGCAGCTATTCTGTCAGACAGTCTGCAGATTTGAGAACAAGCAGCACTTGAAAAATAACATATAAAGACATTTGGAAGTCATAGACAAGAAAACTTCGATCTGACAGAAGGACCAGGAAAATAATAGGTAGGATCAGCTTTTGGCAGAAGGATCTTATGAGATCACTGGGCAAAAAGAGAAAAGAACAAAAAAATTAAAAAGCTTTCAACCAAATTCTGATTTTGATATAGGAAGACAAACCCAAACTTCTGCAATATGCTTAGCCCTACCTAAGAGCAGCTCAAATGTCATTATTAGAACTTGATTCCTCCTATTTGCAAGTAATATAAACAATACCCAGCTCTTATGTTTATAAGTATTGTTCCAAATACAAAGCAATTGCCAAATCTCTACTCTAAGTTAGTGAACCTGTAGCAAAAGTATTTAGCATCCAGAACAAAGAGGCCTCAAACATCCCAGTTACATTGACACAGACTTTGGTATCCAGTCTTAAGCTCCAGTAACACACCTGAGTTTTCCTACTTGAAATTTATGCAAAAGAATTATAACTGCCATAAGAACAAAATAATATTTGGAACTGTGTTTCAGTTACCTAAAGCTATATCTATTTTCAGGGTATAAGTCAAACCTTTTGATTCCTTACTTTCATTTTAATTTAAAGATCTCAGATCATTCAGTTTGTAATAAGTAAAAATTTACATATGAGTGATGTTTGTCTAGAACAGAAGTTACTTTTTTTCCCCTTGTACTGTTGCTGGAGAGTAATTCTGGTTCACATTTATCTAAAGTTTTGTGGTACTGGAGACCTCTGTTTTAAAAGTAGTAGATCTCAGAGCCCAGATTACCACACTTAAGCCAGGCCATGCCTTCTCTGCATAGGTAGTTGTCTCCACCTCACTCACAGCCCAGTCTAAGAAACCATATTTGCAATCGTCATTAATTAGTCAGCAAAGCCAAAAGAGTTCAAACACTTGATGGGAACATAAGAAAAAACAGAGAAGCTTTTCTCTTGCAGTATACTGGAGTGACACTTTACACATAGTGTTCATTCTTATACATACTCACAAATTACCTATTTCCAGTAGTTTCTTTTATATTTACACATTGAAAGTACAATGAAAAATGCCTTAAATGACTGACTTACATTTTTGCTACAAAGCTCTTGCTTAATCTAGGAAAGTCTTAAATATTTCCTTTACTTATATATTGTCATAGTAATAAATAAAGCTAATATAGGGAAACTAATAGATTGTATTTATTTTCCTTCAGAACTGATTTTATGTTATCTAGGAAGCATTATAAGTAAAAGAAATAAAAACTTTTTTTCAATACAGATATTTTGAGATAAATTAACTCTAATAAAGTCAGTATGTTCAAATCAAGAAGTAATTTAGCCTGTTTATGAGAAATCAAGGCATTTATAGAAGTTGTTCAAAGTTATATAGCAAGGTCATGTAACAGACAATTATCTCAATAGAAAATATGTTCAAAATTTAATATTTCAACTCTTTGAAATAATAATATTATTGAAAATATTGGAAAAGAACCTCCCAATTGGCCAAAGAGGATCTGCGGTTGTGGTACTTTGTATTCATTGGTGCTGTCTCAAGATTCAGCTTTGAAGTCTGAAACATTGCTTAATCTTTTGTTTTCTAATCTCATAGGAAACTCTGCTTTAAAAATCTGTGGGTGATTTTTCTTTTTTTAAGCACCAGAAGTCCTTTTTCCTGATACTTCAGATAAACTTCAAATCATAACAGGCAGTAAAAGTAGAATTTACAGAAGGTGACAGAGAAAAACTTTTTTTTTAAACTAAACCCCAGGAATTTATACAAAAGCTACCTATCTAGAACTGTGAAATTTTTTTCCCACACTTGGGACTATGTAGTTGAAAGTAGACCATAATAGGCAGCCTTGTGTGAACAGCTAGGCAGAGCTTTCAAGTGATTCTACCTGCATATGTTTTTATGGGAAGCCCATGGAAACACTGAAGAAGCTTTCAGTCTCTGTAAATAATGTTCCCTTTATCACACATCAAAAGAATGAACTTTTGGCATGAAGAACATAGACCTCTACTCCACAAGGTGCATTAAAGAGAAAGAATTTGCTAAGAAGTACCTCCTATTTTTTCTCGTTCTTGCTCTCATTTCCAGAAACTTTCTATACCTTCCTGAGCTGCAACAGTTTGCACTGTTCTCTTTGCACCTTTAAGAAAAGAGAGTCAAACAAAAACCAACCCATCCCTGCTTCCATCACACCTGAGCTGTATCAAACCCCTTCTCTATTTATGATACTTCCAAGCCTTACATGCCTTTAGCTGCAATGTTTTCCTCCTGTTCACGTCATCATGCTTTCCAGCGAAGTAAACTCAGCTATTTTCCGGTAAAGAAAATTCTGAAAGGGTGCACAGGAAAATGGGAAAAAGATTTAGAGTAACAATTATTGAAGAAAGAACCATATACAGCAAACATACTGGGAAAAAAATGAATCATATGAAGAAAAAGAGGTAAAGAAAGGTCAAGGCAGAGCTTTCTGATGGGTGTTTAGAATCTGATTTTTATGATCATGTAGAAACTTGTGCAAATAGCACCTGGACTTTTGGGGTCTTCCAAGTGGTCACTCTGACATTACCAAGAAAAGAAAAGATGATGAGATGTCATCAGACAATATTGCAATTGGGATACAAACCTTGGTGCAAAGGTTATTTTCATTTCATAAAGTACTTTCTGTATTCCTAGTAACTATATGTGAACAGCAGTGGCATTTAAGTGTCAGAGGTGAAATCCAGATTTCACTGAAGTCATCTCAGGTTTCTAATCCACTTCACAGCGACCAGAACTGGACCAGAGAGCTTTGCAAGGATGTTTATAATCTGTAAATATATCCTGATAGTCCTCCTACTGTTCCTCTACTAGTGTTGCAAAAATGTCCCTCAAAAACTAAACATGAGCAGAAAGAAATATTCCTTCTCAACAGTTTCCACAATGCATTGGAATGAAAAGATGAAACACTGATTTCTATCATTAAAAAAGGAAGTTTTCTTAGGGTTCCCCTGCCAATACTTTAAAGAACTGCTCCCAACCCAAAGCCCCAGATATTCCTGAAACAAAGAGAGAGAGGGGTAAGAGGGAGATATTTGCCTTTCGGAGAAATTACATACCTTTCCCTGGAAACAACTGCAACAGCGTATCATATGTAAAAGAAATTCAGCTTCCACTGTTTCAACAACTGCCATAAAACTACTTTGCATTTATAAAGAATCTTTCACTAAATGATCTAGGTATCATTTGGTCTAGAAACTCTTTGAGATGGCTTCTGTCTATCATACCTTTGTAAAGCACTTACTACAGTGAGGTCCAATATGGTTGCAGGATTTAGGAGGTAATGCAACATAAATATTTCCTTTTAAAATGAAAACAAATAACATAAAATTCTCAATAAACATGCAAAGCAGTTTGTCTTTTATTTTTTATTTTGTTTTATATGCAAGGAAAGGGGACATAAGGAACACTAAATCACTTAGAAAAGGTCATATAGTTTCATTTGTATTTAATATATAAAAGCATTCAAGGAATTTGTTTTATTAGTAGTAAATTTTTGCAAAGCTTTCACTCCTCTGGCCTGGTCAGGGAGGAAAAGCTTGTATTAAACTAAAACAAGCTCAGTTATGCTTGAAAATTATCAAAGACTTCAATATCCCAAAATGGATAAGAACAGATTTAAATTGACAATGCTTTTGAGACAATATCAGATTCATGTAATATACTTAACTAGAATAAGTTTGCTGTATTTTTTTTTTTAACAACACAATTCTATAAGGATTTTTTAGCAAAAGTTCTAACTTGAAATCATGCTCTGGTCATAAATCTAAGAAAAAAAGGACATTCCTGAGAGCTGAATGTATTTCCTAGTTTCACACTTCTGGCTCTACTGCTATTGTTAACACCTGGGAGTATTTTGGGAAGGTTTTACACTAAAATGCATATAAGGTCCCTACTCTGAAGTGCTGCAGAATTGGTAACAAAGAAAACATGGATGTGAATTAAACAGTAAAAGCAGTGGAAATGGCATCTTTGAAAAAAAGAAAATATTATGCTTCTTCCTGAGTCAAACGTCATTATAAACTTAATCTTAAAATTAATTTTGAGGACAGATTTCAGTGAAGTACATTTTTAGTGTAATTAGAAGCCATGTTCTAACTAGAAGCAATCATTAAATTAACTGTAGTTAGAAAAGTTGCTGCTTTTCTGTTTATTCCTAATGTTCTATTGTTTTGTATCTAGCAAAGTTAGCAGCTGTTAAATATCAGTACTTCTTAAATGAGAAACTCTGTGTAAATTCCTTTAGATTTAATCTCTGTTGCTAGCACAAGAGATTGGTCTCCCTGCTCATACTGTTTAAATTGTTCAACACATTTATGTATTAACTCTTTCCGAAGCTGAAATTCTTACTGACTTCAGGACATTTAATCTTATAATTCACTTTGGAAATAAATTTTTTGTTTCTTATTTTAAAGCAATAATTGGAAGCTCATAAACTCATCTTAAGCTATTTGAACTGGTAATGTCAAAGCATTGTAACCTCTGAAACCTAGTAACACTCTGCAAGAGCTACTGAAATGTCCCTCTGGAGTTGATAAACCTACCCAATTTCAGAGGCAAATGCTCTATGTATTGTACTTCCTGGAATAGGAATTCGTGAAAATAATTAATTGCCTAGAACACAAAACTACGGTTCCTTTCAGTCATTCAGAAAAGCCAGTTAAGGTTGCTGAAAGGCAGAAGGAAATCCAGTTTTCCTTCTGGAAGGATTGCTTTAAAAACAGCTTATTCCTTTGGCTATGGGGCTGGGAATATTTTTTTTTCTCAAACTGATTTTTAAAATCAGTTTCTTTGCTGAAACATGTTGCTAGTTCTCCTTATTTTGTTTAAATTGCCGTTATTACAGAATGGGAAATTAACCCCTGACTTAAACTGCGAACTCAATAAACTACTGTTGTATAGTGTATATCATGGTACGAAAACCAATATCTACAGCTGCATCAAGGGTCATGCTTGAGAACTTCTCTGCTGTGAATTACGAAATGTAGCAAGAGCACAGAGTCTTTGCAGTGTTACCACGTTTTCTGGCAGATGTGGACCTTGGAGAGAGCGACACAAGTTGAATGATGGAAGAGTCTGGAGACATTACCCAAAAAACTAAGCATGTGAGCCAAAAGATACATTGTTTTCTGTAATTAGACCTCTTATAAGTGCAGCTATTTAGTATAAACTGAACAAAATTCTTCACCTAGCACAAAATACAGGAATGTGTTCTGTTCCTCTGACATTATAGCCTTAGTATAATAATTAAAATGCTGAAATTGCATGGCAAAAAAATGCCATATAAAAGAATGTGTGACATACAGGATATTTTTTGGCTTTTTTACCTTAGTAGATATTATGTGTTAGTATAACTTACAAACCCCTCCATCTAAAACAGAGCTTTACAGTCCTAAGATCAAAGAGCCACTTCTGCTCCTTTTTGTCAGGCACAGAATTTACAGCCCTGGAAACTCTCCAGTAACCACAGCTCTTCACATTCAGCTACCTTGAAGGAGCATCATATTTTGCAGTTAACATCTAACAAAAGCATTTGGCATTTGTAAATCACTTCTTTCCTCTACAACTGCTGTTACTCATATTAATGCTCCTGAATGCCCATTTTAAGCAAGCAAGATTAAAACATCTAGGCAAATTCATTGTTAGTTAAAATTTATCAGGTATGAAGATTTTCTATTCAACACTTCAGGAGTTCCAAGGCAGATCTACTTTGCCTACAAAAAATGCTTCCCTCTCAGATCAGTTTTTGCCTTTATAGTAAGAAAATTACAGGGTATTTAGAGCCTTTTAAGAATCTCAAGGAATAAAAGGATAAAGGGAGAAAACCCAAACACAGAAGTGCAGAACCTGCGTTCTGCAGTGCCAGAATCTAAAATGGAAAAAAAAAAGTTTCTCTATTTTGAAATATATGCCAGGTATTACTTCCTATGTCACCTTCAAGTTTTCCTTCATGAAATTATTGTGGAGAATGTCTTCTCAGAATGGTGTTATAAGGTGAAGTTGGAGCCAACCGATCACTACTTACTGTACAGCTAGAAGTTTGCTTTGAGCCTGAGTAGCTGTCAAATTTAAATAAGCAACATTATTTTGCTGTGTTGGGTTTAGTTGATTTTTTTCTTCCCCTGTCTTGCATCCAATCTTTTGTACACTGGTCCTTTGTAAAAAAAAAGGAGGTTATAAAATCTGTATTACAAGATGATGTATGATGCCTAAAAACCAGAAAATGAGGGGGGAAGTGTATACAAATGAGTATTTTCGTGTCCCTGTTGTCATTATTAGGAAATTAATGTTTATGGTTGAGTATTCCCTGTCATCAGGAAAAGCACTGCAAGAGAACAGAGGGATGCCCAAGACATCTTTCTGTCTTTTCTCATCCTTTCTGTCTGCATTTTTAATTCCTGTCTTAAACAGCACATAAAGCAAATCATGAAGTTTAACTAATATTCTTTAGGGGAACGAGGATAAGAATATATGGTGAGTGCACCATTTAGGTTAAGAAACTAAATCTCAGAAGGCAAGAATTATATCCAAAGATGAACTTCTCTGCATTTAATATGGTCTTAATGATTTTGTAGCAAATAACATTTTTCCACAAGAAAATTAGTTCCTTATTTCTTAGGGCAACATAGAAAGGGCAGCTAAGGAAGGCTGTGAATGTGTTCTATTGCTTCTTCCACTTACCTGTAGGAAAGGCCCTATGAAGACAAATTTTTACAATTGTTTGAAAAGAAATGCAAATGGCTTTTCCCTTGTTTTAGCTGACCCGTCATGGACTCAGTATCTCAATCCTTTGCCTAAAATAGTTAGTAGGTGATATATCATCCTAAACTGAACGATGCTGACTTGCACCAGGAAGCAGTTTACAAATAAAGAGAGTTTATACCAGAGCTACCTTTAATGTTGCATGGAATACAACCTTATTTGACCTGAAGCCAATCCTTGCTGAGAACCAGCATCTTTGTCTTAGAGGGGAAGTTTAGGCCGTCTTTATTAGTTGGGAGCCCCTCACCACAAGAAGGATGTTGAGGCTCTGGAGCGTGTGAAGAGAAGAGCAACAAATCTGGTGAGGGGGCTGGAGAACAAGTCTTACGAGAAGTGGCTGAGGGAGCTGGGGTTGTTTAGCCTGGAGAAGAGGAGGCTGAGGGGAGACCTTATTGCTCTCTACAACTACTTGAAAGGAGGTGGTGGAGAGGAGGGTGCTGGCCTCTTCACCCATGTGACAGGTGACAGGACAAGAAGGAATGGCCTCAAGCTCTGCCAGGGGAGGTCTAGGCTTGACACCAGGAATGGCCTCAAGCTCCGGCAGGTGGGGGTTTAGGCTTGACACCAGGAAAAAATTCTTCACAGAAAGTGCAATTGGGCACTGGAACAGGCTGCCCAGGGAGGTGGTCAGGTCACCTTCCCTGGACGTGTTTGAAAGACGGGTGGATGAGGTACTGAGGGACATGGTTTAGTGACTGATAGGAATGGTTGGACTCAATAATCCGGTGGGCCTTTTCCAACCTTGTGATTCTGTGAGCATTGCATTTCCATGGGTGAAACTGAAGATAGTAGTCATGAGAAAGCATAATTATTCACCTCCTCTCCCCAGTATAAACTTTGGGATAGTAAGTAAAGATTTATTTCTATACAACATGCATAATTTGTGTTCATTTTCATGCACAGTCAGGATTATTTCTGGTTTTACTGCATCTGTATATGTATCCAGATAATTAGAGGCATCAGTGACAGTATATGGTATACCCTGTAAGACAACTCTCAATGCTTTAATACAAAAACCTGCTAGTCAATCAGAACTTTGCAGTAGTAGGAGTTTAATTTAGCCCTTTATTTTTTTAATTCAGAATTCTTCTTTTTTCCTCCTCTTTCAAGGGGAAAATCAAGTCTGATTGTATTTTTAATAAATCAGTTTTCAGGCTGTACTGAATACAACTTTAGAAAGCTTCTTGGTTTGGTTTTTTTTAATTTTATGATGTACTTGCAGTGTGTATATTGAACTCTGCAAGACCTCTGTTGGCATGAGAAGAAATCTCAGAACTGCATAGAGATATTATCTCAAGTAGGGTAATTTCACTGCAAATATTGTCTTCATAATATGTTTTAATTCCTCTGCATTTTAAAAATGGTTGCTGCAGATTACTGCATGAATAAACTGTTTTTTTATGCTCTGCTAATAATGGCAGCAAATGTATTTGGATTTCTGTTTGTTTACTCACGCGCTGCCTTTTACAAAGAAGATAGCTCTAATAAGCCATAATGTGTTTCTTTCAAAAATATTTAAGTATGACAAATTGCAAAGCTTTGTGGATTTCCGTTTTCATTCTGCCACCTGGAAACCTGTATAAATTATTTATTATTGATGCAGGGCATGCTATATGCAAGATTTACAAATCCTTACTTACATGTCCAACAGAGACTGCAGCCTGACCCGTGAGTCCTACAGAGCAGTGTCAAGAGGGATGTGCCAGGGTCAGAGCTTGATAATAAAAGGCTGGTTGCAATTTCCACAGGAAAGACTGTCTAAAAATCAGTTAGGATAAGTAGGTCATTCTGAGAGTTGAAATAATAGAAATACGATAGAATTCAACATTGTCCAAAGTCATTGATTCAGAAGTTGATAACGGGTTTTGAAGATCTACAGCGAGAGCTCTTCAGCAGGGAAGGGCCCAAGAAGGGAACATTTGGGGTTGATAAGTTTATTGCAGGGGGAAAACCAAAAAAAACCAAAAGAGGCAGACCAAAGCTGTGGACAGGAAAGAGGAAAATAATTTTGGTGAGGAATTTTCTGTGGAACTGAGCTAAAATGTACAGAGCAATGGGACTTCACCTGAAATGCTGTTTAGGTTATTGTTGCCCTCTATGTTGTAGCCAGTGCAGGTGTCCAGGTGCTGGAACCATAATATCTGCTGGGGTGCCCACTGTGCAGAGTGGCTGTGACTGCCCCACACTGGACATACCCAGTTCCAGGTGGCTCCAGCAGCCCCAGCACAGGGCACAACCGAGCCGCTCAGCCATGGGTGGGAAGCTCAGGGAAAGCCTGGATGGTTGTCTGCCCTGGTGGTTGTCTCTTGTTTCCGGCTAGCTGAATTAGTAAGTAAATACTTTTTTTATTAGCCATAAATTAATTTTATTATCCCCAAATGAAGTCTGTTTCACCTGTGAGGGTAGTTGGCTAGCTATATCCCTGTCTTTATCAAGACCCATGAGCTGTCTTGTTCCTCTTCTTCCTATTTTCTCCCCTCTTCCCCTAACGTGAGGAGTGATCAGGAAGCCGGGAAGTATTTTTGCTGTTGGCCAAAGGCAAACCCACCACACAGGCAGAGGATGACTCGGAGAACTCAGACTGGTAGCTATCCAGAAATATGCAAATAGAGAAATACACAAAGTGTGAAGGAGAACAATTGAAACAAATGAACAATATTTGAATATTTTAAAGGAAACAAATAAGTAAAAGCAGGTAAAAATAGGTAAAAGTAACTTTACATTAAAGACTCAAAAGGGCTAATTTTTAATCTACAAATCTGAAAATCTCTTCTTCCATGAACAGAGTGGGCAAAAATACGAAAAAAAAAAACCTAAGCAAAAAGAACCATCTGAAACAAAAAAAAAGTGTTGTCAATTCATAATCTGCCTTATGTGACAGTACGCATCTGTAGCAGCAGTAGTCAGTTCCGTGACATGTGAAGTCTCCTTTTTTAATTAGTGATAAGTATTTCATCATTGAGAAAAACCTAGGTTGTGTGAGATATGATTGAACGGATCTGAACAATTATTTAGAATCTGAAGTAATTTCTGGATCAACAATGAAGATTTCACCACTAAAAGAACATTTTCTGAGACCTCTTTCCAATAGTATTGAGACTATAAATTTTGTTCAAGCCTATAAGCAACATGGTATACTATAAATAACATCAGGAGCAAAGTTGTTCTTCACCAGAATTCAGCTTGAGAATGAAGGAGTCCTCAATGAACACATTGTAGAGTAGCATCAGTTTTACAACAACAAAGACATCTTAGAATTACAACAATAATGTGTTCTCTGCAAATGTATTTAAGGCATAACTGAAGATGTCGCTTTTGCTGCACATTCAATAACATGAGCCCATCAGTGCACTTCTCCTTTCTTCCAGATGACAACATTTTCTGTTGTAAGGGGGATCTTGGATCACCATTCAAAATCCACTATACTCAGACCAACTACAGCCTCCTAGGTGCTTTTTGGAGTCCTTTGCTTTGTTCAAAAACTACTTCAAAGCTAAAAAAATGTCCCTCTTGAAGAAAGGCATTGGCTTCAGGTTTTGTGAGCCACATTACAGCCAGTTATTGGGAAAGGACAGACAACACTACCATCAATTCCCAGGTCAAGAAAAGTCTGCCTCTTGGGAAGCTGAGCAAATCCACTACACCCATTTCTCCAGCAGAAGTGAAAATGTAAATCCTGTAAAGTGGAGACAAAACCATTTCCTTACCACAGAGGAAACGTCCACAGTTACATAAGATGACAAAAATGCTGAGTGCTAAAGTGATTAGGGTCCCAAACATTTTAAAGAAAGAAATCTCATTTTCTTTGAAGATTTTTGAATAGAGGAACAAAGCCTCAGCAAACTGACTGTGGAAAATAATCCTCCACTGTTCCCACTCTCCTGCAAACTAGATGAGTTTGTTTGTCTTTCACAATGCCCATTCCTATGGCTGGCTGCTGGAAAGCTGCCAGAGTTACAGGCAAATAGAAACTGATTCTGTTACTCAGAAGGAGCATGAGTACCTGGGAATAGGAAAATTATCTATGTGGGAGGTTTGCCAGCAATTTCAATAAATCATATTCTAAATGATAATACCATGAAATGAAAAAGTCCTCGCTAATTAAGAACTCCATTAAAGAAAGTACATACTTTAGTATGTGCTTTAGTTTTACAAAATAAAGCCAGAATCACTGCTAAGTAGGCTCAGTTGCTAAAACTCTGGAATAAGCTAGTTTAAAAAATTATTTTAGAATTTAATGAGGTCACACATGTCTTGACTACTCTTACTCCCATTAAGTGCAAAAGAGGTGCACACCATTTTTGGAAACTACAAGAAAACCACTGATGAAAACATCCACACCAGCATGATGGAAATTGTTATTTTTCCCCTTGGGTTTAAAGAGGAGTGAGACTGATAACTTTAAGAATTAACTGGGAATTCAGGAAGTAATTCACTTCAGAACTCAGATATATTTAAATTAGTTGTCTGGACCTTGTATAGCCTAAGGGGAGAAAGAGAGACTTGCGATGTAAAGTTCAGAGCACCTAAGGTAGTACTTTCCTCTCTTACCACTTTCCACTAGACCCCCTCTGCTGCGATGGACTACAAAGGAAATATCTGGAGCCCAACATCATATTTTACTATCCTAAAATAGCTAAAGAAAGTGAGGTAAAACAAAGATCAAGTGAGTTTTGTATCTTGTTCAAACTGGCATCAGCACTTCCTTGCATTATTGCCAGACAATTTTTGCATAGCTAGCATCATGTCTTATGGGAGAGGGAAAGGCCTTTAGTAAAGTCCATTGGATTTTTTGATAGAGTATTAATTTAAACGCATTCAATTTTTTCTCCCCTTGGGCTTTAATCATCCTTCTTTGGCATTTTTTATTCTCTGCACGGCGGAACCAAGTGGGGATGTATTATAGAAATGGTTATAGTTTTGTCATGATTTAACCCCAGCTGGCAACTTAATATTATGCAGCCACTCACTCAGCCACTGCTGTTCTGCCAGAAACCTTTGATACACAAAGTCAAATGACTTTCTTACCCTGTAAAGTAAATTGAGGTTAAAACACTGAGACCCACCTTAAATCCTTCATGCTCTTTGACAGAGGGCCAAATGTCACAGCTTCGTGATATTCTGAAAAGTTACCCACAACAGAAAGATCAACCTATTTCTGGAGAAGAATACCAGACAGAAAACACTGGGGCCGCATGAACAGCTTTCTGCTATACGCCCTTCTTTAACAAGGGAATAAGCAGCTTGAGGTGCCAATCTGTTGCCAAGAAAATAAACAGGACTGCTCATCTGACTAGTTACCACTCATAGTTACCACTATGCTTTAATACTTTCTGGAAGCAAATAAATTTTTCTGTACCCTTACATTGAAGCTGATATTGTCAAATGTGTTAAGGATTACATCTTCATGGAATCCTGTGTGCTCACTTTTACACTGTAAACACTTACAGGGGCGCTAAAATCAACGACATGAGGTCACTATTATTATCTCTGGAGAGAGAGTAGCAATTCAGCATGAAACTGAGGACATAACAATTAAATGCCTGAAAAGGTGAATTAATTTCAAGGAGCAGTAACAAACAGGGCTGCCAGATATAAAGCATGGGTTTAGAGACTTTTCAGCCAGCATCCCTTCCATGTAATAGCATTGCCTCTGCAAAGCTCATATGCTCCACAGTGTAGCCTGAGGTGCTCAAGGCAAATTAACATGTGCCTTGTCTCCTCTTTAAGTATCCTGGCAGTGCATCCCATCTGCTAACACCACACTTCAGAACAGAGGGCAGGTTGTTTCTAACAAGGATATATTTTCTTCTGAAGCACAGAGTCCCTGTTCTCCACAGCACCTCAGAACAAGGAAGGACTGAATATTCAAACTGAAGTTCCCTTGATCTTCATCAGAGAAAAACTGCAGAGAATGTTTACATTGGTGCTGGCACTGTCAATGTTAATACTGTAGCTGTTTCATGGCCAAACAGATGGTGCTAGTCTACATGGATGTTGGTCTAGTGAATATATCCAAGGCTAACTGATGCTCCGGGGAGCAAGTTCATCTTTGCAAAAAGGTACTCTCAGACATACAGCAATTCTCATCTTGGGGAAAAAAAAAAACAAAACAACCATTCAATTGTCTTGGTAGCAGGTGTTTGAAAAATCTTGTTGTTGTAGGCAATAACTGCAACAGAAAACCACAATTACTGCTAATGGATAGGAGGAGAAGAGTTCAAAATAAATGAACACTGCTTGTTGGCTGCAGTAACCTTTATGAAAAATCTGCTTTCTAATTACAGAGAACCTCTAATTCTCTAATAGAGAAGCATATATTCTATTTTAAGCTGTGTATAATGTAATGGATAGCTATAATTACTTCAAGAGAATAAGGAACAGTATCAGTAAATATGTACTGTACATCAGGCAAGTTATTTATTTTGTCAGCAGTTGGAACATATAGCTGCTTATGTTTCTTAG
The DNA here is from genome assembly GCF_032191515.1 of Phaenicophaeus curvirostris. Taxonomy (NCBI): domain Eukaryota; kingdom Metazoa; phylum Chordata; class Aves; order Cuculiformes; family Cuculidae; genus Phaenicophaeus; species Phaenicophaeus curvirostris. Next base: position 28,873,614 of record NC_091394.1, on the reverse strand, counting down.
TATTTCACATTCATCATTATGTATATTTGCTAATGTACAAACGAATATGAAGTACTACTTCTGTCTCCAGCTAAATAAAGTACATAAACATTAATCAGAAATATTAATTACACATGAATGGGATACAAAGATGAGAGGGAGATAGAAAGAGGGGCTCATTTTTAAAGATATAACACAAATTCTAGTGAGAAATAAGATCTGAAGGCTTGGAAGTCTGTGCTGTATATTTTGTACACAAAAACATATCCACGCTGTTTAATATTTGCCAGGCAAATCACAAAACCCTCTCAGGCTACAGCAGCATATGATCTCCTTGAATGTTTTCCTGAGCTCCTGACTCCGAAATGCATAGATGAGTGGATCGATGATGGAATTGCACATAATGAGGATGAGGTAGAAGTTAAAGTGGGACATGAAACACACACAGTAAGGGTTATAGGGGCAGGAGATGTAGAAAATCAGGTGCAGGAAAAATGGAGCCCAGCACACAACAAAAACTCCAATCAGGATGGTGAGAGTAATGGCTCCTTTCATGTTGGCCCCTTGGCGAATAGGGCCAGTCCCTGGAAGAACAGCAATCTTTTTGATATGCATCCGAGCCATCATGAACATGTGGACATAGAGGGATGCCATGAGAATGAGCATAGTAAAGAACATGCTAATAAGGCAGATGATAACAACACTGCTGTCAGAGTAAATTATGAACAAAATGCCTGAGACTGTGCAAGCAGCCCAGATGCATGTGATGATGACCCCTACGCGCTTCACCGTCATGATATTATGGTACTGGAGGGCATAAAATATAGTAAAATACCTGTCCACTGCTATTGAGAGGAGACTGCAAATTGATGCAAGCAAGGAACTGCAAATCACTGAATCAATGACATTGTCAATGTTTATAGTAAAGCTCTGTGCGTCTGTGTCTGTATTGTTTAGCAGCGTGATGACAATAGTTTCTGATCCATTAGATACACTCACTAGCATGTCAGCCACTGCCAAGCTACAGATGAAGAAGTACATGGGTGAATGGAGGTTCTTGTTCTTGGCTATTGCCACAATGACCAAGACATTCTCCAACAAGCTGATGATGCCCAGAGTCACAAACACTTCAGGGGATACAAAGAGTTGCTCGTAGCAGCCTCCCGAGGAGTGGCCTTTTGCATTGGATTCACTGGCACCTCCATGTAGTCCATAGCTGTGGTTCCATAAATGCAGAGGCTGGAGTGTCCCACGGTGCTGGGTGATATTCATCTTATGGAGATATCCTTTCAGCTTCCTGCTTTTAAAACTCCTGTTCGTTTTGAATTTCTTTGAAAACCTTCTTTGGCTTTTCAGCTTGAGAAGAAAAGAAAAATAAGCCAGCACTGAGGCAGGCAGCAGTTCAGAACGCTTTGACTGCTGTTATAAAATAAGATTTCAAACTCAGAAATGCTGGTTTGTTCTCCCACAGGTGCAGTTTTCTGATTATCATCACATTTGCCTTGGTGATCTATGTCACAGAGTCCCAGCAGTCTTGAAGTTTGCATCACATTCTCCCCTATGGTCAATTCCTGTTTAGTTCACTGGTATGCTGCAAGGCTTTTTGTTCCCTTCTGTTAGGAGAGGCAAACATAAAATGCCCAAGTGACTACTGCAGAGCAGAAACTAATTTCAAACTGCAAGCACCGGTCTCTCTGTCAGGCAGTGCATGCCGGCTGCCTGTTTTATGGTCTGTGGAGGAGAAAAATATTCAGGGCACTCTCCGCCTCTGCTCTGCCTTCCAGCCAATGGGGCTTGGGAGCTGCAGAAAGTCGAGGGGCTGCTGGTTTTGAGCCTCTCTGAAACATTACACAGCACAGTAGACTCAGATGCAGCACTAGCTACCAGTAGGTACAGGAAAGCAGATGAACTACCAGAGATTTGTTTCACTTCTTTAACTTCTCAGAAAAGTATTTTAATTCTGATTTTTAATGAGGAATCTTAACAGAACTGTACTAGCAATTCTACAGAATTCCTGCAGCTGAACTGATGGCTTTTTTGTTTTTGGACTGTGATTTACTGTAATTTAGTCTTTCTTCTTCTGTGGAACAATGCTGTTCTAACTTGTGTATGTGGCAAAACAGGAAAAGAACAAAGAAGCAAAAGAATACTTATTTCCTCTCAGTTCTCTCTCCCAGATCTCCCTTACATTGCTAACTTTTCTATGCTTCAGTCCTCCATTTGCAAGATGCATTGTTGCAAGTTTGCAGTATACACTTTAAGCTCCTTATATTTTTTTTAAGAAATTGAGACCATCTAAGGACAAAACATAAAACAAAAAGCCAAGGTCACAAATGGCTTAATAAGTTGTCCTTTTAAAAGTAGTCTTCCCTGGGTAACAGCTTTTTTCATTGTCCAAGAAGGAAAAGACAATAGGGTTGATCGTTGAAGCCATCAACATCAGGAATTAGGATGCTGGGCAGAAAGATTGAAAAGGAAAGCAACAGGACACAAAGTTACAACCTATAAGAAATGGGGCTCATACAATGGTAACGAAACAAAGAGATCAATAAATTTCCTACAAGTCCATCCAGAAGGATGTCCCTGTGCTTACCTGGCATGAGATGAAAGTCAGCTTGTGTGCATTCTGCCAGGGAAAACCCTTGAGAATGAGGAGGAAAAGAATGCCAAATGAATATGAGGAGAAAAGGATAAAAGTTGATTTCCTGTTTCCTCCTCAAACAATGCAGCTGCAGTCTGAAAAACAAATATACTGAACAAATCCATGAAAGCTATAAGAAAGTCAGTCCCTACACCTCAGTGTAATGTTTGCAAAGAAGTTGTTTGAAAGAGCATTTCCTGTCAGCTACCAGGGGGTCTGTATCTGATGCAAGAGTCTATCTTCTTAAACCTTACAAACTATTTTCATCTTTTATGAATTATCTGGTTTTAAAATGAGCAGCTATAAAGAGATACTGCAATACAGCATGCCTGTGGAAGCACAACTATCTATATTCAACATCCCAGCATCAGTGAAGCATGATTTTAATTTCACATTTGGATTTGCCATAGATCTAGGATTTTAAAGATCTGTATCAGAAGAAAAGTCACAGCAAATTATTTCTGGGCCTTTCCCCAGACAGATTGCTTCATAAAATTGAAACATGAACACTCAAGACAAACAAAATAACCTGCAGCACAGGAAATCCCACATTTATCAGTTTGTAATAGAGCATTGACCAGCAGCATCCTTGCAATGAAAGAATAGCTTGCTGCTGAGAGGGTGAGATTTACTTTCTTACCAAGATATAATGCAAGTCAGGATTAAAAAAGATTTATTACCTAGTTACTGATCCCTGGGCCAGTATACACTATCTCTTGCCACAGACAAGACTTTCTTACCTAACCCTTAAGAACATAGTTACAATGTGAGAGCAGTGGGAAAACTTGCATATAAAGACTGAGCAGCATCCCCCAGACAAGACATTTTTTCACACGTGCAGCCAGAAAGGCATAATCTTCAAATTATCCTAGGGAAGCAGCTACTCAGCATCCCCTCCTTCATCATCACCCTCCAAGGTGGAAGTGCACATGGCACAGGGATCTGTGCTCTTCACCTGCTTAGGTGGAGATAGTGCGGGAGAGGCTGGCAAGAACAGGAAGAAGCTACCTCCAGAGGATATTGCATTGTTTACTCCAGCTGGGTGTCTATCGTCCCTCTTCTGGAACCTCCTTTTCTCTGCACATTATCTCTGTTCTTAACCTTCTTTATCTTTCCATTTACTACATCTCTTCACCCAGAAGCTACCCAGACAACGCTCCATATCTGATTTTTCTCATAAAAAATGCAACATTAGTTACAACAAAGGAAAAAAAAAACACTTCTCTCCCACCATAGCAATCACTCACTCCAAAATTTCCACTTATGCTCTGCATTCTTGGGGCAAAGTTAGCCATTCCTGTTTGTGGGATGGGAGTACATGACTGGAAGTAGGAGACTTATGGTAGCTTAGTGACTCAGTTGAGACACTGAGGAGGTGATGTACCTTTAGACTGCTCTGACCAGAAGTTGTAAAACATGTTATACAAGCACTTTTTTAAATGAGAGAAGAATGCATCTAAATGCTTCTGTGGTAGAAGAGGGATACACACCTCTGGCTCCTACTTAACAATAAAACAAACTGTATAATGTTAAAATAATTCATGTGGTCCTGGCTCTCTCATGCCTGAAAATATGTCAGAATATCAATTTCTTTAGTCATAGATGACAGGAATATTGCCTAATATACATTGCCTAAACTGTCTCTAAAGTTTTAAAAACCAAAGTTGAGCTAATATTTCTTTAAAGAGTTGTAATCTTTTTGGTACTTTGGAAAAACAGCCATGGCTACAGAAAACTATAAACTGATAAAAGTGATATACTGGTATGCACTCCAGCTCTTAAGAGAACTAACATATTTGCCAAGATTTCACATCAGCCTCCTCTTCCAAAATACAGAAGATTCATATGATAAAAAACATATTTTGGCTCGTCCTTAAATATTTTCATTTCAAGAATTCCTCCTACAATTCCTCTATGCTTTATGCTCTGTTTCCAGCTACCTCCCAAACCCACCCTTCAGATACTGTTATAGTCATCTCCACATCAAAACATACTGAAGAGATGAATTATCCTCTGAGAGTTGCTGAAAAGTTTCCAGCAGAAAGCTTTCACTGGAATAAATAATAAGCAGATAAAATCCCAGTAGTGATAAAGGAAGACAGGCAGAGTCATGAGCAGACTGTATGCGTCCACTGTGGGAGAAAAAGAAAGGCAGAGGGAGTTGGCACATGCATTTCTTTGCTCAAATGCACAGTCTAAGCTTGCTTTGAATACCGTGTTTGTGTTGCTCAGGCAGAGAGATGATATTTACCACTCCAATAAGTGCCAGTGGAAACAGAGGAGGGGTAGTGAGAAGATGGATAGAAGGAGGGGTAAAAGAAGTAGGTTATTAATATTTAATCAATCCCTGAGGGCCTTCTGAGTGTGCCAGTACTGTGTAAAGGGCACTGCAGCCTTTGCATGCACAAACATAATTGAAAGAATTCCTTGATAGGTGATCCTTGATACAGATCCAGTTTTCCAGTGCATTCAAAACCTCAGTTCCATAACTCAGTAAAATAGACTGTAGTATGTTTTAGCATGCTGATTCTGAAGTATAAGAGGAGCCAGACAATTTAACTTTGGAAGCTGCTAGGAGATTTTAAGCTGTATCATATCTCCATATTACAGCAAAGACAATTCTGCTTAACACTCAAAATACTCACCAAAACTGGTTCACATAATCATAGAATCATAGAATAGTTAAGGTTGCAATGTATTTTTCCATCCTAGCCACAGATATCATTGCAAGAAACATTTCTCTGATTCCTTCTAGCTCCAGTAAATCAACGTATGAGCAGTATGGAGACACTTATTTGTTCCTGCATTTGGACTGGTAGTTTTTTAAGCTGGTCGTTGAATGTATTGTTTTATTTTCCAGCAATTCTGATAGAAGTAGTAAGAGAATTATCAATACAGACCTGACTATCAAAAGCTTCAGATGATACCCTAGGATATGGAGGAATACAGAAGAGAATTGGCACTGCTTCTGGATGAAGTAAAGCTGAAGTCTGTTGCAGATAGCAAAGAAAATCTACATGTTACTTCACAGAAAAAAGAAGTGATTGTGGACTACATAAATTACTATTCTTTGTGCTTATACAAATAAGTTCAAAGAAAAATTAATGAATCAGTGGTAGCTTTTAGTCAAACAAGAATAAATTATGTAGATAACCTTCTGACTACTTCTTCTGAAATGCTGGTTGGACTGGACTTCTGGAAGTCATCTCATCCAGTTTCTCCTTGGAGTGGAATTGCCAATAATATAGAATCAGATTAATAATAATATAGAATCAGATTAGCAGTGGTTTTGTCCAACCAAGAATTGAAAAATTCCAAGGCTTGAGATCCGACATCTTCCCTGGATAAGGTGTTCTGCATTACTTTTCTAGGTTTTTTGGTTTTTTTTCTAATCTGAATCCCCCAGTACTAAGTGACATGCCCTACAGGAGCGGTAGAAGGAAGATGGACTGGTAAAATTTGTTGAAGGGGAAGGTAATGGGTGATTTAATAGCAGATTATTCTAGTCTATAGCTAATGAAAGAGAATACACAGAGATTATAGGGCCATGGTCCTATACATAGTGCCAGGAAATATAACAAGAAACAACAGTCACAGGTGATGGCTTGGGTATGTAACCTCAATTCCTGCTCATTGTGACAGTCCTCTGATGAACCATCTTCAGATTCTCCACATCTCTCTTGAACTATGGGGGTTCAAAATTGAACACTGTTCCAAATTCAGCCTTGCCCATGCCAGATAGAGGAGGGATAATAATCTACTTTAAAATGTCAGCTGTGCTTCTCGAATCTGAGCATTTGAGTCCTTGCTTTTCCCCATTTGAAATTATAGTGTGCTTCTGGCTTATATTCAGGTTTATATTCAACATAACCACTTTGCTGTCCTTTTCAGCAGAGCTGCTACTCGGGGAGTCAGTGCCTGTTGTGCACTGATGCACAGGGCTAGTCCACCCCATGCAAAGAGCTCTTTAGTTCTTGTTCACCTTCACAAATTTTCTGTTAGCCCAATAGTCATGTCTCCTTTCATGCCTCTGGACCAAAGCTCTGCTGTGTCTATCATTCACCCTCTGAACTTACTACAATCTGCAAATTTTTGGATGGTGCATGCTGTATTAACTTCCCTGTTAGTGATGGAAATATGGAACAATTATTATCAGGAAAGAACTTAGGGTACTCCATTTGTTCCCACTTATCAGATGGACTGTTGCCCATTGTACAATACATTCATCACTACTTTTGAGACTATCAGTCCAAGCAGTTTTCAACCCACTTGTGACATCCAAATGGAAGCACTGATCAGTGGAAAGTTTGTCTAATACATTTTTATCTAGTCTCTTATTTTAGAATACTGATTGCCTTGTAATCCTCTTAATTTCTTTTTCAACCTTTCTCACTTGAGGTCAAAACAGTTTTTAAATCAAGGAACTTCAATGCTGAGAACAGGAGCCTCTGTATCTTGGTTTTTTTTTTCCTCATGTTTGTTATTTAGGAGAACAGAAGAACCCTTTAGACAATCTAGATGCTGAAAAGCATGTTAATGTGCATTCTGCTCCCAAATGATACATTCACGCTTACTTGAAGATGCTCAAAATGTGCAGAAGTGGAATATTTTCTGTTCAAATGGCATGAAGAGTGCATGGGCTTTAAGAACTTAACCATTTAAATCTGGTCTCCATTCTATTTTAGAAGATTACTGTTGTGATAACAGAGATCATTCATTTGTAGTCAATGCAGCAATTGCCATTGTTGTCTCAGTCTTTTACTTATTTGTAGACTTCAGTGTTTGTTCAGACTCATCTGAAGTACTTTGTTCAAATGACTCCTTTCTCTTTAGTGTTCATATGACTCTTCAAATACCTCTCCAGAAGACACACAGCAGCATGCAGAATTAAGTACAAATTTAATATTCACATTCATACAGATCTGCAAACCAAAAAGCTGTAGTCCTGAGTTTGCAACTTCCTTGGCTTGTTCTATGCCAAAATAGAAGATGTTAACCTGGCCTTTTCCTTTGTTCATGACTTTTGTGCACAAATACAGCAGAGGAAATACTTCTAACAACAGCATGCTCTTCTTCACTTGCTAAATGCTTCCAAACAGAGCAGTTTTCAGCATTGCCCTTGCTTCTCTCACTTTAGCTCACTTTAAATCACTTTATATTATGGAGTTTAGAATGATCTTCACTTTTCCTGTTTATCATATTCAGTTTTCTGCCATAATGATATTCAGTGTTTTTCAGTGTGAGAGGTGCAGTAGCATTTTATTCTAGCAAAAAAATTGATCTAGTCAGTCCAGCTGTCTAACCATGAAAGCTTGAAAAATAGTGCCTCTCATTATAGTTGAATGAGAAGCAGAGAACCAAGGCAGAAAAATTGACAGACCATCATTTAATCACAGCCCAAGGTTGCATTGTGGCAAAAAAAAATAGTTGTTTTGGATGACGTCAAGTCACTTCAGTTTTTCAAAGAAGTCCTCAGAGTAGGGTACAACCTGCAGTTAATGTGAGGTGGAAAGTTACTAAGTATCTTGAGTCTTCTCTTCTAGTTCCTTTACTACTGAAAGCAATTTTGTTATTCCAATGGAAAAGTCATACACCTGTTCCTCTGACTTATGTTGTAAAGTGTCTGATGTTACACATGCAAAAAGATTAGCACTTTTGAAATCCATTTATTAGGAGCCTCTGTATATTAAGATTATATATTGTCTGAATTAAGGAAGGCAGCAGCAGCTGTGGTCCGGGCCCTGTTTCCAGTAAGTGTGCTATTCTACAGTGCCCTAAAAGGCTTATGGCTGGAGAGTCTGAGGAACTAAAACCCTTTGGTGATGCAGGTGTAGGGGGCAATGATGTGCAGTTAGATCTGAATGTATCTGATATAAGAGGGAATATTAATTCTACAGAAGCCTTAGTCTGATAGCAACTTGATGCAGAAAAAATACATTAAATAAGTATAGCCCATTAATTCCAAAATAGACTTTTTAACCCCCAGCATTTAGTAATTCAGTATTGTAAATTTACACTCCCAATAGTTTACAGTTATGGGACCTATGTTTGCATCCAATTGGTTTGTGTTTGAAGTCTATGGTTTAAGAATGACAGTCTTTACTTCTGTACCAAAGTCTTTGTATTGTTTCACTTATACTTTGATTCTCTGATTATACATTTTGTGCATATGACAAGTTCACAAATTACTAGGCTACTGCTGTTACCATGACATCATTTCTTTAGTACCTTTACAGAGAGAACTGTATGCTTAGTACCATAGTTTAAGATGCATAGTTTATGTCTTGAAGGGCTTATGTACAAGTAGTTACTGAAAAGCAGATTATTTTAACTCTTCCTGAATGATCTGTCCACACATATATATGAAAAATTGTATATATAAAAAACCCACTTACTTCCATATCAGTTCCATATTGTGTAGTCATATTCTGTACTACCCTGTATTGTCATCTGTAATTCCATGTGCAAGAAGCAGGAAATACTCTTCAAGAAAGCCCAAATCAGCTTGAGATCTGTGAAAAGTAATCTCCAATTGTGTAGCTGCATAGTGGACATTCATGACTTCCATCTAATTTCATAGCTCCTCAAGACACTCTATTTTTCAGCTGAGATATTGGACAAATCCTGGTCATAACCTGCCAGTTCAGCAGAGTGCTTAACCTCTTTGTAAATTGTTTTCTTCCATAGGAATTAAATTGTTTGAAAACAGGTAGAAATGTCGGAGTCATAATCTGGTATAAGACATAAAGTAGGTGCACTGAGTCATATGACAAATGAGTGAGTTAGCCAGCAGTGGTGACAGTATAAGACTGTAGATTAAAGGACAAATCGGAGAGAGCACTCTAGAGGTAAACACATCTTCACTGACACATAATTCAGAGTTGTCACAGTTTTCTCTAAGAACTGAGTACAGACAGGGAAAATACAAAATGTCTAGACTTTTGAAGAGCTGTAGTGTGTCTGCAGTGATTTGGTGTCTTGACAATGTCTTTACATCAGTCATCAACATATGGTGACAAGAATACCCCGCTTCCTCTGGTGAAAACTACTGCAACTACTGCTACTCTTTCAAAGATCTCTGGTGCTTTACAAAGTCTGAATTAGAAGACTGAATTGATAGTGAAGCTGGCCTACTGCAAAGCAGAAGTATTTCATTTGCAAAGCTCTCATAGAAAAAGTAATCTTAGAAAATTCAGGGGGATGAAACCTTACTTTTTTTTTTAACAGAAGAGGTCATCTATGCTAGGTCATTACTCATAAATTCTAGTCCTCACTGAAAGGTCATTTTTACTAAACTCAGGAGGAGCCTCCTATCTTTTCTTTTCTTTTCAGGATGAGGAAGCATGCATTATAAATGCTTTTCCTCTTTACTGCTGAGGTAGAGATTTTATTGTTGTCTGTGACATGGGCTGGTAATTTTCTGTCATAGTAGACTTTCATAAAATAGAAAGGCTGAATGAGTATTTAATACCATTGCAATAAATTAAATGGAGTAGCTCTTGCCTTTATACTGTTTGAAACTCCATATTCTAAGGTTAATAGAAAAAGATCAGGAGGGAAAGGAGGCAGCCATGGTAGAAGAGTAACATCTTAATCACCTTGTCATGATACGGTGCAGACCAGGATGGCTGAAAAATCAGCCTGGGCTAGAAAAAACCTTTTCTTTGTTGGAAGATAGCAATGGTGAGAGTGTAATCCTGAAGACTGATAAGGGCTCAGGAGAAGTCTTTTGTTGAGAGAACTGTGGCTGAAAGTACATCTTCTTTGAGAAATAACCAAGCCTCAAGTTAGACCTGAATCCTTTAATATATTCATAATATCTCATCTGGTTTTGTATTGAAGAGTATGAGATTTTGTTGAAGCTAAATGTTTAATTGAGAGATTAGAAGATTAATAGAAACTTTTCAGGGTTAAGCAGGAACGGCCAGAGTAATGGATGCTATGCCCAAGGAAACACTGCACTTTTTTTTCTAATTTTGGTTTTGGACCAAAAAGATTTCAGAGTTTATAGGTGCTAGGGGGACAAACCAATTTAGGACATCCAAAAGCTTATGCTTGAAACAGGTGAAGATGACATTTGAGTTATAAAGTGGGGACATTGGGTCATGGGGTATATCTGTAAAACGAAAAGGAAAACCCAAGGATATCTTCTCCTGTCTATGAGATCCAATTTACTTAGACTTTTCATAGACAGCTGTTATAAGTAAGAAGAGGATAGAACTGGAGGAAGATTTCCATACCCCTTGCAAGAGACAATATTTTCTGTGAGAACAAGAAAAAATAAAGAATCAAAGGATCCTGACATATGACATATCATATGGCAGACTCCTCAATGATAATGGACATCTGTGCAGCCATTTAAAAAGGATGGCTTGTGGGCAAGCTCATTCTGTTTGCTCCCTACTCCAGAGTGAATTTTACTTCTACACTTTGTGAGCAACAAAGATGAGATGTCTTCCTTGCAGAATGATGTGCAAGAGCAAGGTAGAGAATCATAAATATACGATGCAAGAGAAACAGACAATTTAAAAGTATGCTATACTTCCTTTCCATTACAGGAAAACAGAAATCCAGCTGAAATTCCTCCAGGGACCGTTAGCCTGCACAAACGTATACTGATGTGCCATAAGTGCTACACCTTAAGATACTGTGTATTGCTGCAGGTAACTAAAAAGTATCAGAAGAAACAAATTCAAAAGACTTCAGAAATTAGTTAAGTAAGGAGCATCTGAGAAATGTGAAAATACTTGTAAAAAATACCCTAAAAAAAAAAAGCAATTTTTCATCGCCATGGGAAGGTGTTAAAAGCTTACTGAAAATTAACATGGTAGATAACTACATCCTGGAGAGAACTGTCTGATCAAGGTTTCTTTTTGAGAAAGGCAACAATTTCCAACAATTAGTGCTGATAGTATTGAATAGAACTTCTTTGGCATCTTGTTTTACGAGCTCAGTGTTTTTCTAGTTGTCTTTGAACTCAGTCAGATACTCTATCTAAGTAAATTCAGGTCACATATTGTGTTTTTTTTCTTAAGAAATGCTGTTTCATCCTCCTTTCTTTAATAAATGAAATTCAGAACACTTTTGAAGGAAATCAAACAAGCAACTTTTTCCTCTACCTATGAGGAGGTTTTCCTTGTAATTTTAGAAAATGTTTATCAAAACAGGAGTAGTATAGTGAAATACAGTTAGAGTGAACTAGCTTATTTATGTTTCTAAATCCATATGCATTATGGCTTGCTTAGTGACAGATTATTTCAGTTATAAGCATAACTCTGTATCTTGTTTGAAGGAACAAATTACAATACTAACCTAAAACAAGGTCATAGTTTTCTTCAGACAACTCTTCAGCAAAATGGTGTACCTCTACTTACCTCAAATTATAGACATTCTGGTAGCTGATAGAGCAACTAAGACCTCCCGTCAATTGCATAGAGATTCTGAGAAGCATGGAAAATCAGGAAGAGAAAGAAAGTAGCCCTAACTTCAGCTGAGAAGATACTGATGGCAGGGGCAGAACCTTCCCCCTCAAGATTTCTGAGTGTAGCTCTGTACATGTCTCCTATCTATTAGAAAAAGCAAGCTCTGCTAAGTCCTGGAAGACAGTTATTTAAAAATAGTTCTTACAAGCAACTCTCTATATGGGTAACGAGTAGCATGAAAAGGATTTTCTGCAATGAAGCATGGCAAGCTCATTGTGAGGGTCATCAGATTCTTTCCCACCTCACCTAGTACACTCAGATTACCCTCAGCAAGGTCATTAAAATTCAGGCAAGTGATTTTCTGCATTAAAGTGATTCAAACTACTCTGAGTCAGAAGAGGGTATTTTTCTGTGTTACGATCATGGAAGACATGTAATTACACTCTATTCAATTTAAAGGAGAGAAATGAGAAACAAGGATGAAGTATTATAGGTCTGATTTAGCTATGAGATATAAAGATGTGCTCCCACTGCTTGCTATATGAGAGTATTTAACTATTTTGTATTAAGCAAGTAATTTAAAGACCAGTGATGTTTTATTTCAGTTGAATAGCAGAAATCCTTCCCTCATTTGAAAAGATATTAATTTTTTTATATTTACCCTACCTCCCTGAGACAATTTTCCATACATAGCAAAACAGAATTAATGAAATGAGTAAGTTGAAACCTTTGAATTGATTTTAGAAAGTCAGCGCCATGTGGGGCAAGTTTGATTATAGTTATGTGATCTCCAGTCTATTGCTGTCTGTGGAGGAAGCATCTGAAGACTTAGTGTTCTGTCACTTTTAATCACTGAATTTGATATCAAGTACTTGATATATTTATGTGAAAGAATCTAATGACCAAGGGATCCTCTTGTCCTAGACAGTCTGTGCAATCTATGCAACCCATCCTTTTCTCAGAGAATAATTGGCATCTTGGAGTGGATCAGTTTTTACAAAGGAAAGTGCTCCTTGCCTGGTGTCTACAGTCTTCACCTAAATCACAAATTTACACTGCATCCAGTCTGACA